>NC_064822.1:163246822-163871822 GCF_024166365.1 Elephas maximus indicus | reverse complement strand
TATGAATATACCACACTTTATTTAACCATTCATCCGTTGATGGACACCTTGGTTGCTTCCAGCTTTTTGCTATTGTAAACAGAGCTGCAATAAACATGGGTGTGCATATATCTGTTCGTGTGAAGGCTCTTACTTCTCTAGGGTATATTCCAAGGAGTGGGATTTCTGGGTTGTATGGTAGTTCGATTTCTAACTGTTTCAGATAACGCCAGATAGATTTCCAAAGTGGTTGTACCATTTTACATTCCCACCAGCAGTGTATAAGAGTTCCAATCTCTCCACAGCCTCTCCAACATTTATTATTTTGTGTTTTTTGGATTAATGCCAGCCTTGTTGGAGTGAGATGGAATCTCATCGTAGTTTTCATTTGCATTTCTCTAATGGCTAATGATCGAGAGCATTTTTGCATGTATCTGTTACCTGCCTGAATATCTTCTTTAGTGAAGTGCATGTTCATATCCTTTGCCTACTTCTTAATTGGGTTGTTTGTCTTTTTGTGGTTGAGTTTTGACAGAATCATATAGATTTTAGAGATCAGGCGCTGGTCGGAGATGTCATAGCTGAAAATTCTTTCCCAATCTGTAGGTGGTCTTTTTATCCTTTTGGTGAAGTCTTTAGATGAGCATAGGTGTTTGATTTTTAGGAGCTCCCAGTTATCTGGTTTCTCATCGTCATTTTTGGTAATATTTTGTATTCTGTTTATGGCTTGTATTGGGGCTCCTAACGTTGTCCCTATTTTTTCTTCCATGATCTTTGTCGTTTTAGTCTTTATGTTTAGGTCTTTGATCCATTTGGAGTTAGTTTTTGTGCATAGTGTGAGGTATGGGTCCTGTTTCATTTTTTTGCAAATGGATATCCAGTTATGCCAGCACCATTTATTAAAAAGACTAACTTTTCCCCAATTGACTGACACTGGGCCTTTGTCAAATATCAGCTGCTCATATGTGGATGGATTTATATCTGGGTTCTCAATTCTGTCCATTGGTCTATGTACCTGTTATTGTACCAGTACCAGTTTGTTTTGACTACTGTGGCTGTATAATAGGTTCTAAAATCAGGTAGAGTGAGGCCTCCCATTTTCTTCTTCTTTTTCAGTAATGCTTTGCTTATCTGAGGCTTCTTTCCATTCCATATGAAGTTGGTGATTTGTTTCTCCATCACATTAAAAAATGTCATTGGAATTTGGATCGGAAGTGCATTGTATGTATAGATGGCTTTTGGTAGAATAGACATTTTTACTATGTTAAATCTTCCTATCCATGAGCAAGGTATGTTTTTCCACTTAAGTAGGTCCTTTTTAGTTTCTTGCATTAGTATTTTGTGGTTTTCTTTGTATAGGTCTTTGACACCTTTGGTAAGATTTATTCCTAAGTATTTTATCTTCTTGGGGGCTACTGTGAATGGTATTGATTTGGTGATTTCCTCTTCGATGTTCTTTTTGTTGATGTAGAGGAATCCAAGTGATTTTTGTATGTTTATCTTATAACCTGAGACTCTGCCAAACTCTTCTATTAGTTTCAGTAGTTTTCTGGAGGATTCCTTAGGGTTTTCTGTGTATAAGATCATGTCATCTGCAAATAGAGATAATTTTACTTCCTCCTTGCCAATCTGGATGCCCTTTATTTCTTTGTCTAGCCTAATTGCTCTGGCTAGGACCTCTAGCACAATGTTGAATAAGAGCGGTGATAAAGGGCATCCTTGTCTGGTTCCCGTTCTCAAGGGAAATGCTTTCAGGCTCCCTCCATTTAGAGTGATGTTGGCTGTTGGCTTTGTATAGATGCCCTTTATTATGTTGAGGAATTTTCCTTCAATTCCTATTTTGGTAAGAGTTTTTATCATAAATGGGTGTTGGACTTTGTCAAATGCCTTTTCTGCATCAATTGATAAGATCATGTGGCTTTTGTTTTATTTATATGTTGGATTACATGAATGGTTTTTCTAATATTAAACCAGCCTTGCATACCTGGTATAAATCCCACTTGGTCGTGGTGGATTATTTTTTTGATATGTTGTCGAATTCTATTGGCTAGAATTTTGTTGAGGATTTTTGCATCTATGTTCATGAGGGATATAGGTCTGTAATTTTCTTTTTTTTGTGATGGCTTTACCTGGTTTTGGTATCAGGGAGATGGTGGCTTCATAGAATGAGTTAGGTAGTATTCCGCCATTTTCTATGCTTTGAAATACCTTTAGTAGTAGTGGTGTTAACTCTTCTCTGAAAGTTTCGTAGAACTCTGCAGTAAAGCCATCCGGGCCAGGGCTTTTTTTTTGTTGGGAGTTTTTTGATTACCGTTTTAATCTCTTTTTTTGTTATGGGTTTATTTAGTTCTACTTCTGATTGTGTTAGTTTAGGTAGGTAGTGTTTTTCTAGGAATTCATCCATTTCTTCTAGGTTTGCAAATTTGTTAGAGTACAATTTTTCATAATAATCTGATATGATTCTTTTAATTTCAGTTGGGTCTGTTGTGATATGGCCCATCTTGTCTCTTATTCGGGTTATTTGTTTCCTTTCCTGTATTTCTTTAGTCAGTCTGGCCAATGGTTTTTCAATTTTGTTAATTTTTTTCAAAGAACCAGCTTTTGGCTTTGTTAATTCTTTGAATTATTTTTCTGTTCTCTAATTCATTTAGTTCAGCTCTAATTTTTATTATTCGTTTTCTTCTGGTGCCTGATGGATTCTTTTGTTGCTCACTTTCTATTTGTTCAAGTTGTAGGGACAGTTCTCTGATTTTGGCTCTTTCTTCTTTTTGTATGTGTGCATTTATCGATATAAATTGACCTCTGAGCACTGCTTTTCTGTGTCCCAGAGGTTTTGATAGGAAGTGTTTTCATTCTTGTTGCATTCTATGAATTTCTTTATTCCCTCCTTAATGTCTTCTATAACCCAGTCTTTTTTCAGGAGGGTATTGTTCAGTTTCCAAGTATTTGCTTTCTTTTCCCTAATTTTTCTGTTATTGATTTCCACTTTTATGGCCTTATGGTCTGAGAAGATGCTTTGTAATATTTCGATGTTTTGGATTCTGCAAAGGTTTGTTTTATGACCTAATATGTGGCCTATTCTAGAGAATGTTCCATGTGCGCTAGGAAAAAAAGTATACTTTGCAGTAGTTGGGTGGAGTGTTCTGTATAAGTCAATGAGGTCAAGTTGGTTGATTGTAGTAATTATGTCTTCCGCGTCTCTATTGAGCTTCTTACTGGATGTCCTGTCCTTCTCCGAAAGTGGTGTGTTGAAGTGTCCTACTATAATTGTGGAGGTGTCTATCTCACTTTTCAGTTCTGTTAAAGTTTGTTTTGTGTATCTTGCAGCCTTGTCATTGGGTGCATAAATATTTAATATGGTTATATCTTCCTGGTCAATTGTCCCTTTAATCATTATGTAGTGTCCTTCTTTATCCTTTGTGGTGGATTTTACTTTAAAGTGTATTTTGTCAGAAATTAATATTGCTACTCCTCTTCTTTTTTGCTTATTGTTTGCTTGATATATTTTTTCCATCCTTTGAGTTTTAGTTTGTTTGTGTCTCTAAGTCTAAGGTGTGTCTCTTGTAGGCAGCATATAGATGGATCATGTTTCTTTATCCAGTCTGAGACTCTCTGTCTCTTTATTGGTGTGTTTAGTCCATTTACATTCAGCGTAATTATAGATAAGTATGTGTTTAGTGCTGTCATTTTGATGCCTTTTTATGTGTGTTGTTGACAATTTCATTTTTCCACTTACTTTTTTGTGTTGAGACGTTTTTCTTTGTAAATTCTGTGTTCTGCATCTTCATAGTATTTGACTTTATGTTTGCTGAGTCGTTATGTTTTTCTCGGTTTTTATTTTGAGTTATGGAGTTGTTATACCTCTTTGTGGTTACCTTAATATTTACCCCTACTTATCTAAGTAAAAACCTAACTTGTATAGTCCTATATCGCCTTGTATCCCTCTCCATATGGCAGTTCTATGCCACCTGTATTTAGTCCCTCTTTTTGATTATTGTGGTCTTTTACATATTGACTTCAATGATTCCCTGTTTTGAGCGTTTTTTTTTTTCTTTTTAAAATTAATCTTAATTTGTTTTTGTGATTTCCCTATTTGAGTTGATATCAGGATGTTCTGTTCTGTGACCTTGTGTTGTGCTGCTATCTGATATTATTGATTTTCTGACCAATTTCCTTTAGTATTTCTTGTAGCTTTGGTTTGGTTTTTGCAAATTCTCTAAGCTTGTGTTTATCTGTAAATGTTTTAATTTCACCTTCATATTTGAGAGAGAGTTTTGCTGGATATATGATCCTTGGCTGGCAGTTTTTCTCCTTCAGTGCTCTATATATGTCATCCCATTGTCTTCTTGACTGCAGGGTTTCTGCTGAGTAGTCTGAACTTATTCTTATTGATTCTCCTTTGTAGGAGACCTTTCTTTTATCCCTGGCTGCTTTTAAAATTTTCTCTTTATCTTTGGTTTTGTCAAGTTTGATGATAATATGTCTTGGTGATTTTCTCTTTGGATCAATCTTAAATGGGGTTCGATGAGCATCTTGGATAGATATCCTTTCGTCTTTCACGAAGTCAGGGAAGTTTTCTGCCAACAGATCTTCAACTATTCTGTCTGTGTTTTCTGTTATCCCTCCCTGTTCTGGGACTCTAATCACACGCAAGTTATTCTTCTTGATAGAGTCCCACATGATTCTTAGGGTTTCTTAATTTCTTTAAATTCTTTTATCTGATTTTTTTTTTCCCTCTATATTGGTGTCAATTCCCTGGTCCTCCAGATCTCCCAGTCTGCATTCCAATTGCTCGAGTCTGCTCCTCTGACTTCCTATTACGTTGTCTAATTCTGTAATTTTATTGTTAACCTTTTGGATTTCTGAATGCTGTCTCTCTATGGATCCTTGCAACTTATTAATTTTTCCACTGTGTTCTTGAATAATCTTTTTGAGTTCTTCAACTGCTTTATCAGTGTGTTCTTTGGCTTTTTCTGTAGATTGCCTTATTTCATTTCTGAGGTCATCCCTGATGTCTTGAAGCATTCTGTAAATTAGTTTTTTATATTTTGTATCTGGCAATTCCAGGATTGTATCTTCATTTGGGAAAGATTTTGATTCTTTAGTTTGGGGAGTTGTAGAAACAATCATGGTCTGCTTCTTTATGTGGTTTGATATCGAGTGCTGTCTCTGAGCTATCACTAAGATATTGTAGTGATTTATTCTATATTTGCTCACTGAGTCTTATCTTGTTTTGTTTTCTTTCAATATACGTAGATGGGCTACTAGATTGCGCTGTCTTGATTGTTGTAGCCCTTGAATCACTTATGTCCTATTACCAGCTGGTTTGGGCTGTTACCAGATATATAAGCCTAAGAGTCCATTCACTATTCTTGAGTAGAATCTGATTTTGGGTCATGAAGTGTGTGGTGCAGACTGTCACCTATCCACCTAGAGAAGTAGTGGTGATAATTGTGTGCACCAGATTCTAGTAGCAGCAGGGTTTCACACTCCAGGGGGGGCAGGATGCTGACAGGCTTCCCCCAAGTGCCAGTGAGGTAGGTGTGTCTCTATTCCTAAAGCACTTTGGTGGGTGGGCTCTGCAGCTGTACCTTAGGCCCCCAATGCAAGTACCTCTACAGATTGGCAGGTGTCACCCTCCTTAGACCCCTAAGGCAGGAGGCTAGGTGGTCTGGGGGGAGCTTCAGCCCTCAGTTCCCTGTTGTGGGTCAGTGAGAGCTCTGTTGAATATGCAGAGATATCAGACCTGGGAAACTTGTCTTTCCAGTAATCAGCTAAAACATTTACAGTCAGATCCCTATCAGAAATGCCTTTGCATTATAACAGCCACCTTGTTCCCTGTAGGGATGAAAGCCCAAGACTGTGGATCACATATGCTTGGGTGGAGCTGGTTCTGTGTTTTTCATCCAATTAGGGAAGGATTTTTGGGCCCTGGGTTTTTTGTAGCTGCTTCTCTCAGGCCAGGAGAATGGGTTAGGAAAAGACCAAAAAAAAAAAAAAAGAAAGAAAGAAAAACCACAGAGCAGTTTACTCTCTGGCTCAGGAAATTCCAATGTTAATGAAGCCGCCTGGGAAGGGGAGGGGAGGGTTCAGATAAATAGGAGAGAGTAGCACCCCAGTATATAGACAAAGTTACTTATCTTGCTTGGGATGACTGTTTTATCTGAGATTCCCAAGGGGTGCATCGACTGTGTGCGCTGGCTGGGTAGAGATTGCCCCGAGGGTCAGGCCCGCGTTCTCTGCTTGCGCTGTCTCAGAAGCCGCGGTTAGTTCCTCTGCTCCCAGTCCAAAGCCCAGCACCAAGGTTCCCCAGCTGGGATGCCGCACTCCCGGCTCCAAAACCAGTCGCTGCCTCCTGTTGACTTCTCCTCCTGTCAGCCGCGTGGCTGTGCTGGATGCGTGCACTGGCTGGGCTTCCCCCGAGGTCACTTCTGGGGGGTAGGGCCGCGTTCCATGTTTGCGCCCTCTCAGGATGCCGTGCTCAGCTCCCCTGCGCTCAGTCCAAAGCCCGGTGCCAAGGTTTCCTGACTGGGATGACAGCTTCAGGCTCTGAAAACAGTCGCTGCTTCCCTGTGGTTGTTCGCTCTCAGTCTCTGTCACTCAGGTCAACTCTTTAGATCTGTGTTTGATGGTCAGGGTTCATAGATTGTCATGTATGTGATCGATTCGCTTGTTTTTCCGAGTCTTTGTTGCCAGAGGGATCCGAGGTAGCTTCTACCTAGTCAGCCATCTTGGCCCCGCCTCCTCATTGTGCTTTTTTTCTCCCTGCTACCTTCCCAGACTCTCTGGAGTTCCCTCTATGGTGATCCACCTGTACTTTTGTTAACAGTCATGTATCTAAGCATGAAAGGGTTAAATAAGCTTGGAAGCCAACGGCTTTTACTCTCACTTGTTTAAGGTGGGGGATATGTTAGAGGTGGAAAATAATCGCAGAACAAATAGCATTTGTTTAATAGTGGGGAGGCTTCCAAGCAGTAATTAGTTTGAAATATTTCCTTTTCTCACAGGAAGCCAATTGATTGGGAGTTGCATTAAAATTTTTTGTTATACAGCTGCTGACAGATGTTGTTTAGCAGGAATTTTGTGGGGGGCATTTTTTAGTGCAGATTCTGCAATACTTATGATTCGGAATCGACTCGACAGCAGTGGGTTTTTTTTTTTTTTTTCCTGCAGTACAGAAAGCACCGGCTTTCTTCATTACCTGGGTTTATGCAATGGCAAATTACAGATTATAAAAAACAAACAAATACAACTAAAAAGATAGAAAAGCAACATCTAGATCAATAGAAATAGCTATTGTACATGACATCTATGTATATTGCAAGGCAGATCTCTTTACTTGAAAGAGCACATTCTCAGCAATTGCAGGCCATGAGGATTCTCTTTGAGTAGTTATAACTGGTCTGACAAGAAAAGGTGAAGTTCATGATCTGTGTGAAAAATACAGATCAGAAACCAATCAGTGAACACTAATGCAACAGAGTGACACAAGGAGAGAATCAGAACCAGGTAGAAACACAAGGTTAATAATCTTAAAGTAATACTGATGCCCTAGAGAAGAGATTATTAATTAAGCCCCAAATCATGCAGTAGCAATTATTTTTATTTGTCATATACGAGCATGTATGTGTATATATATACATATAACCAGTTGCTGTTGAGTTAACTTGACTCATGCTAACGCCATGTGTGTCACTGTAAACTGTGATCCACAGGATTTTCAATGGTTGATTTTTCAGATGGAAATCACCAGGCCTTTCTTCTGAGGCATCTCTGGGTGGACTCTAACCTCCAACCTTTTGGTTAGCAGCCAAGCACATTGTTGGTACCACCCAGGGAATCCGTATATAGGCATGAATATATAAACCCAAAAAAAGAAAACCACACACCAAACCAGCTGCCGTCAAGTTGATTTCAACTCATAGCAACCCCATGCATGCAGGGTAGAACTATACTCCATAGGGTTTTAAGGCTGTGACCTTTTGGAACTAGATCACCAGGCCTTTCTTCTGAGGTACCTCTCGTAGGTTCAAACTGCCAACCTTTCAGTTAGTAGTCGAGCACTTAACTGTTTGTGCCACCCATGGACTTCCATGCATATATAGATAGACATAACTTAATACATGCATATAAGTAAATAGGGAATATTAATTCAACAGATGTTTGTTGAACCGTTATATGCTGAACAGGGTCCCAGGTGCTGAGGATAAAATAGTGAACAAAACCAGGTCAAGTCTCTGTCCCAAAGAGTTCATACTCAAATAGGAGAGACTGACAATAAATATATATCAAATCATGTAATGATAAGGGCTTAAAATAAAAAATAGTAAGCATATTCAGGGAACAGAGAATGAAAGGTACAGGGAGGGTTGTGCTTTATATAGTATGTTTAGGAAGGGTCTCTCTAGTAAGGTGATGTTTCAGCCGAGATTTGAAGAAGGCCTTGGAGAGCTCTGGGAAGGAAGAGCAGTTCAGCTAGGGAGGACAGAAAGTATGAAGCCCTGAGGTGCGATGTCTCGGTGTTTTCGAGGGACAGCAATAGGCAACGGGGGCTGGAGCAGGGAAAGGAGAGGAAATGGTAGGAGATGGGCTCAGAGGAACTTCTAGGTCTTGCAGGCTCCTGTAGTGCGCGGTAAGAACTTGGACTTTATTTTGAGTGAGATGGGAGCCTCTAGAAGGATATTAATATGTTTCTATTAGCCACATAGAGCTAACTCTATAACTTGCATCTTATTCTTCATAATCCTTTTGTTCCATTTATAAGCTCCTAAAATAAGAGATTCCCCAATCTCATCCCCTCCTACCTTGTTTGCTTTCTCTTCATCAGCAGTGCCTCAGCACACAGCAAAGGCAGTTCTATGTTCTGTGCTGAGTCCCACCACTGTATCCTTGGATAGCTTCACTAAGGCACCGTGCTCACTCAGCTCCTTTACAAAAAAGTGGGAATTCTGTCATCGAACTTAATTTATTTAATAAGAAAAATATAAATAAAAATCTGTTTCCAAACTCATGATATTATAATATCCCTTGTCTTTACACAATGGAGCACTGGTGGCACAATGGTTAAATGCTCAGCTGCTAACCAAAAAGTTTGTGGTTCAAAACTGCCAGCTACTTCATGGGAGAAAAATGCAACAGCCTGCTTCTGTAAAGACTTACAGCCTTGGAAACCCTATGGGGCAGTTCTACTTTGTCCTATAGGTTTGCTATGAGTCGGAATTGACACAACAGCAACGAGTTTGTTTTTTTCTGCTTTTTTCTAAACACAGCCACAGGGCTTAGCACATGGTTGCCCATTGCCATTGAGTCAATTCTGACTCATAGTGACCCTATAGGACAGAGTAGAACTGCCCCATAGGGTTTCCAAGGAGTTGTTGGTAGATTTGAACAGCTGACCTTTTATTTAGCAGCAAAGCTCTTAACCACTGTACCATCAGGACTCCTAGCACATAGTAGGTACCCAATAAAAGTAAAATGATGGGATGTGCAGGATGTTTCCAAGTTTCTTTAGGACTAACCTAATTTTATTCACTAAGTTAAAAAGGTAACTATCCTGGGTACCATCGCTCTCATTTCCCAGAAACTGAGTTATTTTTGTCATCTCTATGTTCCTGTGATATGTTTTGGTGTATTTTGACTCTAGCTTTTATGGTAGATGGCAAATATGGTCATAAATTCTTCCTCACCCTGTATCCATGCTTCTTTGTGATGTGACTTTCTGGTAACTCCCATCAAGAGGTTGGGTCTATTTCTCTACAACTTGAATCTGGGCTTGGCCATGCGGCTCACACTGGCCAATGGGACATTAGCACATATGATGCAAGTAGGGCCTTGAAAAGTACTTAAGTATTAGAGCTCACCATTTCATGCTGCTCTTGTAACCCTGTGACCACTAACACGTGAACAAGCTCAGGCTAAATTGCTGGATGATAAGCAACATGTGGCCAGTTACATCCATTGTCCTTGTCAATAGCCAGCAAACGACAGATGTATGAGTGAGGCTATTGTCAGCCAGATGACCACAAATACATGATTGAGCCCAGCCAACACCATGTCAATCAGAGATGAGCCATCCTTGCTGAGCCCAGCCCAGTTTATTGATCCACAGAATCATGAGCAAATGTATGTTTTAAGTTGTAAGTTTGGGGCAGCAAAACAATTAATAGATCCTTATTAATTGTTTACACTTTGCAAAGCCCAAAATATATTTTCTTTTCACTTCTTCCTCCAAAGCACTCTATGGTAGAGACTAGTCCCCTGATATTCATTTTTGCTTTTTTCTTTTAAATAATAGACCTCTACTGCCTCCTTGACAGACACAAACACACTTAAGTTTTAACTGGACGCAGGGCTGTTCAGCTTGAGACTAAATTTCCTAGCTTCCATTGCAGCTAAGATGTAGACATGTTACAAAATTTTGGCCAATGGGATGTGAGTGGAGGAAATGGGTGACAAGAAAGCTCCTTGTGCTCCACCCTCTTCTCCCCTTCTCATTTTCCTCACCATTTTCCCTGGGTGAAAGATAATGACCACAGGAGTTACCTTTGACCCAGCAATAGAAGCTATATGTTGAGGATGGCAGAGGTAACCCAGCTCTGGTCTCAGGATGACTTGGTAAAGCAGAACAACTTACCCATCCTAGACTGCTCACCAACTCGTGGTCTGTCTTGTGTGAGAAAAACACATTTTTATTTTAAGTAAGGCACTATATTTTCAGGGGTCTTTATTACAACAGCTTGACCTTTACTCTAGCTCATACTCACACACAGACACACACACATAAACACATGCTGCCTAACATAGCACTTAAAACTCAGGAGCTGAATAAATGTTGGATTCATGCATTCACTCAATAAGCACTTTCTGAACACCTACAGTGTGTTAGGCACAGAGTTGTACAGGTGATTAAAATGAGTTTTTATTATTGTTGTTGTTGCTCTTTTGCCAGAAGCTGTCATGTAGGAAAAGGCAGAAAAAATGCACAAGAAAAGGGAAAGTGAAGGGTTCTGTAACAGAGAAAATGAAAGGATTTGGACATCTCTTAAATGTTTGCTATGGTGGGATATAGCATAAATCATGAAATGGAACATCCATTCAGTGAACCTGTACAATTACTTTAACAGCATTTGGAGGCCTCCCTTCACCTGTTTCTGGGTCACTGGCCTTGAGCTGGGCCAAGGGTAGGGGGTGGGCACTGGCTTACTGTTTTCTCACTTCAGACTTCCAACACTAGCTTTTCAAAGAGTTTTTTATGTCAGGTGTAGGGATGACAGTAGGGGTGGAGGTTAGGTTTAGAAGGATTACTGACAATCCTGTAATAACTTTTTGAAATAGCTTTTCAGATCAATTCCCATTCATTTCCCACTTTAGCGAGAAGAGAGGAGGTGAGAAGGATCAACAGTTATGAGAAAAACTAAGAGGAAAAAACTCCACTCACCACATTGGGGAATGGAAGATATCTCTTTGTTTCTTGTCCCACTTTCTTTCCCTCACCATCTCCTGTAGCTTATTTGTGTTTTCCCTCTATCATCCACAATGCCTTTTACATTGTATTGAGAATATCTGGGGAGAAACTAGTAGGGGAGAAATCATTGCAAAAGTTGAGGAAGAATAAAAATAATATCTTGGGTGTTAACTAAGAGATGCTAAGCATGAAAAAGGATCTTGTCAAATTAGGCAGTCCTTCCAATTTCACCTAATTGCACCAAATCTTCTCTCAGACCATCTGCAATGATGGTGTTTCCATACTGCAGTGGTGGTTTTTCCATATTGGATTATAATGATCTTGCTTTTTACGAATACCTTGTCCATATGTACACTACGTATTCGGAATGTCTTTCATTTTCAAGTTGTAAAGTTTTTTTTTGTTGCTGCTGCTGTTAGCTGCCATCAAGTTGGCTTTGACTCATGACGACCTTCTGTATAAAAGAATGAAACGTTTCTTGGTCCTGAGCCATCCTCACAATCATTGTTATGCTTGAGCCGATTGTTGCGGCCACTGCGTCAGTCCATCTCATTGAGGGTTTCCCTTATTTTTGCTGACCCTCTGCTTTGTCAAACATGACGTCCCTTTCTAGCAGCTGGTCTTTCTTGATATACCTTTACACAAGCCTCTTACCCTCCGTGGGCCTCAGCATCTTTATCGGTAAAATGTGTAGTTAGGATCTGAAATTTCCTTTGGATCACAAATTCCACAATGGGAGTTCCCTTATAAACATATTGATTAAAGTACAGTGACAACTGTAGCTACAATGACAACAGGATGATGAGGCCTATTAAAATTTGTGTTAATGCAATAATCAGCTGTGTTTTGTTCCATATGGCAATTTATTTCAACAATTAAGCCAAACTCCATCTGTTTTGGCATAAACAATTTTTCAGATGAGTCCCTGAACCACATCTTTGGAAATCATTTCATGTTTTTCAGATATTGCTACCATCGATAAACGCCTATGTGGAATCTCTCTGATTAAAAGAAAAAAAAAAATCGCTGATGCCCAAACCCATCTTATTTGACAAAAGAATTGTTTTGCTATTTGACCTTACGGATATGTTGCACAGTCTAATCAATAGTCCCAGAAAAGGAAAATAAATCTTGGTGTGTGGGTGGAGGGAACATGCAAGGGGCGCTGGTTTCTGGAACAGGCAAAGCCAGCATCAACACTATCGGTGGCGGATTTCTGTTTTTCTGACCTGAGGATCCTGTTGGGACAGGATGTGCCTCAATCTGTGTTGGAGACAAGACAAATGGTACACCCCACACATCCAGCAGGGGTGCCTTTCTTTGGCTGGGGCTGATCTACACTGATAGAATATCAATAGGGAACATTTGTCTTTATCTTTGTAACACCTGACAAGAGGCATGATTACTGCTGTAAGGGTATCAAAATAAAGAAAAAACGGGCTGTCCGAGAGTGCAGTTATTTATCACATTCAGAAATGCTAACCCAGACTAGCAGGGTAGAAATTCCTTGTCAAATTGCCTCTAAAAATCATTATTTTCCTCCCCTAGATGATTTTGTTTTTTTTTAGACAATATGGAAAGCCCATGGACCTCACCTGGGCTATCTTTTTTCCTCCCTGGCTTGCAAGTTGAGGGTAGTCTTCTCTTGAGCCCAGGCTGTTCCTCCAAAGACTGAGAGTTACCTCCATGTGGCTCTTTGCGTGTGTCAGCCTGACAATATTCAAACCATTCTCTGCTTCTGCAGGAAATACAGGAAATCGCTAGCTGGAAGCTTATTAACAAATATTGAATGTATACAGCAAAAATTCGATTTATTTTGCAGTAAGTGTTAGGATGTCTCCAGGCAAATTAGAGCCGGAGCTGACTTTGTTCAACCACTTTATTTATTTTCCCATTCCTTGTTTTCTAATTAGGCAGGCTTTCTTCTGCTTTGCAAACACCCCTTTTGCCTAAATCTTTGCAGCTCTATTGAATCCTGAACACAATAGACCCGAGCCATTCATATTAATACCATCATAGGAGGTATAATCCACCCCTTCACATATGGGCTCCAAATCTCTCCAAAAGTGATACTAAATGCCTTTATGACCCAGTACACATTCTCCTGCTCTGACTTGTGGAAGCCTTCGTGTGCTATATAGCCAACGATTTTCTCAAAGAAAAATATTGTGAACAGCAGATGTGTCTAAGTCGTGTTTGCTTTGAAAGGCCACCTCCTTCAGTGTATGGCACCAAAGTAATTTTTTTTTCTCTCTCTCTTCAAAGTGGTCTCTTTTAGTAGGTCTTTGCAAAAGAGGGTACTTGCTCACAATTCCTCATGAAGAGCAACTCAAGAATTAAATCAATGGTCATGTCATGAAGCTTGTTTGGAATTCATCGTTTTATTTGAACCTGGTGTTCTGTAGGGTTTACAGCATTGATCCTTGGCTGCCCATTAGCATTATCTGGGGAGCTTTAAAAAAATATTGATGCTCAAGCCCCTTTCCAGGCCAATTAAATCAGAATCTCTAGGGGTGGGATGAGGGCAATGAAGTTTTTTAAAACCTCTCCCAAAAAAACCAAACCAAACCTAGTGGTGTCGAGTCGATTCTGACTCATAGCGACCCTATAGGACAGAGTAGAACTGCCCATAGAGTTTCCAAGGACTGCCTGGCGGATTCAAACTGCCGACCCTTTGGTTAGCAGCTGTAGCATTTAACCACTATGCCACCAGGGTTTCCAAAAGCTCTCCAGATGATCCTAATGTGTAGAAAGGGTTGAAAGCTAGTGGTTTACAGGGTTTTTACTGTCAGAATACATTCAAAGAGCCCATTGTTTATTTGTTTGTTCATTCATTCAATAAATATTTGAATGACTAATATCTATCAGGAAAGGGACTATGTCCCATAGGGGATTCAAAGGTTCCTAAAGTAGCTGGTAAGTTAATAGAGGTCAGGAAGTTTTCAGTCATTCAACATGTATTTACCAAGTCTTGTTGTTGTTAGGTGCCGTTGAGTCAGTTGGGACACATAGTGACCCTAGGTACAACAGAATGAAACACTGCCCAATCCTGCACCATGCTCACAATCATTGTTATGCTCGAGCTCCTTGTTGCAGCCACCGTGTCAATTCATCTCATTGAGGGTCTTCCTCTTTTCTGCTGACCCTCTACTTTACCAAGCATGACGTCCTTCTCCGGGGACTGATCCCTTCTGATAACATGTCCAAAGTATGTAAGATGGAGTCTCGCCATCCTTGCTTCTAAGGAGCATTCTGGTTGTACTTCTTCCGAGACAGATTTATTCATTCTTCTGGTAGTCCATGGTATATTCAATATTCTTCGCCAATACCACAATTCAAAGACATCAATTCTTCTTCAGTCTTCCTTATTCATTGTCCAACTTTTGCATGCCTACGATGCAGTTGAAAATATCATGGCTTGGGTCAAGCGCACTGTAGTCTTCAAGGTGACATCTTTGCTTTTCAACACTTCAAAGAGGTCTTTTGCAGCAGATTTGCCCAGTGCAACCTGTCTTTTGATTTCTTGACTGCTGCTTCCACGGCTGTTGATTGTGGATCCAAGTAAAATGAAATCCTTGCCAACTTCAATCTTTACCGAGACTTATTATGTGTCAATCATTGTTATACACATTGGGAAGTCAGCAGTGAGCAAAGCAAACAAGGTCCTTGTTGTCACTGAGGTTACATTCAAGGAAAAAAATTGAAAAAAAAAATAGGTAGTGATGAGTGCCATAAAGAAATGAATACAGAGAATGACCAGGATAGGGAGGAAGTCCTGGGATGGATTCTTTGAGCAGGGCATCTGAATGATGTGAAGGAGAAGGCCACATGAAGATCTGAAGGGAGCCAGTCCTGGGCAGAAAGAACACCAGAGGTTGAAGTCTTGAGATAGGAACAAGCCACTGACATGATCGAACAGAAGTTGATGTCCTCAGACAGGGTGGTAGGTCAGACATGAGGTCAAGAAATGGCCTGGAGATAAAGATTCTGCATAAATATAACCTTGACAGAGAGAAAAAAAAGGGATCGAGACTTGTTGCTGTTGTATGCTGTTAAGGAGTTTCCTACTCCTAGCAACCTGGTAATACAGAGTAGAACTGTAATCTTTATGGCAGCAGATTGCCAGATCTTTTCTCCTGCTGAGTGGCTGGTGGGTTTGAACTGCTGACCTTTTTGTTAGCAGCCTAGCACTTAATATTGCTATTTAATTAAGACTAGAGAGGTAAATTAATGTTTCTGAGTATTTGGAGACAAAGCATGTTGCTTGGGTGGGGTGTTTGGTGCTCATGAAATGGTGACTTTGAATTTTACCTTGAAGGACAGTACCTGAAAAGTTGGAGGGGAATAGCATCTTAAGTAGTGGGATCACTTCCTGCAAAGACATAAAGGCAGGACAATGTGGGGCACGAAGAGAGAATAGCAACTTGTTTATCTTGACTAGAATAAGGGATGTATGAAGCAGTCATGGGAGCTACTAAGGTTGGGATAATAAAGAACATTGTATGTTAGAGAGTTTATCCCTAGTCGAAGGGAAACTCGAATGTATTTTCTGCCTACTTGGTGCAGCGGTTAAGAGCTGGGCTGCTAACCAAAATGTCATTAGTTTGAATCCATCAGCTGCTCTTTGGAAACCCCGTGGAGCAGTTCTATTCTCTCCGATACAGTCGCTTTGAGTCGGAATTGACTTGACAACAATGGGGTGAGTGGGTCTTCAGCCTTATCTCTGGCCAATTCCTGTCTCACTCCTCATACTCCAGCAACTTCAAACTGCTCCTAACCACCCCACCTCCTCATAAACACATAATTTGCATGCTGGTCCTTGACATTGGGCTTTTGCGATTATTATCCCTTCTGTTTGGAATGGCTGCCTTCTACCCCATCAGCTACTCCTGTCAACTAGTCTATCTTCCAGGAATGTTTTCCTGACCTTCTGTTCTAGTTACGTAGTGCTGCCATAACAGAAATTCCACAACTGGGTGGCTTTAAAGAACAGAAATTTATTTTCTCACAGTTGAGGTGGCTTGCTTGAAGATGAATTCAGGGCGTGGCTCTAGAGGGGGGTCCTTTCTTATCTATTTCAGTTTCTAGTAACTACCAGCAATCCTCGATATTTCTGGGCTTACAGATGTGTCTATTTCTGTCCTCTGATTTCCTCCTTCCCCTGGTGTGTCTCTGGGTGGATTCTGCTGTTTTTATAAGACACCACTTGGAAATGATTAGGTTTAGAAGCCACCCTACTCGGGTATGACATCATTAACATAACAAAGGAAAACTCCTATTTCCAAACATGGTTATATTTATAGGTATAGGAGTTAGGACTTCAACACCTTTTTTTTTTTTTTCTTTTTTAATTTTTATTGTGCTTTAAGTGAAAGTTTACAAATCAAGTCAGTCTCTCATACAAAAATTTATATACACCTTGCTATATACTCCTACTTGCTCTCCCCCTAATGAGACAGTCTGCTCCTTCCCTCTACTCTCTTTTTTTGTGCCCATTCTGCCAGCTTTTAACCCCCTCTTCCTCCTCATCTCCCCTCCAGATAGGAAATGCCAACATAGTCTCAAGTGTCTACTTGATCCAAGAAGCTTATCTTCACCAGCATCTTTTTCTATCCCATTGTCCAGTCCAATCCCCATCTGAAGAGTTGGCTTTGGGAATGGTTCCTGTCCTGGGCTAACAGAAGGCCTAGGGGCCATGACCACCGGGGTCCTTCTAGTCTCAGTCAGATCATTAAGTCTGGTCTTTCTATGAGAATTTGAGGTCTGCATCCCACTGCTCTCCTGCTCCCTCAGGGGTTCTCTGTTGTGTTCCCTGTCAGGGTAGTCATTGGTTGTAACCGGGCACCATCTAGTTCTTCTGATCTCAGGCTGATATAGTCTCTGGTTTATGTGGCCCTTTCTGTCTCTTGGGCTCATAATTACCTTGTGTCCTTGGTGTTCTTCATTCTCCTTTGGTCCAGCTGTATTGAGGCCAATTGATGCATCTTAGATGGCCGCTTGCTTTCATTTAAGACCCCAGACACCTCTCTCCAAAGTGGGATGCAGAATATTTTCTTAATAGATTTTATTATGCCAATTGACTTAAATGTCCCCTCAAAACATGGTCCTCAAACCCCTACCCCTGCTACACTGGTCTCTGAAGCATTCAGTTTATTCAGGAAACTTCTTTGCTTTTGGTTTAGTCCAGTTGTGCTGACCTCACCTGTATTGTGTGTTGTTTTTCCCTTCACCTAAAGTAGTTCTTATCTACTATCTAATTAGTGAAAACTCTCTCCCTCCCTCCCTCCTCTCTTAACCATCAAAGAATATTTTCTCTGTTTAAGCTATTTCTCAAGTTCTTATAATAGTAGTCTTATACAATATTTGTCCTTTTGCAACTGACTAATTTCACTCAGTATTAATGCCTTCCAGGTTCCTCCATGTTATGAAATGTTTCACAGATTCCTCACTGTTCTTTATCCATGCATAGTATTCCATTGTGTGAATATACCATAATTTATTTATCCATTCATCCTTTGATGGGCACCTTGGTTGCTTCCCTCTTTTTGCAATGAACGTGGGTATTCATTTATCTGTTCTTGTAAAGGCTCTTATTTCTCTAGGATATATTCTAAGGAGTGGGGTTGCTGGATCCTATGGTAGTTCTATTTCTAGCTTTTTAAGGAAGCGCCAAATTGATTTCCAAAGTCGTTGTTCCATTTTACATTCCCACCAGCAGTGTATAAGTGTTCCAATCTCTCCACAACCTTTCCAACATTTATTATTTTGTGTTTTTTGGATTAATGCCAACCTTGTTGGAGTGAAATGGAATCTCATTGTAGTTTTGGTTTGCATTTCTCTAGTGGCTAATGATCGTGAGCATTTCCTTATGTATCTGTTAGCTACCTGAATGTGTTCTTTAGTGAAGTGTCTGTTCATATCTTTTACCCATTTTTTAATTGGGTTATTTGTCTTTTTGTAGTTCAGTTTTTGCAGTATCATGTAGATTTTAGAGATCAGATGCTGATCAGAAATGTCATAGCTAAAAACTTTTTCCTAGTCTATAGGTAATCTTTTTACTCTTTTGGTGAAGTGTTTCGATGAGCATAGGTGTTTGATTTTTAGGAGCTCCCAGTTATCTAGTTTTTCTTCTGCATTGTTAGTCAATACATATTTTTGGAGGGCACAATTCAATCCATAACATCTTCCTTTGTGACTCCATAAAACCAGAGGTATATTTCTTTTCTTGCACTTACTATGCTGCATTGCTCATTTTTCAATCAACAGCTGGTTACTGAGAGCCGGATACTGTTCTGGTTGCTTTGGTTACACTCTAATTGGGGAGACAGACAATAAACACTAAACATAATAAATAAGTAAATTATATAGTTTATTATAAGTTGACAAGTGTGATAGAAAAAGTAGCTCAAGCTATGGGAGATTGGGAGTGGAGGGGGGGGCAGTTACAATTTTAAATAAGATGGTTAGAGTAGGCCTAATTGAGAAAAAATGTGTACAGAGACAGAAGTGACCAACGGTTTCAATTTGCCCAAGGGAATTCCCAGGATGTAGGACTCTGTACTAAACCCAGGATGTTTTTAGTTGCTATCGAGTTAGTTTGTACTCCTGATGGCCTTATATATAACAGAATGAAATGTTGCCTGGTCCTATGCCATCTTCAGGACACCTTCCAGGACAGTCCTGTCAAAATAGGACATTTCATCACCCGAGAAGTATATGTTATTACTAGTCCTGTATACTAGTTTTGGGGACCTGGTGACTCAGTGGTTAAGAGTCTGTCTGCTAACCAAAAGACTGATAGTTTGAATCCACCAGCTCCTCCTTTGGAAACCCTGTGGGGCAGGCCTATTCTGTCCTGTAGGGTTTCTATGAGTCAGAATCGACTCAACAGCAATTGGTTTGGTTTTGGTTTTTATAGTAGCTTTAACAACTTGAAGACAGGAGCTATAGAGGCAGTGTAGCATGGTAGATATGATCATTGGGCTTGGAGTCAGATTCACTGGGTTCAATTCCCGGCTTGGTCAATTGTTAGCTTTATGACTTTACTAGTAAAATTTTTAGATTTTCAATTTTTTTTCTTCTATGAAATGGAAGTACATGGTATGAATAAATGTTGCTGTGTTATTGTTCATAGCGCCTAGCACAATCCTTGGGGCAGAGTAGCTCCTCAATCAATGCTTGCCAAATGAACAGATGAATGAATGAAAATATAACATGTACCAGGCACGGGGCTAAGCCTGGTTATAGAAGAATGTATAAGACATGAGTCTTGCCTTCAAGAAGATCACAGTCCAGCAGCAGAGATCTTTGTGCAATTTAATCTCGCAACTGCTGTGCTGCTCCACCGTGACACTTCTGATTCCTCTTACCCTGGTATACTTTTTATTTTTCTTTCATAGAGCTTTTCACCTTCTAATATAGCATGCAATATTCTTATATTTCAAGATTATTGTTTATAAGCACTCTCTTCCCACTGGAATGCAACTCCTTAAATGCAGGAGCCTTGAGTTTGTTCATTGAGATGTCCCAAGTGTTTATAACAGTGCCTGTCATCAACAAGATGCTCAATGTTTGGTGAATGAAGTAATGAATGGAAGCTGCATTGTATGTGATAAGAGCTATTATAAGAGTACGTGCAAAGTGTAGATGAATTGTTAAGTTTTTTTGGAAGAGTTCAGGGAAGTTTCCACAGACAATGTGGCATGTTAGCTTTGCCTTAAAGGATGTGTAGCGTTTTCTTAGAAGTAGAAGATGGGAAGGCTTTTCATGCTCAGAGCCCAGCAAGAAGAGCTGACAGGAGGAGCAGAGAAGCCAAGAGACTGCAGGGTCATAGAAAGCAAAGAGAGGATTGAGAGGGGGAGGAGTAGCATCAAACGTTGAGGAGAAGCTGAGGAAGATGAGCAAGGGTGAGGCCTCAGAGATATTTCAGTGACTTGGTACTAGTGGAAGATGGATTGAAGGATTTGAGGCAGTATGTGGAGTGACTGTGTGGAAACCAGTGTGTAATTAATCAAGAATTTGACAGGTAATGTATAGATGGAGATGAGTTGGTAACTTGAGAGGATAGGTTCTTAATTTTTAATCAAGTGGGGTCACTTGAGCATGTTAGTATGCTGAGGAAGAAAAGCCAACAGAATAGGGAAGATTAAACATAGACGAGGACATAATTGATGGGATGAGGTGCAGGAAGAGACAAAAAGGGATGGAATTGAGCGGAGAGACTGTGAGGGTTTGCCCTGAGGAGAAGAGCTTATTCTTTCTCAGAGACTAGAGATAAGCAGGAAAGGATGGGCATTTCACCACTAGTCTGTAACCCAATACTGAGTCATCAAGTCATGGAAGACCATATTTTTATATAAGTTGAGTCTTTAAAGACAACTAAATTGCTTCCTGTTACCTCACTTTATGCTGGATGGCAGTTAAGAAAAGTGGAAACTGGGAGACTTTCTTTAGCAGGAATATTTAGGGAAAAACAAAAACAAAACACACTCGGCCAATTCTTAGAAATCATAAGGTGATGTAATGAAATTTTTTTACTAATTCAGAATTCACCAGAGAACTCTTTAAGCTTCCACCTTTGTTAAAACTCATTCTATTTTCCTGCCTTTTTTTTTTTTTTTTGCTTTAATAAGATTGGTAAATAGAAAATGACGTTTTGTTTTGAAAATTTTGAAGTGCCTATGGAGCTTCAATTGTAATTATTCTGAATTGCAGAGGTGGATACAGATAGTGTAAGGGATTGGCTTGAATGGGTATAAGCCTTAGGATGTCCCAGAGACAGCATTTTTTGAAAACAATTCCTCAATTTCAGTTGTAGAAAGTATTTAGTGAATTGAGGACCCTGATTATTTAATTTTTTACTTACTTTTCACTTTTGCATATATATCTGAAAATTAACTTCTAGGAATTAGGACATGGATGATTATAAGAATGAATAGGCTATGTAGATAAAAATTTTACTTATACCTATTCTACTGGGTGAGTAATCTTTCTGTTCTTCCACCAGCCACATGAGTGGGCTGTCTCTGAATATAACTATTATGTTATCAGCCATAATAGTTTTTTTTTCCTCAAGGGCAATCTCTCAAACAAATGATCTCAAAATCAATAAAGACCATCGCCTCATGTTCCAGAGTTTACTTATTCATGAGATGCTTATCTCTTTGTAAATTCACAGGACGAATTCTTATTGCTTAAATCCACCATATTGGATTGGATGTTTGTCAGTTCAAAATTAGTGCTTATTAAATTTTCTTGGCAACTTTGAAACTGTCTCTGGGTTTTCTCCCCTAGAGAGGTATTCTTACTTTCAAATCTATCATGAGTAGAAACTCATTTTCACATTCTAAAAGTCTTTAAACACTAGTCTACCCATTTGGAATGCATTCCATCTCACTGTCGGTTGAGGCAAAGGCCACATGCCCGCAAACAGGGTTTTAAAGAGGGCATTTTGTATGGCTGCATATTTTCATTATCAGACACTAACGGTCTCCATTGCTGACAGATAGTGACAAATTGAAAGCTGAAGCACAGAAGAGGCTGGTGTAGGTGCCTTCTCATTTTTTTTCACCTTGGAGGCTGTTTCTGCTGTCCTTTTGTTTGGTTACAGGATCATTAGCAGCTTCTCTCCAAATCTAGGGATGTGATCTAGTGTCTACGGAGTTATATTACCACATATGCAGCCAGGTAACTAAATAGTGATGATTGCTTTCACTGCCTGATTGTAAGAGAAGATGCCTGCTCAATATGGCTAGTGCCTCAGAAATAACGCTCTGCTGTGGGCTCATTTGAATAATCTCTCCTCTCATTAAACACAGCTGCAAGGCAAGAAGCAGCAGAGTTCAAAAGGCAAGCCAAGGGAATATATTAGTAATAGAATTATAGTTTAAGCCTTTGAGCATGTTTCCCCAATATTTTTGTACTCCATTAATTACAACAAGAACAGTTTTGTCACTTACTAAAAAGAAAAAAAGGTTAGGAGAATATTTTGACTAAGAAACTAAGTAAAACGTATATGTTTTATAAAAGTGTTGGGTTCGCTGCAATTAAATTTTAAGACAAACTCTGGAAGTTATCCAAGTCATTTTCTTACTGTGCAATTTAAATCTCTGATGAGCTGGGATTAGAGACTGTTGGGGCGATTTAACGTCATGTGTCGCTTTACCTTTGGTGCGCCATGTGGGTGTCCTCCCGAGCTCTGTATGGGTGTGTGCTTGTGTGTGTGCAAGTGTATTGCTCCATTGGGTGCTGTCTGTTAAATCCCCAAATGTCTCTTACCACACCCACTCAGACCACTAAATTTATTATAGGACTAGAAAATATTTAATGTAGGAGAGAAAATAGTGGAAATAAAAGATGGAAACAAAAAAGCGAAAACTTCCTTTTGATTTTGTCCTCTCTGTCTTTGAGGTTCCGGATTACTCTGGGCTCCTTTGTAGTAGGCCCCAAGGTTATGTTTTCACCTAAGGCACCCCCCCCCTTAATTTCCTCCACCACACCATCTTGCATGGATTCTTCACCAACATGACATTTTAAGACTTTAAGGATTTGATATATTTAAATTATGTGTGGTTTAGCTGCAAACATCCATTAATAACTGGAACATGGAATATATGACGTATGAACCTAAGAAAATTGGAAGTCACCAGAAATGAAATGGAATGCATAAAGATCAATAGCCCAGGCATTAGTGAGCTGAAATGGACTGGTACTGGCCATTCTGAATTGGACAGTCATAGGGCCTGCTTTGCCAGAATGACAAACTGAAGAGGAATGGTGTCACGTTCATAGTCAAAAAGGACATCTGATGATCTATTCTGAAGTACAACGCTGTCAGTGATAGGATAATATCCATATGCCTACAAGGAAAAGCAGATAATATGACTAATATTCAAATTTATGCACCAACCACTAATGCCAAAGATGAAGAAATTGAAGATTTTTAGCAACTTCTGCAGTCTGAAATTGATCAAATAGGCAATCAAGATGCATTGATAATTAGTGGTGATTATAATGTGAAAGTTGGAAACAAAGAAGGGTTGGTAGTTGGTAAATATGACCTTGGTGGTAGAAATGATGCTGGAGATCATGATAGAATTTTGCAAGACCAACAACTTCTGCATTGCAGATACCTTTTTTTCACTGACATTAACAGTGCCTATACACGACATTAATGGTGCCATTCCAGGATACAATACACAGAAATCAAACCAACTATATCTGCAGAAAGAGATAATGGAGAAGGTCAATATCATCTGTCAGAACAAGAACGGGGGCTGACTGCAGAACGGAGCATCAATTGCTCATATGCAAGTTCAAGTTGAGGCTGAAAAAAATTAAAACAAGGCCACGAGTGCCAAAATACAACCTTGGGTACATCACCTGTGAATTTAAAGACCTTCTCAAGAATAGGTTTGACCCATTGAACACTAACGACTGAAGATCAGACGAGTTGTGGAATGACATCAAGAACATCATACATGAAGAAAGAAAAAGGCCATTAGAAAGACAAGAAAGAAAGAAAAGACCAAAATAGATGTCAGAACAGACTCTGAAACTTGCTCTTGAAAGTAGAGTAGCTAAAGTGAAAGGAAGAAATGATGAAGTAAAATATGAACAGGAGATTTCAAAGAGCAGCTTGAGAAGACAAAGTAAATTATTATAATAAAATGTGCAAACACCTGGAGTTAGAAGATCAAAAGGGAAGAACACGCTTTGTATTTTTCAAGCTGAAAGAACTGAAGAAAAAATTGAAGCCTTGAATTGCAACATCGAAGAATTCTATGAGTAAAATAGAGCCCTGGTAGCACAATGGTTAAGTGTTAGGCTGTTAATCAAAATGTTGGCAGTTGGAATCCACCAGGTGCTCCTTGGAAACCCTATGGGGCAGTTGTACTCCATCCTATAGGGTCTCTATGAGTCAAAATTCACTCGATGGTAATTTTTTTTTAATGGGTAAAATATTGAACAATGCAGGAAGCATCAAGAGAAGATTTAAGAAATACACAGCGTCATTGTACCAAAAATAATTAATTGACTTTCAACCATTTTAGGAGGTAAATATGATCAAAAACCAATGGTATTGAAAGAAGAAGTCCAAGATGCACTGAAGGCATTGCCGAAAAACAGGCCTCCAGGAATTGACAGAATATCAGTTGAGATGTTTCAACAAATGGATGCAATGCTGGAAGTGCTCACTTCTCTATGTGAAGAAATTTTGAAGACAGCTACCTGGCCAACTGACTGGAATAGATCCGTATTAGTGCCCATTGCAAAGAAAAGTGACCAATAGAATATGGAAATTATCAAACAATATCATTAATACCATACACAAATAGAATTTTGCTGAAGATAATTCAAAAGTGGATGCAGCATATCATCAACAGAGGACTGCCAGAAATTCAAGCTGGATTCAGAAGAGGATATGAAATGAACGATATCATTGTTGCTATCAGGTGAACCTTGGCTGAAAGCAGAGAATACCAGAAAGATGTTTCCTGTGTTTTATTGACTCTTCAAGGGCATTTGACTGTGTGGATCACAACAAATTATGGATAACATTGCAATGAATGGGAGTTCTGGAACATTTAATTGTGCTCATGAAGAACCTGTGCATAGATCAACAGGCAGTCATTTGAACAGAACAAGGGGATACTGCATGGTTTAAAATCAGGAAAGGTGTGCTTCAGGGTTTTATCTTTTCACTACACTTAGTCAATCTGTGTGCTGAGGAAATAATCAGAGAAGTTGGACTTTACGAAGAAGAACACACCATCAGAATTGGAGGAAGACGCATCAAAAATCTGTGATAAGAAGATGACTCAAACTTGCTTGCTGAAAGCAAAGAGTACTTGAAGCACTTACTGAAGATCAAAGACTACAGCCTTCAGTACGGATTACACCTCAACATAAAGAAAACAAAAATCCTTACAACTGGAACAATAAACAACATCGTGATAAATGGAGAAAGTATTGAAGTTGTCAAGGATTACATTTCATGTGGATCCACAATCAACCCCCATGGAAGTAGCAATCAAGAAATCAAATGATGCATTGCATTGGGCAAATCTGCTGCAAAAGGCCTCTTTGAAGTATAAAAAGCTAACATGCCACTTTAAGGACTAAGGTGCACCTGGCCCAAGCCATAGTATTTTCAGTTGCCTCATATGCATGTGAAAGCTCACAATGAATAAGGAAGACCATAGAAGAATTGATACCTTTGAACTATGGTTTTGGCAAAAAATATCAGATATACCATGGACTGCCAGAAGAAATTTTTTTGTTTTCTTTATGTTGAGGTGCAAAAAAAACTGATGTAACCAGTGGTACCTGCAGAACAACGAGGATGGGATTTGAACCCACGTGTCCAGAACACAATGGATTAGCAGTCCATCGCCTTAACCACTCGGCCACCTTGTCCACAAAGGTGTGAATCTGTCACCTGAAAGGTGAAATTGAACCACTCTGTCACTAGACAGCTATAGGCTTGAAGCCTACACCCCAGACCACTGAGGATCATCTGGGCAAACATAAAGAAAACAAAAATCCTCACAATTGGACCAATGAGCAACATCATGATAAACGGAGAAAAGATTGATGTTGTCAAGGATTTCATTTTACTTGGATCCACAATCAACAGCCATGGAAGCAGCAGTCAAGAAATCAAAAGACGCATTGCATTGGGTAAATCTGCTGCAAAGGACCTCTTTAAAGTGTTGAAGAGCAAAAATGTCACCTTGAAGACTAAGGTGTGCCTGACCCAAGCCATGGTATTTTCAATCACATCATATGCGTGTGAAAGCTGGACAATGAATAAGGAAGACCGAAGAATTGACTCCTTTGAATTGTGGTGTTGGGGAAGAATACTGAATATACCATGGAGTGCCAAAAGAATGAACGAATCTGTATTAAAAGAAGTACAACCAGAATGCTCCTTAGAAGCGAGGATGGTGAGACTGCATCTTACATACTTTGGACATTTTGTCAGGAGGCATCAGTCCCTGGAGAAGGACATTATGTTTGGCAAAGTACAGGGTCAGTGGAAAAGAGGAAGACCCTCAATGAGGTGGATTGACACAGGGGCTGCAACAATGAGCTCAAGCATAACAAGGATTGTAAGGATGGCACAGGACTGGGCAGTGTTTCGTTTTGTTGTGTGCAGGGTTACTAGGAGTCGGAACCAACTCGACGGCATCTAACAACAACAACAAGAAGCCATAAGAAATAACAAACCTGTCTTGGAAGAAGTAAAGACTGGATGCTCCTTAGAGCAAGATTTCATCTCACTTGCTTTGGACAGGTTATCAGGAGGGGCCAATCCCTGATGAAGGACGTCATGTTTGGTAAAGTAGAGGGTCAGTGAAAAGAGGAAGTCCCTCAATGAGCTGGATTGACACAATGGCTACAACGATGGGCTCAAGCAGAGCAACGATTGTGAGGATGGCACAGAACCTGGCGATGTTTTATTTTGTTGTTCATAGCATTGCTATGAGTCTGAACCAACTTGACTGCACCTAACAACAGCTTAGAATAGGACTACATTCTCTCACACTGGATCAACAACATAAAAGTCATTTAGCATGCAAAAATTTGTTATGCCTCTTCAGTGGCCTAACTTATCAAACTTGGGTGGATGTTCATGAAAAATTTCTTCATTTAAAGAGCCCTTGGTTGAATATACTTACTGATTTTAGAGTAGATTCCCTCATTGGAAAAAACCCTGTAATATTGCAAGAATGTATTATTCTGACCTTCAGTAATAGAGAAAATGGACAGATACCGTGTTTGGGGATTAATATCTCGGTCCTCCTAGTTAGCACTAAGCTTATTATAAACATTATTTCCAACTACGTCCTCTGTTTATTCACTTTCTTTCCAGCTTCAACTCAATGTAATTTTTCGTCTCTCTCCTCCGCTTCATCAAAACTGCTCTTGCAAAGAGGAACAGTGATGTACTTGCTGAACTCGTTGGACTGTTTTAATCCTCATATTATTTGGCTTCTTGGAAGAAGGGCACGATCTGGTCTTTGAAATGAACCCAGCGACACAGCTTGCCATCTGCCCTGAGCATTCTGGTGGACTGGGAAAATTACAGCCTGAAGCCTCCTGTCACCGTGATCATTGATCCAAGCCACTGACTCCATGTTCTCTGTCTAGTATCTCTTCTGGACAGGCCAGTGCTACTGGATAAGAATAAGGTAGTACAAACAATGTAAGTTTTGATCCCAGACCAACCTATTTATGTTCTTATCCTAAGCTGGCCTCATGGGTCATCAGAACACAAGGTTCTTTCCAGGCCAATTGGTAGAAGGGCAAAATAACTACAATATTTCATAGATTCTAGGACACTACCCTCCCCCCCACCCCATTATAACATCATTTAAAATCCATGGTGTTTCAAATCACTTTTAGCTTTGATTTGCATCAAGTTCTTCCTGGAAGTCACTTGAGTCTGCTATTAACCTGAAACCACTTTGAAATATATTCTCTGTTTGAGTTTTTTTTTTTTTAGTTTTTTTGGCCACTCTGATGATGTGAACTTAAACTCTAGTGGAGAATTTTTAACCTTCTCCCCACCTAATGACAATGTTACTACATTCACTGTTCACTGCACTTTACTGTGTGGTGGATTTCTCATTTATCTTTCCAGCTTTATGCAAGAGAGTTTTTCCTCTCTTAATAATACAACATAAAATAATGTCACACGGCTTGGTCAAAGACACTGTGAGAACTATAAGCTAATGTTGTATCTAGAATCTCTCCAGCAGGTAGACTCTTTTTAACCCCTTTATAAACCAATTGGCCGTGAATTAGCTTTAACATGTGGTAATCTCATTTATGTCATAGTAAACCTGTGTTCCATAGAGTTTTCAATGGCTTTTTTTTTTTTTCTGGAAGTAGATTTGCAGGCCTTTCTTCTGAGGCATCTTGGGTACTTGAACTACCAACCTTTCCTTTAGCAGCCAAAGACATTAATTGTTTGCACCACCAGCGACCCTTTATAGAGAGCTGAAATTCTCATCCTTATGATTGCATCTTTCCCTGCGGCATACAAAGTTTCTCCCTTAACGCCAAGCAAACTTGACTATATTAGTATGTGGCTTCAACTTCATGTTTGTTTTTTTCACAATAATACCATCAGCATGAAGTAGAGATGCCCGTGAATAGGTCAGCCAGGCATAGGTTTGGTCTTTATTGCAACACAGTGTAATTGTTATTGAAAGTAACCTTAACCTGACCTGGTCATGCTTCCACTATATTCCTGCTGGGGTGGTGAGAAAACATAGCACCTTGTGCACACCGGCGTGCTTTGCCCCTAAATTTTCTAACTTCTTCTTTTTTTTTTTTAATCTAGTTTTGGAACTTTTCTCTCCTCCTGTATGCAAGAGATTGATCCTTGGAATTTCTTCTCTTATTAACACCTCTCACATAATTTATATTACAGTGCTGACACTTCCTACGTCTTAAAAACCCACCCATTGCCATCAAGTTGATTCCGAATCATAGCGACACTATAAGATAGGGTAGAACTGCCCCATAGAGTTTCCAAGGAGCGGCTGGTGGATTCAAACTGTCAGCTGTAGATCTTAACCACTATGCCACCAGGTTTCCTTCCTACATCTTGGATGTTCTTTTTTTTTATCTTTGACAGCACATTCTCCTGGTCTTCTCTGGCCACTCCTCTGACTGCTAAATATTGATGTTTCTCTGGATTTTTTCCTAGGTATCTTTCTGGTCTCACTCTTCATACCATTACTAGGTCATCTTATTTACTCCTGTAGTTTCAGTTATAATCGCTAGACTGATGATTCCCCAATTCCTGTATCTAGTCCAGTCCCTCTGCTGGGTTCTAAACCCCCAGAAATAGTCCACAGGCACCATAGCCTCAATAAGTCTAAAAGAAATTCACCATTTGTCCCACAAATTTGCACCTCTTCCTGTATTTCCAGTCTTCCTCAGTGGCACCATCCTTCAACCCCTGGTCCCTCACCCACATCTGGATATCATCCTAGCTGCACCACTTTCTAGCTTCATAGGCTAATTACTTACCATTCTATCTAAATCTCAGCTTCCTCATTTCTAAAACATGGATGATAGTGCCTACTTCATAGACTTGTGAGGATTTTACATAAGTGTGACTGATAGATAATAAACACTCAGTTTATTATCTATTATTATATTTGATTCTTTCCTTTTCATCAACCTCACAACAAGTTGATCTCCAAATCTTCTTGTTCCTATCTGCTAATCAACCTCTACTACAAATGTCTTTCTAATGCCCCCACTTCTTACATCTCCACTACTAAGATTTTAGTTTAAGCCACTTGTGTTTCTTAGGAAAATTATTTCAATAGTCTTTTAACTGATTTCCTTGCCTCTCATCTTGCTAGACTTTAATCCGTTTTCCACCTTTAATCCAGAATAATCTTCCTAAATCATGTATCTGATTGTGTAACTCCACTGCTTAGAAACTTCCAACAACTTTCCATTGTTTAAAAATGGAGTCCAAATGTCTTCATAGGGCATCTATAGTGTCATGGTCTCTAGCCTCATCACTCCACGCCCAGTCATTATGAACCGCAGTCTTAGGCATGTGCCTGTCCCTTTCAAAGCTGTTGTGGACTTTGTACTTGAGTTTCTTCCAGAAATCCCTTACCTCTTTCTCTTTTCCTTGGTAGCTCCTATTCATCTTTCAGATCCTAGTTCCCAAGTCTGGGTTACAGGTACCTCCTATGTACTCCTTTAGCACTCAGATGACTCTTAGCAGTTCAAACAGTGTTAAAATTGCCCATTTATCTTCTAAGGTTACTATCTCTTGTAAAGATGCCACTTTAAGGACTAACGTGTCCCTGACCCAAGCCATGGTATTTTCAATCGCCTCATATGCATATGAAAGCTGGACAATGAATAAGACTGAAGAACAATTGATGCATTTGATTTATGATGTTGGCAAAGAATATTGAATATACCCTGGACTGCCAGAAGAACAAACAAACCTGTCTTGGAGGAAGCACAGCCACAATGCTCATCTGAAGCAAAGATGGTGAAAATTCATCTCCCATACTTTGGACATGTTATCAGGAGGGACCAGTCCTTGGAGAAGGACATCAGGCTTGGTAAAGTAGAGAGTCAAGGAAAAAGAGGAAGGCATTCAATAAGATGGATTGACATAGTGGCTGCAACAATGGGCTCAAACATAGCAATGATTGTGAAGATGGCACAGGACTGGGCAGTGTTTTGTTCTGTTGTGCATAGGGTCGCTTTGAGTCGATTCGATTGGACAGGACCTAACAACAACAGGGTTACTATGAATTGGAATCCACTCGACAGCAATGGGTTTAGGATTGCCAGATTTAACACATAAAAAAAAGGACAACTCAATAAAGTTTGAATTTCAGACAAACAATAACTTTTTAGCATAAGTACGTACCATGCAGCCCTACCTTCTTCCTACTAGACTTCCCTTACCTGAGAGCAGGGGTTATCATTATTTCCCAAGACCTAGTATTTTGCCTAGCCTGCTGTACAAACTCAATAAATATTTGCTAACTAAATGATTGAACTACATCATGAAGTCCAAATGTATTTGCTTTAGTTGCTTATTGTGCACTGACATGTTCCAGACCTATAATTTTGGTGCTGCGGTCATCACGAAACATGCTATTCTAGCTCCATTGTCTGTCTTTCATGTGTGTCCTAAAGCAAGCTGAGGATTTAGATATTGACCATCTCCACCTCCACTTGCTTTTGCATCGATGGCTTGAAATGCCCATTGTCTTAGTCATCTAGTGCTGCTATAATAGAAGTACCACAAGAGGATGGCTTTAACAAAGAGAAATTTATTCTCTCACAGTTGAGTAGGCTACGAGTTCAAATTCAGGGCATCAGCTCCAGGGGAAGACTTTCTCTGTCTGTCAGCTCTGAAGGAAGGTGCTTGTCATCAGTCTTCTGTTGGTCTGGGAGCATCTCAGCGCAGGAACCTCAGGTCCGAAGGACGAGCTCTGCTCCTGGCACTGCTTTCTTGGTGGTATGAGGTCCCCCTGTCTTTCTGCTCACTACTTTCTTTTGTATTTCAAAAGAGATTGGCTTAAGACATACCTAATTTTGTAGACCTCATCAATATAATTGCCGCTAATCCATCGTATTACATCATAATGATAGGATTTGCAACATATAGGAAAATCACATAAAATGGTAGACAAGCACATAAAATGGTGACATGATCACACGATACTGAGAATCTTGGCCCAGCTAAGTTGACAGATAATTTGGGGGGACACGATTCAATCTATGACACCCATGTTTGGAATTTTCACAGTGTCAGGAAGAAGTTGAAATTTCAACCACAGTTTCTATGAAAAAACAAAACAGAAACAAAAATGTGGCTTTCACAACTCAACTGCTTTTTCTTTTTTTTGCCCAGTTTGAAGGGCTTTTGTTCTCTCTGATACAAGTGTTTTCTGTTCATGCATAGCAAAGAAATAATCTAATCTCCAAGATTTATTTGCCAAAAGAATCACTAGATGTGGGAAGGAGCAAGGTTTTGAATTTTTATTAATTTGGGATGCAGGTTCACCTGAGAATTAACGTGCAAATCTCCAACAGGAACCTTTTCAAAATAAAAGTATAACTAAGGGAAAGTTTTTAGACATTTTTCAACCAGTAAACTTATGTGGTTTAGTGGGCCAACCAGAGGCTTTTCTTTCTGAAGACTGTGATTGGAATAGAAGCAAACCAGACTCGGGGTAAATTCTTTATGCGTTAAACCACTGAATGCGTTCCATCCAGAGAGAACAACAGAAGCCCTCAGCTATTTTATAGAATTCGAGAAAAGAAAAATCCTGTGGGGCCTGGGCTCTCCATTCTCTGCTGTGATTGGCCAGCTCCTCTTTCTTTAATTATGCTTGTTCAGTGGCCTTGTCTAACAAACAAAATGCTGGACTGCTTTCAAAGCAGGGACAAAACACCTTACTGTAATTCACTAACATATTATCCTCAAGGCAGAGTAACCATGGGGTTCACACCCAAGAATGTTCCGCAAATGAGGTGAAACAATATCTTCCACATTCATTAAACAAATCTTTTACTTTTTTTGAGTAACAGTAATACCAACAGCTTTTAGCCTTTTTAGTGACTGTACAATTTACACATATCTGAGACCAAAAAAAAAAAAAAAAAATCTACAAGACAAGAAAGGCATACACTAACTATGTTTCCCAGGGGATTAAACACATTAAAATCAAGAGGCACTCTCATTGTAGGATTTAATTGAACTATTCTTCAGTAGCTGGTATTTAGTTTGCTTTATTTATATTTAATGTAGCTGTAGGTAGGAAGCCGGTGAATTGGGTCTCTGGGCTAATCATGCTGATGTGTTTAGGATGAAACTCCGGGGGCTTTGCATAACAGAGTTGGGTGGCCAGGTCAGCGCTGGGTTATTGAGTTTCTAAGGGTGAGGATGGACCGGGTTAGTGTACACTCTTCCAGATAAGGAAAAGAAAATTGCACCTGGAGGCAACAAGAAGAGTCAAGAGTAATTTGCGGTGAGTGAGCAAAATGAAATCCTGCAGAAGGTCAAGTTCATTTTCACCAGGAGGTGTCACTGTTGTCAGCCAGCATTACCCCGGGCAGAGGGAAGAAATGAGGCTGTGGCTGGCATCATTTCACAACAACAGGACACATTTTTTCAGGGTCCTTCCTTTGTTCCCTCCCTCCCTTCTTCTCTCCCTCATTCCTTCTCTTCCTTTCTCACTTCCTCCTTCCCTCCCTCCCTCTCTCCTTCTTCTCAGTCTTTCCTCCCTTCCTAGTATTGGGATGCTGGGATTTATACCACCTGCCTATCTCTGCTACAAGTGGTGGCTGGGTTACAACGCTGTTATTGTAACTAGAAGGAAAAATTCAGTGGCATGGGAAGAATGGAGGGGAATTTGTGTAATTTTTGGGTCACCAACTCTGAATACACTGCACCTTTTTCTCTCTTATTTGTGATTTAATGGCTCTGAGCGTATGAAATTTTAATACCATAAAGTTCTGAGATCTGACCTCTTTGCATCTCTGTATTCCTGTATGACTCAGTAAAATTCCTTAAGACTATAAAGTGTAGAGCGGACAGTCTTCTGAGTTCATACTCTGTGCTATTATTTAGGTTTTCAAAAACAGCATCGAAAATTTCCCAGCGATTTTTATTTTTGCTCAGGCTCTGAAGTCAAAGAGTTTAAGTTCAGTTCTGGGCTCTTTGTAACCCAGCTATGTAATCTTCTGGGAAAAATTATTTACACTGTAAAAGCCTCAGTTTCCTCCTAGGTAAAATGAGAATAATAATGCTACTTACCCACTTAAGATTATTGTGAGGATTAAGTGAGAATGCATGAAATAATATATGCAAAGCACCGAGTGCAGCATCTGGCATGTAGTTCAAGCTTAATAAAGCTAAGGCTGCTAACCAAAGCGTCGGCAGTTTGAATCCGCCAGCCGCTCCTTGGAAACTCTGTGGGGCAGTTCTACCCTGTCCTATAGGGTCGCTATGAGTCGGAATCAACTCGATGGCACTGGGTTGGGTTATTAATATTGACATTTGCGCAGTAGAGAGATCATAGCAAGGCTTGGCAGTTGCACCGTCCTTTCAAACTTTCCTAGCTTACCTATCGACATTGTCTTGAGATTTGGGACATGACCTTATACTTTCATTTCTCTTTACATCTCCGTTATCTGACCTTGTGCTCTATTGAGTTGATGCACAACAAAAGTTATTGGTGGTGCTTCCTGTGACATTTTCACCTGTTGGAAGGTGGTGATTTCAATCACTTTTGCTCCTTTCTCTCTACTGATCCAAGCGCTTCCCTTTCTTCAAAGTCCAGATCAGTTTCTACCTTTCAGGTAAAGCCTTTTTCATCTCTCTTTGGTTAAATTTCTGAATCACTAAGAGGCTATATTCCCACCAACTTGATTATTACTACTATTAGTGCTCTTTTTCTTTTTTTCCAGTAGTATAAGGAGGCCTGGTGGCCCAAGCAGTTAAGCACTTGGCTGCTAACTGAAAGGTTGACAGGTAGAACCCACTCAGCCACTTCAAGGGAGAAAGACCTGGCTATCTGCTTCTGTAAAGATTACAGCCTAGAAAGCCCTATGGGCAGTTCTGCTCTGTCACACGGAGTCTGTATGAGTCAGAATCTACTAGATGGCACCTAACACTGTTGGGTGTGCAAAGTCTACTCCTTCAAATAGATTTTTTTTTTGTTTCAAAGAGTTGGAGGAACATTTCTGCCTTCCTTTTATTTCCCGTAGCAACCAGCTTAGTTCTGGAATACAGGAGGGATTGAATACACCTTTGTCACTGGCTGATTTATTTAGAGTTCAGAATGACAGGGAAATGTGTTGAGACAAACACAAGCAAGTAATTTTAAAACTTGAAGTAAGATTAAGGAATTCAGTGGGGACTCAGGATTGGAGGTGGAAAAGAAGGACTTTAAGAGAAGTCAGAGGGACCAGGTCTGGGAATTTAAATCTGAAAGAAAAACAAGCTACAGCTCATGGGCAAAAATGCAGCCCTGTGTGAAAGATACCTTGAGCTGTCCAGGAAACAGTGCTAGCAACCCAGATTTTGGTCCTGACTCTATTGCCAATCAGTTATGTGTCCTTGAGAAAACCATGTAACCTCTCTGGGTCCATGTTCCTTTGACTGTAGAATGACCAGCTTGGGTTATCTGAAATCTGAGACTTCAACTGGGTCTAAAACTGTTTCTAAGATGGGTGGGAACAAAATAAACCATGTTAGATAAAGCAAGGAGAGCAATTTCCTGGGCTTCCAGGTATTCCTTTCTTCTCCCCCAAAGTGTAAAAGATATAGTACAGGGTGAAGTATGGGCCTTGCTCTGTCATTGACTCACTGTGTATCATGCATTCATCCATCCAACAAGTGTTGATGAAGTCCTACTATGTGACAGGCACTGTGCTGAGCATTGGTCATGAAATGGTGCATAAAAGAGACATGTTTCTGCCTCTTGGAGTCTACAGTCTAGTGGGGAAGACACCTACAGAAATGTTAAGTTGCAACTGTGATGTGAGCTAAGAACATGTGCATGATGGGTGAGAGGTATCTAACTTGGACCAGGACCTGAGGAGGCTTCTGAGTGGACAGTAACTAGGTGAATGGCAGGTAGAGGGGACAGGGCTGATGAGCAGGGAAAGGAAAAGAGCACGCGCAAAGATCCTTTCGTGGAAGGGAGAATGACAAGTTTGGAAAACAGAAGAAGGGTAGTGCAGCTGGAGCTCAGAGAACTAAAGAAGAGAGTGGCTTGAGATAATTCAGGAGTGATAGGGCTCAGATTGTTCAGGGCCTTGTAAAACATGTGAAGAACATTGTTGTTCTCTATTTTTAGAACAAGAAACCACAAGTGGGAGAGTTGGGGTGATCAGCCACGGTGAGTGGATTACAGGGGGCTGGAGTGGGTGTAGAGTCTCTGGGCGGTGCAAAGGGTTAATATGCTGGCCAGCTAACTGAAAGATTGGAGGTTCAAGTTCACCGAAAAGAACCTCAGAAGAAAGGCCTGGCAGTCTATTTTTGAAAAATCAGCCACTGAAAATCCTATGGAGCACAATTTTACTCTGACACACATGGGGTTGCCATGACTTGGAGTCAACTCGACAGTAACTGGCTGGTGGAGTGGATGTGAACCGGATCAGTTGGAAGGCTGGTGCAGGAATTCAGATGAGTTATAATCACCGTTTGGCCTAGGGAGGTAATGGTGGAGAGAAAGTGACACAGCCTTTTCAGCATCTCAGTTGCCTCACCTATAAAGAAAAGGGCTGAGCTTAACACTAGGATCCTTTCTGGCGATTTCTGCAGCTGAGTGGAATGGAAATAATTTTGGGGAAGACTGTGTTGATATGCAACTGCATGGCTGTTGTTAGCTACACCAGTGTGTGCAAAGACGTACTCTTACATACTACTTTTAGAGTGATGTCTTTTCCTGGGTCTGGAGGTGTTCTCAGAAATCCTAAGATATTCATTTCATCAGACTGCCAGCCAAGGTCCAGAAGTATCCATAAAACTTCAGAAAACTGTGTTTTAAAAATTTAATTTTGAGTCAAATTAGAATGTAGCACGAGGAATTACTTGAATTTTCCTCTGAGTGAAAACCCTCTGTTTTTTTATCTTTATAGAAATCACTAAAGACAAGAAAACAAACAGCTTCATTTTCTAGCTTTAATGCTGGGTCCAATGGAAGAACAGAGGAGAACACTTTGGAAATATGTTCCCTCAGGAAGCATAAATTCCAGGAAAATCTGAATAATTTCATACCATGACTAAAGGCTTCTTGGTGTAACAGGAAGACAGGGAATATAATTTTTACAGCATTTTCTCTGATTAGAAAAATACATGCTAATTGCAGAATGACTGGAAAAGGCAGAAAACTATAAAAAAAGAAAATTAAGACTTCTCATAATCTCACTCCCTAGAGATAATATAGTTTAATATTTTCATTTATTTACAATCATTTTTCTCCTACAAATATAAATATGAGTATATAGACATACACACCTCCTTTTGTTCCTGAAGGATCAGGTAGTGGTTACAAGTATACGCTCTGTACTTAGATTGCCTGGGTCCAAATTTACAAGCCCTTGAGTAAATTTAGCAAATTTCTGCTTCTCTAAGCCTCAGTTTTCTCACCTGTAAAATAGGTATAAAAATAGAACCAACATCTAAAACATTGTAAGAGCTAAATGTAAAGTTTATAAAGTATCTGAAGTCCTTATCACAGCTCTTGGCACTAACACTTTAATTTGCATTAAGAAATATTGGTTATTTTTGTTTAGTAATCTTTTTTTTTAGCTCCTATTTTCTTAGATTTCCTTTTTTCTCCCTTTGCTCTCTGAAATTTTCAGTTTCTCCAGTGATTTGGAGAGTAAACATCCTGTTTTTATTTCTAGTGACTGTTTTTAAGCTTTGGCCAACTGATATTACTCTAATTCCCAAAGTCAAGAATGAAATGATGTTTTTTGATCTTCCCACACTGTAAAAGATGCAGGGCTGTTTTAGGGGGGAAAGGACCCCTGAATATTGAAGACTCTTCAGAACATCTGGTTCATTACATGGGTATGTTTTCCAATTTTCTTTTCATTGTTGTTGTTAGCTGCTCTCTGGTCTGTTCCTGACTCGGGGTGACCCCATGCACAATGGGATCAGCTATCGTGATCCATAGGGTTTTCATAGGCTGATTTTTCGGGGGTAGATCACCAAGCCTTTCTTCCTAGTCTGTCTCAGCCTGGAAGCTCTGCTGAAACCTGTTCAGCATCACAGCAACACACACGCCTCCACTGACAGATGTGTTATGGCTGTGCTTGAGGTGCGTTGGCTGGGAATTGAACCCAGGTCTCCTGTAGGAAGGTGAGAATTCTACCACTGAACCCTTCTTCCCCTTCTACTTTTCATAAGAAGGTAGATTATTACTCCCAGTGAAAGATGAGGGAACTGAGGCTAGAAAGATTAAGTTATTTGCCTATGGTTGCACAGTTTTAAGGTGTAGAGCTAAGAGCCAAACCCAATTTTTTTCTGACCTCGAAGTCTTAATCCTTGGTTTATTTCCTCCTCAACTGAGTTTCTATTTGAATGCTTCTGGGGACAAGGACTCACCACTTCCTGAATCAGCCTATTCCATTTTAGAGTAGCTCTGTAAGAAAGTTTCTCCTGACATCAAATTGGAATATTGTTTTTCTAATGGCCTCCTCTGGACTCTACACTCTGTTTCCTACAAAATACTACTAATCTCTTGTCAGGAGTCCCTAGGTGGTGCAAAAGGTTAAGCACTGTACTATTAGCTGAAAGGTTTGCAGTTCAAACCCTCCCAAAGGTACCTTTGGACTCAGGCCTGGCCATCTGCTTCTGAAAGTTCACAGCCTTGAAAACCCTATGGAGCAGTTCTACTCTGCACACATGGAGTTTCCATGAGTCAGAATCCATGGCAACTAATAACAACAACAACAAATCTCTTTTGAACAGTCAACCAAACATTCCTTGATTGCTGACTGTGTGCTTGGGGCCACAGCCAGTGGTAAAAACCAAAAAAAAAAAAAAAAAAAACAAACCTGTTGCCGTCAAATTGATTCCGACTCATAGCCACCCTGTATAAGAAAAAAAAGCAAAAACAAAAAAACAAACCTGTTGCCGTTGAGTTGATTACAGCTCATAGAGACCCTGTAGGACAGAGTAGAACTGCCCCATAGACTTTCTAAGGAGCAGCTGGTGAATTCAAACTGCTGACTTTTTGGTTAGCAGCCATAGTTCTTAACCACTATGCCACCAGCGTTTCCACTACCCTGTATAAAAAAAAAAAAAAGAGGGGGGCATAAAACATGATCTCTGCCCTTAAATAGCCTTTTGGCAAAGAAAGTTCAAAATATAGAAAGCAAATTAGAGAACAATATGAAACTGTAAAGGATTAGGGTAAAAATATATTGAGCAAATTATCAACTAATGAAAGTTCAACAAAAAGGAGGAAAGTACAGGGTAAAATTTCCGCTGAAGTATTATCTCTACCCCATCTCTTACACCATCTGAAATGATACAATTATAATTTGAGAATTGGGGATTCAAAGTACATTATTAGAGCTAAATGGTAATGCAGTAGCAAAAGAAACTTCTGCAGGGGTCCTTGGATGTTTGATATAAATGTAAAACAGATTCCACTAAAATAATAAATGTCAAATATAAAATCCATTGTTTCCAATTACTGCCACTTCACAGACTTTAACTACCTAATTTAGCCAAAGCATAAGGGGCAAATATTTTGCGCTTGAAAATGTAAATTAAAACATTTTCCTATACAGCAACAATGCCGTATTATTGAGCTTCGCAGACCCCGCTCCATCTCCTATGGTCCATTACTCCGGCCCAGCGCCTTGGAGCTTATCGGTGCTGCAAGACATTCTTTGCTTCAGACTCTGCCTCTTTGATAAGGGTTACCACTTTGCTAGATGTAGAAAGCTCCTGTGTCCCAGCCTGAGGCTTTCATGTCAAAAATTCATGACAAGGTAAGGGGTGTACTGATGGTGTTTTATCAGAGTCTCATTTTTTATTCCTTTACTGAAAAATTGGGGTGCATCATCTCAATGAAGCCTTTGTAGACTACCTAGCAGCAAAGACACAATTCTTCTGCTTGCTTAGGTATTTCTTGTGCCAAATATTGAGCCTTTCAGGTTGCCCAGCTCAAAGAACCAGGCAGGGTGATCCACCCTGTGTGTGTGTGTGTTTTGTGTGCCGTCGAGTCAATTTTGATTCATATTGACCCTTTGGGGCAAAGTAGAACTGCCACACAGAGTGTCTTTACGGGGAAACCCTGGTGGCATAGTGGTTAAGTGCTACAGCTGCTAACCAAAGGTTGGCAGTTTGAATCCACCAGGCGTTTCTTGGAAACTCTGTGGGGCAGTTCTACTCTGTCCTATAGGGTTGCTATGAGTCAGAATCCACTCGATGGCAACAGGTTTGGTATTTTTTTTTTTTTTTTAATCTTTACAGTTCCAGATTGCAGCACCTTTCTTTCCCACAGCCACTGGTAGGTTTGAACCAATGACTTTTCGGTTAGCAGCTGAGCACTTAACCACAGTACCACCAGAGCTCCTAACAGGGAGTTTATTTTATGGAGATTGGAACAAGGTCAGCTTGAAGACAGGTTATGCCCTGTGTGTCTCTCATATATGGTTTTATGGATTGAATTGTGTTCCCCCAAAAGATGTGTTAAAGTCTTAACCCCTAGTGCTTATGAACATGACCTTCTTTGGAAAGAATGTCTTTGAAGATATTATCAGTTAGCATGAGGTCTTACTGGAGTAGGGTGAGTCCTAATCCAATCTGAGTGCTGGACTTATAAAAGAGGAGAATAGACATAGAGAGATAGAAGGGGATGATGGCCATGTGAATATGCATCTACAAGCCAAGGAATACTAATAAATGCCTGGGAATACCAGATGCTGGAAGAGACTAGAGACGATCTTCCCTAAAGTTGACAGAGAGAGCTGATGCCCTGATTTCAGACTCCTAGCCTCCAAATCTGTGAGACAATAAATTTCTATTTGTAAAAGCCACCCAGTTTGTGGTATTTTGATACAGCAGACCTTGGAAACTATGCACATGGGTTAGGGGGTCTTGGAACTCATGGTTTATCCCCGCACACACCCCGTCTCTTCTCAGTATTGACCAGCCTTCTATGCTTTCTCACCACTGCCTGCACATGCCTTGGGCTTGCCTTAGTCTTGAAGTCTACCTGATAATAACAGCCATCACTTACATGGCACTAATTACTTGTCAGCCATCATTCCAAGTGCTTTTCATATACATTTATTCTTTTAATTCTTACGATAACCCAGTGAGGCAAGTTCTAATCTACTATTGTCTCTATTTTACAGATAAGGACCCTGAGATGCAGATAGGTAAAGTATTTGCCCAAGATCACATAGGTAGGAACTGACAGAGCTGGTACATGAATCCAGGCCATCTGGCTCCAGTCTTTTCTCCTATTTTAGTCTGTCTTCTAATGGTATTGTTTCAGTTTTTTTTTTTTTTAATTTTTATTGTGCTTTAAGTGAAAGTTTACGAATCAAGTCAGTCTCTCATACAAAAATTTATATACACCTTGCTATATACTCCTACTTGCTCTCCTCCTAATGAGGCAGCGGCTCCCTCCCTTCACTCTCTCTTTTCATGTCCATTTCACTAGCTTCTAACCCCCTCCGCCCTCTCATCTCCATCCAGGCAGGAGATGCCAACATAGTCTCAAGTGTCCACCAGATCCAAGAAGCTTACTCCTCACCAGCATCCCTCTCCAACCCATTGTCCTGTCCAATCCCTGTCTGAAGAATTGGCTTTGGGAATGGTTCCTGTCCTGGGCCAACGGAAGGTCTGGGGGCCACGACCACCAGGGTCCTTCTAGTCTCAGTCAGACCATTAAGTCTGGTCTTTTTATGAGAATTTGAGGTCTGCATCCCATTGCTCTCCTGCTCCCTCGGGGGTTCTCTGTTGTATTCCCTGTCAGGGCAGTCATTGGTTGTAGCCGGGCACCATCTAGTTCTTCTGGTCTCAGGTTGATGTAGTCTCCGGTTTCTGTGGCCCTTTCTGTCTGTTGGGCTCATAATTACCTTGTGTCCTTGGTGTTCTTCATTCTCCTTTGGTCCAGGTGGGTTGAGACCAATTGATACATCTTAGATGGCCACTTGCTAGCATTTAAGACCCGAGACGCCACTCTCCAAAGTGGGATGCAGAATGTTTTCTTAATAGATTTTATTATGCCAATTGACTTAGAAGTCCCCTGAAACCATGGTTCCCAAACCCCCAACACTGCTATGCTGGCCTTTAAAGCATTCAGTTTATTCAGGAAACTTCTTTGCTTTTGGTTTAGTCCAGTTGTGCTGACCTCACCTGTATTGTGTGTTGTTTTTCCCTTCACCTAAAGTAGTTCTTATCTACTAATTAGTGAAGACCCCTCTCCCACCCTTCCTCTCTCTTCCCTCTTGTAACCATCAAAGAATGTTTTCTTCTCTGTTTAAACCATTTCTCGAGTTCTTATAATAGTGGTCTCATACGATATTTGTCATTTTGCAGCTGACTAATTTCACTCAGCATAATGCCTTCTAGGTTCTTCCATGTTATGAAACGTTTCATAGATTCATCACTGTTCTTTATCGATGCATAGTATTCCATTGTGTGACTATGCCATAATTTATTTATCCATTCTTCCATTGATGGGCACCTTAGTTGCTTCTGTCTTTTTGCTATTGTAAACAGTGCTGCAATGAACATGGGTGTGCATATGTCTGTTTGTACAAAGGCTCTTCTTTCTCTAGGATATATTCCTACAGTTTCAGTCTTAACTCTTACCTTGCACTGCTTCATTCTCTCAGTATTTCTAAGTTCACATTCCCAAGAGAAGGAACCTGATTGGTCCAATTCATCATTCTGTGTCTAGGTGCTTCATAAATTGTTGCTTCTGTTACATTCAGCTGTGCATCTGAATAAAGCTAAAGAGATTAAGTGGTTCGCAATATGGCTAAGTTGGAGTTTTCTTGTCAACTGGGTTGTAGAGAGTACATGGTTGCCCACATAAGGTAGTGGAGAAGTACCTTAACTATAACTGACCTCTTATACCCATTAACACTATTCTTGGCATGTAGGATTGAAATTTTTATTAGTGTCCGTTGGTTTATCTCTTAGTCCCTGAAATCTGTTAGCTTGGGTATCTATCTGCCCAGCCTTTTAAGTGTTCATCCACATTATTGTTACCTGGGTGGGATGAAGGTGTATTACAGCATATCAGAATGAATGGTCCCTGCTGCTTTAATTAATTTGGGCCCTATGGAGCCCTATATAGCCCACTACATTAGCACAGTGAGCTCTACATCACCTCATAGGTGATGTACGTGGTACAGAACAGGAATAAGAAAGAGTCTCTGATACAGGAATTTATAATTTCCTTGGGGACAAAAGTCCCAAGCACAGGAACAGAGGACAAAACAAAGCTCAGATAATCAAAGACAAATTCTACAAATATTTATTAACTACTGTGCTAGGTGTTTCCACATACCTTATTTCATTTGGTCTTTACAATTACTCTACAGAATATGTGGTATATACCCATTTTTCAGACAAAGAAAACATGACTTGGAGAGATTAACTTCTGTAAGACACAGTTGACATAAAACAGATAGAGTTCTCAACTGCAGATCTGCCTGACTTGTCAGTGATGATGTCATGCCTACCTTGAACACTCAAAGTCCTTTGTTCCAAGAGAGCAAAGTGGCCCACTCCTAGCTGCAATGAGTCATGTGGGTTTTCTTTTTGTGCAACTCCCTCTGAGAGTCAAGTAAAGACAGAAATGGTTTAAAAAGCTTATTTCTGAGGATAATAAAAAGCAGAGCCTTTCCTATAACAAAACTCTGAAAATCTTTGCACCAGGCCGTGCTTTGCTTCATAGGCAACAGCAGCAGAAGTGTGGTGGAGTTCAGTTCTTCCACCTGGAGCTCAGGGGAGTGCAGAGGTGAGGTCAAGCTAGATGTAGAATTGGCAGGAGAATAAATCCTGAGCTGAGTCTAGCTTGCTCTGCCTCTCTTTAGTTTGGTTGCTGAATGTGGGCTTGGTTGAATCCTGGGATCCTGTGATCCTTTCTCTGCTATTTTACACAGTGTTTAAGAGCTTGGGCTTTAGTGGAAGACAAAACCAGTGTGGTCGTGACTCCGGCATTATCAGCTGTGTGATCTGAGTTATGTAATTTCCAGAAACCTCATATGCCTGACATGTCCTCCATAGATGGTACTTATAATCATTAATTATTATTATTCCTTTCTGTCATCATCTAGGCCCTAGATACTAGGCAGAGCACTTTTAATGTATTTTAGAGTCTTGGATTGCTTTGAGCTAATTCTTTATTCTCTTCCCTTTTGAAAAACAAAATCTGTTTCTCATTGTAAACCTGACAGATGTGGTCTCTTGGCCACATGTGGAGAGGCTTATCCTTGGGCCAGGTGGTAAAATGTTACATGAAAATAATTACATCAGCTGTCGCCATAGGATTAGCATAAAACAACCCCTTGAGCACGCATACCTGTGCATCCTCACACCCTTAGGCAAATATACAGTGGGTAGTGCGACTCTTGTTTTCCTTCCAAAGAAATTCTGCCTACCTAATTCCACTTCTAAGAAATGCTCCTTTTCTCACCCTAACCATGTGGTTTGGATGGGATGTGACATATTTTTATAGGTCCCATCTACTTGGCTGCTGCCGATTGGTCTAGGATGGACACATGATCTGTGTTAGGCCGACTGGAACACTTTCAAGACTTTTAGAAATTGGGATGGGAGAAAGGGAGATGCAGTGCCTGGTCATGTTGGTGGCCATGTTTTCTGCCATATGGAGGAAGCCTGTCTGAAAGAATGAAATATATGTACAGAGAAAAGCAGAGATGAGAGGTAAAAAAACTTCTGGCACCTTTGGGTTCCTGGTTCCATTGTCCCTGAAGACATATGCTCCTAGACCTTCCTGTAGTTACATCTGCTTAAAAAGCTAGTTCAAATTGGGTTTTTGTCCCTTGTAGTCTGTTTCGTTATCTATTGCTGTGCAATAAACTACCTCAAAACTTAGCGAATTAAGACAACAATGCACATTAATATTCCTCACAGTTTAGGTGAGTCAGAAATTCAGGAACAGCTTGGTTGGGTCATTTTGACTTGAGATTTCTCATGATATTCATTCAGATATTGGTTGGAGCTACAATCATGTGAAAGCTTGAGTGGGCTGAAGGATCTACTTCCAAACTGGCTCACGTACCTGGTGGAAAGTTGGTGCTGGCTGCTGGAGGGAGGTTTAAAGTGATCTAAGAGTTCAAGACAGGAGCCACAAATGCCCCTTCTGACCTAGCCGTGAAAGTCACACACTATCACTTCTTCAGTATTCTATTATTTACACAGGTCAGCCCTGGTTAATTATAGGAGGGTGTCATGGATTGAATTATTTCCCCCCAGAAATGTGTGTTACAATTTAGTTGGGTTGTGACTCCCAGTATTGTGTGATTTTCCTTTATGTTATAAATCCTGCCTCTATGATGTTAATGAGGGAGGATGGACAGCAGTTGTGTTAGTGAGGCACGACTCAATCTACAAGATTGGATTGTGTCTTGAGGCAATCTCTTGAGATACAAAAGGGGCGAGCAGAGAGACAGGGGGACGTCATACCACCAAGAAAGAAGCACTGGGAGCAGAACGCGTCCTTTGGACCCAGGATCCCTGCACAGAGAAGCTCCTAGTCCAGGGAAAGATCAATGAAAAGGCCAACAGAGAGAGAAGGCCTTCCTCTGGAGCTGACACCCTGAATTGGGACTTTTAGCCTACTTTACTGTGAAGAAATAAATTTCTCTTCATTAAAGCCACCTACTTGTGGTATTTCTGTTATAGCAGCACTAGATGGCTAAGACAGAGGGGAATATACAAGGGTGCAAATACCAAGAGGTGAAGACCATTGCAGGCCATCTTGGAGGCTCTTCATCACAGAACCAAGGGTCCTGTGAGTTCGCGGCAGCAGATTTTTCTACCACATAGGTCTTCTGGTCACTATAGTAATCAGTATTTATTCTTAAGCTAACTGCCATTCTTTATCACCTGTCATCCTTTTGAAGATTAAACTCACATAATGTATTTTTCTCTTTTTTTTTTGTCACATACATATTTTTTATATAAATGACTCATGAATATAGGGCTTTCTTTTTTGTCTGGGAAAATATTTTGTCCATAGATTGTGTATTTTCCTTGCTGGCTGTGCTTGTGCAGGGAAGTATGAGATGAGGGCATGAAGAAGTTGAGAATAAATTGACAAGATATTTTCCTCCACTCTCCAAGTTCTAGCCTCTTCCCAGTTCATAGGTGGCACAATTAGAATAAGAGGAATGGAATCAAAAGATCTGATTGCTAGTTCTGAATTTGCCGCATATTAGCTGGGTGACCTTGGGCCAACGCACTTAACCTTGATGAGTCTCTTTCCTCATATTAAAAAAAAAAGGATGAACATTTTGATCTTATAGTGACATTCTAAGGACTCTGTGACATAGTGTCTTATAAGCAATAAGGCGCTTTTTGTTGATTCAGAAAGATAACATAGCATAGTGGACAAAGCATTGGCTAGGAATCAGAAGCTAGACTTGGGTGTGAACTCTGCCACTTGCTGACCATAATTTTTGGGAGTAGTTATTTACCCTTTTTAAGTGTTGGTTTTCTCCTCTATCGCACTGGTCTAATAATAATAATAATTCCAACTTCATGCAGTTGATATGGAGATCAGATTAAAAACTGACTGTCAATGTTCGATACATGACTATAGTTAAGATTGTTTATTGCAGAGGGGCTGGAATTATATATACTACACTCTTTATATTGATGTATATGTGACTAAGTAATTAATTAAATGAATAAACATTCAATGAGGGTGAATGTATGCTAGGAGAGAGCTGAGTTATATAGATAAAATGGCAAACAAGACAGACATGACCACTGCATTCTTAGACCTTACAGATATTGGGGGTAACCAATCGGCAGATAAGAAATTACAATGCAGTGTGATTAATGGGATGGGTGGGATTGTAGGGTACTCTGTGAGTATGTAGGAGTGGTGCCTAGCTCAGACTTGTAGGGCCATGAAAGGCTTTCACAAGGAAGTAAAAACTAAGATGAAACCTAAAAGTTGGAGTTAGGTTAAAGGATGTGGGTGAGAGGTTGAGAGAATAGTGTTCTAGGTGGAGGAATGAGTCTTTACAAAGACTGAGAGGTAAAAGAATGAATAGGATGGCCAGGAAATTGTTCAGTATGGCTGGAGTCATGAGTTGGAAGCAGAATAAAGAGATATGAGTTGGAGAGCTGAAAAGATGCTTGATCATAATGAACTTGTAAGCCTGCTTGCAAGTTTTACCCTAGATTTTATCTAGAGGGCAATGAGGATTCCCTGAATGATTTTAAAGCAATAAAGAGACACAATTATGTTTACATTTTAGAAAGATCACCCACCAAGTATTTCTCAAGGAGACTGCTATTGATATTTTAGTTGGGACAATGTTGTGGAGATTTTAACAAGTGTGGTAGACAGATTAATGACCACCCTCCCCCCAAATCCCTAAGATGTCCACCTCATAATCTCTGGAACTTGTGAATATGTTACATTACATGGCAAAATGGTTTTTGCAGGTAGAATGAAGGTTATGGACCTTCAAACAGGGAGATTATCCTGGGCTACCAGGATTGGCTCAACCTAATGACATGGACCCTAAAAGTGGAAGAGGAAGACAGAAGAGTCGAAGAGAAATACAGGAGAAGAGAAGGCAGGAGAGGTAAGGCATGAGAAGGATTTGATCCACCATTGCTGGCTTTGAAAGTGAAGGGGGCCATAAGCCAAGAAAACACAGGAGGCCTGTAGAACCTGAGAATGACTCTTCTCTGACAGCCAACAAGGAAACTGGGACCTCAGTCCTATAATCACACGGAACTAAATTCTTTCAAAACCCTGATGAGCTTGGAAGCAGATTCTCCCACAGAGCCTCCAGTAAGGAGTGCAGCTTTACCAAAACTTCAATTTTAGCTGACTTAGACCTCTGTCAGACTTCTGACCTACAAAACTGTGAGATAATAAATGAGCGTTGTTTTAAGGTGCTAATTTAGTGGTAATTCGTTATTGTGGTTGTGGTAATAGAAAACGAATACACCAGCCATTGCAACATCCTTGGTTCCTGCCCTCTTAATGCCAGCATGCCCCAGGTTATTGTGATAACCCCAAAACACTCTTACACATTTCTCAGTGCCTGCTGGTGGGAATGAGAGCAGTATGCCTCTGGTTAAGAACCATGTTTTTGAAGAATGCTGGATAGGAAGAGGGCTGGTTAGAAGGTAGAGGAACCAGTTAGGAGGCTGTTGTAGTACTTAATCTGAGAGATGAAATGGTCTGGAGGAACATAGTAGCCATAGAAGCGAGAAGGGGATGGATTTGAGAGATAATTAGGAGGTAGAATTAATTGGACTTGGTGGTGTTGATTAGGGTTGGGGCTGAATAATCTTCTCTGTCCCTATTCCCCCTGCTGCCACCTCCCTTCCACTCCCACCATCACTACACCCATATAAGTACAGTGTGTTTTTACAGGAACCTGACTTCCCCCCGGTGAGCAGGGTGACCACACTCTTGGAGCCATTAGCAATTTATATTGAGATCAGTCAAAGAAGGGAAATGACAGCAGAGCTATTGCAAACCCAAAAGGCTCCTGATGGCCAAAGGCACCCGGTTGGTGAAACACAGTAATTGCTTGAACAATTTCCAGCCACTCTATGCTGCAATTGATGGCAGGAAATGAGAAAAGGTTTTATGCTTCCCGATAGAAGTCAGGCAATCCAAACGGCTGAAATGCAATTTGTACCAGGGTGTTTGGCTAAACCTACCAAACTCCTGTGTACTTATGGAGTAATTCACCCTAGAGATTTTTGTCTATACTTTGTCCAGAAGGGCCTGTGCCCCTTATTTATACTCATGTAACCAAATCCTTGTACTAAATCCCTTCTGTATGAAATACCTAGTGTGGTTTTGGCTTTCCCCGCTGGACCCTGACTGTGGTAGGTTGCATGACAGCAGGACTATTTCAGACAACGAGTTCATTTTTCCCTTTCAATGTCACAGCCTACTGACTCTCCAGTCCTAATATGCTTGGTTTCCTAGACGAGTGACTGAAAGGACCTACCCTAAGTAATTAACTTCTAGTCTTGGGGTGAGAGTAGGGTGGTTCAATGGCAGAATTCACAACTTTCATACTGAACAATGCACCTCAAGCACAGTAGGGGCTTCTGGACTAACACAGACTAAGAAGAAAGGCCTGGTGACCTACTGCTGAAAATCAGCAATGGAAACCCTCTGAATCACAATGGTTCGATCTGCAACTGATCATGGGAATGGCACAGGACTGGGCAGCACTTTGTTTCATTGTGCATGAGGTTGTCATGAGTTGGGGGCTAACTCAATGACAGCTAACAGTCTCGATGTGATGAGCACAACAGAGCACACGACTAAATACCTAAGACAAATGCAAATTTCACAGAGGCCCTTTAAAGTTTATTCTAGGTGGGAAATTAAAATTCCCTTTGCATTCACATTTTCCCTACATTCTTGAAAACAGTCCCAGTGACATGAATGAAACATCAAGTCAAAAATAATGATTCAACATAATTCATAGGTCATGGCAGAGAATCTGAGTTTCTTGCACTCTTTCATGCATAGGGATTTATGAGCCCTGTAGGTTTTCTAGGCATCTGCATTTTAGGTGCAGTGTCCAGTGCGCGATATTAAGGCTAATTGGCAAATGTAATTCACATTAAGGTTTTGCCTATCAAAGCTCAGTTACGGTTTACCACACTCTCCACTCCCCCAGGAGAACTGAAATTAATCATGGCACAAGGTAGCACAGCTCTGGGTATGATTAAGCAAAGCATTTCCGCCTTGAGATTAAAGTCTATTTAAGTGGAGTCAATTCGGTTTCTTAAAGGCAAAGTACTTGGCACATTGAAATCATTGTAATAATGTCAAGTTTCAGATTCAACCCTAAAGTGGGAAAACCTGAGGCTGATGCTTCTGGTTGTTCTTGTAACTCTCCTTGCTGCAGAGACATTTTCCGCTTCCAGGTGCCCTCTTTGTTCTCTGCCTAGGCACCAAGGAAAAGCCAAGGATACAAAGCAGTCCTTACTGTCAAACTTTGTCGATGTCATTTTCCTAAGGCTGACTATACATCAGGACTTGCCTGATTTTATAATTATAGCTATTTATTTGATCTTGGATAGGCAAGTCGGCTTGGGAGCTGGAAGGATATTTTATGTCAAGATGCTCCAACTTTGGTTGGCAATTATCTTCTGAATATTTAGGGATGGTGACAGCCATCTCTTCATTCTCAAATATATTTCTGTCAATGTCAGTGCTTCAGCCCCAAAAAGGGAGAGAGAAGGCTCCTACACAAGATAAGAAAGCTAATAAAACTATAGGGTTGGGTTTTTTTTTCTATAAAAGAAAATCCATAAGTGACAAAATATCTCAGCAAGTCATTTTTCCTCCCCAACGTCTTGCCTTGTGCATGAGCCAAGCACATGCACAAATTAAGTTTACAGATTCTGTAAAGCAATTCGTCCTGCTCTGAATCTAATGCCAGTAATTTTTCAAGGAAGTCAGCAAAATGTAACCCAGGAAGGAAAACACTCCCATTATTTTTTTTAACTCTATTGTTTTTATTCAATCTGCCACTGAACTGTGACTAAACCATTTAGTCTTTACATTTAATTTTTAATTTTTCCCCCCAAAATGAGGTCGAGTCCTAAGTCCTCATACACTGACATCTCAGATGTACAGTCATATCAGGGATCTGTTTCTGTAAAAATGATTACTGGTGTCTATAATAGAATTGTAATAACTCAATACTGTTTTATAAATTTTTGATTCACTCTGCATTTTTTTATTTGACAGCTTGCCAAGTTCCAGTTTTTATCTGATCATCTTTGCATCAATAATACATAAGCCTGAGATCTTCTGAAAAGAGGGTACTTTTTTTTTTTCTGTCCTCACCGAACGCTTTGCTTTTGCCAGCAAAAATATTGATTCAGATTTAATAATCTGTAGTCCATTTGGTTTGATCACACTTAGCAGGAAACCCCAAGAAGAGCCATGGCCACATATCTGCCAACATGGAATCAATTACTCCTCTCTAATTAATGCAATCATTGAACACCTGATCCATACTGTTGCTTGTTATGTGTAATTGATTAAAGGTTCGACACAGTCAAAATTTCAATGGCCCCAGGTTTTCCTATTCAGCTCTTCTCAACCAAAAAATAGCAATCAACAAAACCTATGCAATGGTGTTTCTGATTGTAATTTCTTGTCACCTCCATCAACATACATTTTGTCACACTCCACTCTTAAATGATTGCAATAGTATTGGCTGATCTTGAGAGGCTCTTGCTCCCAGCTGTTCACATTGAAGATGACTGTGTGAGCAACAAGTCCACCCCATCACCTGCCTCCAGCATTGTTAGAAATAATCAACATCAGGAAAAGGAACTGACGAGGAACTGTGAGGGCCACCCAACAGCACATCTTCATCCATTCTCTTATTTTCCATCTGCATGGAATGCAACCAGGGGCATCTTGTAAAATTCACCATTCTTGTCTCAAATAAATAATGGAATGTTGGTAAGTATGGGAATCTCTAAACCGGTGGTTGTCAGCCAGGTAAATCAGAATCTCTGGGGGGTGAAACATGAGCACTGGTATTTTTTTAAAGCTCTCCAGGTCATACTAATGTGCAGTCAAGGTTGAGACCCACTGCTCTAACCTAAGACGTGGTTACTTTTAATGTCTCCAGGGAACAGCAGCATGGTTTTGTTAGAAATGGAGAAATCTCAGGTTCCACCCCAGATACACTGAATGAGAATCTGTACTTTAGCAAAATTCACTAGTGATTTGTAGGCACATTGAGAGACAGTTGACCTAAACCACCATTCTATGAAACATCCTCAAGTTCGGTGAGCCGATTACTAAAAAGATTGGCAGTGGCTTCCAGTATTTCTAGAGGAAGTGGGGTACAGTCGTGGGCTTTGTTGTCAGGCAGTCCTGGGTTTGAACCCTAGTTGTTGTTGTTAGTTGTCATTGAGTTGGCCCTCTGACTCGAGGTTTCCCTATGCAAAATGGAATGAAATGCCTCTAGGTCCTGTGCCATTCCCATGATCAGTTGTGGATCAGACCATTGTGATTCATAGGGTTTTCACTGACTGATTTGGAATTAGACCACCCTGCCTTTTTCCTAGTCCTGTCTTAGTTAGGAAGCTCCAGTGAAACCTATTCAGCATCAGAGCAACACACAGGCCTTGAATGACAGAGGGTGGTAGCTGTGCGTGAGGCGAGTTGGCGAGGGGCGGAGCCTGGGCCTCCTACATGGAATGTGAGAATTCTACCACTGAACCACCAATGCCTCAAATCTCAGTTACCGCAGTCATTAGCTGTATGACCTATGGCAAGTCTCCCTAAAGTTCAGTTTGCTCATCTGTGTGATGAGACTAATAATAGTGTTATGGATTGAGTTGTGTCTCCTAAAAATATGTGTTATAAATCCTAACCTCTATGCCTGTGGTTATAATCTCATTTGGAAATGGATTGTCTTTATTATGTTAATGAGGCTGGATTAGTATAGGAAGTTTCTTGAGTCAATCTCTTTTGATATATAAAAGAGAGTAAACAAGCAAGTGAGTAAGCAGAAATGGGGAAAGAGAGATACCAAGCCACATGAAGACCACCCAGGAGCAGAAGGTCAAAGAGTCAAGGACCTTCCTCCAGAGTTAACAGAGAAAGAAAGACTTCTCCTAGAGTTGGCACCCTAACTTCAGGCTTCTAGACTCCTAAACTATAAGAGGAAACCCTAGTGGCGTAGTGGTTAAGTGCTACAGCTGCTAACCAAAAAGTAGGCAGGTAGAATCCACCAGGTGCTCCTTGGAAACTCTATGGGGCAGTTTTACTCTGTCTTATAGGGTTGCTTTGAGTCAGAATCAGCTCAATGGCAACAGGTTATGGGTAAACTGTGTGAAAATAAATTTTTGTTCATTAAAGCCACCCCTTTGTGGTATTTCTGTTATAGCAGCACTGGATAACTAAGACAAATAGTAACTTCCCTATAGAGCTATTGTGAAAATTAATTAAAAGGTTGCATGTAAACTGCTTAAGACAATGCCATGAGAGTGATAAGCAAGCAATATATTTTAGTAATTAATACTAATATTAATAAAGCTGTAGCCCTTGGAGACCTCTAAAATTGCTCAGATTTCTAAATGTAGATAATAATTATTTTTTGAACATTTTATCTGTTTACCCTTAAAGCCAAGTGGAGCTCTTACTAAAGTCAGCCCCGATGTCTACCCTTGTGCTTTCAGCCCACGTTGATCCCATTCATCACTTACAGGAGGGACAACATGAAGGTTAATTGGTGGCTAGAAAAACAGTGCAGTGGTGAGCTCAACCAGAATGCCTCCCTTGCTCCTGAGTCTGTGTGACTTCAGCTTAATTTTCTTCGGGAGGCACTAGCCATTGTATGTGACCAGACTCACAAAACTGGCTTCCATGTGGGGCTAACTCTGTTCACCTAAATTTGGCCTAATTTGGAAAGCTTTCTTGGCTCTTTTCCATCAAATCCAAACAGGGACGGGAGATTTTATTAAAATGACTTGGGCCCAGCCTGCTCTGTACTTTGAACCATTGAAGGGAGCCAAAAATGTCCCCTGGTGTCCATAGAAACATTGTTCTTATTTTTCAAAATTAATCCAGCTGAATTTACAAGGCCGCGTCACCTCCATCAGAGCTGCAGACGGCCAGGACAAAGAGCTGTTTTGATGTTCCCAGCTGGGAACCCTGCCCTCTGCAAATACAGTTGATATAAATAAATGGTCTCTTGCCTGCCTACATTCATACCCATCTGTTTGAAGGGCATGGTGCCCAATTAAAAGTTGCCTAGACGCTTGCCACAGGCACCCGTGCCAAGGAACGATGGTTTCGTGGCAGCCCGCCTAATGCTGTGAGTGCTATCTTTTCAGGAGTGGGTTCTCATCCTGGACCAGAATGGGAGCTCTGGCACTGCATGCTTCCTTACCGTTGATCACACCTGTTGACAAGGCTGTGCCAAAGCAGGAGGGGGTGAAAAAGAAGACTGCTATGTAGGAGCATCTTTGGGCTCCCAGGGCCTGGTGAGCCAGCAAAGAGAGGTTCTAATTAAGTGGAGACGATCCTTGCCCATGGATGATCTGATGGGGCACGAGATTGGCAAGTCAAACTTTACTCAGCTGTATTGCAGGGGCGCTCCCAGCTGGCAAGTCTGCCCTGCTCTAACATAGGACAGATCATAGAACACTGGTCTTTGACGATATCCAGGAGCCAAATAAGCCAGGGGCAAATGCATCACGCTCAGCCCGGCGCAGTATCCCCTAGCTCCCAATTTTTACCCACCCCACTGGCCACAATAAGGCCTGATACGCACAAGTCACAGGGCAAAAAACTCAGATGCTGATTTTATTTTGCGTTGGCTGAGCTTGAGAAAGGAAATGAAGCTAGTCTGGAGAAAGCAGACGTGGGAACATTTTTATGCTGACAGAGTGAAGTTCCCTCTGAGTTTGTTAAGCACAGTCAGAAATAAATCCACATACTCAGGTCACTAAGGGACCAAAGAGGGAACCGAGAGAGAATCCTCAGAGCAAAAGTTAGTCCATTACTAATCCCAGGACACGGTGAATCCCTATAGGGCTGAAAACAATGGTTCTCAGCCAGGAAACACTGTGGGGAGCATAGGGAGCAATCTTTATTGATGAGAAGTTCAGGCATGCTAGCCTGTCCCGTAGAAAGAAAATAGGTTGATAAATTGCCGGGTGGAGAAATGAAAGCAATCTGTCTTATTTACACTTAAAGGTCATTTTGTCCAAGATTTGGTTTTGACTCTACATTTGCATTTTTTAATTTAACGCTGAATATTCTATCAACTTGACTGAATAATGGCCTCCCAAAATGTCCACTTTCTAATCTCTGTCACCTTATATGGCAAAAGGGAGTTAGCATATGCGATTAAGTTAAAGGCCCTGGGATGGGAGATTATCTTCGATTGTCCAAGTGGGCCTGATATAATCACAAGTCTTTATAAGAAGAGAAGGAGATGTGATGAAAGAGATTGGAATGATGTGCTTTGAAGATGAAAGAAGGGATCACAAGCCAAGGAATACAGGTGGCCACTAGAAGCTAAAAAAGATAAGGATAAGAATTTCCTCTGACAGCCTCCAGAAAGAACCAGCTCTGCTGACACCTTGACTTTAGCCCAGTGAGAGACTGATTTTGGACTTCTGGCCTCCAGAACTGATAGAGAATAAATTTGTGCTGCTTTAAGCCACTGTGTGTAGTAATTTGTTACAGCAGTGATAGGAAACTAATACAATTCTTACCCTTATTTAGTAGGCACAGGGTGAACCAAGATGGGAGGCCCCTAGGTTACACAAACTGGATCAACACAGCCCACTGGCCACTCTGATCAAAGCAACTAATTTAGTTAGTTGTCTTTTCTCTAGTTCGTGAGCCTTTTTTTTTTTTTTTTGCTTGAATCCAAAATATCATAATAAAATGCAATGTTTTTATTTTAATTTTTGTTTTTCCGTATTTGAAGTGTGCAAGTATAAGTTTAAAAAAATTCCTATCTTGTCTAGGGTCTCATTATTAAATGCTCAATGGTTAGTCTACCAGACCAGGGTATCACCCAAATTAAGTACAGGTCCTGCCGGTTCTAATTGCAAGCATTCAGTTCCAAACACAGGGAACAATTTTCGAGCAGAGATTCAAATTTCTGCTCAGTTAATATTAATGTATCCCAACTATGTGCCAGGCACCAGTTGCTACTTGTGTAACATTTGGCCCATCTCCTCAAGTAACACACTGGGTTAATGGTGGAGCTGCTGAACACAAGTGCAATGTGGAATACTATTACTGTTAGAAGTTAATACCTACCTTATTCCATTCAGCAACTACCCTAACATTGTAAGGCAGCAATTGTTATTGAATATTATCAGATGTGCCAGTCCACATACCCATTCATCATTTCATTTCATTTCAGCAGCTGGATTTTTCATCATTTGCCTGTCTGCTGTGGCCCTCATCTACAGAAAGCAGACACTAAGAAAAATCCAGCCTTTACTTGTGGCTCAATCATGCTTTCTCTAAGTCTAATATTTTTTTCCACTACCTGTCAGTTTGTCATACTGTGGTGGTTTGTAGGCCGCTATGCTGCTGGGAGCTGTCACACCAATATTGCAAATATCAGCAGGGTAACCCATGGTGGACAGGTTTAAGTGGAGCTTCCAGACTAAGACAGGCTAGAAAGACCTGGTGCTCTACTTCTGAAAATTAGCCTATGAAAACCTTATGGATCACAAAAGTATATTTGTCTGATATAGTGCTGAAAGATGAGCCCCATAATCTGGAAAGCACTCAAAATACACAGTGACAGCAACAATGTACTTGAGCATACCAATGATCATGAAGATGGTGCAGGAGGAGGAAGTGTTTCATTCTGTTGCACACAGGGTCACCATGAGTTGGAGCCAACTTGACAGTAACTAACAACAACGATTTTTCATGTACAGTGGGCTTCTGCTTTTATTTCTTCTTGGTTACAAAATAACACAGTAAACAAATCTGCACAATGATAACCAATCAACTTGATAGTACAATGTGCCTACAGTCAAAGACAGTCCCTCTTATAGATTTTCTCATGTACTCCAGAGTGACAAGTACCCTACAAAGGAAGAACTGCTATGTTAACTTTTCCTCAAAAAAAAAAAAGCTTAAATTTCTTTTTTCTTAAAAAGCTTGACAAATTGAAAATCTGCCAGTTATTCTACCATTTATTTCTATTAAATTATATCTTCCCCAAGTTGGTTGAGCTTTATTCATGTTTCCTATCAATTGGTCTATTATCAACATGCATTTCAAGTACTCTGGATACTGAGAATATTACCCCCATCATATCTTAATCTAATAATTGGACCTTATTCTGCCAAAGCTTTCTTTTACAAATAAAAGTAACTAAAACCATTTTTCTTGGGGTAGCATAATTTTCTCAATGCTATTTTCATTTTTGGCTTGAAATTTGAGTTAGCGATAATTCAATCTTCTATTATGATGATAACTTCAATATCTGAGATGCTTATCAGAGTGGAATGAAAGCCTCTCTGAAGAATCAATAGACTGGAGACGAAAATAATCAAAATACTGTTTGTTCATTCACTTATCACCAGACATTTATTGAGGGTTTAGCTGCCAGGCACTGTGCTGTGTACGTGGGATACGGAGATGATTTAAATACTGTCTGGTCTGGGGCTGCTCTCAGTCTTTGGTATTGTTGCTTTTGTTGCAGATGTATGACATCAGCAAAGGAATGAATTTCCAAAAAATACAGTTCAAAATATCTGAGTATTTTGTGGGAACAATACCAGTGTTGAGACGGTCCTACTCCTAAATACTCTGTTCCAGCCTTTACCAAGTTTTTCCTCTTTTGACAAGTCTCTGCTGTGACCTCTCTTTACAATTCCTTTCTAGGACATACAAACTCAAATTCGTCCTTGGGATCTTGTGTTCTTACCATTTTACCTACTTTGGAGCAACTCGCCCAGATATCTACGGGACTCCCTTCCTCCAGGACTCTGCTCAAATGCCACCTTCTTAGGGAAGCCTTCTGGGACTACTCTAACTAAGACATCTGCCCCAACCCCAGGCAGTTATAATTACCTGACAGTATGTTACATGTCTATTTGTTTATTTCTTTATCATCTGACCCCTCCTACCACTAATGTTTAAGTCTCACAATGCAGGATTTTGTCCCTCTTCTTCACTGCTGTATTCCCAGTGCCTAGAACCCCAGCTAGATCAATACATATTTGTTGAATGAATGGATCCTCTAGGCTCTCCTACCTCTCCTTTTTCCTACGCTAGGCTATCCTCTCTTTTTATGTTTTCTTCTTTTTCATTCTCTTCCTCCCCCTTGCCTATAAAACTGGCACCGTATTTCAGAAACTGAGAATTCAAATATGAATAAAACATAGTTTCTATCCTTATCTAGAGGTTAATAAACCATAACAATGCAATGCAATCATTTCTTTTATGGAAGGATGTGAGAAGTGCAATGAAGATATAAGGATGGAGAGCCCATCTGTGCCAGGGAGCATGAGGGGAGGTTTCAGAGATGAGGTGACACTTAAGGAGAAGTTTGAGTGGGAGTTCACCATGTGGTTAGAGTTGGGGGTGTATTGATTTTCTATTCCTGTGTAAAAAATTACCACAAACTTAGTCGCTTAAAACAACACACATTTACTATTTCACAGTTTTCATGATTCAGGAATATAAGTACAGGTTAGCTGGATTCTCTGCTCAGGGCCTCATAAAACTACAATGAAGTGGTGGATGGGGTGCACTCTCATCTGCAGATTTGACTGGAGAAGAATCACTTCTAAACTCATTTGAATTGATGGCAGACTTCATTTCCTTGTGGTTGTATGACTGTGGGTCCTAGCTTTTTGCTGACTATTGGATGGATGTATCCTTAGGTTCTAGAGGCTGCCTATAGTTCCTTAACATGTGGGCTTGTCCAACATGGCCACTTACTTCATCAAATCAACAAGGAGACTTTCCAGTCTGCCAAGGCAAAGTCTTATATAATGTAATGAAATCATGGGAGTGACGTCCCTCATTGTGCCATATTCTATTGGTTAGACACAAGTCACAGGTCCTGCCTGCATGCAAGAGGAGGGGATTACATAAAGTCATGAAAACCAGGAGAAGGGAATCATTGGGAATCACCTTAGGGTTTGTTGTCACATGCGGTGACGAGAGAAATGGGAGGAACAGACAGATAAGTAAGCATGTAGGGAATGAACAACAGCTTTGTATGGCTCCAATGAGATAGAAGGGTTGAAGAAGAGGGACTCAAGAAAATACTGGACAGATAATAATCATTGGTGACAGTCGTGGGTTGATTTGTATCTCCCAAAAAATACATTGAAGTCTTAACCCCCATACCTGTTAATGTGAGCTTATATGGAAATAGGGTCTTTTCAGATGTAATGAAGTTATGATAAGGTCATTAGAGTGGGCCCAAATCTAATATGGCTGGTGTGCTTATAAGAAGAAAAGAGACACAGACAGACACAGAGGGAAGATGGCTATGTGATGATGGAGGCAGATATTTGGAATGAAGCTGTCATAAGCCAAGGAACGTCTGGGGCTACCAGAAGCTGGAAGAGAGAAGAAAGGTCCTCCCCTAGAGGATTTGGTGGGAGCATGGCCGAGTTGGCATGTAGATATAAACTTACAGTCTCCAGAAGTACGAAAGAATAAATTTCCATTTTTAAGTCACCCAGTTTGTGGAACTCTGTTATGGTAACCCTAGGAAACTAATGCAATGGGTTAATTTCTTTATCATCTGACCATTCTTTATTACTTTATTGATTAAGCTCTAACTTCCTGGAGAACAGGAACTATATTTTTTCTTGTTCATTGCTGCATCCTTAGTGCCTGGCACCATGCTTTGCCCATAGTTACAAAAGTAAACACTAGTACTGTGTTTACTTACATGCCAGGCACTGTTTAAAGAGTTTCACTTACATTAATTTATTTTATCCTCACAACACCCCTATGAGATGAGTATTATTATTATCCATATTTTACACAATTAGTAAGTGTCAGAGCCAGAATTTCAACTCAGGCAGGCTGGCCCCAGAGAACATGTGCTTAGCCACCATACTAAGTCACATCAAAAGCAAAAAACAAAACAAAACAAAAAAACAGGGTGCTCAATAATATTTGTTGAATGTGGTTGTGTGACTTCACAAAAATAGGATGAATACTTAAAAGATGATGTGATGAATTTGTCAGTAGCTTTAATGGTCTTTGTATAACTCTCCATTATCACATTTAGGAAACTCTATTCTAAAAGGCACATCTTACTTTCCTACTACCCTTGAGTCATTTAAGGGTAGAAACTAGTATATTAGTCAAGGTTTTCCAGAGAAACAGAACCAACAAGATACATATATTTATTTCTTTTAAGGAATTGGTTCACGTGATAGTAGGGGTTGCCATGTTCAAGTCCTAAATTCACAGGACAGGCAGTAGGCTGGAAACTCCAGAAGTCTTGAGTCTGAATTACATAGGCCAAGCCAGCTGGAAACTCTGGCAAGATATCCCTGTTTTAGTCTTCAGGCAGAATTCTTTTTCCTTCATGAAATCTGTTTTTGCTCTTAAGGCCTTCAACTGATTGGATGAGGCCCATCCACATTTTGGAAAGCAATTTGCTTTACTTAAGGCCAGCAGATTTAAAAATGTTAATCACATGTAGATACCTTCATAGCAACATCTAGACTAAACAACTGAACTAGGCACTATAGCCTAGCCATGTTGACATATAAACTTACCCATCACAACTGGGTTCTAGTCTAGTCACTTTCCACTGTGCCTTGTGCAGTGCATTCAATAACCACTTGTGGAATGAATTACTTTCTTATGTATTATATGTATATTTATAATTTTCAAGCTGCCATTACTGTATTATCTGTCTTGATACTGACAACCCTAAAAGATAGAGGAGATGGGTCCTTTTATTTCCATCTTATAGCTAAAGGCATTGAGGCAGAAGAGAGAGAGTGACCAAATTGGAACTTCAAGTCCAAGAACAGCACTAATCATTCTTTCTCATTATAATATAATATAATATGCTTAGACTATTTGCTTGCTTGGCTTGAATAATGAGGACAAGTGAGAATGCCAGATTCTAGGCTGAAATATTCAATATAATGACAGTTATTCTTTGCAATAATTTTTTTTACAAGCACATAAAGGAAACAACAAGTACACGAGAACATGGGGTACATTAAAAAACAGAAAGACATGAGAAAGTATCATGATTGGCATTACTTGATTAATTAATTAATTCAGATCGCCACCATAGAATATAGTCTCAAGAAGGGGTCTATTTATTTACTGAGTAAATAAATTAAAAATAAAAAACCAGGGGAGCAGACTTGGCTCCCATGGTTACTTCAGCCATCATCACACATACATGCACTCTTTTGTCACACTGACCTTGTATCTGCTCACCAATTCAGAAAAATAGCTCTCATCAGCATTGTGGTTTTCAAACCACTCCACAGGCAAGGCTGACAGTCTTTGTTTTCCCCTTCAAAATTCACCCCTATTCTTCCCTCATCTATATCAATTGTCTCATTTCCTTCCATCATTTGAAAAACATTTTTTTCCCAATTCTTTTCCTCATAGATAACACCTCAAGGAATAAGATAACATCTTATTTATCTTCTCTCTTCTTTTCTAGTCCTGTTTCCTCCATGTTCCCCTACTTTCCTCTCAGTAGACTTGTATTACATTCTCCTGTTTTAAGAATCAGCTCAGGAGTCCTTCTGTGGGAGTTAGACTTCTAAGAGGATCCCCAATGATTACTACCTCCCATTAGTCATGCTTTTGTGTAATTCTTCCCTTTGAGGCTGGAACGAACCTAGTGGTTGACTTCTAATGAAGTCTTTATGGAAGCAGATCACTAGGTCTTTCTCTTGTGCAGCCACTTGGTGGGAGGGTTTGAAATTCCAACTTTTTGGTTAGCAGCCAAGTGCTTAACCATTGTGACACCAGGGCTCCTTTCTAATGAATGTTGTTGTTGCTGTTGTTAGGTGCCTTCAAATTGATTCCAACTCATAGCACCCCCATGTGGCAGAGTAAAACTGCCCCATAGGGTTTCCTAGGCTGTAATCTTTATGGGATAATATATAATCTTTATGGGAACAGAACTCCGGGTCTTTTTTTCATGGAGCTGCTGGGTAGGTTTGAACCGCCAGCCTTTCGGTTACCAGCCAAGCACTTAACCATTGCGCCACCAGGGCTCCTTTTTCAATAAATAGAATATAGCAAAACCGATAATAGGTTTTCAAAAGATTGTGATGTGTATCTCATGAGCAACTCTCTCTTTGCCTTCTAGCTGTGCATGCTTTGATGAAACAAGCTGCCATAATGGAGGGATCAACATAGCAAGGACTGGAAGGCAGCCTCTGGCTAATAGTGATGAACTGATGTCCTCCATCCAATAGCCCACGTAAAAACGAATTCTGTCAACAACTTCAAGATCTTGGAAGTTGATCCTTCCCTACCAGAGTTCAAACAAGTCAGCGTACATGGGCTAACACATTGATTGCAGCCTTGTTAGAGACCATGAAGAGGATCCAGGTAAGTCATGCCCAGGTTCCTGGCCTGTAGAAATTATGTGATAATCTATGTGTGTTTCTTCAAGTGGCTAAATTTGGGGATGATTCTTTGTACAGCAGTAGGTTACTAACACACCTCTCTTCCGAGCAGCCTCCCTATACCCCAAGTGCCTCTCCTTTATGCAGCCATCTATAGAGCTATATTCTTATACTTAGGGCCCAGTATTCTAGTTATCTATTTGTCTTTGTTTCTGTTCTGCACTAGCTTATTAACGGCAATGACTAGATTTATCTCCTAGCACAGCACCTGGATCAACAATAATTGTGTGTTAAATAATAAACACATATTCAATAGCCCTCACTGTACCCACAGCTCTCCCACCAATCACCTGCAACTGGAGCCATTAGGCAGCAGCAGATGGTTCAGTTCCAACCACCTCAGGCAACCCATTCTGTGTACTCTCCCTGTGACCCTGCCATGTTTACCCCTTTGAATACCATATCCATGGCAAAAATGAGAAAACCATATTTCAGACATATTACCTCTTTTGGTCTTAGTCAACCCGGTGAACTAGGTATCATAATCCATTACATAACTGAGGAAACTGTCTTGCACGGAATTATGCAGCTGATAAGTAACAGAGTCAAAGTTAGTATCTAAATCTGTCTGATTTCTAATTCAATTCTATTATCTATTCATAATTATGCCACGCTACATGATCATGAACAAAATTTCCTACACACTAGGATGAATTGTCAAAATGAGAATAATAGCAATGATAATGCTAATCAATAACATTTTTTGCATTCTTATTGTGTGACAGGTATTATCCTAACAACTTTAGATGTATTCGCTCATGAAATTCCCACAAAAACTACAAAGGGTAGTATTATTATTATTATCTACTTTATAGATAAGAAAATGGAGGTAAACAAAGGTTAAAGAATTTGTCCAAGGTTGCACACCTTAAAAGTGGCAGCGAGAGAGTTCAACTTAGGTGATCTGAACCTAGAAATCAGCCTGGCTTTAAGGGAAGCAATTCATCTTGGGCCATTTTGATTTTCTCCTATACGAGAATAGAATGACAGCCCACTACTCACATGTATTTGAGTCCTAGGTTCCCAGGATAAAATTAATTTGGAGATCCATTCCTCCTTTGTTAATGAGCATCAATTTTTCTCTGGAGAGAGGACTCCCTCCTGTTCCGGATCCCCATTGCCATGTAGGAGCTTTAATTAAATCTATGCAAAGTACATGAAAAAGGGAAATAATGAGAATCTGGAATTCAGAAAGACGTGACTCTGCTAGCACCTTGAACACAATTTGGCCAGATTTTGGTCCCTTCCTTTTAGCATCCGATGGCTGTGAGCAGTGAGAAGAATATGCAAAACATAATTTTTTTAAAGAGAATAAAGCTTAATTGGAAGATTTTCCTCAAGCTGGGGCACCAAGCTTTATGTTTACCTCTAATTCATTTGTTGAGAAGAAGTTAGAAGTTTAATATTACTTTTTCATTACTTATAACGGCCCTATAAAAAGTCAAATAGTTACGCAAGACTTATGAAAAAGAGCAGCTCTCTACCTTGGCCCCCACCATGCATGCCCCCCAGAGGCCTCCACTTTAAAGTTGTTTCAGTAGTTTCTCTTGCTATTTACTTACATAGCTCTAAATAATGTGCTCACACACTACCTCCTGATTATTTCAGTTTCAGGAATCATTCTAGAGGAGGATTTGTCACTGACATTTTATATATCAAGTTAACATTTCCTTTTCAGTTAGTTATTTCCTCCAGAATAAAGAAAATAAAGCAAAAGGTTAATAGTTCCTGCATATAAAGAGTACATGTAGATTTATACAAAGCACCTTGAGAGAAATAGGTAAGGGAGAGGGAACAGCTATCTGAGATGACTTAAGAGTAGTAAACAAGTATACAGGCCAGACAGACCAGTGCCGTTGAGTCGATTCCGACTCAGTGACCCTATAGGACATAGTAGAAAGTAGATGAGGGAAATATCCATCACCACTTGGAACAAAAAAAAAGCAAAACAAAGCGTGCTTGAGGTGCCATTTAGAATTTCATAAATTTGCAAAAAGAAATTTTAATGAAACACCCAATGCTGGTGAAGCTGTTGTAAGTTGAAACACTCATGTGATTCTGATGGAATACTCTTGAAAATCAATATGAAAATATGTACCAAGTGTCATAAAAATGGTCATACTCTTTGACTCCTGGAAACTTATGCTAAAGAAATAATACAACAGAAGCAAAAAGCAATATATATACGAGCAGGCTTGTTGTGGTATTAATTAGCGATATATATACCAGACTGCTCGTTGTAGTACTAATTAATTAGAAAGAGTGAGAATGAGAGAGAGACAGAGAGAGATTGCTTAAATGTTTAGAAACAACACTTAATAAATTAATACAAATTATTAGACGGATTATTGTCAAGCTATTAAAAGTGATAAGCATGAAGCCTATGTAAAAACATGAAAAATATGATGTACTGTTAACTGAACAACGCTGAACACAAAATACTATATATTCTGAAATCTCATACATGTATAAACACGTGTGCATATCACAGAGTGGGGCTTACAATGCAAGGGATATGGGGATTGGAGCAGGATGGACTGATCTGAAGTCTGGGTCTTTTCATTTACAAGCTATTATAAAAAAAAACTTCCCTGAGCCTCGTTTGCTGCATCTATAAAATTAGAAGAAAATCTCAACTTCTAGTGTTAATGTGATCATTAGAGGAATATATAGCAGCTATACCCAGCCACAACCAGTTTGTCAGCTTGTCATACTGTAGTGGCATACATGTTGTTATAATACTGGAAGCTATGTCACCGGTATTTCAAATACCAGCAGGGTCACCCATTTTGAACAGGTTTTAGTAGAGTTTCCAGGCTAAGACAGACTAGAAAGAAAGGCCTGGCAATCTATTTTTGAATACTAGCCAGTGAAAACCCTATGGATCACAACAGAATATTGCTCAATATAGTGCTGGAAGATGAACCCCCTAGTTTGGAAGGGACTCAAAATACACAGTGAACACAAATATGGACTTGAGCATACCAGTGATTGTGAAGATGACTGGGCAGTGTTTTGCTCTACTGTACGTGGAATGACCATGAGTCAGAGCTGACTGGACAGCAGTTAATAACAATAACAAAAAAAAAGCACCCAGCATGTTCAGGTAAGGACTCAGTAGATGGTTACAGGTAATGCTAACATATGGACCAAAACCAGAAGGCAGTGTTCAGGAGGTAGGAAGCTATGCTGTGGAGATAGAACAATGAATGATGGTTTCCCCTCTTAAAAAAAAATTCTGTCTCTCTCTATATGTATGTATGTATAATTGCTACGTGAGCATTTTAATTTAATGGAATAATACAGTGTCTTTGTTGGTAAGGCTCATCTCTCTGAAGATGCCATAATAAGACAGTAAGCTGGAGTGGAGGAAAAGCAAGCTCAGGAGCCTTGGTCTGTTACACCTCTGTTCTCTTTTTATTGCCTTTGGCTCTCCCAGCTCTTTGTCCTCCTGTGGGCAGTTGCTGCTGGAACTGGTGCATTCCTGCTCAATGGCATTTTAACCCTGGTATCCCCACAACTCTGTGTTATTTCCTTAACTGACATTTGCATGGCAGATGGCACAAATGGCCTAGCAAATATGTACTGGGTCAATGTTAAAAAACTGCCAGATTGATGGCTTTGTTGGCTATGTGCCTCACAGCAGACACATGACTGGAAATTGTACAGAGGCTCAATTTTGCAGACCAACTTGTGGGCTTTGTGTCCCTCCCTTGGCATGGGTGATCAATAGGACAGGTGAAGATGGGGCTCGTCTGACTGGCTTCACTTTTAAATAGACATTAATGTGGGCAGATGGGTTGGCACACAATATATGAACTGGGAGCTAAACCTTTCTACTTCTAATCTTGGCTGCTTCAGATTTGCTCAGGGATGGAAGCCAAAATCTTAACCTGTTCATTTCCAGAGTGTTCCATAGGATGATACTAACCTTCTTTCAAGGAGTTGTCATGAAGGTAGATAAACATTTTATCTAGGTGGTTATAAAAGACTTATTTGCTTATTAGTCCCTAACTACTTTTGGGGGAGAACAAAGCATTGACTTGACTTTTACCTCTTTTTTGACACTTAGGACTTTCATCTCTGTAGCACCACTATTTCTGTGTTTCTGATCTTTTCAACTAGACTGTAAGCTCCTTGAGGTCAGGAACCAAATCTCATAGATGTTTGTCTTCAAATGGCACTTAGTAGGATACCTTGCCCGTGTCACTTATCAGTGCCTGGTAAATGTCTGCAAAACCAGTTCAGGTGGCATGGTTCATAGCGTGAAAACCCCATTGTTGTCAATTCCAGCTCATAGCAACCCTATGGAACAGAGTAGAGCTGCTCCATAGAGTTTCCAAGGAGCACCTGGTGGATTCGAACTGCCAGTCTTTTTGGTTAGCAGCTGGAGCACTTAACCACTACGCCACCAGGGTTTTCTCATAATGTGAAGACAACCACTAATGTTGTCTGCCCTTAGAGGGGCCTCTGCTGTGGCCCTTCTCCATCTCATATCCCTACCATCATGGGACAAAAAGTCCAATGTTTCATTACGTCAACTGAATGACTATAAATATGACATGATAGATAGTTCTACTACCTTGACTCTTCTGCCCTCCATACCTTCTAAACCACATTCTTTATATCCAGGACCCTGGATTTTCCACCCTAATCACCCTGGCCCATTTCCAGAATCTTCTTGGGCCTTTTCCATGGCTCTATTCTCCCAAAGGAAGACTATGTTGCTCATATTTGTACCCTTTGGCCTGGAGGGTGGTCAAGGGCAGCTGTTTGCTCAGAAGGAAGGGAAAGGGTGGGATGGAGCTTTGAAACATAAGCCAGGAATCCACATGTGAATGCATGATGACCCTCACAGTGCAGGATAGAGTTGGTGATGGGGAGGGAAGGTAGATGGCGCAGGCTGGACACATTCTCCCTGTGGTGCCATGTTCAGCTGCAATATTATGATGAGTTTGAGTGTTCTAAATCTGAACCTGGCCTTCAAAGTTTTCAGACCACACTTGGACTATTTGATAAAGTAGGACAATAGGATGTACTTTGTTTCACATATGTTAGATAGATCAATAGCTTTTTCTTATATGGACATATAGTAGATGGGTTTCCATTTGTACTGTTGCCCCTGAACTCCACAAATTTTAAGAGCAGGCTGACGTCAATGAATTCAACTTCCAAAATGGTGTTGGGATGATAGACGATGGCAATTACTACATTTTATTAACATATTTAACTTATCTACAAATAAACCAAAAAAAAACCAAACCCATTGCAGTCGAGTTCATTCTGACTCCTAGTGACCCTATATGACAGAGTAGAACTGCTCTATAGGGTTTCCAAGGAGCGCCTGGTAGATTCGAACTGCTGACATTTTGGTTAGCAGCCAAACTCTTAACCACTATGGCCTCAGTGTTTCCTATCTACAAATAGGTACATTCAAATGTAGTAAATGGCAGAACACGTTTGACCAGAGATACTTGTCTTGTATAAAGCCGAGACCACATCTAGTCAATACAGACTAATGAGTTACAGAGTAGTTTGAAAAACAATACAATTTTGTTAGCTATAATCACCAAAACTGATGACGAGCTAAAAATTACTAGATTGAAGTCCTGTGGGCCTCCTTTACAAAAAAGATAATTAGCTCATTAATGGCTCTGAATGAAAATAAGTGCTCTTAAAGCACTTGAAAATAATATTTTTTTTACAAGAGCCCAAACATTTCATCTGTGTTCTTGTATGTGGCTAATTTGCTTAGGTCATTTCCTCCCCGGACCTTTTTTATTTTTTTCCTAAGGTAAAGGTGAACTTCTACCTAGTCTAAGTAAGAATGATCACCAATTCCAAAATGAGCAGGGTCCAACTGGTAAGGTTTTGTGGTGTTGATTCATGTTTGTGAGGATGACAGGGCAGGTAAGCTTCCACATTCAACACCACATGTCCAACCTCTCTTCTGGATACCTTTAGGAGACGACAATCATCAAGATAATGATTATTACAATTTATAGAGACATTTTACTGTTCTTCTTCAAATGATTAAAAAAATCCCACCGTAAGCAGGAAGAAATTAAATTCAGAGGGAAAACAAGAGCTTTATAGGCCATCTGCTTAGACTCTCAAATTTAAATTTTATACATAAGAGCACATTAGCTGTGGGGAAAAAATGTGATCACATTTTGTAGCTCTCGGAGCAATGAAGAAATTCCCCTCTCTGGGCTTTCTGCATGGAAGTAAAAGAAGTCATTTTGCTGAAGAAAATGAAATGGCTTCGGTATGGGGAAAATTTGCTATTCACCATTTTATATTTATGGAGTGCTGAACTTACACAGTCCTTTATAAAATATGGAATAATGGTTCACGCCTCAGGGGTTCACAGGAGACGTTAGACAAACAGTGTTCGTGAGCGCCTCACAAAGAGAAAAGGGAGACGATGACAGCCTCTTAGTGACGGTGAGTAGTGGGATGAGAAGGGATGGCTTTACTGGGTGACAAATGGGCCACCTGTGGGGAGAGGAACCATGAGTGCACAAGGGAGGGAGGCTGCTTCCCCGTACCCCTTATCATGAACCCAGACCGCCAATGCAGGGCCTAGTCCTCATGTGCTCTGTGCCTGTAGAAGTCTGTGTTCTCGCATGGAGAGAAAGAATGGTAGGACAGAGTTCACAGAATGGAATAGTCAAGATCACACTGAGCTGAGGAGAATGGGTGACAGCAAAACTGCTCACACAGTCCACTGACCCCTGTTAGCGCAGCTGGCTGCTTCCCTAGGAGCGTTCGGTACAGCGTTTGATTAGGTCAGACTGCTCTTGCAGGCTCAAACCTACCTGTCTGAAGCTCCCTGACAGGAGGCAAGAGAGGTCGCTGAGAACACTGGGACAATTAGTGTGAGGTATTGCTTTTTCCACTGCCTGCCTCCCTCTCCAGGCTAAGATCACGGGAGAAACCTTTGTCCTCCTTTGGTCAAATAAAGTCGGGCAGACAATCTCTCCTCCCCATGCCCCCCGGCCCCCACACCTTTGTTTGACTGTGAAAAGATAAAAGGAAGCACAATCCATACCCAAACTGACTGGATGCTGAACCCAGTAGCTACCACGGGCTTTTACAGACAACCAAAAGAGAAGACACCTTAAGGCAACTAGTTTAGAGAGGAACGTGAAGCCACTTTAAAAAAAACACTAATGAGGAAAACCAGCTAAAGGGAAGAGTGTGAACGGAGGGTCATGGAAAACAAATTAAACTCATTTGAGTTAGTGCTATTTTAGAAAAGTCTGAGAATGCTTAAATTAACCTGATGATGAATAAGTGATGGGAACACAGAACCCAGCAGAAACGATAAGCACTGAAAATCAAATGTAACTCAGCCATATGATCTCAAAAACAAAATAGCAGAGCAATTTATGCGTAATAGCCAGATCACCTGTATTTGAGTCTTAGGTCTCCTGCCTAATAGCTGTGTGATCTTGAGCAAATTGATTACTATCTCTATGTTTCCATTTCCTTAATTGTAAAATAGGGCTAATAATGCTACTTACTTCACGTAGTTTTGGGGAGAATTAAATGAGATAATACATTAAAAGTGCTTAGCAGAGTGTCTGAGACATTGAAAATGCTCAGTAAATGTTAGCTATTATTGGTTAGTCCAATCAACGGTTTTTAAACTATTCTCCAAGGAGCCCTAGGTTCAATGAGTTCCATTTGGGGCACCTATAAATTTGTAGTTGTTGTTAGGTGTTGTCCAGGCTGTTCTGACTTATAGCAACCCTGTGTACAATAGAACAAAACACTACCCACTCCTGCACCATCCTCACAATTGTTGTTACGCTTGAGCCCATTGTGGTATCCACTGTGTCAATCTGTCTTCTTGAGGGTATTCTTCTTTTTCACTGACCCTCTACTTTACAAGCATAATGTCCTTCTCCAGTGACTAACCCCCCCCGCCCATAACATGTCCAAAGTATGTGAGGTAAAGTCTTGGCATCCTTGGTTCTCAGGAGCATTTTGGCTGTACTTCTTCAAAGACAGAATTGCCCCTTCTTTTGCCAGTCCATGGTATACTCAACATTCAACACCGTAATTCCAAGGTGTCAATTCTTCTTCAGTCTTCCTTATCCATTGCTCAGCTTTCACATGCATATGATGCGATTGAAAACACCATGGCTTGGGTCAGGCACACCTTAGTCTTCAAGGTGACGTCTTTGCTTTTTAACACTTAAAAGAGATCTTTTGCAGCAGATTTGCCCAGTGCAATGCGTCTTTTGATTTCTCGACTGCTGCTTCCATGACTGTTGATTGTGGATCCAAGTAAAATGAAATCCTTGACAACTTCAATCTTTTCTCCGTTTATCATGATGTTGCTCATTGGTCCAGTTGTGAGGATATTGGTTTTCTTTATGATGAGGTGTAATCCATACTGAAGGCTGTGGTCTTTGATCTTCATCAGTAAGTGTTTCAAGTCCTCTTCACTTTCAGCAAGCAAGATTGTGTCATCTCCATATCGCAGGTTGTTAATAAGTGTTCCTCCAATCCTGATGCCCTGCTCTTCTTCATATAGTCCAGCTTCTCCGATTATTTGTTCAGTATAAAGATAGAATAGGTATGGCGAAAGGATATAACCCTGATGCACACCTTTCCTGACTTTAAACCAATCAGTATCCCCTTGTTCTGTTCAAACGACTGCCTCTTGATCTATGTACAGTTTCCTCACGAGCACAATTAAGTGTTCTGGAATTCCCATTCTTTGCAATCTTATACATTGTTTGTTATGATCCACACAGTCAAATACCTTTGAATCTTCAATAAAACTCAGGTAAACATCGTTCTGGGGTTCTCTGCTTTCAAAATCCTTCTGACATCAGCAATGATATCCCGCATTACACATTGTCTTCTGAATCTGCCTTGAATTTCTGGCAGTTCCCTGTCGATGTACTGCAGCAGCCACTTTTGAGTGATCTTCAGCAAAATTTTACTTTCTTGTGATATTATTGTTTGATAATTTCCACATTCGGTTGGATCACCTTTCTTGGGAATAGGCATAAATACGGACCTCTTCTAGTTGGTTGGCCAGGTAGTAGTTGTCTTCCAAATTTCATGGCTTAGATGAGTGAGCACTTACAGCACTGCATCCATTTGTTGAACCATCTCAATTGTTATTTCATCAATTCCTGGAACCTTGTTTTTCACCAATGTCTTCAGTGCAGCGTGGGTTTCTTCCTTTAGTACCATCAGTTCTCGAACATATGCTGCTTCCTGAAATGTTTGAACATCAGCAAATTCTTTTTGGTACAATGACTCTGTGCCTTCCTTTCATCTGTTTTTGATGCTTCCTGCATCCTTCAATATTTTGATCATAGAATCCTTCAATATTGCAACTCAAGGCTTGAATTTTCTTTTGTTCTTTTAGCTTGAGAAATGCCGAGTGTGTTCTTCTCTTTTGGTCTTCTCACTCTAGGTCTTTGCACATGGCATTATAATACTTTACTTTGTCTTCTTGAGCCGCCCTTTGAAATCTTTTGTTCGGCTCTTTTACTTCATCATTTCTTCCTTTTGCTTTAGCTACTCGACATTTAAGAGCAAGTTTTAGAATCTTTTCGGATATCCATTTTGATCTTTTCTCTCTTTCCTGTCTTTTTAATAACCTCTTGCTTTCTTTATGTGTGATGTCATTCTACAACTCATCTGGTCTTTGGTCATTAGTGTTCAATGCATCAGATATATTCTTGAGATGGTCTCTAAAATAATGAAGGTCATACTTTGGCTCTTGTGGACTTGTTTTCATTTTTTTCAACTTCAGCCTGAACTTGTCAAATTCAGTCTTTCTCTGTTTATTATGATGTGGTCAATCAGTATAGTTGTAAGGATTTTCTTTTATATATTTTTTAATTTTTATCATGCTTTAAGTGAAAGTTTACAAATCAAGTCAGTCTCTCACACAAAAACCCATATACACCTTCCTACACACTCCCAATTACTCTCCCCCTAATGAGACTGCCCTCTCTCTCCCTCTAACTCTCTCTTTTCATGTCCATAACCCCCTTCACCCTCTCATCTCCCCTCCAGGTAGGAGATGCCAACATAGTCTCAAGTGTCCACCTGACCCAAGAAGCTCACTTCTCACCAGCATCCCTCTCCAACCCATTGTCCAGTCCAATCTATGTCTGAAGAGTTGGCTTCAGGAATGCTTCCTGTCCTGGGCCAACAGAAGGTCAGGGGGCCATGACCACCGGGGTCCTTCTAGTCTCAGTCAGACCACTAAGTCTGGTCTTTTTATGAGAATTTGAGGTCTGCATCCCACTGCTCTCCTGCTCCCTCAGGGGTTCTCTGCTGTGTTCCTTGTCAGGGCAGTAATCGGTTGTAGCCGGGCGCCATGTAGTTCTTCTGGTCTCAGGTTGATGTAGTCTCTGGTTTCTGTGGCCCTTTCTGTCTGTTGGGCTCATAATTACCTTGTGTCCTTGGTGTTCTTCATTCTCCTTTGGTCCAGGTGGGTTGAGACCAATTGATACATCTTAGATGGCCACTTGCTTGCATTTAAGACCCCAGATGCCTTTCTCCAAAGTGGGATGCAGAATATTTTCTTAATAGATTTTATTATGCCAATTGACTTAGAAGTCCCCTCAAAACATGGTCCTCAAACCCCTACCGCTGCTACACTGGTCTTCGAAGCATTCCGTTTGTTCAGGAAACTTCTTTGCTTTTGGTTTAGTCCAGTTGTACTGACCTCGCCTATATCGTGTGTTACCTTTCCCTTCACCTAAAGTAGTTCTTATCTACTACCTAATTAGTGTAAACTCCCTCCTTCCCTCCCTCCCTCCCTCCCTCCCCCCGCAACCATCAAAGAATATTTTCTCTGTTTAAACTATTTCTTGAGTTCTTATAATAGTGGTCTTATACAATATTTGTCATTTTGCAACTGACTAATTTCACTGAGCATTAATGCCTTCCAGGTTCCTCCATGTTATGAAATGTTTCACAGATTCCTCACTGTTCTTTATTCACGTGTAGTATTCCATTGTGTGAATATACCATAATTCATTTATCCATTCATCATTTGATGGGCACTTTGGTTGCTTCCATCTTTTTGTTATTGTAAACAGTGCTGCAATAAACATGGGTGTGCATATATCTGTTCGGGTAAAGGCTCTTATTTCTCTAGGATATATTCCAAGGAGTGGGATTGCTGGATAGTATGGTAGTTCTATTTCTAGCTTTTTAAGGAAGCGCCAAATCGATTTCCAAAGTGGTTGTACCATTTGACATTCCCACCAGCAATGTATAAGTGTTCCAATCTCTCCACAGCCTCTCCAACATTTATTCTTTTGTGTTTTTTTGATTAATACCAGCCTTGTTGGAGTGAGATGAAATCTCATTGTAGTTTTGATCTGCATTTCTCTAATGGCTAATGATCGTGAACATTTAGGGTGATGTTGGCTGTTGGCTTTGTATAAATGCCCTTTATTATGTTGAGGAATTTTCCTTCCATTCCTATTTTGCTGAGAGTTTTTATCATGAATGAGTGTTGAACTTTGTCAAATGCCTTTTCTGCATCAATTGATAAAATCATGTGAATCTTGTCTTTTGTTTTATTTATGTGGTAGATTACATTAATTGCTTTTCTAATGTTGAACCATCCCTGCATACCTGGTATGAATCCCACTTGGTCATGGTGAATTATTTTTTTAATATATTGTTGAATTCTATTGGCTAGAATTTTGTTGAGGATTTTTGCATCTACATTCATGAGGGATATAGGTCTATAATTTTCTTGTGGTGTCTTTACCTGGTTTTGGTGTCAGGGATATGGTGGCTTCATAGAATGAGTTTGGTAGTATTCTGTCCTTTTCTATGCTCTGAAATACCTTTAGTAGTAGTGGTGTTAACTCTTCTCTGAAAGTTTGGTAAAACTCTGCAGTGAAGCCATCTGGGCCAGGGCTTTTTTTTGGGGGGAGGTTTTTGGTTACCTTTTCAATCTCTTCTTTTGTTATGGGCCTATTTAGTTGTTCTACCTCTGTTTATGTTAGTTTAGGTAGGTAGTGTGTTTCTAGGAATTCATCCATTTCTTCTAGGTTTTCAAATTTATTTGAGTGTAGTTTTTCATAGTAATCTGATAAGATTCTTTTGATTTCAGTTGGGTCTGTTGTAATATCACTCATCTCATTTCATATTTGGGTTATTTGCTTCCTCTCCTGTTTTTCCTTTGTCAGTTTGGGCAGTGGTTTATCAATTTTGTTGATTTTTTCAAAAACCCAGCTTTTGGTCTTGTTAATTCGTTCAATTGTTTTTCTGTTTTCTATTTCATTTAATTCAGCTCTAATTTTTATTATTTGTTTTCTTCTGTTGCCTGTGGGTTTCTTTTGTTGCTCTCTTTCTATTTGTTCAAGTTGTAGGGATAATTCTTTGATTTTGGCCCTTTCTTCTTTTTGGATGTGTGCATTTATTGATATAAATTGGCCTCTGAGCACCGCTTTTGCTGTGTCCCAAAGGTTCTGATAGGAAGTGTTTTCATTCTCGTTGGATTCTATGAATTTCTTTATTCCATCCTTAATGTCTTCTATAATCCAGTCTTTTTTGAGCAGGGTTTTGTTCATTTTCCAAGTGTTTGATTTCTTTTCCCTGCTTTTCCTGTTATTGATTTCCACTTTTATGGTCTTATGGTCAGAGAAGATGCTTTGTAATATTTCAATGTTTTGGATTCTGCTAAGGCTTGCTTTATGACCTAATATGTGGAATATTCTACAGAATGTTCCATGTGCACTTGAAAAGAAAGTATACTTGGTTGCTGTTGGGTGGAGTGTTCTATATATGTCTACGATGTCAGGTTGGTTGATTGTGGCATTTACATCTTCCGTGTCTTTATTGAGCTTCTTTCTGGATGTCCCGTCCTTCACCGAAAGTGGTGTGTTGAAGTCTCCTACTATTATTGTGGAGCTGTCTATCTCACTTTTCAATGCTGGTAGAGTTTGTTTTATGTATCTTGCAGCCCTGTCGCTGGGTGCATAAATATTTAATATGGTTGTATCTTCTTGGTGTATTGTCTCTTTAATCATTATATAGTGTTCTTCCTTATCCTTTCTAATGGATTTAACTTTAAAGTCTATTTTGTCAGAAATTAATATTGCCACTCCTGCTCTTTTTTGATTGTTGTTTGCTTGATATATTTTTTTCCATCCTTTTTTAGTTTGTGTCTCTAAGTCTAAGGTGTGTCTCTTGTAGGCAACATAGAGATGGATCTAGTTTTTTAATCCATTCTGCCACTCTCTGTTTCTTTATTGGTGCATTTGGTCCAATTACATTCAGTATAATTATGGATAGGTATGAATTTAGTGCTATCATTTTGATGTCTTTTTTTGTGTGTTGTTTCTTTTTCCCACTTGATTTTATGTGCTGAGTAGATTTTCTTTATATATTGTCCTTTCCTCATATTTGTTGTTGTTGATTTTGTTTCTGCTGAGTCTCTATTTTTCCCTTGTATTTTATTTTGATGAGTAGGATAGTTTGTCTCCTTTGTGGTTGCCTTATTATTTACCCCTATTTTTCTAAATTTAAACCTAGCTTTTGTTTCTGTGTATCGCCGTATCTTCCTGTCTATACGGAGGATCTATGATTACATTTCTTAGTCCCTCGTTATTGTTTTAATGTTGTCTTCTTTTATGTAATAACATTGCCGTTACCCTGTGTTGGGCTTTTTTAAAATCTTGCTTTGTTTTTTTGGATTTCCCTGTCTGGGTTGACTTCTGGTTGCTCCGCCCAGTGTTCTAGTCTTGGGTTGATACCTGATATTATTGATTTTCTAACCAAAGAACTCCCTTTAGTATTTCTTGTAGTTTTGGTATGGTTTTTATGAATTCCCTCAACTTGTGTTTATCTGGAAATGTCTTAATTTCACCTTCATATTTAAGAGATAGTTTTGATGGATATATGATTCTTGGCAGGCAATTTTTTTCCTTCATTTTTTAAATATGTCATCCCATTGCCTTCTTGCCTACATGGTTTCTGCCAAGTAGTCCAAGCTTATTCTTATTGGCTTTCCTTGTAGGTGACTTTTCGTTTATCTCTCACTGCTCTTATAAGTCTCTGTTTATCTTTGGTTTTGGCAAGCTTGATTATAATATGTCTTGGTGACTTTCTTTTAAGATCTACCTTATTGTGGAGTTCACTGAGAATCTTGGATAGATATCTTCTTATCTTTCACCATATCAGGGAAGTTTTCTGCCAACAAATCCTCAACAATTTTCTCTGTATTTTCTGTTATCCCTCCCTGTTCTGGTTCTCCAATCACTTGTAGGTTATTCCTCTTGATAGAGTCGCACATGATTCTTAAGGTTTCTTCATTTTTTTAATTCTTTTATCTGATTTTTCTTCAAATATATTAGTGCCAAGTGATTTATATTTGAGTTCAGAAATTCTAGCTTCTACTTGCTCAGCCCTGCTCCTCCGACTTTCTATTGAGGTATCTAATTCTGTAATTTTAGTGTTAATCTTCTGAATTTCTAATTGCTGTCTATCTATGGATTTTTCCAGCTTATTAAACTTTTTATTACGTTCCTGAATAATCTTTCTAATTTCTTCAGTTGCTTTATCTGTGTGTTCCTTGGCTTGTTCTGCGTATTGCCTCATTTCCTTCCTGATGTCTTGAAGGGTTCTGTATCTTAAACTTTTGTATTCTGCATCTGGTAATTCCAGGAATGCACTTCCACCTAGAAGATCCCTGGATTCTTTGTTTTGAGAGCCTGTTGAGGTGATCATGGACTGTTTCTTTATGTGACTTGATACTGACTCTTGTCTCTGAGCCATCTATAAGTTATTGTGTTTAGTTTATGCTTGCTTACCGTGTCATAGCTGCTTGCTTTGTTTTGTTTTGGTATACCCCTATGCGTTGCTTGAGTGAGCTAGCTTGATTATTTCCACCTTTGGAGCTCTGGTGTGCTGTCCCAAGCTGGCTAGAGCTGTTATCAGGTATATCAGTCTAGGAGTCCATTCAGTTTTCATGTATGAATTCAGCTCAGGTTTCCAGGTAGCTGATATCAAGTGTGTGGTACAGGTTCTGCCCTACAGTCTTAGAGGGGCAGGGGTGATTGGCATATATACTGGTATCTGATTGCAGCAGGGGGTCACGCTCTGAACAAGGCAGGGGGCTGAGAACCAACCCCCAAGTGTCTCTGAGGAAAATGCATCTTTGTTCCCTAAAGCGTGCTGGTGGGTGGGTTCTGCAGATGGACAATGGGCACCCAAAGTTTTTGGCTGTAAGAACTAGGAGGTACCAGTTATCTTTGGACCCCTGTCACGGGTGGCTGGGTGACCTGAATGGAGCTACCAGTCCTTAGGTCCTTGATGTGGGTAGGTGAGGACCTTGTTTAATAGGCAAAGCAATGTCAAACGTCAAACACCCACCTCTCCAACTCACCACTGAAATGGTTGGAGTTTGCCAACAAGGGCCTATTCACCTGAAATAGGCCCACACAGGTCCATGCCAAAGGGAAAGGTGCTGAAGGTCCACAGACGGTTTATGCCTGGACAAGAGCCACTTCTGTCCTGAGCTCCCTGGCTAATGGAGCCAGGAAATTATCTTTTCCCCCCAGTTGCAATATTTTTCCTTCCCCAAGGCTGGGAGGATGGCTTAAAGTGTTCACCAGGGTCTATCTCAGGCCCAGGAATTCAGTCGCTGAAGCCGGCTTGGGGGTAGTAGGGCGCGGTAAATATACGCAAGTACTTAGCTTGTGCCAGGAGTGCCGTTTTCCTCAGGTTCTGGGGGTGTGAGTGGGCTGTGTGGCTGGCTGCTTCTCCCTGAGGAAACTGCGGCCGAATGCTAGAACCAGCCTGCCGCTGCCACTGCCGCTCCGGGAATGGTGCCTGAGGGCTCCCCACAATTCCCCACGATCCAGGTCCAGTAACTCCTCTCTGCTTCTGAAGGGCCTCTTCCTTCCCCTGCCCCTCAGTTTGTTGTCTAAGCTTGCCTTTGATGCTCAGGGCTCCCAGCTTGTCACAATATACTTGTTTCATTTGTTTTTTTTCACGTCTTTGTTGTAAAGAGGGTTCGAGGGAAGCATATGTCTGTTCCGCCATCTTGGCTTCACCAGGATTTTTGTTTTCTTTACATTGAGGTGTAATCCATACAGAAGGCTGTGGTCTTTGATCTTCATCAGTAAGCTTTTCTGATTGTTCTGCAGTTGGCCCCTCGTCTTGTTCTGGCTGTTGATATTGAGCTTTTCCGTTACCTCTTTCCACAGATGTAGTCAATTTGATTCCTATGTTTTCCATCTGGCGAAGCTCATGTGTGTAATTGCCATTTATGTTATTGAAAAAAGGTGTTTGCAATGAAGAAGTTGTTGGTCATGCAAAATTCTATCATGTGATATCTAGTATCACTTCTATTACCAAGGCTGTATATTCCAACTACCAATCCTTCTTTATTTCCAACTTTTGCATTCCAATCACCAGTAATTATTAGTTCATCTTGATTGCATGTTTGATTAATTTCAGATTGCAGGAGTTGTTAAAAATATTCCGTTTCTTCCTCTTTGGCCTTAGCGTTTGGTGAGTAAATTTGAATAGTAGTTGTATTAACTGATCTTCCTTGTAGGCGTATGGATATTATCCTATCACTGACAGCATTGTACTTCTGGATAGATCTTGAAATGCTCTTTTTAAGGATGAACGCAATGTCATTCCTCTTTAAGTTGCCATTCCTGGAATTGTAGACCATAGAATTCTCAAATTCAAAACGGCCAATACCGATCCTTTTCAGCTTACTAATACCTAATATATCGGTCTTTATGTGTTTCATTTCATTTTTGACTATCTCCAGTTTTCCTAGATTCATACTTCGTACATTCCAGGTTTTGATTATTAATGGATGTTTGCAGCTGTTTCTTCTCATTTTGAGTTGTGTCACATCAGCAAATGAAGGCCCCGGAAGCTTGACTCCACCCACGTCATTAAGGTTGACTCTTCTCTGAGGAGGCAGCTCTTCCCCAAATGTATTTTGAGTGCCTTCCAGCCTGAGGGGCTCATCTTCTGGCACTATATCAGACAATGCTCTGCTGCTGTTCAAGGTTTTTACTGGCTAATTTTTTTCAGAAGTAGACCTCCAGGTTCTTTGTACTAATTTATCTTAGTCTGGGAGCTCAGCTGAAACCTATCCACCATGGGTGACCCTGTTGGTATTTGAATACTGATGGCATAAATTTCAGCATCACAGCAACATACAAGCTCCCACACTATGGCAAAATCACAGATGTGTGGGGGCCTTATAAGTTTAGGGGAAGTAAAAGCAGAGGAAGCTTGGGTTCCCGCCTACAACTGCCATAGGTGTTCAGCTTTTGGATATTTTGTTTTCAATACCGTTTGAGATTTCATTTGAATAAAGTGTTCTAAGTTAAAAAATATATATATGAATAAATAAATGAAAGGAAGCCATTATAAAGTACTTGATCCAGTCTGTTTTCCTACCTAGGTCAGGAATCCTGTCTGTATTTGTTGGTCATCCTCCCTCTTCTTGAACCTCTTCAAATTCTTTAAAATTCACAGTTGTTATGATTATAAGAAAGTTATTTCCCATGTTAACTTAAAACCTAATTTCTATCCTTGGGTTCTAGCTTTGCTCTTTAAATATGACCAAATTTGCTTCTACAAAATGTTCTTTTAGATATGGGCAAAAAGCCATTGTATCATTTGGGACTTGGGTTGCAATCAACACGAATTGACTCTGGCAAACCTAAGGAAGAAAGTAATTTATTTTCCCTCACAGAATTGAAGAGAAGGCTAAAGAACAAGGTCCAGAAAAAAAGACAGTTCTCTGAGTCACTCTGGTGGTCTTGACAGCAGGAGACACAGATTTTCTCTTCTCAGATTCTTTCAACCTCCTCTTGAGATGTAGTTTCCTGCCATGCCACCATCCTCACTGTCCACTGCAGATAGTGTCCTAGGTTACCAGCATATCACCAAGAGTGGGGCCTGCAAAGGCATGCTGCAATGAGGACATGGTCTGCTGAGCTAATGAATCCTAAGATTTTTTTTTCTTTCATCTATTTATCATTCTTCCATTCATACAGCACAAAATTGACTTGCTTTTAAGACATGTCTGAAGGTCTATATTGAGCTTGCAACAAACTAGAAACTAAAGGGTGGGGTTGCCAAATTTAGCAAATAAACATAGAGGATGCCCAGTTAAATTTGAATTTTACATAAACGGTAGATAGTTTCTTTTAGAATAAGTATGTTCCATGTATTTTATATGGCAACCTTATTTGAGGTTTTTTTAAAAATATAATTTTCAGTTTAACCATTTTTTGTTCCTCTTCTATACTTCATTTTAGGATCTAAGTTCGGGAATTTACATTTATTCCTATTAAGTTTTATGTCATCAGTTTCAGCTTCTCTTTCCAACCTGTTAGAAGTTTTAAAACTCTTGGTTTTTATGAAGTTGGTGCATTCACTCTACCTTCCAGCCCTTCATCCCTAGTTCGATATTATGACCAGTTAGGAGAACAGAGGTAAGTAGAGGAAAAAGTAAAGAGAAAGATGGAGTGTAGGAAGGATAATGCTGAAATGGAGATAGCCAGTCAGAAAGAAGGATGTAGGGATAGGTAAAGTGAAAAGTTAGGGAAATTGGCAAAGAAGAAAGAAAGAGATATAAATAGAAAGTGAAACACAGAGGTGTCAGTCAGGGTTTTCAATTTCAAGAAACTGACTCTGCTCAATTTAAGCAAAAAAAAAAAAAAAAAAAAGGCAATTTTTGTGACAATATGGGAGGCTCACAGACTCAATGGGAGGTTTGGATAATAGGCAGGAACCAAATGCTAGGAATCAGGAGTTACAGCAAAGATTATAAAGTAGAAACAGAGTGGACTCAAGACCACCTTGTTGCTACCGGGCTGATAAATAACCTCCAACTGGTTGCACAACCTCGGGCCGCTGACGAGCGTTGGCAGAGAGTGTTCTATAAGGTGAGCCTAAGTCACAGCCCACCCCATGGACTTTGTCTTCCGTAATGGGAGGCTGGACACAGTTCGCTAAAATGGGATCAGAGTGCACTTAGGAAAGGGCTTCTTTTCCAGTCAAAAAAAAAAAAGGGGGGGGGGACGGGGAATCATTATTTTCTATGGAGAGATTAAAAAAACAGAATATAGAGTACTATGCAAATGACTTACTATATTCTTACTCCAGCCCAGGCCTCTCTGTGCTCCTGATCAGTACACTTAATTGCCTGCAGAGTATCTTTATGAGTCAAAGGCAATATCGATTAAATATATCTACAATCGAACTCATGCTCTGGCTTCACTACATTTCAGCCTGTGTCTCCTTCAGTGTTGCCCATCTCCATGAATATTGCACATCCTAAACCTAGTGTCATCCTTGACCCTTCCCTCTGCTTCATCCTTCATGTGAAGTACATGGTTGATTCTACTCCTTAGTATCACTTGAATCTGTTGTCTTTGATCCATCTCCACCACTACCACTATCACATTAAAGATGGTGATGCTACCTCTCATCTGTACGAATGCAATAATTTCCAAACTGATATCCCTGAATCCACTCCGACCCCCCTGTTCTTCAGCCTGCAGCCAGAGCAATCTTTTTGAAATGCACGTCTGAACATAACACTACACTCACCATCACTGGGTTTAAAATATTTCAGTGACTTCCCATTGCTCTTAGATAAAGATCAAGATTTTTAACCCCATCTATGAGGTTTAAATGGTCTGGCTCCCATCTATTCCTCTCCAGATTCTGCACTTGGTACTGGGGAGAGGTTGTGTGTGTGTATGAGTGGAGGAGGGCAAGGAGAAGATAGTGGGTGTGCTCTCCAGTGGCAGTGTCCAGGGCAATAGTATCTCTTGGATAAGATTGAACCTCTAGTTCAATCTTAAGGTTGATCCCAACTTTTTAAGGTACCTGTGGTGTGTACAATCCTGACCCTTGTATATATATTTACTTAGCTTAGGCAAGTGTCTGGACCAGATGATTGCTTGCATTTCTTTCCAGTTCAGTTGTTCTATGATACTATAATTGGTTATCTGGAGACATTCTGGCCGCCAGAGGTCCTCACTGATTTCTTCCCATCAAAATTCCTCCCCCCCCCCAAACACAAATCTATTGCTGTTGAGTTGATTTGGACTCAAGTAGTAGAACACAAACTTGTTCCAACTCGAGTAGTAGGTGACAAGTTTTCACTGAGCCCCAGCTGCTTCTTGGGTATGTATCTGTGTGAGCATTTTGAGTATTTTGCTTACTGACAATGTTTCAAAAATATTTTTATTGTCATTGGATAGTTTTACACTGAAAACGCTTAACAGTAAAAAATAAGTCTTTTCTATTAGCATTCTTAATTTGTAGGTGACTAAGGCAGCTTGGAAGTCTGGCGCACCCAGTTATACAGGCTCCTTTCCTGGCCTCCTAACTGCACTTGACAGAAACAAAATTAGGATTGCTAAAATCTTTGCATTCCTGGAAAGATTCCCACTCTAATCCCCAAGGCTCACATCACAATCTGCCAAAGAAATTATCAAAATCAACCTTATCATAACCTTTATCCCAAAGGGAATGAGATACCCTGGTTTGCCTAAGACTGGTACCACTTTCCTTTCCCCAAATGTCCCAGTTTGAGCAATAATTTGTATGGTCACCTTATTTAAAAAAAATATACCCCTGTTTATATCCAGCATTATAAGAAACTCAAGACTCCCAGGTCATCATCTATCCCCTGGGTTCTCATCCTCATATGTCTCTGTATCTAATTCCATTTCCCATCCTTTCTCAACCTCCAAAATCTGTCCTTAGTGCCATCTGAACCTCGCAATCTCCCCTAAATCCACAATCTCTTTTCTGAATGTTCTCTTCAACCTCTTGTTCTGACTCGAATCTGGCTGTCTTCTGAGGACTTGGCTTCTCTTTTGGGCTTGGAGGTGGGGTAGTGTCCTCCTTGCTCGACACTGCTACTCCCAGACCATTATTCTTCCATACTCCCTAAAAACACCCAGCTTTGACCCAACATGTCATCACATTGTATCACTTCCTTCTTATTGTAGTTATCAAGAGACCCTCAGAATGTGTGAAGGTTTTAACTCATCACTCCTTTTCATTCTCTCCAATACTCATCCTGACAAAATTTTTGAAGATTTCAGTATAAACATAGATGTTGGTTCCCAGATTTTGGCCTCTTAGCATTTCAACCCCTTCTCCTTAGTTGGTCTTATCTTCTAAGATACCTAAGCCTCATGGTCATGCCCAGATTTTCTCATTTCTAAAAACTGCACCATCTCCATAATACATACTTCTATTACCCATCTTTACTGATGTCCACCACCTTTCCAGATCTCTCTGTTTACTACTGCTCCAACAATTCTTTGATCCCATTAAGACCTTTAATCAGTTGACCCCATTGTCTTTCACTATCCCTCATTCCTCATGTCCTGACTTTACTCCTTACCATAGTCCATCACTATAATCATTCCTGAAGCTCTTCCTTAGGCATAACTTCAGCATCCTAGTCCTTTTCTTCTTCTGTAATAAAACCATTGAAACCTGTTGCCATTGAATCAATTCTGACTCATAGCAACCCTAGAGGACAAAGCAGAACTAACTGCCCCATGGGGTTTCCAAGGAGTGGCTGGTGTATTCCAACTGCCAACATTTTGGTTAACAGCCTAAGGTCTTAACCACTCAGACACAGGGGCCCCCTCCTCTATAACACTCACTGGAAAAAATCGGGAGCCTGGCCAAATTATACTCTCTACCTGTTCCATGCCTGCACCTGTATAGCTGACCATCACTGAAAAAAACACATGACCATGATTTAAATCCAAAGGCATTAAGTAGACCCTTAAGTATGCTCATCACCCCTACTTACCTACGTTTGTCTCTATGCACTTGCCTATTCTAGATATTTCGTACAAGTGGGATCATACAACATTTGTCTAATGTATTTCACTCAGTATAATATTTTAAGGTTCATCCATGTTTATAGCATGTGTCAGAACTTAATTTCTCATTTTGGCTGAATGAGAATACATACTGCATTGTATGTATGTGCCACATTTTATTTATTCATCTGTTGAAGGACACTTGGATTGTTTCTACCTTTAGCTATTATGAATAATGCTGCAATGAGCATTGGTGTACAAATATTTATCTGAGTTGCTTTCAAGTCTTTTGGGTATATACCTAGGAGTGAAATTGCTTGGTTACATGGTTGTTGCTAGTTGCTGTCAAATCAATTCCAACTCATGGCGATCCTATATGTGCCGAGTGGAACTATTCCACAGGGTTTTCAAAGCTGTTGATCTTTCAGAAGTAGATCGTCAGGCCTGTCTTCTGAGTGCCTCTGTGAGGGTTTGAACTGCCAAACTTTTGGCTAGTAGTCAAGCCTTTAACTGTTTGTACCACCCAGAGACTCCTTAGGGTCATGTCGTAATTCTTTGTCTAATTTTGGAGGACTCTCCAAACTGTTTTACATAGTGATCCTTTTAAAATGGAAATCAGGCTATGTTACTCTTCTGTTCAAAACTCCTCCATGACTTCCTAACTTGCTACAAGGAAAAGCTCTGGAAGTAAAAATATAATGTCCTAAAAAGCTCTCAACACTCTGGCCCCTGCCCCCTCTCTGACCTAACTTACTATTTTGTCCCTGTGAACTCTGCTTCTGCCACACCAGCTTACTTGTGTTCAGCAGACACAGCAGAATGGCTTCTTCCTCAGATGTCTCCCAGCCTGACTTGTTGCTTTTAATAAGATTTCTGCTCAAGTCCATGTTATCTTCTTTTATCACCTTCATAAAATAACAACTATGCCCTCTTCCTCAGCTTCAGCACTCCCTATTCCATTTATTCAGTTTTGTTTTCCTCTAATACACATCACCAAATCGTCTCATATCAAGTATTCTCACCGTCCCTATTCCACCCCTGGATCCATTCTTAACCTTTCTCTGTATTCAGAGGTTGACCTCTATGGAATGCATTACCCAGGCTCCCTTGTCCTTTGGCTTCTGGTTGGATTTGGCCAATGGGAGGAACTGGCAAGCAATTGAAGAGTGAATGAGAGGTAAGAGAAGTCCAGGAATATATTCCCTTTGCTTCTCTCCTGTATTGCTGTGGCTCTGGAAGTGGCTATTCTCCTCTACGGCCAAGCTCCTGTTGATGTCCTCTTCCATGTCTTCAGCTATCCCTGGGTTTTGTTATCCCTACTTCCTCCTCCTACCCCTTCAAGCCTAGAGTGGGACTGGCTTCCTACTGTTGCAAGTTCCCAAGTGTTTTATCACCTTTCGTGTTCTCATATCCTGCCCACACCTTTATCAAAGGTCCTTTTATTAAACTCTCTTTAATCAAATCTTTTGAATGTGCCATTTGTTTCCTACCATATTCTGACTGATAGTCATACTGCTGATATCCTTTTTTGTCTGTTTATTTTTCTGACTCATTGTACTAGAGTGTCAGCATCATAAGGTGGTCATTGCCATAGTCTCAGGTAGAATGAGACTGGCACATAGTAGATCTTCAGTAAAGCTTTGATGAGGGAGAGAACTTATTCAACATGAGCATGCTACTTCTGATCCAGTGATGCTTTCATGTGACGGCAGTGACAGGACCTAACCCAGCTGCTCTTCCAGGAAAGGAAGGGCGACATTGAATACAAGAGCTCAGAGGGATTCATATTTGAAGGATTCAGGAACAAAGGGGCTCTGTGTGATAAGCGCATTATGTATCTCCTTTCTCACTGTCATGAAGGAAGGTCACCTCCATCGATCGCAGGGCCACTGAAGTGGGCAGATTTTGGAGTCAGAAAGTCCTGAGTTCAAATCTTGGCTCTTCCACTTATCTATGGGGTGAATTCTGGCAATTAGCAAACCTGTCTGAAATTCATTTTCCACATTTTATAAATGGAGATACTAATCTGTACCATATGGGGTCACTATAATAATTACGTAAAATAACTTGTAAGTAACGTACCTGACAATCTATTACCAAAAATTAATCAATAAAAACCTTATGGATCACAACAGAACATTGTCAGATTTACTTGTTTTAAGGATGTCATCAGGAGGGATCAAATGCTGGAGGAGGACATCATGTGTGGTGAAATAGAGGGTCAACAAGGATGGGGGAGACCCTCGGTGAGATGGATTGGCACAGTAGCTGCAATAATGGACTCAAACATGCCAGGAATCATGAGAATGACACAGGACTGGGCAACATTTTGTTCCATTGTACCTAAGGCTGCCATGAGTTGGAGCTGACTGGATGACAGCTATCTATCTCTATAGATCTAAGGTGCCTAAAAATGTTATGTACATTGTCAGGGAATGCTTACCTTTCTTAGTACTAAGTACAACATACGCTATCCCATTTAATCTGCACAATGACACTATAAAAGCACATCCTCATCTTATTGGAAATTAAGGCTCAAAAATATTGAAGGCCCTTCCCAAGTCAGTCCATGCTAGAGTCTGAATTCAAACCCATTTTTGGTTGGCTATCTCTATTACCCTTGTATTTTGTACAAGAAACATCACCAACTTCCTGAATAACCCAGACTTAGACTTGCACATTTGGGATCATTGACAGCCTCCTAGCACTTACACCTTCAGCCCAACACAATAGTAATATTTGAAGATTAAGTGGCTCAGGTGGACTGACTATAAAGCGGAGACAGCCATGCCTTACCTTAGTTTGAACTATGAGACATCTTGCTTAATAATTTATCTGCATGTAATGTATATTCTATATTTCTAAAACTTCACTAATTCACTCCAGTCCTTTCCCTAGTTGAGTGAAGGATAACTGCATTTCAGATGGTCTATTCTTATTTTATTTAATCCAGCCCAGGCTCCTTGATGCCTTAAATCACTTATTAATCAATTGGCATCTTGTTGGTTGTACAATTAATTGATCCCCAACCAGTTCTAGAGGCTGGGGTGATGGGGTGAAATCTTTAAGACAGCCCTCTGTAGCTAAGTAGAGATATACCCGATGACCAACTCAACAGCAAACAAGGGCTTTCATCATCATGTTCCTGGTAGGCCAGCTAGCTGGAGTTTCAGGACATATTTTGTGTTCCAACACTGGGCTGAATTCCTGTTTGTGTGGTCATGCCTCGCTCTTACCTCCCCAGCTGGGGGATTTGTCCTCCTTATTAACTGAATCTGAACCCTGGTGGCGCAGTGGTTAAGAGCTATGGCTGCTAAACAAAAGCTCGGCAGTTTGAATCTACTAGGAGCTGCTTGGAAACCCTATGGGACAGTTCTACTCTGTCCCGTGGAGTTGTTATGAGTCAGAATCGACTTGACAGCAATGGGTTTGGGTTTTGTTTGAACTATGGTAGTAGCTTCTTGATGAGCAACTGTCTCTGAGGCAGTGAACCTATACCTTTGGGAATTAGTCACACCCTGGAATCATCCCTGCTCCATGATTTACCAATTGGGTGACCTAGGACAAGGGATCGAGTCCACCGAGTCTCAGGTCTGTCTTCTCCAAAGGGGTTAATAACACCTATTGCTGTGTTGTTGTTAGTTGCCATCTAGTCGGCTCAGACTCCTGGTGACCTTATGTGTAAGAGAATGAAACGTTGCTTGGTCCTGTGTCGTCCTCATGATCGTTGGTATGTTTCAGTACATTGTTGCAGCTATTGTGTCAATCCATTTTATCAAGTGTTTCTCTTGTTTTCACTGACCTCTACTTTACCAAATATGATGTCCTTTTCTAGCCATTGGTCTTTCCTGATGACATGTCCAAAATAAGCAAGTTGAAGTCTTGGCAACCACACTTTTAAGGAACATTCTGGTTGTGTTTCTTGTAAGACTGATTTATTCATTCTTTTGGCAGTCCACAGTATATTCAATATTCTTCTCTAACACTAAGTTTGAATGCATTAATTCTTTTGCCTTCCTTTTTCATTGTCCAGTTTTGCACACATCTGAGGTGATTGAAAAGACCATGGTTGTAAGGGGCAGGTAAAGTAGGATTTGCTAAGCCCTGGCCCAGTGTTTGGCACACACTACCCTTGAGGACTGATTTGTGCTAAGCCCTTCCCAGGGATTCCTTCAGTTAATGCCTACAACACCCCTAATAAGTAAAATAACATACGAATCCATGTTTTACAGATAGGAACACTGAGACAGAGAGAGAGAGAGCGAGCGAGCTTATGCAACTTGCTCAAAGTCACACAGGCTGACTAACTGCTGAACCTCTGCTCTTAACCACTATATAACAATGCTCAGAAGGACTGCTAAATAAAAGGTCGATGCCATTGTTGTTGTTATTGAATTACTATTCTCATGTGGACTCCATTCTCAACTTCCCAACTTCTTTGGGGTCTGTGTCTATTAAACAGCATGCTCATTTTTTCATTCAACAAGTATTTCTTGAATCTTGACTGCGTGTCCTGCTATGTTCTTATATAAGAGAAGTGAACAAGACAGACATGGCTCCTGAATTCCCAGAAGAGTTCAGTGAGGAAGATGTCCACTGAACAAAAAGTGCCAAATGTTGAATTACTTGTAAGTATGAAAAAGGAAAAATCAAGTGTGCTAAGCTGGTAATGGAGCCCTGGTGCAGCAGTGGTTAAGAGCTTGGCTACTAACCAAACGGTAGGCAGTTTGAATCCACCAGCTGCTCCTTGGAAACCCTATGGGGAAATTCTACTCTGTCCTATAGGGTCTCTATGAGTCGGAATCGACTTGATGGCAGTAAGTTTGGTTTTTGGTTTTTAAGCTGATAACAGGGAGCTCTAGCATAATCAGAATAATTCTCCTTCCTGTAAGCCCTACAGAGAAGGGATGCCAATACTTTTCTTAGGAGAATCAGAACAGGCTATCAGAGAGATTTTTATATTAAATTTCTTACTTAAAAAGGAACAACGCTTGTCTTCTAGAAATCATATGGGCCGCCTATTAAGAAAACTGGTTGAACGAAGTAGTTAAATGTGAAACTGTGATTACGTTGCTTAGTATTTTCTCTACAGGAGTTTCCTTCTGCTTTTTAAAATGCCTGCCCTCCCTCCATTCACGTGAGGTTGCATTCAATCTGTTCTACAGCTGTCCTGTCCTGATACGTTTGGGATCGGTGAAAACACGCTCCATGTTCATCCATTAGGCCTTCTGCCTCCAGCTGTTCCCAAATTCTAGATCATTTTCTTCAAAATAGAGCTTTTATACCCTTGAGGGTTTTCTATCAACATAAAACTATGTCTATGTAGCACCCTAGGTCTGTTTTAAAATCTTGTACTTACTTAAGATGTTAAAATACTTAACCCGGGGGACCGGTTGCTTTTTTCATAAAATGTAACTCTGCATATTATATTTATACCTAAAAATATTGAGGAGGATTTGTAAAATATTAGGCTAAGAGACCATAGCACAGGCCTAATTTATAACATGTTATAAATAATAATGAAGCAGGTTTCTAATTAGAAGCTGTTTTTCCCAAATAAAGGCATACCGTGGTAGTTTATTTCCATAGTGCTTGTCTAAGAAATTGATTCATCAGCATATCCAAAATCCATATATCAAACTGGCGGAATATCAAGATACTAATTTTATATGGGGAAGGAAAACCCTTAAAGATTTCTATTTAAATATCTATATCTTGAATTCATTTCGGGTGCTGATTTAAAATCAGAGGTTTGATATTTTAAGGCAGATTATAAGGCAGGAGGCAGAGAATTGGATGAGACGTTTTCTGATTCATATTATCTCCTCAATGAACCAGAAGCTTACTTGCAGGTTCATTTTCAGTATGATTTCCCAGTTGGATACATCCTGGATGCCATGGTGAGGAGTCGGCAGGACAACCCCAGGGAAGAGCTCCGAAACGATGCTATCAAAGAGAGAAATGCCATGGGACAAGGACTGAAAATTGGAAACAATGAGAGAGAGAATTCTCATGCAAGGGAGTACAATATAAGAAATAATGCACGCAGTACTGCCACCAACATGATCATTTTGGTTCCTCTTATTTAAACCCTCTTTAAGCCTTCACTTGTAATTAACAAGAACTGCTCTTTTAGAAATTTTCAGAAGGGCTTCTGTTGAGTGTTGAAACATAAAAGAAAAATATTGGCCTTTCATCATCTGCAAAGGAAAAGGAAAACCCACGATTTATGTATATACTTTGGAATCAAAGTCTCTTTTAAGTTTCTTGGAGCTGATCACAAGGAGAAACCAAGCCTGATCTCTCCCAAATGATAAAATAGTGGAAAAAAAGATAATGCACCCTACCATTTAAGCACTTGGATCACATCACTAAGAGTGGTTCAAATAAATGCTGTTACATTAGTTCTAAGAATGCATTAGGAAGTGAGGCCAATCCCAACCAACTGTGGGGACTGGGCAGCATTTTGTTACATTGCGCAGGGGACCACCGTGAGTTGGACTCCATGGTGGCTAACAACATAGAATGCATTGCAGTAGAATTTGTGAAGTAGGGATCTATGTAGATGCAAGTGCTGGTCCGACAGTAATAGGGAAAATGGTTATTTTCCCAGGAGTGTCGATGGCATACAGTGAGCCAGCCACTAACCCTCCCTTACCCAGTCTCCCCTGAGACTGATGGTATTAGTTCCAGTTTTTCCTCTAAGAGGAATTTATAACTTCCTCCCCTAACTTCCCACGTGGAGGAAACATGAATGATATATATCAGTGCTAGGTATTCACTTGAGGTGGTTACTTACTGGAAAGTGAAGTAGGTGAAAACTTATCCAGGCACGAAGAAATTAGCCAAGAAATTTAATGTTGAAGGCAGCTGAATTTCTCTCCAGAAAGGCCAGTTGAGATAGATATCCTGAAGAATGTACCCAAGATGTGATGGACATCCTGCTAAAACTAAATAAGTTTCTTACCGAAGTCTATTTTGGGGGTATTCAAATAGGGATAAATAACCTCTGAAAAGATTGGGGAAGGATCCTTAGAGATAACCATTTTTTAGAGAGAAAACAGAAGGCTTTATGCATACAGCTGGTATTTTCATGAATTCCTCCCACTGATGCCTGGGACTTTGGAACACAGACGAAGAGATAGGAGGTAAGCAGCTGTCTGTGCAGATGTTGTCAACAGATAGGATTTGGAATCCTGATCTAGTATGTAAAAGCTTGTAACCAGCAGCTTTACCTAAGGATCTGGGGAATGAAGGCATTTAACTGACCTCTAAATGCTAGTGTGCTCAGAGCTTAGTCCTGAGCTTCCTTCTCTAGCTGTCCTTTCTGTCTAGGTGAGCTCATTCAGTCCCAAGTACTTAAATGCAATCCATGTTGATTTAATATTTGTAAAGTGCTTTCGAATCATGCTAGCTTACAGCACATAGAAATATCAGTTGTTACTAGTTATTATAGGTATTTGCCTATTAACGATTTCCACTTGAATGTTTGATAGGTATCTCCAAATTAAGTTCAAAATGAAATTAAAATAGATTTTATTGTTCTCTCAAACCAGTCTCCCCTGTGTTGTTTTTCCACCTTTGCAATGACTTGACCTTGTGACTCAGACCAAAAGCTTAGAGATCATTGCTGAGTCGTCTTTGTCTTTTACTCTTCAAATCCAATTTATCAGCAAGTCATTCTAGTCAGACCTCTAAAATAGAAAACAAATCCATTCTCCTCTCTTCATCTTTACTGCCACTCTTCTTGTATAAGGAAAGCCCCACCATCTCATGCCTGGAAGACTGTTGTAGCCTTTAACCTGATCTCTCTGCTTCCACTCTTCCATTAAAATCAATTCCTCACAGTGACCAGACCAATCTCTTTAAAATGTAAATAGGGGCCATACTTATGACTCACTTATGATTTGCCAATGCATATAGCAAAAAAATGGGAAACCTGGTGGCGTAGTAGCTAAGTGCTACGGCTGCTAACCAAGAAAGGTAGGCAGTTGGAATCTACCAGGGACTCCTTGGAAACTCTATGGGGCAGTTCTTCTCTGTCCTATAGGGTCACTATGAGTTGGAATTGACTCATCGGCAATGGGTTTGGTTATGGGTTTTTTATAGCATAAAATCTAACCTCCTTCCCATGGAGTAGGAAGCCCAAGCCAGTCACAACCTAACTTCCTCCAAGACTACCCTCTCCCTTGTTCATTGTTTTGCTTTCCTCTCCAGTTGCTGATGAGTTGACACCAACTCATGGTGATCCTATGTGCATCAGATTAGAACTGTGCTCCGTATGGTTTTCAATGGCTGAGTTTTTGGAAGCATGTTGCCAGCTTTTCTTCTGAGGTGCCTATGAGTAGACTCAAACCTCTGACCTTTTGATTATTAGCCAAGTACATTAACCATTTGTTCTACACAGAGGCTCCTTGCTCACTGTGTTATTGTTAGGTGCCAGAGAGTTGGTTCTGACTCATAAAAAAAAATAGCAACCCTATATACAACAAAATGATTGTCACTATTCTTTGTCAACACCGTAATTCAAAGGCATCAATTTTCTTTGGTCTTCCTTATTCATTGTCCAGCTTTTCGCATGCATTATGAGGCGATTGAAAATACCATGGCTTAGGTCAGGTGCACCTTGGTCCTCAAAGTGACATCTTTGCTTTTTAACACTTTCTTTTGCCACAGATTTGCCCAATGCAAAGTGTCCTTTGATTTCTCAACTGCTGCTTCCATGGGTGTTGATTGTGAATCTAAGTAAAATGAAATTCTTGACAATTTTGATATTTTTCGATATAGAAGACTTGCTCACTATATTCCAGTCAAATTGGACTTCTCTTTATTCCTTCTATCTGTTCTCCTGTATCACCCCCATTTCTTCCACCCCCACCCCTACTCCTGTTATTTTCTCACAATGTGTTCTTTCACAAAATTCAGGTCAACTCAAGAGTTCAAGGATTTCTTTGGCCCCCACCCACACCAGCCCAGCCTATTCCACCTGTAGTTGTGTCACTGCTTTCATCACCATCTGAGCATCTGAAAGTATCATCTTTATTTGCATATCTACCATGCATTTGTATGCACATTGACAGAATCCTCCTACTGTCAATGTGAGCTCTATGAATACAGAGCCTTTTCTGTCTTGTTTACTACTGCTTTGCTAGGGCAGGCCTGGAAAAATGGGGAGGCTCAATGAAGAGGAATGAATACAAACTTATCCAGCAGGTGTGCTGATTTGATCAAACATTGATCTTATCAATTAAAGGGGTTATGGGGAATAAGCCCCTGAATCTTGTTTACAAGGAGCTACAGCAAGTATAATGTGAAAGAGTAATAAAAACTTAATAAACCAAACCAAACCCGTTGCCATTGAGTCAATTCTGACTCATAGCGACCCTATAGGACAGAATAAACTGCCCCATAGAGTTTCCAAGGAGCGTCCAGTGGATTCGAACTGCCGACCTTTTGGTTAGCAGCCATAGCACTTAACCACTACGCCACCATGGTTTCCAAAAAACATAACAGGGGCCTGATAATTAGAAAAAATGGAGCTGGAAATAGTACACACGGCATCCTGTGCTTTTATCTAAAGTCGGATGCTTCACCTGTCCACTGGATCCACATCTCCTCGCTTACTCAAAGGCACTATTCAAGAAACTTCTCTTTTTATCTCCCAAATCACACATTTTTCATGCTCTACGGGATCATTCCCACTATTATGCAAACATACTGCAATTTTTCCTTCTTAAAAGAAAAAATAAACAAACAAAAAATAATTTGATACCACATTTCTTTCTAGCTATTTCTCTGCTCCACTGCAGAACAAAGTTTACCTTAACGCTTGTCTATCTTTGATGCCCGATCCCTCTTTTCCAATTATTTTGGAAATTCCGCCTAGTCAGGCTTTCAAAACCACCACAACACCAAAACTGCTGTTGTGAGGGCCACACAGGACTTGCATGCTGCTAAATGCCATAATTAGTCTTTAGTTCTTGTCTAACTTTTCCTGTCAGTAGCTCTAGATCACTCTCTCCTTCCTGATATGCTTTTTTACTTGGCTTCTAATACACCTCACACTTCTGGCTACTTCTTCTACCTCCTGGACTTGTTCTTCTCCAGTCCTCTTTGCTCGTTTCTTCTCATCTCCCTGAACTCTAAGTGTTACAGTGCCCCAGAACTCAGAGCTTGGAACTCATCTTTTCTATCTTCACTTACTCCCTAGTGATTTGTATGTTGTTGTTATTTTTAGGTGACGTCAAATCGGTTCCGACTCATAGCGACCTTATGTATCATAGAACGAAACACTGCCCGGTCCTGTATCATGCTCACAATTGTTGTTTTGATCAAGCCCATTGTTCCAGCCACTGTGTCAATCCATCTCGTTGAGGGTCTTCCTCTTTTTCACTTATCCTGTACTTCACCAACCATGATGTCTTTGTATAGCCTCTTGGTTTTAACTTTCTTCTATATGTTTTTGACTCCCAGATTTATATCTCCAGCATGAACCTTTTTTCAAGTCTTGGCTATTCAACATTTCCACTTGGATATGTAATAAACATTTCAAAATTAAAATGTCCAAACTTAAACTCCTGATTTTTTTTTTTCTCTCAAATCTCCTCCTCCACTGTCTGTCCAGCTCATAAAATGGTAACTCCGTGATTATTCAGAAGGAACAGAAAACCTTGGAAACTGGGATCCATCCTTGACTTCTATCTTTCACCACCCACATCCTGTGGGCTCTGCTTTTATAATCTATACAGAATCTGGCAATATAACACTACTACTTTTTTTTTTTTTTTTTTACTCTATCTTAGAAGAAGCATTATCATCTCAGTTGCCTGGATTATTTCAATATCCTTCTAATTGTTTTCCCTATTTCTTTCCTGCCTCACTAGAATCTATTTTAGCATGGCAGTCAGAGTGATCCTCTTAAAATATGAGTCAGTCAAAACACCATTTTTCTCAAACCAGTGGCTTGCTTTTTCACTCAAAATGAAAGCTAATCTCCTTACCATGTGCTACAAAGGCTTTATTTCTCATTAGACTGTATACAGTGCCTACAATGGTGCCTGGCACACTTTAAGTGCTCAATACATATTTGATAAATCAATAAATTAAAACACAGAGACTTCTCAGAAGAGTGGTAGAGTAATGCTATATGCCAATAATATTTTAATTGCTCAGAAATTCCCAATGAGGATAAAGTACATGCAGACCTTCTTGGTGATCTACCTTCCCCTATGTAGACTTTACCCCAGCACCTCTCTGTCCTCTTCTTCTCCTTGTCTTCTCCTCATTCATTCTACTCCAGCAATACCTCTTACTGTTCACCAACCATGCTAGGCATGCTTCTGCCTCGGAGCACTTGTACTTATGGTACTTTTTGCCTGGAACCCTGTTACCCTAAGAATCTGCATGATTTGCTCCTTTACTTTCTTCAATTAACTGCTCAAATGAACCTTTTTTTTCCAGTGAGTCCTATGCCGACAATTCTCTTTTAAATTTCAATTTTACATCCATACTATCTTCCTCTTTAGCCTTCCCTAAAGTATTTATAGCCATATAGCTTATCACCATCTGACACTTCATAATTTTATGCTTTTATTTGAGTAAATGTAAGCTGCTTGAGGGATTTTTGTCCTTTCAGTTCACTGTTGAATCTCCAGTGTGTCCATCAATGTCTGGCATAGGGTGGATCTCAGTACATATGTGTTCAATGAATGAATGAATGAGGTGATGAACAAATGAAAAGGATCTCAGTACATATGTGTTGAGTGAATGAATGAATGAGGTGATGAACAAATGAATTATGATATAAAGAAAGGGAAACTACAGTTGGGTAAAAAGTTTATGAGACAGACAACTCAGGTACTTCAAATGATTTTTTTTTTTTTTGCCCGGGAGCCTAGACTAATTATTTCTCATGGTTGTGAAGAACTTGAAAGTCAGGTCACTGAATTGCTGTTGATTATTATTGAGGAATCAAGGAGAAGAAAAGATGTGCCAGAACATTACAACCATAAAAACATCATTCTGATTTTCAAAACAGGGTAAATCACAGGTACAAAAAAACCTGAGACTTGAGATTTTCTGTCAAAACCACCTTTGGACTACCGGAGTTGTCTGTCTCATAAACTCTTTATCCAACTGTAGTTTTAGTGTCTTCATATCAGAATTCATTTGTTCATTACCTAATTAATTAATTCATTCATTCAATACATAGGTACTAAGGGTCTTCCGTCTACCAGGTATTGATGGAAGTGTTGGAGATTCAACAGCAAAGCAAATAGAAAAGATTTTAGGATTTATCAATACAGGCTGTGTCTGCCTACTAGAGAAAGTTTACCACCAAGACCGAACATGAGTGTACTAAGAACAAGCTGTGTTGGACTAAATAAATCACTTCTTTGCCTGGTTGAAAACTAGATGTCTGAGAAACGTGAGACAGAGTACCTCTGCATTTCAACAAATCATTGATTAAAAAATTTCCCATTATTTTCTTATGGACAAAATGGATAAAAATAAGCTAGACCTGACATAATTAGATGGATTAATAATTGGTTTAACAATTAAAGCAGGTGCTACCAGGTAAATAGTAATTCCACTCAAAAAATCTCTCCATGTTTTGGTAAATAAGATCTCCATATTTTGGTAAATGTTTTCCATCTTCCTCTTTTCTCCTTAAAGTAAATATCAGCTGTACCCTGTGGTTCTCACCTTATTCTTAACATATTTATCAACATTATCAATATTAAATTTCCAGATGGCACTAGGCTTGGAGGAATGGTAAATATGTTGGATAACAGAATACAGATTCAATAAAATCTAGGCCAACTTGGATGATAAGTTGGCCCTAACAGGAGTGAGTATGCAAGACCCTACCAAGTTTAGGCAGCTGCTTGCATCCATGTTAGATAGGGCAGACATATCTTTGTAGTAGCCATGTGAAGAAGCCTTAGAGGTTTTATTAGTTAAGGTAGAGGTGAAGGTGATTAAAAAAAAATAAAAGTAGATCCCCACAGATAGTAGTCCAGATGGCTGGGGCCATTGTGTTCCAAGTACTATTGCTCTGTTGCCCTTTAGAATGTTAAGCTTATCTTCATGATCAAAATAACCCAGTTTTATGCCAATATTCTAGGGTGTTGGAAGAAGAATGTCCAAGGAAGTGATTTTCTTTTTCCTTTTTAATTATTTTTTAAATTTACATACACAAATTTGATTTTTTTGGAGTATACAGCACAGTCCTTTGAGTTTAAACACATGCATAGATTTTTGTAACCGCCACTCTCAGTTCTCTAGCCAGAATGAATGGACTTCTCTTGGATCTTTTCCTTTGCAGTTCCAGTTTGGGAATGCTCCAGCTCCCAACTGACATATATTGAAGGCACAAATAACAAACAACAACGACGACAACGCTGCTGGACTGCCTTCCAGTCCTGGGCTCCCTACCCAATATCCCTGTTATTATCTACTTTTCAGAGCCTTCTGACAGTTTATCTATTTTGCCCAGACTTTCTAGTTGTAATAAGTGAGAGAAATAGCATGGGGTGTGTGTACTCCATCTTAACCAGAACTGAACCTTGTGATTTCCCCTTAAACACACGAAGTGACAGGTACATACTTCACTTCTACTCACATTTTATTGGTGAGAATTTAATAACATGGCCGCACCTAGCTGCAAGGAAAGCTGGGAGACGCATCTTATAACTGAAGGCAAAGAAACTAGAAACATCCTGAAACTACCTAGCAAACAAAGAAACAAATAGCAAGCCACCTTCTCACTTTCTAATACACACACACACCACAATCACACTTTTCTTACTGCAGGCTTCCAGCCTGGATCTGACCCAGGCCGGGGAAGTGGAGAAGATAGAATGCTACATTAAGTTAATAATTTTGATTAATATCCTGGACAGGGAATTTTAGTTACTGAATTGAGTCTATGTTTATTACCTGAAGTGACCTTAGGAATGTCCATTACCTAAACTTAGAAAAATATCATGATTTTCATTTATGGGGAGAGAATGTTTACCCCTCTGATTACATTCTAAAGGGAAAATAGGACACAAAATAATTTTGCATTTTGATGTACCACAAATCGTACCTTGTCAACATACCAGCTACAACTACATAGTATTTCAGATGCAAGAGGAGAAAATCTCTTATTTGCTCACAAAAGAATTTTGTCTAGTTGTGAGTACTGTACATTAAGGGAAATATAGAAAGGACCCATTTATATCAAAATGATCATGATAGTAAGAGGACTCAGAAGGGTCATACTTTCTATTGCCCCAAATTAAAATATTGTTATGAGGAAAAAGATTACATTTGCTCTATAGTTTAGCAAATCAACTAAGTAGAAGCTTCAGAGAGTCATATATTTAATATAAGGAAGAATTCTCTAGTAATCACAGGGTCCTAGAGATAGAATGAACTGCCCTGAGAAGTAATGAGCTTCCCATCATTGGAAAGGCTCAAGTATCACTGGATGATGATATGGCAAGACTGTTTGTAGAGGGAATCCAAACACTGGGAGGGATTTCCTTTCTGACTTTGAGATTATATGACTCTGTAATCTCTCTATACAACTGTGTTTATACTTTTTAGAAATTGTAATAATAAATTTTAAACTCTCTGTGTTCAATTATATTTAATGAGCATCTACTCTATCTTATCATTTCTATTTGAATTTCATAGGAAACTGGCCAACTGGAAAGAAGCTCTAGTAAGTTAAAAAACATAGAATATGTAACTAAAAATCCCTTGAATAATGACAAGTTTGCCAAGTCTAAATGTTAATTAAATTTGTGGTTTATTTTACACCATAAAAGGAAATTTCACAGCTTCCCATGTCTTCCTTTCCTCTTTCATCACTTCTCTCTGTGTCAATTACCCTCTTTCAGTCATCCATTAACTCAAGCGGCAGAGATAAAAATAAATCTATGATCCAGTGTGTCCAGGCCATTGTCTAGCTACATCTCTCTGGAATACAGTGTAGAAAACACAGCTGCTCCTAGCTAAAGATACAGCATGGGGTTGCATGTGCTCACCTGTTCTTTTTAAGAGTTGTTTATGCCAATGGCACTTACATTTTTCTTGGATCCCACAATAGCATGGAGCACATGGAGGGTGCTCAATAAACAGGGAAACAATGATGGCGACTCCTTTTCATCTATCATTTTGCAGAGACACTGGGAGAAAACCAGATTTGTCTCATAAAGAAAGCTACATGGCTTTGAAGAGTACTGGACACTGCTTTTATCCTCAAATATTTACTGATAAGGTAAAATATAAAGACAAAGTGAACAAGATCCCTACTGTCAACAACCCATTTGGGGAGATAAAATAGGATAGTCACAATGACAGGAAAGATACGACAAGTTATAAAATATTAAAAAAAAAAACCCACTGAGGACGAGTCTACTCTGATCCTACAGGACAGCGTAGAACTGCCCCATAGAGTTTCCAAGGAACACCTGGTGGATTTGAACTGCAGACCTTTGGTTAGCAGCCTTAGCTCTTAACTACAATGCCACCAGGGTTTCCTATAAAACATTGGGGGTAGAAAATTAGGATCTCAGCACTGGAAGAGGCCTTACAGATTAGTGAGTTCACACTTCTCTTTTTAAATTTTATTGTGTTAAACATATATAAGAAGACATTTGCCATTTCAACTATGTTTATGTGTACAACTCAGGGACATAAATTACATTCATCATGTTGTTTAACCATCACCACTTGTTATTTCACATTTTTGTGATAGTAGCCGTCCCAGTAGGGATGAAGTGGTATCTCATTGTGGTTTTGATTTACATTTACCTAATGATTAATGCCTCTTGCATCTGTCAGTTTGTTGTACTGTGGTGGCTTGCATGTTGCTGTGATGCTGGAAGCTACGCCACCAGTATTTCAAATACCAGCAGGGTCACCCACGGTGGACAAGTTTCCCCTGAGCTTCCAGACTAAGACAGACTAGGAAGAAGGACCTGGTGGTTCACTTCTGAGAAAATTAGTCAATGAAAGACCATAACGGATGTCAGAAGAGACTCTGATACTTGCTCTTGAAAGTACAGTAGCTAAAGCGAAAGGAAGAAATAATGAAGTAAAAGAGCTAAATGAAAGATTTCAAAGGGCAGCTCAAGAAGACAAAGTATTATAATGAAATGTGCAAAGATCTGGAGTTAGAAAACCAAAAAGGAAGAATACGCTGAACATGTCTCAAGCTGAAAGAACTGAAGAAAATTCAAGCCTCGAGTTGTAATGTTGAAGGATCCTGTGGGGAAAATATTAAATGATGCAGGAAACATTGAAAGAAGATGCAAGGAATATACAGAGTCACTGTATCAAGAAGAATTGGTTGACGTTCAACCATTTCAAGAGGAAGCATATGATCAAGAACTGGTGGTACTGAAGGAAGATGTCCAAGCTGCACTGAAGGCATGGGGATGAAAAACAAGGCTCCAGGAACTGACAGAATAACAATTGAGGTGTTTCAACAAATGGATGCAACGCTGGGAGTGCTCACTCGTCTATGGTCTATGCCAAGAAATTTGGAAGACAGCTGCCTGGCCAACCGACTGGAAGAAATAAATATTTGTGCCTATTTGAAAAAAAGGTGATCCAACAGAATGCAGAAATTATCAAACAATATCATTAATATCACATGCAAGTAAAATTTTGCTGAAGATCATTCAAAAGAGGTTGTGGCAATACAGGGATAGGGAACTGCCAGAAGTTTAAGCTGGATTCAGAAGAGGGTGTGGAACAAGGGATATCATTGCTGATGTCAGATGGATCTTGAATGAAAGCAGAACACCAGAAAGTTGATTACCTGTATTTTATTGACTTTGCAAAGGAATTCAACTGTGTGGATCATAACAAATTATGGATAACTTTACAAAAACGGGAATTCCAGAACACTTAATTGTGCTCATGAAGAGCTTATGCATAGATCAAGAAGCAGTCGTTTGAACGAACAAGAGGATGCTGCCTGGTTTAAAATCAGGAAAGGTGTGCATCAGGTTTGTGTTCTTTCACCATACTTATTCAATCTGTATGCTGAGCAAATAATCAGAGAAGCTGGACTACTATTGGCTTTGTACACTGCATCTTTGCTAAGTTTATTTAGTAGCTCTAGTAGCTTTCATGTGAATTCTTTGGGATTTCCTATATATGGGATCATGTCACCTGTGAATATGGATAATTTTACTTCATCCTTCCTGATTTGTATACCTATTATTTCTTTTTCTTGCCTAATTGCTCTGTCTAAGACTTCTCGTACAATATTGAACCACAGTGATCAGAGTAGGCATCCTAGTCTTATTGCAGATTTTAAGGGGACAACCCTTGGTCTTTCACCATTGAGAAAGACTCCATTGAGAAACCAAAGCTGTGGTTTTTTTCAATATTGGCCTTTATGACTGAGAAATTTTCCTTCCATTCCTAGTTGGTTGAGTGTTTTTATCATGAAAGGTGCTGAATTCTGTCAAATGCCTTTTCCGCTTTAAGTGAGATGATCGTGTGGTTATATTAATGTGGTGTATTATAAAGATTAAGTTTCTGATGTTGAACCACTCTTGCATTCCTGAAATAATCTCAGTTGGTTGTGGTGTATAATCCATTTAGTGTGGTTTTTGGATTCAGTTTGTTAGTATTCTGTTTAGAATTTTTACATCTATATTCAAAAGGGATGTTGGTCTGTAGTCTTCTTTTCTCTTGGTATCTTTGTCTGGCTTTAGTATCAGGGTGATGCTGGCATCATAGAATGATTTAGGAAATGTTTCCTCCTCTTTTGTTTTTTGGAAGAGTTTAAACAGGGTTGGTGCAAATTCTTTTTTAAATGTTTGGTATAATTCCCCAGTGAAGACATCTGGACCAGGACTTTTGTTGTTCTTGTTGGGAAGTTTTTTTTTTTTAGTTACTGATTCAATCTGTTCACTTGTTATGGGTCTGTTGAAATTTTCTGTTTTGTCTTGAGCCAGTTTAGGCACTTTATGTGTTTCTAGGAATTTGTTCATTTCCTCTAAGTTATGTAATGACTTATGTTGGCATACAGTTGTTCATAGTATTCTCTTACGATCTTTTTTATTTTTGTAGGGTCAGTTGTAATGTCCCAACTTTCATTTTATGTTATTTGCATCTTCTCTCTTTTTCTTTCACTTGGTCGTGGTGTATAATCCATTTAGTGTGGTTTTTGGGTTCAGTTTGTTAGTATTCCGTTTCGAATTTTTTAGAATTTAGCGTAGCTAATGGCTCATCAAATTTGCTGATTTTTTCAAAGAACTAACTACTGTTTTGTTGATCATCTCTATTGTTTTTATTATTTTCTATCATATTTATTTCTGCTCTGATCTTCGTTATTTCCTTCCTTCTGATAGCCTGAGGCTTAGTTTGCTCTTCTTTTTCTAGTTCCTCAAGGTGTATAGTTAGGTGATTGATTTTAGACCTTCATTTTTAATATAGGTGTTTACAGCTATAAATTTCCTTTTGACATTGTCATTCATGATAGATAATACTGATGTCACGATTTTAAATCAAGTCCACACATTCTTTGACACCCCTCCAATCAAAAGTGGGGTCTACGTCCACTTTCTTTGAATTCAGTTGTCCTTAGTGACTCTGTATTAACCAATAGAATTCAGCTGTATGAGACACGGTAAGACTTCTAAGGCTAGATTAGAGAAGACCATACTATTGCCTGGTTTTCTTGGGATGTTCACTCTGGGGGAGGCTATCCTCCATGTAAGAAGCCAAACTACTCTGAGACAGCTATGCTGAAGAGGTCATGTGAAGGTGCTCTAGTCTATCAACCCAGTGAATTCCCCAGCTGACAGCCAATATGGTAGTAAGCCATTTTGGACATCTAGCTCGGTTGTGTTTTCAGATGATTCCATCCACCAGCCATCAAGCTACCCCCACTGCTTTTTAGTCTTCCCACCTAAGGCCTCAAACATCACTGAGCAGAGACAAGTCATGCTCACTCTGCCCTGTCTGAATTCCTGACACTTAGAATTTGTGCATATTATAAAATGACTGTTTTAAGATGCTAGATTTTGGAGTAATTTGTTACACAGCAATAGCAACCAGAAGAATACCTGCCACTGACTTTCAGAGTGGTACAGCTCATTTGGAGCCCTTGTGGACACTGGTTAAGAGCTTGGCTGTTAATCAAAAGATCGGCAGTTAGAATCCACCAGCTGCTCCTTGGAAACTCTATGGGGCAGTTCTACACTGTCTTATAGGGTTGCTATGAGTCAGAATCAACTCAACAGCAATGGGTTTTGGAACTTTTGGAACAGGACAGTTCATTTAATGACCTTTAAAGTCCTCCAGAGAGGACCTTTCAAGGCAGGGAAGCAGGGGAAACAGATTGTGATTATGAATTATTATGCTTAATAATAACTACTAGTTTAGTTTTTAAGGACCACCATTGTTCCAGGCATTGTGCTTAGGTTAAGAATGTAGACTTTGATGTCAAACAAAATGCATTCATATTCCAGCCCTGTCTCTTACCAGTTGTTTGATTTTGGGCAAAAAGCCTCTCTACTTTTCTGAACCTCAGTTTTCTCATCTGTAAAATGGGAAAAATAACACCTATCTAAGAGGATAGTTTTAAAGATTAAATAAGATAAAATATGTAATGTTATTGATACTCAATAAGTGGTACCTGTTTTTTTATAATAATGTAAGACTAGAATAGTTTATAAAGAAAAGAGATGGGAGATAAGAGTTATAATGGGAGGAGGAAGTGAGGCCATAGAAATCTTGATTTCAGGCAAGGGATTTTGGAATTTGTGGGAACTATAAGATTTAAAATTTTTTTTTAAATAAGTTTTTGTTTATCAATTTAATTTTTAAAATTATGTTTGAAGGAGTGGTTATAGTCTTCTAAAAATAGTATTTAAGGCTTACTATATTTTTTATATTGTCTACTAGAGCCCTGGTGGTGCGGTGGTTAAGATCTCAGCTTCTAACCAAAAGATCTTCAGTTTGAATCCATAAGCCACTCCTTGGAAACCCTATAGGGTCACTATGAGTTGGAATTGATTCAATGACAATGGGTTTGGTTTTGGTTTATATTGTCTATTGATTTAATTGAAATTACTTAATAAATATTTCATAGGTAAACCTAAATACAGAAACATAATATATTGGTCACTAAGGAACACCCCCCGCTGCCACCCCTGGCCATGCATACACACACATACCGATGTGAATATTTAGTTGCCTTGTGTGGTGACAAAGGGGTGAAGGATGGATTGAAAGGTATAATTCCAGAGCAGAGAGGCCAGTAGGGGACATTTCAATTCTGATGTCTCTGGTAGGTAATGTGGCTATGATCCAGGAATGGGATGGATGGTTAGATGGGGAGGCATGGTAATGAGACAACTCGTGAAGGAAGAGTTGAAAGGTCTTGGTTTTAGGGGAGATGTGTGTTCAAATCCCACTCCCAGTCCCCAATACCTTACCATTAATCATTTTTCCTTTCACTGGGGAAAAAGATAAAATTAACAAACTGTGACTACTAAGCAAGTCACACTAAGATGTGTGAGCAATTTTTGTCAGAAATATAAATTCTACATATGCAGCAATGGAAACATGGAATGTTTGCCAAATTCTTGTGAGAAATCTCTGTCTAAAAATTGTGCCAGCTTGCTAAATATAGAGTTGCTATGAAAGAACAGAGCCAACCTGCCTGTTAAACCAGCCTCAAATGAGATATTGGGGTTATTCTGAATTTCCACCCTGCCAATGGCTTCTACTCCAATGGGATTAGGAAAGGAGTTGGGGAGCTGTCCCTCCTTTGAGGCACAATCTCCCAGTGTCTGTGGCTGCCCCTCCACACAAAAGGTGGCAGGAAGTGGCCATATGTCCTCAGACACCTGAGAAGAAATCTTGCAGGCAGATGTCTAAAACAAGGCTAAATATTACCTGAATATTATTTAATGTTGTTCTGAATAAAAGATGTTAAACAAGGCAGTACAAGAACTCTTTGAATACTCTCATAGCGTCCTGAGACTTCTGTTCTATTGCTTCTTTTTAAAGAAAAAAGAAGTCTGGTCTCAAGAAAGGAGTCACCACTAATACTGGAAAGCAACTGAAATGTTAGAAAGTGACTAAATGTAAAGGTTAAGCTACAAGGAAGAAGTCAAAGTGGCTCAGTGTATAAAACTTGGAAGGCTATAACAGGAAGAAGGGATTGGGTTGGGGGGAAGGGGTACATATAGTTTTGGATAACGTAGATGTAAGCATGCAGAGTGCTGTCTGAGAAAGGGCTTTGTGTCCCTCTGCAAGCCTGAATCAGCACATTACCATAGACCTGAGAGAAGACATGTTGTGGATGAAGGTGGTGGAATACCATAAATAAATAAATGCACCCATTGCTGTTGAGTTGATTCTGTCTCATAACGGCCCTGTGGGTTAGAGTAAAACTGCCCCATAGAGTTTCCCAGGCTGTAATCTTTACAGAAGCAGACTGCCACATCCTTTTCCCTCAGAGCAGCTGTTGGGTTCAAACCACTGACCTTTCAGATCGCAGCTGAGTGTATAACCACTGCACCACCAAGACTCCTTCTGGTGCTGGAATAAAACACGCAAAGGGGAGACCCAGGGCTAGGGGAGGGGATATCGGTAGGTCTAGAACTTGTTGTTCAATACAGTAGTCACTAGCCACATGTCACCATTACAGTTTATACTAATTAAAATTAAAAATTCATTTCCTCAGTTGCACTAGGCACAATTCAAGTGCTCAATAGCAACATGTGACTACTAGTTACCAAATGAGACAGCACACATATAGAACCTTCCCATCACTGCAGAAAGTCCTATTGGATAGTGCTGCTGTAGACAGCAATGGCTATACTGTCATAAATCGAGGTTCCATCTTTATGGGCAAGCAGCACGCGTGGGGACTGTTGGTTTCAAAGCTGTCTTTTCACTCACACCTGCACCGGAAGATAGCAGTTATTGTTGGGAGAGTCACTTTTGATTATGAAGGAACAACAGCAGCAACGTGTAAATATAGTGCAACCACCTGGCTCAGGTTTCCTCCCACATGCCATCTTCCAAAACAACAAACATATTAAATGATAGTATTGATAGACAACTCTCTCCCAAGCCAACATCCCAAATCACTAGGACAGAAACAATCAAGCATGTGGATCTTATCCATGAATGTTTTGTGACTCATACCCAGGTGAATATATTCACTCGGTTCCCTTCCTTGTATATTTCTGACTCCTCTTAAATTTTTAAGAGGGAGTTTTTCCCCTTATAGAATTTTACCCTCTGGTGGGCTTTGTAGTTATTGAGAACAGCAGGCACTCCTTGATGGGCTTGGAAAACTACAGAAAAAATTTTAACAAGGGAGCAATGTGATATATACTTGATTTTTCCCAGAAGATAAATCTGGCAGGCAGTGATGTTAGGATGAATTGAAGGGGTAAAGACTGGTGACTGGGTGGTCTTGATGACAATGGGAAAGAAATTATGCTCTGAATTGCAAAAGCTGCCGTCACTGAGATCCACCTGTTCAGAGCTATCTTTAGCTGCATTTGGGAACGATTATCCACATAACCTTTCTCTTTCTCACTTCTCTTCCCCCTCAGGTACAGATGAGGAGGAATTTGCAACATTAAGATGAGAAACAGCATTACAAGATTGTGTGTGTGTGTGTGTGTGTGTGTGTGTGTGTGTGTGTGTGGGAGAGAGAGAAACAGAGAGAGAGATGAGAGATTTTATATATACATTCCAACTGGCAAGTGTGGTGGTACATTTTGTTGGTTACAGGACGTTTGACTAGAATGTCATCCAATGAGTCTTTACAGTCTGACCCCAAACACATTAGCCCCTTCTTCTCAAGCCCTTCCCCTGACCCTTAGCTCTTAGAACCACTTGCTATCCCCTAAATATGTCACACATCATTTTACCTTCATATTTTGTCCATACTCGTCACTTTGCTAGAATGCTTTCTCTTGCCTTCTTTCTGTGTTACATTCCTACTTATTTCCAAGGCTAGCACATGTGTCTCTGCCGTTAGGACGATATTCATTGCCTCTCCTGATTTCCACTCAATGCTATCAAACATGTTCTCATTCACCAAGCAGCATTCGAGTTGGTTGCATTGGTATTACTTTGTTTATTAATTTTTTTTTTTTTTTTAATCTGTAGAACTGACTCCTCCCTTGTCCTCAGTGGGTGCTCCAAGAAAGCATCCAAAATGGAGGGCTGAGCTGGGGGAAGTTGACTTGGAAGCCAGTTAGGAAGTTGGTGCCAGATGTGAATGAATTTCTGCCTACATTTGCCCTGTTATTTGACACATGCTTCAATGATTTGCTTTTATTCAATAAAGAGTAAGCAAGAAAAGACTTGGGTTGAATTCTTGTTCAGCATTTATCACTGTTATGATCTACTCAGATAAGTAACTTAAACTCCCTGACTTTTGATTTCATTACGGCAGGGAACACAGTCCAACCTCATTTGTATAAAAAGGTTGACATATAGAAGGAAACTTAAACTCAAGGGACTTGGTAGTTATGATTACACTGGTTCATAATTTTCTATATATTTTCATATAAACTTTTTTGAGAGCAAGAAATAGTGAGGGTTCAATAACGTGGTTGAAAGCATTTGATCCCTATGGACAAGGTGTAAAGACTGTTTCAGAAAGAACTTGATGTACGAGAATATTCCAGGTCCTGGAGTCATAAAAACCTGGTTCCAGTCCCTAGCTTTGCCAATTATTGACTGTGACCTTGTGTAAATTTCTTATCTTTTTTCAGCCTCAGTTTTCTTTTCTGTACAATAGGTTTACTATTAACTATCTCAACAGCGGTGTTATAAGAATTATATTTAACATATATATACAAAGATTGAGGAGCAATGTCTAACCATAGCTTTATAAAATACCTTCAACACTGCATCTATTATACTCAAACAAGACGGAAAATTGTTCAAACTGAACATGATCACCTCCGATATGAGTAACATGCCAGTGGAAATCCCATCAATTTCTCAAAGCAGCCAAACTTACCAGGAGATGACAAAAAACAAAATGAGTTTTCTCAGATTGATGAGTACAATGCAAAGGTCTGGGTGTTTCTCCAGTGCCTGCTTGTCTGTACTGGACATTAACTTTAAACACTCTTGCAAAAGTCGTGGGTTCAAGATGAACTCTGGCTAAGACTGGATTAACACTAAAACATGGCCGTGGTACAAAGGCTCCTGACCAGCTAGTAGACTCCTCTCCTTGGAGAGACATCTTAGAAAGCTGGAGGCAGGTAAGATAAAAAGACTTCTTTAACAGAAAACAAACACCTGACTCCACTAGGGAATGGGTATTCAGATGTCCCCAATGTTCACCTAATGAAAAAGATCTGTGTATGAATTAAAAACAAACATTTTGAACATATTCCAAAGGACAGAAATAGTGGCTTGAATAGTGTGTCCTCTCCCTACTCTCCTGCCCCCATTCATGCCCACCTGGAGCCTGTGAATATGAACTTATTTGGAGATAGGTTCTTTGCAGATGTAATCAAGTTAAGATGAAGGCATACTGAATTAGAAAAAAAACCCTTAGGGTAGGCCCTAAAGCCAGTAGGACTGTTCTTATAAGAGGAGGAAATTCAGACCCAGAGACACAGAGGGTAAGAGGCCATGTGAAGACAGAGGCAGAAGTTGGAGTTATACTGCCATAGCCAAAGAATGCCAAAGATTGTCAGCAACCACCAAAAGCTGGAAGGGCAGACAAGGATTCCTCCTTAGAGTCCTTGGAGGGAGCATGGCTTTGATGACACCTTAATTTCAGATTTGTACTCTCCAGAACTGTGAAAGAATAATTTCTATTGTTCTAAGTCACTCAGTTTATGGCAATTTGTTACAGCAGTCTGAGGAAGGCCATACAGGCTGGAATCCTAAGAACATGGTGATGAACTCCAGCAGATATTAGCTCTATATCATTGGTCCACCTCTCCGAGCCTCAGTTTTCATACTTAAAAAAACCAGTGTGTATAGGATACCTTCTGTGCCCCCACTTCATGTCATCTGGGCCCACCATTCTACCCCAGGTGTAACTGATGGCAGCTCCCCCCAGCTGCGTGGGGCATGTCTTACTGTCTGTCCCAGGACTTCTTGTTGCAGCCAGGTGGGACACCTAAAGGACTCACTACTCACAGGCATTGCAACCTTGGAAGTTTTATAACGTTAACACCCTATGGGACAACCCTTGACCAAGGAGGGAAAAGATCCAAGGAAAAAATACTGCCCGCTTCATAGTCTCAGACAATTCTGAGATATGTTCTGCACAACTCCACACCACTTAGAGCTTCAGTTGCCCACAGAATGAATCGGCCAGGTAACACATCCTTGGGTACACTTGCCACCCTTCCCTCTCCCCATTCCCTACTCCTTTTGTTTGGGATCACTTCCAAAAACAGACTACCTGCACACAGGCCCTTGTTACAGGCTCTGGTTTTAGAAGAACCTAGACAAAGACACAGTGATAATTATAGTATTGACCACACAGATTGGTTCCAAAGATGAACATGTATCTGAATGTAAAGTGCTTAGTGTAATGCCTGACACGTAGAAAGCACCTGATAAATGTTAGCCATTTCCACCATGTGAGATGGAATATTCTTTTTTTCCCCCAGTAGAGATGGAATGTTCTGAAAGATGAATTTGAAATGGACTATCATCAATCTGTCTTTCTAAGTATTGAGTTTAAGAGTAAAAGTTGTAAAAGCCTCAGCTCCCATCTTCATTAACACAAGTGTGGCTGTAATGGTAGAAAACAAGATATTAAATTTCACTCCCCCTTTTTATGACACCCACTCAAAGCCCTGAACCTAAGAACTAAAAGCAAAATAAAACTATTTACCAGCCAGAGAGAGGGGAGAATAATAGCCTGTGGCTTGTAAACTTAACAAATGTAATCGTAGTAATTGAGCAGCCCAGGAAATAATTTGGCCAGCATAATTATATTATATTATAAAAAAAAATTATATTACATATTACATATTGCACAATTAAACAATTGCATTTTGGCCACAAATGGAACTCCAAATATACATTTTTGTGGTGAAGTGGAGAGGTAATTTAAAATGAGACAGAAAAGCAAAGGTCCTGAGATGCATTTACATTTATATCCATATTGGAGGGCATAAACCAAGCAAATAATAAGGAAAAACGACAGTGTTTTAGAAAGAAAAAAATTACAACTGATTTGAATGAATTTTGCCAAATACTTTGTGGATGCTTTACCACTATTTGACTTGCCAACGTGTGTAAAATCCGAAAGCCTCGTTTTTTTCTTCTTAAGTAAAAATTCTGTTATTATAGGTTCTTGATTTTGTCTCTTAAACTAGATTCATAGAGTCCTTAATTTGGTGTAAAGTTCCAAGAACTAATCACCAAAAACATATCTAATTTGTTCCTGACAAATGTACACATACCTGAAATATTCTGCTTAGTACACGCACAAAAGGATTTTTCATAGGGTTTTCATTGGCCAGTTTTTGAAAGCAGATAGCCAGGGCTTTCTTCCTATTCTCAGTTAGTCAGGAAACTCTGCTAAAATCTGTCTACAGGGGGTGACCCTGCTAGTATTTGAAATACCAGTGGCATAGCTTCCAGCATCACAGCAACATGCAAGCCACATTATGACAAACTGACAGGTGGTACTGAACAAATCAGTCTTAGAAGAAATACAAGCCACAATGTTCCTTAAAAGCAAAGATGGTGAGTCTTTGACTCATTTGCTTTGGGCATGTCTTTAGGTAAAGCCAATTGCTAGACAGGAACATCATATTTGGTAAAATAGAGGGTCAACAAAAATGAGGGAATCCCAAAATTCAAGGATTGGCACAACAGCCACACAAGGGACTCAGACTTACTAAAGACTGTGAAGATGGTGCAGGACTGGGAAATATTTCTTTTTGTTATACGTGAAGTTGCCATGAGCCAGGCTGACCTGACAGCAACTAACAATGAAAACAAAAACATCACCAACATGCACAAAAAAATAAAAAATTGCTTTTCTTGCTCTGCTGTTCAAAATTCTTGGGTATTTGATCATGTGGTCTGTGCCTCATCGAATATTTACTATAGGCCTTCTATGTTGCAGGTTCTATTCTAGGGAGGACAGTGAGAATATTGTAGACACAATCATCTCATGAAAAGCATATTAGACAAGAGAAAACACACATTAAAAAATGATTACGAATAATTCATGACATGATTACAAATGCGTAAAATTCTAAGAAGTATGAGTACAGAGCACCACGCGCATTACAGAGGGTTAGAACCAGGCCCGTTGGGAGCTGGGAGGGGCATATCTGCTGTCATTTAACCTGTCGCCAACTCAGGGTGGTCCCATGTTTATCGGAGGGAAACTGTGTTCCAAAGGGTTTACAGTGAATGATTTTTTTCAGCAGTAAATCACCAGGCCTTTCTTCTCAGGCACCTCTGCATGGACTCGAACCTCCCATGTTGTAGTTAGCAGCCAAGTGTGTTAAGTCTTTGCACCACTCAGTGACTCTCATCTCAGTTAGAGGCCTAATTATTTTACAATTAGTAATGGGTTAGGAAGGCCTTCTGGAAATTTTTGCATGGTGGCAAAATTCCAACCTTTGCTGCAAAGCAGTACATTGAGGCTTATAGATCCCAACATCAGGCAAGCAATTTTTTTCAGGCCCTCAGTGGCGTATCAGGATTGAACCCAGTGGCCCTCTGACCCAAATGTCTGTTCTCTTTAAGCATTTTGCTATAGGTTTCTTTTACAATGAGTAAAAAAAGGTGCTTCTTCAGGAGCACTATGAGATTGGCTCCCAGGCTATAGGTTGCTATTGTTTAGGCTTGATTTAAAATGTTCCTGCAACAACAGCATCAGCATTGCCTGGGAACATGATAGAAACACCTGTATGGGGGCCCTGCGGTGGTTAATTTTATGTGTCAATTAGCTAGGCTATGGCTGTCAGTTGTTTGACTGAGCACTAGTCTAGTTACTGTTATGGAGTATTTACATGTTATAAGTCAGTTGGCCTTAAGTAAAGCAGATTACCTTTCATAATGTAATGTAGTATAATTACCTTGCATGTAATATAATATAATGTAATGTAATTACGTTCCGTAATGTAATCTAAACTGATATAATCAATCAGTTGAAAAGGGAGTTTCCCTAGGGTGTGTTCTGCCTCCAAACTATAAATAGATATTTTGCTTCTTTTTTTTTTTTTTTTGGCCTACAGAGGACACAAGACTGCAGGATTCTCCAGTCTGTTGCCTTATCTACAGAGTTTGGACTTTTCAGCACCCCCCACCCACCCACCCCATAACTGCAGAAGCCAGCGGGACTTTCAAGCCTGTTGCCTGCCCTATGGATTTTAGACTTACCAGCCGCCTATAATCATGTGAGCCAATTACTTGAAGTAAATCTCTCCCTTTTCCTCTCTCTCTCTGCCTGCCTCCCTTTCTCTCTCTCTGTGTACGTGATTTTGCGTGTATGTATATCTCTGTCTATCTATCATCTATCTATCTCATTGGTAATGTTTCTCTAGAGAACCCTGTCTAAGACAGGCCGCATCCCAGAGCTACTGAATACAAAGTGGGTAGGGCCGAACCACCTGAGCTTTAAGTCGTTGGTTGATTGTGAGCTCAGTTAAAGTTTGAGAACTACTGGGTTAGGCAAAATGTAGAAGGTTCTGAGAAGCTCTTATGTTTGTCTGGGGTTCTGCAAGCCTCACATTACAAGGTAAATGTAAATCAGATTTGTTTCCCTGTGCTGGGAAAGCCAAAAATAGGAAATAGATTCTCTCTATTCAAGCTGCAGATTTATAGCATTTTAAGAGTCTGAGATTTCTGTCCTCACTGCCTACCCCACACTGATTTCTAATTGATCTTTGGTCCCTGAGCTTTTTAATTTTTGATTCAAATCATCTGCCTTTTAAAACAGATTACCTCATTAAGAAACTTTGCCTCACCCCCCTCCAGGTCTTGGTTTTGTTTATATTTAACTGTGTGTTTCTTAATTGGAAAATGTGTCAGACCCACCGTTAGGATGTGAAAATCTGCTTGGATCCTGGGAAGTGTAGATTTTCCAGATGACCTTAATAAAGCAACGTTCGCCACAAGACAGAGGGAGACCAACACCACAGGGTAGAAGTTAGTAATAAAAACAAAAGAAGTAAAAATTCCAGTGAAAAAGGAAAATGTTAGAAATGTAAAACTAGGTCTTTCTCATAAAAAGTAAAACACCATCTACTGAGACCCCATATCTGGGTAAATATACTAGTGTTAGCTATTGCTTTTAGCATATTAAATACATTTAATCCTCTCAACAATGCTAAGTAATTATGGTGTTATCTCTATTTTATAAATAAGGAAACTGAGCCTCAGCAAGGTTAAAGAATTTTTTCAAGATAGCACAGCTGGTAAGTAGAAAAGCCAGTGTTTGAACCCAGATTCAATGAATTTCAACCAATGTTTTTCTATCAAACCACAGCCCTTTCAAGAAATTGATTGCTCACCTTGTCACTTGATTAACTCTTTCAGTGACTCATTGGTTCACTGGTACCCTACAAGAGTTAGCCTTGATAGAAAGAGATCCTTTGTATACTTTCCATGTCCAATAGGATCAAACCCATAGAAAAAAATGGTTCACAATTTCTCAGGGTTGTTATTTCTAGGAGAGAAATTCAGCAGGCAAACTTCACAAAGTTGGAGATTTGGCTCAGTTCACTCCAAAACCTCAAAAGAGAATTCAAAATACTTAAGAAGCTTCTGAGATTCTTAGTATTTTCACTTCTATCTGAAACTGGAAAGCGAGGACATAACTTTTGTTCTGTAAGTCATTCATTAAAATTCAGGTGGTTTTAAGTTTTAGATGACCTTTTTTGCTCTTTCCCCACTTGCGTATGAATTTTTTTAAAGCTCTTATCATGAGCTCCTCTATTTAAATTTTCTTGCTCCTTCCCACTTTTTTAGTAAATCAGTGAATTAGACAATCAGTAACATGTTTTGTATCCAGTGCTGTGTTGTGCCCTGGAAACATAAAGATGGAAAGGAAAGGCTATAGTTCGAATAGCTCTTTTTTTTTTTTTTTTGTATTTTAGATGAAGGTTTACAGAACAAAGTAGTTTCTCATCAAACAGTTAGTACACACATTGTTCCATGACATTGGTTAACAACCCCACAACATGTCAACACTCTTCCTTCTCAACCATGGGTTCCCTATTACCAGCTCTCCTGCCTTGCAGTCCCTGCGCCAGGGCTGGTACACCCCTTTAGTCTTGTTTTGTTGCATGGGCTTGTCTAATCTTTGGCTGAAGGGTGAACCTAAGGAGTGACCTCATTACTGAGCTGAAAGGGTGTTGGGGGCCATACTGTCATGCTAGCTCATGGTCTTGAGGTCAGCCCAGAGGTGGAGGTTTAGGGTAAGAGGAGAGAAACTGAGGCTGGGAAATCAGGGAAGCAGAATGGAGTCTCAGCGATGCCTGTGTTGAGTTCTGAATGAAGGCGTTAGCCAGAAGAAGATGTGGAAAGAGCATTGGAATTGTTCTACAAACAATTTGGGTAAAAGCACAGAGGAATGAGAGAGAAAGACACAGTGTGAGAATGGCAAGTGGTTCAGTTTCCCTTAAGTGTAGGAGATGGAAGGCATGAGATGATGAGAAAGTGATTGGACAAGAAAGCAGGAACCAGCTCAAGAAAGGTCTAGTATGCCATACTAAGGGGTCCAGATTTTATCTTGATGAATTCTGGGAGCCTTCGAGGATTATAAGTTAGGGTGTGAAAGGCTGTCCATTTCCCCACAACGTATTTTATGTCTTATTTACAAGGTGCCTATAGGGTGGGGCTCACTAGTTGGGTTTAAGGTGGGCTGAGGTTACAGGTAGAGGTGTCCTACAGTCATAGCAGGGCAGGCCAGAGCTTTGACTGGACAGCAGGATTCCCTGAGGCCCTGAGGAGGCCAGTGCTGACATTATAGCTCTGCTTTAAGCAGACACTCTCCTGGAGGACAGAGGGAGGGCAGCATGAACAATGGGCTAGGGGAGAGGGGCATAAGATTGGAGAGACCAGCTGAGAGCCTTTTGTAAGAGTCTACACTTACTGTAAGGAGCCCTGGTGGTACAATGTTTAAGTGCTTGGCTGCTAACCAAAGGGTCAATAGTTTGAACCCATCAGCAGCTCTGTAAGAAAAAAGACCTGGCAATCTACTCTCATAAAGATTTCAGCCTAGGAAACCCTATGGGGAAGTTCTACTCTGTCATAGAGGGTCACTGTGAGTCAGAATCAACCTGATGGTACACAACAACAGACATATTATAAGCATCTGGAAGTGTAGCACTCTCCAATAGAACTTTCTGTGATGATAGGAAATTCTGTCCAATATGCTCACCAACCCCCATGTGTCTCTCAGTTTGTCATACTGTGGGGGCTTGTGTGTTGCTGTGATGCTGGAAGCTATGCTAAAGGTATTCAGATACCCGCAGGGTCACCCATATAGGACAGGTTTCAGCTGAGTTTCCAGACTAAGACAGACTAGGAAGAAGGACCCAGAAGTCTACTTCTGAAAAGCTTTAGCCAGTGAAAACCTTATGAATAGCAGCGGAATATTGTCTGATATAGTGCTGGAAGATGAGCCCCCCAGGTTGGGAGGCACTCAAAAGATGACTGGGGAAGAGCTGCCTCCTCAAATTAGAGTCGACCTTAATGACGTGGATGGAGTAAAGTTTTGGGGACCTTCATTTGCTGATGTGGCACAACTCAAAATGAGAAGAAACAGCGGCAAACATCCACTAATGATTGGAACCTGGAATGTACGAAGTATGAATCTAGGAAAATTGGAAACCATCAAAAAAGAAATGGAACACATAAGCATCAATATCCTAGGCATTAGTGAGCTGAAATGGACTGGTGTTGGCCATTTTGAATCAGACAATCATATAGTCCACTATGCTGGGAATGACAACTTGAGGAGGAATGGTGTTGCATACATCATCAAAAAGAACATTTTAAGATGTATCCTGAAGTACAACACTCTCAGGGATAGGATAATATCCATACGCCTACAAGGAAGACCTTGACAACCAGTTAATACGACTATTATTCAAATTTACGCACCAACCACTAGGGCAAAAGATGAAGAAGTTGAAGATTTTTATCAGCTGCTACAGCCTGAAATTGATCGAATATGCAATCAAGATGCATTGATAATTACTGGCAATTGGAATGCAAAAGTTGGAAACAAAGAAGAAGGATCAGTAGTTGGAAAATATGGCCTTGGTGATAGAAACAATGCCGGAGATCGAATGATAGAATTCTGCAAGACCAGTGACTTCTTCATTGCAAATACCTTCTTTCGCCAACATAAAAGGCGACTATACACATGGACCTCACCAGATGGAACACACAGAAATCAAATTCACTACATCTGTGGAAAGAGACTATGGAAAAGCTCAATATCATCAGTCAGAACAAGGCCAGGGGCTGACTGTGGAACAGACCATCAATTGCTTATATGCAAGTTCAAGCTGAAACTGAAGAAAATCATAACAAGTCCATGAGAGCCAAAATATAACCTTGAATATATCCCACCTGAATTTAGAGACCATCTCAAGAATAGATTTGATGCACTGAACACTAGTGACCGAAGACCAGAAGAGTTGTGGAATGACGTCAAGGACATCATCCATGAAGAAAGCAAGAGGTCACTGAAAAGACAGGAAAGAAAGAAAAGACCAAGATGGATGTCAGAGGAGACTCTGAATCTTGCTCTTGAGCATCGAGCAGCTAAAGCAAAAGGAAGAATTGATGAAGTAAAAGAACTGAACAGAAGATTTCAAAGGGCCTCTCGAGAAGACAAAATAAAGTATTGTAATAACATGTGCAAAGAGCTGGAGATGGAAAACCAAAAGGGAAGAACATGCTCGGCGTTTCTCAAGCTGAAAGAACTGAAGAAAAAATTCAAGCTTTGAGTTGGAATAGTGAAAGATTCCATGGAGGAAAATATTAAATGATGCAGGAAGAATCAAAAGAACGTGGAAGGAATACACAGAGTCATTATACCAAAAACAATTAGTCGATATTCAACCATTTTAAGAGGTGGCATATGATCAGGAACTAATGGTGCTGAAGGAAGAAGTCCAAGCTGCTCTGAAGGCATTGGCAAAAAACAAGGCTCCAGGAATTGAAGGAATATCAATTGAGATGTTCCAACAAACAGATGCAGCGCTGGAGGTGCTCACTTGTCTATGCCAAGAAATATGGAAGCCAGTTTCCTGGCCAACTGACTGGAAGAGATCCATATTTATACCTATTCCCAAGAAAGGTGGTCCAACTGAATGTGGAAATTATAGAACAATATCATTAATATCACAAAAAACACACAAGCAAAATTCTGCTGAAGATCATTCAAAGATGGCTGCAGTAGTACATTGACAGGGAACTGCCAGGAATTCAGGCTGGTTTCAGAAGAGGACGTGGAACCAGGGATATCATTGCTGATGTGAGATGGATCCTGGCTGAAAGCAGAGAATACCAGAAGGATGTTTACCTGTGTTTTATTGACTATGCAAAGGCATTCGACTGTGTGGATCATAACAAACTATGGATAACACTGCGAAGAATGGGAATTTCAGAATACTTAATTGTGCTCATGAGGAGCCTTTACATAGACCAAGAGGCAGTTGTTCGAACAGAGCAAGGGGATACTGATTGGTTTAAAGTCAGGAAAGGTATGCATCAGGGATGTATTCTTTCGCCATACCTATTTAAACTGTATGCTGAACAAATATTACGAGAAGCTGGACTATATGAAGAAGAACGGGGCATTAAGATTGGAGGAAGAGTCATTAACAGCCTGCGTTATGCAGATGACACAACCTTGCTTGCTGAAAATGAAGAGGACTTGTAGCACTTACTAATGAAGGTCAAAGACCACAGCCTTCAGTATGGATTACACCTCAACATAAAGAAAACAAAAATCCTCACAACTGGACCAATGAGCAACATCATGATAAATGGAGAAAAGATTGAAGTTGTCAAAGATTTCATTTTACTTGGATCCACAATCAACAGCCATGGAAGCAGCACTCAAGAATTCAAAAGACGCATTGCATTGGGCAAGTCTGCTGCAAAGGACCTCTTCAAGGTGTTGAAGAGCAAAGATGTCACCCTGAAGACTAAGGTGCGCCTGACCCAAGCCATGGTATTTTCAATCTCATCATATGCATGTGAAAGGTGGACAATAAGGAAGACAGAAGAAGAGCTGACTCCTTTGAATTGTGGTGTTGGCGAAGAATATTGAATATACCGTGGAGTGCCAAAAGAACGAACAAATCTGTCTTCGAAGAAGTGCGACCAAAATGCTCCTTAGAGGCAAGGATGGCGAAACTGCGTCTTACATACTTTGGCCATGTTGTCAGGAGGGATCAGTCCCTGGGGAAGGACATCACGCTTGGCAGAGTACAGGGTCAGCGGAAAAGAGGAAGACCCTCAACAAGGTGGATTGACACAGTGGCTGCAACAATGAGCTCAAGCATAACAACGACTGTAAGGATGGCGCAGGACCAGGCAGTGTTTCGTTCTGTTGTGCACAGGGTCGCTATGAGTCGGAACCAACTCGACGGCACCTAACAAGAACAACAACATGCTCACCATATTGAAATACGGATGGTACCACCAAGGAACTGTATTTTTTTGTTGTTGGGTTTAATTAATTTATATTGAAATGTAAATAACTCTATGTGGCTAGTCGAGTCCTGATGGCACAGTGGTTAAGAGTTATGGCTGCTAACCAAAAGGCTGGCTGTTCAAATCTACCAGCCACGCCTTGGAAACCTCATGGGGCAGTTCTACTCTGTCCTATAGGGTCACTGTGAGTCAGTATCGACTCAACAGCAACAGGTTTTTTGGTGCAGTGGTTAAGGGATTGGCTGCTAACCAAAAAGTTGGCAGTTTGAATCCACAAACCACTCCTTGGAAACCCTACGGGGCAGTTTGACTGTGTTTTATAGGATTGCTATGAGTCGGAATTGACTCAAAGGCAATGGGTTTGGTTTTGATTTGGGTTTAGTGTCTACCGTATTGAACAGAGGACATCTAGAAATTTGATGATGACCGTAAGTAGAGGGAGAAAGAGAAGAATTTAAGACGCATTCCAGACATGGGACTGATTGAATGTATGAAACGTGGTAAAGAAGATGATGCTGAGGTTAAAACATTGTTTTTAGTAGACACCTTACCTAATACGCCCCTTCTATGAATAGGCAAAAATACTTCCCATGATAAACATCTTACGGAGAGATTTTGGTCCTGAAATGCTAAGAAATGGGCATTTCTGAATTGTGTACAAAACAAAAATTCAGACAAGCTAAAGAACAATATGCACATACTCTTTCCGTTCATTCTTTCCTCCATTCGGTAAATATTTATTGAAGGCACCAGCCTCGGCTCTGAGTATACTGCTGTAACCAAGACAGACAAAGGTCAATGTCCTCGTGAAGTTTACACTGAGTGGAGGGAGAAAGATAATAAAGAAATAAATGAGTTAACCTTCTGGTTCGTGAAATGGTAACACATATTACGGAGACAAAGTGGGGGCAAGATAGAGTGCTGGAGATAATGGGCTTGTAGTTTTAAATAGGGGTTTCAGGGAAGGCAGTATTTGAGTAAAGACCTAAAGAAGGTGAGGGAGGAGCCATGTAGGAACCAAGAGAAGAGGACGCCACGCAGAGGGTACAGCAGGTGTTCAAGGATAGCTAGGAGGTTGGAGCATACCAGGCAAAGGGGAGAGTAATCTGCTAGATCAGAGAGGTATGGGGATGGTGGATGGGGGTGAGAAAATGGAGGGTGTCAAGGGAAGATATACCACTGGACCTTTTGGGTGATTTTAATGACACTGGCTTTTTAACCTGAGTGAAATGGGAAGCTATTGGAGAAGTGACATGCTCTGAGTTGTTTCTTTTTGTTAGTTTCTTTCTCCCTCAGGTAAATACTGATGTGAGACTTAACTTCCCATGACTTGCAGGTCGTATTAAGAAGAAACAATGACCTAAGATGAGTTTTGTGGATGACGTATCCTGACAAAGTCTCTGCAAGATAGTAATCAAATACATTTGGAACACCCTTCCTACTCTTCCCCATCTCTGAGGTTTCAGGGTGCATTAAACATTCAGAAAAGTCCCTCAGCACATCAGCTCTGTTTCAATCAGTGTTTCTCAATCTTATTTGATCTTAGAACTATTTTTCTTGCTATAACTATTAATATCCTGGGAACATACTGCCCTAAGGTCTTCAAGTGCCAAATAGTCATTGGTCCATTGAGGCCAGTGACACACATTTGTGACAGTCTTTCATATCCACCTCTTAAATTGATATTTGGGCAGTAGTGTTCTGATTCGCTGTGTCTGGAATAAACAGTGCATCTCAGGCGTGGTGTACTGAACGTGAATGGGGTTCCCTGGAAAAATGCATTGAGACAGAGATACTGAGTAAATGGCACTACAAAAAGTTTTTCTTATACTTTTTGTGCTAGATTGAAAGTCCATTCCCTGGACCTCTGTTGTATGAACTTCTTTAGGTAGTTTTCTGGTCCATATTGGAAAGTATTTCATGATAGACACCTTGCTCTAGATGCTTTTTTTTTGAAATGTCAAATTTGGAGATAAAGGTAATGAGACAGTCTTGGCTAAAGAGTTTTGGGGAGACATCATTCCTGGAGGCAGCAAATAGGATTAGGATAATAATGAGATCTGCTTGAGCCTTCCAAGCCTCTTAGTTCTTAGTACTGATATCTTCAACCCGCAACCTCAATTCTGCTTATTTGCTGAGTCAGTCCTGATAATGGTCTTCCTAAATGGTCTGTGAGAGCCTGTGTGGACAGGCTCCTGCTTACCTGTTCAGTTTCATTTCTCACCACTCAGCACCTCCCATTTAACTTTTTCTAGTCCCTTAAGTACACAATGCTCTCCTCTCTCTACTGGAGCATATTGTTCCTTCTGCCCCAAACATTTTCCCTTTCCCCTTTCCCCAGCCAACACTCACTCCTCTTTCACATCTCGATTTAGATATCACTTCCTCTGGGAAGCCTTTGGCATGCTTTGGGGTTTTAGAAGCTAAATCTGGCTTATTAAGCAGAAAAGGATATTAACACAGCTCATAAAATTTTGGAGCGTGCTGGAGAATCAAACTTAAGGCTCACTTCCAGGAATAATGCCCCAAGCCACATTGCAGGACTGGCCCAAAGAGGAAACTGCCACTACTGCTGTCAACTCGCATCAAGTGCTAGGTATAGACCTCGGCCAGGAACCCGATATATCTGAAACCGCTACTGCTGCCAGCATCAGTGCTACTACCATCAAGCCAGGAATCGAATTTTCAACCAATGTAGCTGCTGAAGCAGGTGGTTTGAAGGCCAAATGTTTCCATGTGGGACTTTCTATATTCTGCTTTCTTAATTCTAAATTAAAGTAGCTCGTATATAAGCCTGTAGCTTAGGGACCATACCTGTGCCCCACTTGTAAAAGAGGCTGGGGAGGCAAGATTTCTGTGTTTTACTTTGAGGAGATGGAATCCATAAAGCTGGAAATTTCCCATGGATTCAAAAAAGGCTCAAAGATGCTGGGCTACTAGCTAACATGACAAACATTCATCACACATTTCCTGGTTCTATAACTCTGAATTAGGTGCCCCTCAGCACACTGCAATTCCCCATTTATCATCATACCCTTTCTCGCCACTCCCCCATATTGTAAATGGCTCTTTACTGTTTTATAGCTCCCCCCAGAATGTCTATGAGAAAAAGAACTGTATGGTGTGAGTTTCTTTTTATTTACACCTGTATTCCCAGTACCCAGCTTAGTATTGATCTGCACGTAGTAAGTGCCCAATAAAAATTTGTTGAGAGAATAAATTTGGTTCAATTACTCTGGATTTTACAAAGCTGGCATCCAAAGAATCTTCATCTCATTCCTGCTACGCTTGTCCTATTGTGACCCAACTCAAGTCTTCCTTTTCAACTTGTACTTCGTTCTATCGTTGATCAGAAAACTTCCATGAGTTTCTTTAGCTGACCTAGACCTTGGAATGCTGACGAGCTTTTGCCAACTCTGTATTCCTGGAATCTCTTTTCCTTTATCCCCAACCCCTGAATGAAACTGTATTTCTAACCATGGGAGAGACTCAGAGCAATATACTCCTTCCCACCTAACATCCTTGTTGCTCTAGCTGACCCCTACTGCCTGCTATATTAGGTTCTCTTGTATATGTCATTTCAGTCATGATTTTGCCTTAAATGTTTGGATAGTCCTGACAGTTGAGTTTGCTCCTTTAGCTCCTGTTCTGCCAGTTCCAATTCCTCCCTTTTCCTACCAGCCCAGCACCAAAAATCATTGCTGTTGAGTCTATTCTGACTCAGAACAATCCTATAGGATAGAGTAGAACCGGCCCATAGGGTTCCCAAGTCTGTAATCTTTACAGAAACAGACTGCCACATTTTTCTCCCACAGAGTGGCTGGTGGGTTTGAACCACTGACCTTTTGGTTAACAGCTGAGTGCTTAACCACTGTGCCACCATGGCACCTAGCACAGAGGGTCATGCACAAATACGGGGGTGAGTGGGTTGAGAGGTAGGTGGAGCAATGTAAACTTCCATTTTGGCCCCACTGAATTTGAGCTGTGGGTGGAATATCCCAGAGAAAATGCCAAGAAAGTGTTAGTAGGAAACATTGATGCTGAGCTCACTCATCAATCAAGTCAGAATCAGAGCTAAGAACTTGAGAGTCATCAGAGAAGGAGGGTAGATAGAGTATAAGAGCTTTCGAAAGCTGCTAATGTAGAATGAGAGATGGAAACTGAAATTTTAAAGGATCACTCCATCTCTGTGTGGAGGAGCAAGGACAGAATCAGGGAGAACATTTAGGGGCCTATTGCAACAATCTAGGTGTGAGATGATGGTGACCTGGAATAGGGTGGTAAATATAGATGTGGTAAACAGTTAGAATCTAAATATATTTTGAAAACACAGCCTGTAGAATTTGTGGGGATTTGATTCAGGATGTGAGAGAAGAAAGGCATCAAAGTTGACTTCAAGGCTTTTGACTTGAGCGACTAGAAAGTTGGGATTCCATTAGCTGAAATTGTAAAGATTGGAAATAACAGGTTTATGGAGGTGGCAAGATCTGAAGTTCAGTTTTGGATATTATAAATTTGTTTGAGCACATTGATGTTATCCTACCTTTGCCTCCTGGCTTCTATTGCTGCTATTGAGAAATCAGCTATAAATCTAATTGTCACTCATTGTAAGGAATCTGTCCTGTGTCTCTGACTCCAGGATCTTCTGTCTTGGGTATACTGCATATGGTATGCTTAAATGTGGATTCATTTTTATTTATGTTTCTTGTAATTGATAGAACTCTTTTAATTTGTGGATTGGGGCCTTTTATAAATTCTGGACTAGGGAGTCCTGGTGACACAGTGGGTAAGAGCTCAGCTGCTAACCAAAATGTTGGCAGTTCGAATCCACCAGCCACTCCTTGGTAACCCTATAGGGCAGCTCTACTCTGTCCTATAGGGTTGCTATGGGTTGGAATTCACTCAACGGCAACGGTTTTGATTTGAACTACCGATATTATTCTTGAAAATATTGCCTGCTTCTACCCCAATTCTCTCTTATTCTCATTCTGTCACTCTGATTGGATAAATGTTAGACTTTCATATTCAATCTCTGTGTGTTAACTTCCTCTTGTATTTTCTTTTTCCTTGTCTCTTTGTGCCATATTTTTATAATTTATTTGAATTTATCTTTTAGTTCATTTAGATTCTCTTTAACTCTGTTTAATCATCTCATAAACACATCTGTTAAATTTTCAACCGGTTATGGGTTTATATATTTCTAGAAGTTCTGTTCGGTTCTTTAAAAGATGCTATTAGTTATTCTTTGTGGTTTCTTATACCCTGTGCATATCTTTAAGGTTGTCTTTTTTTTTTTTTTCATTTAAACATATCAAACACATACAGTTTATAGTTTGTGCCTGATGAATTCCATTTTCTGAATGGAAATGGAACTTCTATTAATTGCTGATTCTGCTGGTTCCTGCTTATGGTAACTTGCTTCCTTAAACATTTAGTATTTTTTGTCTGTTTGTTTTTTGTATATTTTTAACTGTAATCCCTTTATTTCCCTTGGAATTTTATTTGTGAGAATCCTTTGAAATCGAGGATGAAGGTGCTTTCCTCCTGAGAAGATTTGCTTTTGCATCTGTTAGGTGCTGGAGGCACTATCAGTCTACAGTCACCCTAAACTAATTTCTCTGCTTGTGGTTTGTAAAACCATGCAGGTATTATGTATTCAGGCTGCAAATCACATAAGAGGTGATTTGTTGTTATGCATTTTGGGGGGGATTATATTTTCCCTTTTCTACTCAACAGAAGTCATCTGGTGGTCGGGAGGAGGTTTATTTGTAGGTTGCCTATACAATGATGGTGCAACCATTTGGGATGCCAGTTTTATGGGGAAAAGATTGCCTATTAGAATTCTCATGTTGGGCAGGGCCAGGGCTTTTTCGCCTTTTCCATGTACCACGAAAATTAAACCTCATACTTGTTCTGCTGAGCAAATTATCAGAGCAGAAATGTGAGCTTCAGTGCTCTGTAAAATCTTTTAGAATTTTTGCTTCATCTGAGTGCCTGGTCTTACATTATTATCAGAAAATTGATGCTATTTTTAATATTTTTTGTTTTCAACTCAGGAGTAGTTAGTTATTTTCAGCAGGAAGATTGACCCAGGTACCCACATAACCTTAATCCCAGAAATGCAAGTCCCTGGACATACTAAGTTTAAAAACCTTTTAGAAACCTGAAAGGAGACACTCAGTCTGAGCTTGTGGGAATTTGATTGTTTTAATTTTTTCAGTCACCTAGGGAGCAAGTTTATCAGCTGATAATGAGAAGATAATAGAGCTTGGAGGATAGAGGAGTAGATATAAAATAGTTATCTAGGAAAATGAGTGAATGTGGTGTTACTAGGCAACATGAAGGCCACCTGAGACTAGAGGTTATGAACTTGAAGTGAAAACAACCAGTATGGCTGTGTTTTTCTTCAGCCTTGTTAAACTATGTGGGTGTAGTACGGAGTGGGCAGAGAATTGTGTTTAGGCAGAGATAGGGTTTAGTCAGGTATTATGATGCAGTCAGAGGATAGCAAGAGAGTTGGAGCTATATGGAAAGGAGTGATGGCAGTGATTCCTATGGATTGTAAGCCAGGTAAAGGGACCTGAAGGGAGTGAAAGTCACTGAAAAGGAGATAGGATCAATGGATTGTTACACTTAGTGGAGCTGAAGAGTTGTTGAATTTGGAGGACTAAAGGAAATGCCCAGAAAGATAGAAGGTGGTGCAAGTAAGAAGGCATTTGAAATTGAATTTATGGGGAAGGGTTGCAGTTTTTGGTAATGCCAAGGTGTAACCATGGGTGATGTAGGGTGAGAACAAGAGATTGAGAAGCCAAGGTATTGGAATGATAATCTAAAATAGGGGTTTTGCAACTACAGCCAAATATGGCCCACCACTGGGTTTTGTATTGGCTTGTGGACATCTGTGGAGCTGGCTAGTACCGTGAGCCGTGGAAACCAAGCTATTGCATTCTCTCCACACCTGTGCCCACCTCTACTCTGAGTGTCAGTCTCCCCCGCTGGTGGTTGCCCCTCACCACTGCCCAAGACCCATACTAGTCATCACCTACCCACTGGGGACTTGCTGTTGGCAACTGCCAGGGACTACACTGTGGAATCTCAGTCCAGGAGTCAGTGATTCAGGGAGTCACCTCACCTCCAGCAGCTTCCCAAGTTGAGGTGGCTGAGCTGTCCAGGAGGAAAGAGCACTCTGAGACCTGGGTCACCAGGGCAGAGGACAAAGCTGAACATGGCAGCACTCCAAGAAAATGGGGTAGGTGAGACTGGGCAGAAGTTTTCTACCTTGTTATATGAGTACCTACATACTATCCTCTATTTTTGTTCCTTGCCCCATGAAGCTTAAAATATTTACAATCTAGCCAACACCTATGTCATAGGTTGAATTGTGTTCCCCCAAAATATATGTCAATTTGGTTAGGCCATGATTCTCAATACTGTGTGGTTGTCCTCCATTTTGTGATTGATATAATTTTCCTATGTGTTGTAAATCCTAATCCCTGCCTGTGGTTAATGAGGCAAGATTGGATTATGTTGAAGTGGATTAGGGTGGGATGTAACACACTTACCTAGGTCACATCCCTGATCCAATGTAAAGGGAGTTTCCCTGGGGTGTGGACTGCACCACCTTTTATCTTACAAGAGATAAAACAAAAAGGAAGCAAGTGGGGTGGCGGGAGAAGGGAAACCTCATACCACCAAGAAAGCTGTGCAGGGAGCATAGCGTGTCCTTTGGACCCAGGGTTCCTGTGTGGTAAAGCAACTAGTCCAGGGGAAGTCTGATGAGAAAGACCTTCTTCCAGAGCTGACAAAGAGAGAAAGCTTTCCCCTAGAACTGGTACCCTGAGTTTGGGCTTCTAGCCTACTAGACTGTAAGAATAAATTTCTCTTTGTTAAAGCCTTTAACTTGTGGTATTTCTGTTATAGCAGCAGTAGATGACTAAGACACTCTGGTCTACAGAACTCACCAAGAATTTTTATAAAATAGTGTCGGAGAGAGTGACAGTGAATTAGAAGCTGAAATCTTCATAAAATTTAGGGAAAGTAAAGTCAGCAGTTGATTGCACCAATGAGGGTTGTTGTTGTTGTTGTTAGGTGCTGTTGAGTCAGTTCCAACTCATAGCAACCTTGTAGGACAGAGTAGAACTGCCACATAGAGTTTCCAAGGAGCACCTGGTAGGTTCGAACTGCTGACCTTTTGGTTAGCAGCCATAGCACTTAACCACTACTCCACCAGGGTTTCCCAAACAGGGTAGTGGATGGAATAGTCTGATGGTATGAGATTAAAATCTGGGTTCTGGGTCCCTCCCCCCTTTAAAAAAATATTTTTTGGGGAGTCTGGAGGGAGAATGGAAACTCTGGTGGCACAGTGGTTAAGAGCTACAGCTGCTAACCGAAAGGTTGGCAGTTTGAGTCCACCAGGTGCTCCTTGGAAGTCCTATGGGATGGTTCTACTCTGTCTTACAGGGTCACTATGAGTTGAATCAGCTCAACAGCAACAGGTGTTTGTTTTTTTTTGCTTTTTTTTGTTTTGGAGGAGAGAATGGCCTAGAAGTGACAAAGGCTATTGCCAGAAATAAAAATACAATTTTAAATGAGTTTTAAAAAATCAGTGTCTTATCATTAGTCTTATGGAAATATAAATTGGTATTGTGCTGAAGTAGAATTTAATAGGTGCTAAAACTATAAAAAGATTAAGCACATAATCAATGGTGTACTATCAATGAGGAATCTTTAGCAAGTTTTAATGCAGTTCTAAAACTGTTTTCTTATGAAACTATTCTAAGTGTCCTTGGTTTCAACTCTAATGTCTTGCTCAGAAGTAAACTTGCCATGCAAATTATTCATTGCCTGAAGAAACAGGGTCCACAGAAAGCTAGAATTAGAACTACTATCCAAGGAATTGTTACTAAATATTTCAAACAACTGATGCTCACCTCCATCACAGCCATGACAAGGAGCATAAGAGGGGCAATGGAATCAATTTTAATGGATGGATAATTTTCTAAGCTACTTTTTTTTTTCTAGTTTTTTCCAAGGGTTTAATTACACCAGTGGGTGGAAGGGCACTAAATTTAAGTCAGAATACACATCAACTATTTTCCAGTTGTGTGATATCCAGCAAGTTACTAACCTTATTTGAATCAAAGCTTCCCAAACTGTAAAATGGGAATAATGTTACTATAATGCCTTGGGTTATTGTGAAGAATAAATAAAATGTGTATGAAAGTTCTTAGCACTGGGCCTGGCATGCACTGGGCAAACTCTATAGGGTAAACTTAGTCTGAACAAATAAGATGCTTTATTGATCCTCAGACAGCATGCTTGCAAGGCCATGTCTTTCTTGAATCATTTATAAATGCATGAAAAAGAAGCATTTTGTTAAAAATGTTTCAAATGACTCTTTTGTGTTGTTTAAGCAATAGGGCAGTGTATTAATTTCCTAGGGCTACCAAAACAAAATACTGTAAAAAAGCTGGATGGCTTCGAAGAACAGAAATTTCATTATCTCACAGTGCTGGAGGATAGAAGTCCAAATCAACGTGTTGGCCTGGCCATGCTCCCTCTGAAGTCTCTAGAGGAAGATCCTTTCTTGTCTCTCCCAGATTCTGGTAGCCACAGGGATTCCTTGGCTTGTAAATGCGTCATCAAATGACCTTTGTTCTTCCATCTGTCTTTCTTCTTCTCTTCTATGAGGACACCACTAAGATTTGATTAGGACCCACTCTACTCCAGTAAGACCTATGCTGACTTAACTGACAACATCTTCAAAGATTCTATTTCCAACATAGTCCGTGTTAACAGGTACCAGGGGTTTGGATTTCAATATATCTTTTGGGGAACACAATTCAGTCCATAACAGGCAGCATCATTAAGAGAGAACTAGGTGGGAAAAACAAAATGTTATGTATAGAAACTGAATTCTTCATACTCATTTATTCTTCATACTCATATATTGGACTGAGAGCCAAAATTCCAATAATAGGTTCTGGTAACTGAGGCATACTAGGGAGTACATGTCCTGTATGATGACATCCTGCCCCCACTACCCCAAATCATGAGATTTAGCTTGTGGGCCATCATTTTATGACCCTGTGGGTAGATCTTTGATTTCGTTGAGAGAAATGTCCCAGATTTTTATGAATATCTTCTTAATGTTTTTGAGATTTACCAACTTCCAGGGCAGATCTTTTGCTGATAGCTAACTACATTTTGAACTTTCACTAAAATTTGATCTTTCACTGTATGGTCATTTGTCATAAAGAAACAAAGCTTTTATCACCTCATGGGGATTCTGCATGCCTCAATAATGAGCCAAGAACAGCAAGGGCCCATTGAGATATGACTCCTGGGTTAGGCTGACTTCCTAGCTAAGTGTTTTGTTCTCATAAGCTAGCTTGAAAATCGCCTGAAATTCGAGTTTCTGCTTCAGCCAAATAAAGATTTACAGCAGTATGGTTTAAAGTTTGGGATCTCTGTCTGTACAGTCACAGGCCCTGGTTCAGATCCTGGCTCCTTGTCTTATTGGCTGTGTGACCTTTGATGAATTGCTTAACCTCGTTTCTTCTGGGAGCTTCAGCATGGCCAAGTCAGTGATGTGTAGTAGTGGTCAGAGCCCAAGGTGAACGGTAAGTCTTATATAGGGAGAATTGAGTTCAAAGCAAGAGAGGCACTACTGTCAATACAAAAGACACAAATGAAGTTGAAAACTGGACATAAAGCCACAAAGATCAAGAGCCAGGTAGAAGCAGGAATGGGGTAGGAAGAGAGAGTGAGGGTAGGGAAAAGCAAACAAGAAGCCTCTAGGCATTCCCCAGGAGTGAGAGCCTAGTACCTAAAGCTTGGTTTTAGTGGATGTAAATGCTTCCTGAGGTGAGTCTGAGTTGCCGTGCTTTAAAGCAAAAATTGCAAACTGAAGATCCACAGGTCAAATTCAGCCCATAGGCCAGAGGTAATAATAAAAGTAATGGGTAATATTTATTAAATACTTACTACATACATGTAGTGAGGCATGTTCTAAATATTTTACACATATGGGCTCACTGATCCACTCAAAAATTCTTTAAGATTTATAGTCCTAGTATCCTCAGCTTGCAAAATGGGAGAACTATTGAGTGGCTGGTTAAGTTGTAGAATCAGGTTTCTAATGTATTTAGTCTGGCTTCAGAAATCACATGCTTAAGCACCATGCTATTACAGCGACCACATCCTAAAATTAAGAAGATCACATGCTGGGGATGGGGTGACAGAGTGAGGCCAGAGCCCAGGGCCCATGCTCTGGGTTGATAAAGGAGCTGACACAGAAAACAAGGTTCCATTTGACTACCTATTTATGCATCTCATGGTCATGCTTTCACACAGTTTTTTCAAGCATCCTTTTATCACAGGCTTAACTCTAATCCACATATACTTTAATATATTATCTTAACATGTCTTTGGAAAGGCTCTTCTTCTTTTGACGGACCTATGTTTTATCCACCCAGTGTTTTAAAAATATTTGAAGTAGTTGCTGACATTTTAAATTTGGGAAACTTCATATTCAAAAATCTAGATTTCTGGGGGAATCATTATTTAAGTATCTTAGACTTTTGTTTCGGGAGATGGAAAATTTGGCAATGAATATTGGTGATGTTTGTATAACATGATAGATACAATTGGTTTTACTGAATTGAACATTGTATTGTAAGAATGGCACAGGACTGGGCAGTGTTTCGTTCTGTGGTACATAGGGTCTCTATGAGTTGGAACTGAGTGGATGGCACCTAACAACAACAACATGTTCTTTATATTTTTACAACAGTTAAAAACAATTAAGGCTTCTGGCTTTTCTTGAAGAATTTTGGAGGATATAGGCAAGTTTGGGTTGGTATTCTTGCTAACTACCATTTTGACACATTGATGGACAACTGAGCCCTTTTGTGGGGCAGGTGCTTCTTCCCAAAGCCCTGAAGACCCCACCCACCCAGGATGCCTTGTTCATTTAGATCACCTGCCTCATGACACTTAGGTTAAAAGTTCTAGGTGGGCCGGTAGCATCAAGTACAAGAGTGGAGCCAGGATCACACAGAGAGACATACAGAAAACAAAAGTATTTAAAATTGTTTGTTGTCGTTAGGTGCTGTCGAGTTGATTCTGACTCATAGCAACCCTATGTACAGCAAAACAAAACACTGCCAGGTCCTGCGCCATTCTCACAATCATTGTTATGCTTGAGCCCATTGTTGCAGCCACTGTGTCAATCCATCTTAATGAGGGTCTTCCTTTTTTCTGCTGACACTCTCCTAAGCACGATGTCCTTCTCCAGGTACTGATCCCTCCTGATAGTATGTCCCAAGTATGTGAGACATAGTCTCGCCATCCTTGCTTCTAAAGGAGCATTCTGGTTGTACTCCTTCCAAGACAGATTTGTTCGTTTAAAATTAAAGCGGTGATATTTAAGCAATGGAAACTAAACTACCCAGCATATAAATCTATTTACAGTTTTTTAGAGCTTTTAATTTTATAAATTATAGCTAACATTTACTTAGTCCTTTGTGGTGGCAGAGATAATACTGTGCATTCACCATGCTGGTTCCTTGTGCATCTGTGGGCACAATGAAGGCTACATTGGTCAGCCCCTTGCATCTAGGTGGCGTCTGTTACTGCTTTTGAGGGGAGATGGTGGATGCCTTTATAAGGCCTGGCCCTTTTAGTAGCCTTCCATACATAACCCTTCTTTCTCTTTCCCTTCCATTGCATTCTGGGCACCATGTTTTGAAGATGATGGCATTACAAATGGAAACCCTGGTGGCATAGTGGTTAAGTACTATGGCTGCTAACCAAAAGGTCGGCAGTTCGAATCTGCCAGGTGCTCCTTGGAAGCTCTAGGGGCAGTTCTTCTCTGTCCTATAGGGTTGCTATGAGTCGGGATCGACTCAACGGTGGTGGATTTGTGGGCATTACAAATAGAAGGAGCTAGATTTCTGAGTTATTATCTGGAGAACAGCCACATGACAAAGACCATCTGCATTTGAAAAATAAGCTTTTACTTTATTCAGCCACTGGAATTTAGGGTTGTTCCAGCAACTATTATTAATTACCATGATTAATATTCTTACCATTATTCTGGTTTTAACAGATTGCATATAGAATCTCACTTAAACCTCACAGGTACTTTATGAGATAAGTATTCTGTTATTATCCCATTTTATAGGTGAGGAAACTGAGGAATCTAGACATTAATAATCTAAACCAAGGTTACAGAGCTAGTAAATAGCAGAGGCCAGATTTGAACACAGGCAGACAGGCTCCAAAGTCTGACTTACTATTGCACACACTGTCTCTCGCTGAATATCCGCTAGCCGTGTGTGAAGGTCTAGGCAGAAAGTAAGGCTCTGGGGACGCAGACTCAAACAAATTCACTAATTCAGAGTATGTTTTTTTTGGGGGGGCGGGGTACACACTATATCAGGCACTACTGTAGGGGAGAAAAGTCACCATGGTAAAAGATAGTGTCATGGATTGAATTGTGTTCCCCCAAAATATGTGTCAATTTGGTTAGGCCATGATTCCTGGTATTATGTGGTTGTCCTTGAGTTTGTGATTGTAGTTTTCCTATGTGTTATAAATCCTAATCTCTGACTGCGGTTAATGAGGCAAGATTAGATTATGTTAAAGAGGACTAAGAGAATTGTAACACTCTTACTAAGGTCACAACCCTGATCCGATGTAAAGGAAATTTCCCTGGGGTCTAGCCTGCACCACTTTTTTATCTTATGAGATAAAAAGAAAGGGAAGCAAGCTGAGAGTTGGGGACTTCATACCACCAAGAAAGCAGTGCCGGCAGTAAAGTGCATCTTTTGGACTCGGGGTTCCTGTGAGAAGAAGCTCCTTGTCCAGGGGAAGATTGATGACAAGGACCTTCCTCCAGAGCTGACAGAGAAAGCCTTCCCCTGGAGCTGACACCCTGAATTTGGACTTGCAGCCTACTAGACTGTGAGAGAATAAATTTCTCTTGATTAAAGCCATCCACTTGTGGTATTTCTGTTACAGCAGCACTAGATAACTAAGAGAGGTTGCAAAAGGTAATTCGGGCTGGAGACATAAAGGAGAGAGTGAGCCGCTTCACCCAAGAATGGCAGGGGATACTTCTTGTGGAAGACAGCAGTTCATTTGGCTTCTGAGATGGCAGCTCATTTGGCTACAAGGGCTGCTTAGGCGTTCACCTGTTTTAGAATGATTCTATGGGTTCTTTAGGCATTTTCCATTTTTCTTCAAGTATATACAATGTGAAGCCCTGTCCCCTCTGGCTTAGGAGTCTTCTCTTCGTCCAGTGCTATGATCATCATAGCTTAGTTATTTTAGGAATAGGAACAGAGAACAATTAAAAAGTCATCAATTACTGTAAGTAAAGTTGACAGTCAATATCCCTCATGATACCATAAACCCATGCAGCTATTGAATCACTAGCAGGTGAATAATTCCCTACGATCAATTATGACAATAATGCTTTACTAAATTTAGAACTACCAAAATAAACATGCAAGTACGTAGGGTCACAATGATTCCTCATATCCACTAGGGAAATTTTCATCAAGTTAATGTGCCATGGTAAAGCAAAAAGAAGTGGAAAAAATCCATTTCTCCTTGAAATGTACTTTCTTTTTTTTCTCGTAGAGGATTCTAGAACCATTTTCTTTGTTCCTAAGTTTCATGATATTCTGTGCAACGATAATATGAGCTGAGAAAAAATGATGACTTGTCAGCATCAATACAGTCATTCCTTATATATTGTGAAGGAGTTCAGTAACCTTTAACATCTCATGACTTCAGCTTTGCTATTGCAGGAGTTGTTTGTATTCCTTAGCGTTTGCTGTTTTCTTCATGTTATAGGTCATTACTGCATTTTGGATAGTCTGTGCCTGAATGTATAAGGGTTTTGAAACCTCTTTTTGTTTTACTTGTGACATCCACAAGTGAGCTGGAGTTTTATATGACCTCATATATTCAAATACTTATTACCCCCCATATTTATCTACATGGCTGCATGGATACAAGCACTGTGATTAAGCATGAAGCCAGAAAGACCAAGTTGCAACCGTGGCTTTGCTTGGCCCCAGCCTTGATCAAATTTCTTTACCTCTCTGAGTCTCCACTTGCTGTTCTGTAAAATGGAGCTATTAAGAGAATCTTCCTCATAAGACCAAAACCAAACCAAGCTCATTGCTGTTGAGTCAATTCCGACTCATAGTGACCCTATAGGACAGAGTAGAACTGCCCCTTAGGGTTCCCAAGACTAATTTTTATGGAAGCAGATTGCCACATCTTTAACCTGCTGAGCAGCTAGTGGGTTGGAACCACTGAACTTTCGGTTAGCATCTAAGCACTTAACCACTGCACCACCAGGTCTCCTTCCCTCATAAGACAGAAGAGTATAAACTGATGAAATGACAGGGAATGTTGATAGAGATGAACCTAATAAAGAAAAAGGAAGGGCATCCAGAGTTGAGAGTGGGAAGGCAAAAAAGACTCATGGCATTTCTTTGCTTATAGTCTTGAATAGTTTTCTCTCACCTACAAAAATCAAAAACGAATCCCTTTCCGTCAAGTCGATTCTGATTCATAGTGACCCAAGTATTTGAGTAGAAGTGCTCCATAGGGTTTTCTTTTCTTTTTTTTTTTTAATTTTTGTTGTGCTTTAAGTGAAAGTTTACAAACCAAGTCAGTCTTTCATACAAAAATTTATATACACCTTGCTATATACTCCTACTTGCTCTCCCCCTAATGAGACAGCATACTCCTTCCCTCCACTCTACTTTCGTGTCCATTTGGCCAGCTTCTGACCCCCTCTGCCCTATCATCTCTTCTCCAGACAGGAGCTACCCACATAGTCTCATGTGTCTACATGATCCAGGGAGTTCACTCTTAACCACTATCATTTTCTATCCCATTGGCCAGTTCAATCCCTGTCTGAAGAGTTGGCTGACTTGGGCTAACAGAAGGTCTGGGGACCATGACCACAAGCGTCCTTCTAGTCTCAGTCGGGCCATTACAAGAATTTGGGGTCTGCCTCCCACTGCTCTCCTGCTCCCTCAGGGGTTCTCTGTTTTGTTCCCTGTCAGGGCAGTCATCGGTTGTAGCCGGGCACCACCTAGTTCTTCTGGTCTCAGGTTGATGTAGTCTCTGGTTTACATGGCCCTTTCTGTCTCTTGAGCTCATAATTACCTTGTATCTTTGGTGTTCTTTATTCTCCTTTACTCCAGGTGGTTTGAGAACAATTGATCCGTCTTATATGGCTGTTTGCTAGCATTTAAGAACCTAGATGCCACTTTCCAAGGTGGGATGCAGAATGTTTTCATAACAGATTTTATTATGTCAATTGACTTAGATGTCCCCTGAAACCATGGCCCCCAAACCCCCGCACCTGCTATGCTGGCCTTTGAAGCATTCAGTTTATTCAGGAAACTTCTTTGCTTTTGGTTTAGTCCAGTTGTGCTGATCTCTCCTGTATTGTGTTGTCCTTCCCTTCACCTAAAATAGTTCTTATCTACTATCTTATTTTTTACTATCTTATTAGTGAAAACCGCTCTCCCTCCTTCTCTCCCTCCCTCCCCACTCTGGTGACCATCAAAGATTTTCTTCTCTTTTTAAATTATTTTTTGAGTTTTTATAATAGTGGTCTCATACAATATTTTTCCTTTTGCAACTGACTAATTTCACTCCTCGACGGCAATGGTTTTTGGTTTAATTTCACTCAGCGTAATGCCTTCCAGGTTCCTCCGCATTATGAAATGTTTCACAGATTCATCGTTGTTCTTTATCGATGCATAGTATTCCATTCTGTGAATACACCATAATTTATTTATCCATTCATCCTTTGATGGGCACCTTGGTTGCTTCCATCTTTTTGCTATTGTAAACAATGCTGCAATGAACATGGGTGTGCATATATGTTTGTGTAAAGGCTCTTGTTTCTCTAGGATATGTTCCAAGGAGTGGGATTGCAGGATCATATGGTAGTTCTATATTTAGCTTTTCAAGGAAGTGCCAAATCAATTTCCAAAGTGACCGTACCATTTTACATTCGCACCAGCAGTATGTAAGTGTTCCAGTCTCTCCACAATCTCTACATTTCTTATTTTGTATTTTTTGGATTAATGCCAGCCTTGTTGGGGTGAGATGGAATCTCATTATAGTTTTAATTTTCATTTCTCTAACGGCTAATGATCTTGAGCATTTCCTCATGTATCTGTTAGCTATCTGGATGTCTTCTTTAGTGAAGTACCTGTTCATATCCTTTGCCCATTTTTTTGGATTATTTGCCTTTTTGTAGTTGAGTTTTTACAGTATCATGTAAATTTTAGAGATGAGATGCTGATTGGAAACGTCAGAGTTAGAAATTTTTCCCAGTCTCTAGGTAATCTTTTTACTCTTTTGGTGAAGACTTTGGATGAGCATAGCTGTTTGATTTTAGGAGCTCCTAGTTTTTTTAGTTATCTAGGTTCCCTTTTGCATTGTTAGTAATGTTTTGTATACTGTTTATGCCATGTATTAGGGCTCCTAGCATTCTCCATATTTTTTCTCCCATGATCTTTATCGTTTTAGATTTTACGTTTAGGTCTTTGATACATTTTGAGTTACCTTTTGTGCATGGTGTAAGGTATGGGTCTTGTTTCATTTTTTTGCAGATGGATATCCAGTTCTGCCAGCACCATTTGTTAAAGAGACTGTAACAGACTTTGGGCCTTTGTCAAATATCAGCTGCTCATATGTGTCTGGAGTCTCAATTCTGCTCCATTGATCTATGTATCTCTTGTTGTACCAGTACCAGGCTGTTTTGACTACTGTGGCGGTATAATAGGTTCTAAAACCAGGTAGTGTGAGGCCTCCCACTTTGTTCTTCTTTTTCAGTAAAGCTTTACTTATCCGGGGCCTCTTTCCATTCCATATGAAGTTGGCGATTTGTTTCTCCGTCTCATTAAAGAATGCCATTGGAATTTGGATGAGAATTGCATTGTATCTACAGATTGCTTTTGGTAGAACAGACATTTTTACAAAGCTAGGTCTTCCTATCCATGAACAAGGTATGTTTTTCCACTTATGTAAGTCTCTTTTGGTTTCTTGCAGTTTTATTCGTATAGTTCTTTTATGTGTCTGGTAAGATTTATTCCTAGAGTATTTTATCTTCTTGGGGGCTACTGTAAATGGTATTGATTTGGTGATTTCCTCTTCGATGTTCTTTTTGTTGGTGTAGAGGAGTCCAACTGATTTTTGTATGTTTATCTTGTATCCTGATTCTTTGCTGAACACTTCTATTAGTTTCAGTAGTTTTCTTGAGGATTCTCTAGGGTAATCTGTGTATAAGATCATGTCATCTGCAAATAGAGATACTTCTTCCTTACCAGTCTGGTTGCCCTTTATTTCTTTATCGAGCCTAATTGCTCTGGCTAGGACTTCCAGCACAATGTTGAATAAGAGTGGTGATAAAAGGCATCCTTGTCTGGTTCCCAATCTCAAGGGGAATGCTTTCAGACTCTACATTTAGGATGATGTTGACTGTTGTATAAATGCCCTTTACTATGTTGAGAAATTTTCCTTCTATTCCTATTTTGCTGAAAATTTTTATCATGAATGAGCAATGAACTTTGTTAAATGCCTTTTCTGCAACAATTGATAAGATCATGTGGTTCTTGTATTTTGTTTTATTTATATGATGGATTATATTAATTGTTTTTCTAATGTTGAACCATCCTTGCATACCTGGTATGAATCCTACTTGGTCACGGTGAATTATTTTTTTGACATGTTTTGAATTCTATTGGCTAGAATTTTGTTGAGGATTTTTGCACCAAAGTTCATGAGGGATATAGGTCTGTAATTTTCTTTTTTTGTGGTGTCTTTACCTGGTTTTAGTATCAGGGATATGCTGGCTTCATAGAATGAGTTTGGGAGTATTCCATCCTTTTCTATGCTCTGAACTATCTTTAGTAGTAGTGGTGTTAACTCTTCTCTGAAAGTTTGGTAGAATACTGCAGTGAAGCCATCCGGGTAAGGGATTTTTTTTTGTTGGGAGTTTTTAAGTTACCTTTTCAATCTCTTCTTTTGTTATGGGTTGATTTAGTTTGTCTACCTCTGTTTTGTTTGTGTTAGTTTAGGTAGGTAGTGTGTTTCTAGAAATTCATCCATTTATTTTAGGTGTTCAAATTTGTTGGAATAAGATTTTTCATAGTAATCTGATTGTTGTTGTTGTTAGGTGCTGTCGAGTCTGTTCCGACTCATAGCGACTATATGCACAACAGAACAAAACACTGCCTGGTCCTGCGCCATCCTCACAATCGTTGTTATGCTTGAGCCCATTGTTGCAGCCACTGTGTCAATCCATCTCATTGAGGGTCTTCCTCTTTTCCACTGGCCCTGTACTTTGCCAAGCATGATGTCCTTCTCCAGAGACTAATCCCTCCTGACAACATGTCCGAAGTATGTAAGACTCAGTCTTGCCATCCTTGCTTGTAAGGAGCATTCTGGTTGTACTTCCTCCAAGACAGATTTATTCATTCTTCTGGCAGTCCATGGTATATTCAAAACTCTTCGCCAACACCACAATTCAAAGGCATCCATTCTTCCTCGGTCTTCCTTATTCATTGTCCAGCTTTCACATGCATATGATGGAGTTGAAAATACCGTGGCTTGAGTCAGGCACACCTTAGTCTTCCAGGTGACATCTTTGCTCTTCAACACTTTAAAGAGGTCCTTTGCGGCAGATTTACCCAATGCAATGCATCTTTTGATTTCTTGACTGCTGCTTCCATGGCTGTTGATTGTGGATCCAAGTAAAATGAAATCCTTGACAACTTCAATCTTTTCTCCATTTATCACAATGTTGCTCATTGGTCCAATTTTGAGGATTTTTGTTTTCTTTATGTTGAGGTGCAATCCATGCTGAAGGCTGTGGTCTTTAATCATCATTAGTAAGTGCTTCAAGTCCTCTTCATTTTCAGCAAGCAAGGTTGTATCATCTGCATAATGCAGGTTGTTAATGAGTCTTCCACCCATCCTGATGTCCGGTTCTTCTTCATATAGTCCAACTTCTCAGATTATTTGCTCAGCATACAGATTAAATAGGTATGGTGAAAGAATACAACCCTGACCCACACCATTCCTGACTTTAAACCAATCAGTACCCCCTTGTTCTGTGTGAACAACTGCCTCTTGATCTATGCAAATGTTCCTCATGTGCACAATTAAGTGTTCTGGAATTCCCATTCTTTGCAATGTTATCCATAATTTGTTATCATATACACAGTCAAATGCCTTTGCATAGTCAATAAAACACAGGTAAACATCCTTCTGGTATTCTCTGCTTTCAGCCAGGATCCATCTCACATCAGCAATGATATCACTGGTTCCCTGTCCTTTTCTGAAACCGGCCTGAATTTCTGGCAGTTCTCTGTCGATATACTGTTGCAGCCGTTTTTGAATGATCTTCAGCAAAATTTTGCTTGCGTGTGATATTAATGATATTGTTCTATAATTTCCACATTCGGTTGGATCACCTTTCTTGGGCATAGGCACAAATATAGATCTCTTCCAGTCAGTTGGCCAGGAAGCTGTCTTCCATATTTCTTGGCATAGATGAGTGAGCACCTCCAGCGCTGCATCTGTTTGTCGAAACATCTCAGTTGATATTCCTTCAATTCCTGGAGCCTTGTTTTTCGCTAATGCCTTCAGAGCAGCTTGGACTTCTTCCTTCAGCACCATTGGTTCCTGATCATATGCTACCTCTTGAAATGGTTGAATATCGACTAATTCTTTTTGGTATAATGACTCTGTGTATTCCTTCCATCTTCTTTTGATGCTTCCTGTGTTGTTTAATATTTTCCCCATAGAATCCTTCACTATTGCAACTTGAGGCTTAAAATTTTTCTTCAGTTCTTTCAGCTTGAGAAACACCGAGCGTGTTCTTCCCTTCTGGTTTTCCATTTCCAGCTCTTTGCACATGTCATTATAATACTTTACTTTGTCTTTTCGAGCCACCCTTTGAAATCTTCTGTTCAGTTCTTTTACTTCATCAATTCTTCCTTTTGCTTTAGCTGCTCGACGTTCGAAAGCATATTTCAGAGTCTCCTCTGACATCCATCCTGGTCTTTTCTTTCTTTCCTGTCTTTTCAACGACCTCTTGCTTTCTTCGTGTATGAAGTCCCTGATGTCATTCCACAACTCGTCCGGTCTTTGTTCACCAGTGTTCAATGCGCCAAATCTATTCTTCAGATGGTCTCTAAATTCAGGTGGGGTATACTCAAGGTCATACTTTGGCTCTCGTGGACTTGCTCTGGTTTTCAGTTTCAGCTTGTACTTACATATGAGCAATTGATGGTCTGTTCCACAGTCGGCTCCTGGCCTTGTTCTGACTGATGATATTGAGCTTTTCCATCGTCTCTTTCCACAGATGTGGTCAATTTCATTTCTATGTGCTCCATCTGGCAAGGTCCATGCATACAGTTGCCGTTTATTTTGGTGAAAGAAGTTATTTGCAATGAAGAAGTCATTGGTCTTGCAAAAGTCCATCATTCGATGTATGGCATTGTTTCTATATCAAAGGCCACATTTTCCAACTACTGATCCTTCTTCTTTGTTTCCAACTTTCCCATTAAAATCAGTAATTATCAATGCATCTCGGTTGCACGTTCGATCAATTTCAGACTGCAGCAGCTGATAAAAATCTTCTATTTCTTCAGTGGTTGGTGCGTATATTTGAATAATAGTCGTATTAACTGGTCTTCCTTGTAGGCATGTGGATATTATTCTATGACTGACAGCACTGTACTTCAGGATAGATCTTGAAATGTTCTTTTTGACGATGAATGCAATGCCATTCCTCTTCAAGTTGTCATTCCCAGCATAGTAGACTATATGATTATCCTATTCAAAATGTCCGATATCAGTCCATTTCAGCTCCCTAATATCTAGGATATTGATCTTTATGCATTCCATTTCATTTTTGACAATTTCCAATTTTCCTTCATACTTCGTACATTCCAGGTTCTGATTATTAACGGATGTTTTCAGCTGTTTCTTCTCACTTTGAGTCGTGCCACATCAGCAAATGAAGGTCCCAAAAGCTTTACTCCATCCACATCATTAAGGTCGACTCTACTTTGAGGAGGCAGCTCTTCCCCAGTCATCTTTTGAGTGCCTTCCAACCTGGGGGGCTAATCTTCTAGTGCTTTATCAGACAATGTTCTGCTGTTATTCATAAGATTTTCACTGGCTAATACTTTTCAGAAGTAGACTTCTCGGTCCTTCTTCCTAGACTGTCTTAGTCTGGAAGCTCAGCTGAAACCTGTCTTCCATGGGTGACCCTGCTGGTATCTGAATACTGGTGGCATAGTTTCCAGCATCACAGCAACACGCAAGCCCCCACAGTATGACAAACTGACAGACACATGGGGGAGTAATCTGATATGATTCTTTTAATTTCACTTGGGTCTTTTGTAATATCACCCATCTCATTTCTTATTCGGGTTATTTGCTTCCTCTCCTGTTTTTCTTTTGTCAGTTTATCAATTTTGTTAATGTTTTCAAAGAACCAGTTTTTGGTCTTGTTAATTCTTTTAACTGTTTTTTCTGTTCTCTATTTCATTTAATTCTGCTCCAATTTTTATTATTTGCTTTCTTCTTTTGCCTGAGGGTTTCTTTTGTTGCTCTCTTTCTATTTGTTCAAGTTGTAGGGATAATTCTTTGATTTTGGCCCTTTCTTCTTTTTGTATGTGTGTGTTTGTTGATATAAATTGACCTCTGAGCACTGCTTTCACTGTGTCCCAAAGGTTCTGATAGGATGTATTTTCATTCTCATTGTATTCAATGAATTTCTTTTTTCCATCCTTGATGCCTTCTATAACCCAGTCTTTTTTGAGCAGGTTAATTGTTTAGTTTTGAGCAGGTTAATTGTTAAGTGTTTGATTTCTTTTCCCTGCTTTTTCTGTTATTGATTTCTACTTTTGTGGCCTTATGGTTAGAGAAGATGCTTTGTAATATTTCAGTGTTTTGGATTCTTCTAAGGCTTGCTTTATGGAATGTTCTAGAGAATGTTCCATGTGCGATGGAGAAGAAAGTATACTTGGCTGCTGTTGGGTGGAGTGTTCTGTATGTGTCTATGAGATCAAGTTGTTTGATTGTGGCATTTAGATGTTCTGTGTCTTTATTGAGCTTCTTTCTGGATGTTCTGTCCTTCACCGAACGTGGTGTGTTAAAGTCTCCTACTATTATTGTGGAGCTGTCTATCTCACTTTTCAATGCCATTAGAGTCTGTTTTATGTATCTGTCAGCCCTGTCATTGAGTGTATAAATATTTAATATGGTTGTATCCTCCTGGTATATTGTCCGTTTAATCATTATATAGTGTTCTTCCTTATCCTTTGTGGTGGATTTAACTTTCAAGTCTATTTTGTCAGAAATTAATATTGCCACTCCTGCTCATTTTTGATTGTTGTTTGCTTGATATATTTTCTTCCATCCTTTGAGTTTTAGTTTGTTTGTGTCTGCAAGTCTAAGGTTTGTCTCTTGTAGGCAGCATAAAGATTTTTTTTTTTAATTCATTCTGCCATTCTCTGTCTCTTTATTAGTGTATTTAGTCCATTTACATTCAGCGTAATTATGGGTAGGTATGAGTTTTTTTTTTTTTTTTGAGTTTAGTGCTGTCATTTTGATGTCTTTTTTTTGTGTGTTGTTGACAGTTTCTTTTTCGCACTTAATTTTTTGTGCTGTATATCTTATCTTTATATATTGTCTTTTCCTCTTATTCCTTGTAGGTGATTTTGTTTCTGCTGAGCCTTTTTGTATTCCTTGTATTTTATTTTGATGTGTAGGATTGTTAGTCTCCTATGTGGTTACCTTAATATTTACCCCTATTTTTCTAAGTTTAAACCTTACTTTTATTTCTTTATATCACCTTGTCTTCCTTTCCATATGAAAGATCTATAACTGCATTTCTTAGTCCCTCTTTATTGTTTTAATGTTGTCTTCTTTTACATAACATTGCTGTTTCCCTGTTTTGAGCGTTTTTTAAATCTTGGTTTATTTTTGTGATTTCCCTGCCTGGGGTGACATCTGATTGTTCTGTCCAGTGTTCTAGTCTTGGGTTGGTACCTAATATTATTGATTTTCTAACCAAAGAACTCCCTATAGTATTTCTTGTAGTTTTGGTTTGGTTTTTACAAATTCCCTCAACTTCTGTTTATCTGGAAATGTCCTAATTTTCCCTTCATATTTCAGAGCCAGTTTTGCTGGATATATGATTCTTGGCTAGCAATTTTTTTCCTTCAATACTTTGTAAATGCCATCCCATTGCCTTCTTGCCTGCATGGTTCCTGCCAAGTAGTCTGAGCTTATTCTTATTCACTGTCCTCTGTAGGTGACTTTTCATTTATCCCTGGTTGTTCTTAAAATTCTCTCTTTGTCTTTGGTTTTGGCAAGTTTGATAATATGTCTTGGTGACTTTCTTTTAAAATCTACCTTGTGTGGAGTTCGGTGAGCATCTTGGATAGATATCTTCTCATCTTTCATGATATCAGGGCAGTTTTCTGCCATCAAATCCTCAACAATTCTCTCTGTATTTTCTGTTATCCCTCCCTGTTCTGGTACTCCAATTACTCGTAGGTTATTTCTCTTGATACATTCCCACATGATTCTTAAGATTTCTTCATTTTTTAAAATTCTTTTATCTGTTTTTTTTTTTTCAAATGTACTGGTACCAAATGCTTTATCTTCAAGTTCACCAATTGGGCCTTCCACTTCCTCAAGTCTGCTCCTCTGAACAATTGAGTTGTCTAATTCTGTAATTTAATTGTTAATCTTCGGAATTTCTGATTGCTGTCTCTCTACGGATTCTTGCAGCTTATTAAATTTTTCATTATATTCTTGAATAACCTTTTTAATTTCTTCAACTACTTTACTGGTGTGTTCCTTGGCTTGTTCTGCATATTTCCTTATCTCCTTCCTAATCTCATTCCTGATGTCTTGAAGAGTTCTGTATATTAATCTTTTGAATTCTGCATCCGGTAATTCCAGGAAGGCACCTTCATCTAGAAGATCCATTGATTCTTTGTTTTGAGAGCTTGTCGAGGCAATCACGGTCTGTTTCTTTATGTTACTTGATATTGACTGTTGTCTCCAAGCCATCTGTAAGTTATTGTATTCGTTTATTTTACGTTTACTTGCTATATCCTAGCTTCTTGCTTTGTTTTGTTTTGATATGCCCAAATCTTTTGCTTAATTATTTTCACCTTTGAAGCTCTAATGTCCTGTCACCAGATGGCTAGATTTGTTACCATGTGTATGAGCCTAGGAGTCCATTCACTTCTATAGTATGGATTCAGCTCAGGTGTCCAGGTAGTTGGTCATCATGTGTGTTGTATAGGCGCTGTCCTACAGTCTTAGGGGGGCAGGGGTGATTGGTGTAGATACCAGTATCTGGTTGCAGCAGGGAGTCATGCTCTGAATAAAGCAGGGGACTGACAACCATTCTCCAAGTGTCTGTGAGGAAAGCGCGTTGCTGTTCCCTAGAGCACACAAGTGGGTGGGTTCTGCAGATGGACCTTGGGCACCCAAAGCTTTCAGTTGTAAGGACTGGGAGGTACCAGTTATCTTGAACTCCATTCATGTGTGGCTGGTTGACCTGAGTGGAGCCACCAGTCCTTAGGCCCCTGTTGTGGGTATATGAGGACCCTGTTTAATAGGCAAAGTGGTGTTAAACATCAAACACCCACCTCTCCACCGCACAGTTAAAACAGCTGCAGTCTGCCAACAAAGGCCTATTTTCCTAAAATAAGCCTGCACAGGTCCATGCAGGTGGGAAAGGTATTCAAAGTCCATGGACCATGTATATCTGGACAGGAGCCACTTCTGTCCTGAGCTCCCTAGGTTAATGGAGCTGGCAGATTATCTTTTCCCCGATAGTGAATTTTTTCCTTCTCTAAGGCTGGGAGAATGGCTCAGATCGCACAACAGGATCTATCTCAGCCCCAGGGAAATCAACAGTCACTGAAGCTGCCTTGGGGGCGGGCGGCACAGTAAAATATACGCAAGTGCTTAGCTTTTGCTAAGAGCGCTGTTCTTCTCTGGTTCTGGAGTTGTGAGTAGGCTGTGCAGTTGGTTGTTCCTCCCTGAGGAAACTGTGGCCAAATGCTACCACCAGCCCTCTGCAGCTGGCCCCAGGAATGGTGCCTGAGAGTTCCTGGCAATTCAGGTACAACAACTACACTTCTGAACTGTCTCTCCCTCCCCATGCCACTCAGTCCATTTTCTAACTTTGCCTTTTATGTTCAGGGCTTCTAGGTTAGGTTGTCATAAATGTAGTCTTTTCACTTGTTTTTGTGGGTCTTGGTCGTAAGAGGGTTCACTGGAAGTGTCTGACTACTCAGCCATCTTGGTCCTGTCCCCCATAGGGTTTACTTGACTGTAATCTTTATGGAAGCAGATCTCCAGGCCTTCCTTCCATAGCACCACTGTGTAGGTTTGAACCTCCAACCTTTAGGTTAGTAGTCAACAAGAAACCATTTGCATCACCCAGAGACCTTACTAAATAAATAAATATCAAACCATTTGCTGTTGAGTCGATTCAAACTCATGGTGATCCCGTGTGTCAGAGTAGAACTGTGCTCCACAGAGTTTTCAACAACTGTGATTTTTCAGCACACAACAGGACTTTCTTCTGAGGTGCCTCTGGGTGGACTGGAACTGCCAACCTTTCCATTAATACTCAAGTGTTTAACCGTTAGTGCCACCCAGGGACTTCTTGCTGAAGTCTAAATTCCTTATCTGGACTTCAAGTTCCATATATTCTCTCTTCAATTTACCTTTTTGATTTCATCTTCTTGAAGAAGTAGAAAGAGCTCTGGGCTTAGACTCAAAAGAACTGGAGTCCAGATCAGAATTTACCATTTTTTAGCTGTGTGGTTTGAACAGGCTGTCAAACCTCTCTGAAAATGTTTTCTCAACTGAAGAATGTAGATGATAATTATTTTACCAGTAGTGGTGAAGTTTAAAAGGAATACTTAGCATAGAACTTCACACATCATATGCACCCAGTAAAATATTCTCCCTCTTTCTTGCTTGTGTGGAGAGTTCTTTGAAACTCTAAGGGAATTGTGAGGGTCGTGGTGGCATAGTGGTTAAGTGCTATGGCTGCTAACCAAAGGGTCGGCAGTTCGAATCCACAAGGTGCTCCTTGGAAACTCTGTGGGGCAGCTCTACTCTGCCCTATAGGGTTGCTATGAGTCAGAATTGACTTGATGGCACTGTTTTTTTTTTTTTTTTGTATCATTATCATTCTGATACAGCATCTGGCTGGAGCAATCTTGCATTTATGCAACTTCATGGGCATTGTATACAAATGCCTAGTTAGATCTCAGGTAGATTTCATGTCCTAGTGGCATCGAGTTTCTTAAAGTCAGTCATGATTGAAAAACTACTACCATGGGAGGCACATGAGAACAATGTCATTATAAAACTTAGTTATGATAAAAGAAAGGGTTTTCCATGAGCTTTTCCATTTGGTTGAGACCAGTGACTACTCCCTGGAGAGCCTTCCCTACAGTTAACACTTGGCTCTCAGCCTATTTATCCATTCAACCCTGCTGAATCTTCTCTCTCATGAACACTGAGTTAAGTCAACTGCCATCTCTTTCTGCCTGGTTAACAAAATTTTCCATGATCTTTTAGAAGAGCAACTGTCTGCTATTCAAAGCAACTGCTACCTTAGCCCATTACATTCATGAGTGTTTTCCTGACTTTGTTTAGTAGCTAGAGACATCTGTATTTCAAGCCCTTTTAACATCCTTTGGTTCAGTTCAAACGGCCTATGAAAAGTACTAACCAATTTTTAATGGGACAGTCAATTCACCTTTTCATTCCAACACCAAAAAAGTTTTCCATTTTGGTGCTTATAAAAATCACTGTGATAAATCATGTTGAATCCTAGTTCCATTTCACTGTCTATTAGACCCTGTGCCAAATCTTTTTGAACCCTCATTTAATCAGCTTTCACGTAATAGAAATCTGCATTTGAGGAAAGAAAACAGCCTTTAGTTTTCGGGTGGTAAAAAAGAATTTCTCCTTCTCACACATACACCGGGGAAGCAACTTCTCTTACAAATCCTGCAAATTCTCTGTAAGAGGGTTTATGTCCCTGCTGATAAGTGACAAAACAAAAGAAACACAGATAATTGTGATGCTAGGAATTCCTGGGATGACTACTTTTGAATATTATTTATTTATTTAGGTGGTGTAAAATGCATGTTCTTCTTTTTTAAAATAGACTAAAGAGATATGAGGGACCTTGGTAGTGCAATGGTTAAAGTGCTTGGCCGCTAACTGAAAGATCTTTGGTTAGAACCCACGAACAGCTAATTGGAAGAAAAGACCAGGAAATCTGCCCCCATAAAGATTACAGCCTAAAAAACCATATGGGGCAGTTCTACTCTGTCACATGGGGCCCCTGAGTTGGAATTGACTTGACAGCACACAACAACAACAAAGAGATATACCACTTACTAAGTCCAGTAATGTGCAGGGTTATGTGCTCGGTACTTACAAGCTTTATCTTATTTAATCCTCCAAACTTTATGAGGTGGGGTTATAGATATTATGTAACTTCTCCAAAGCCATGTGTGTGCTAAGTGGTGGAGTTGGTTTTGAACCCAGGTCTACTAGATTCCAAAGTTCAGGTTATTTCTTCTCTATTCTGTTGACTCCTTCTAAATACAGAAACATGGGAATAGAATCAACATTCATTGGAAACTTCCATATCAATTATATTTTTCTGCATGGCTCTGTTTTATTTGATTATAAAATGGCTTATTAACTTATGGTGAATTGGAGAGAACATAAGCATGGCTTTTTTCATTCAGGATCTATAACTGCAGGAGCCCTGGTGGTGAAGTGATTAAGAGCTACCCCTGCTAACCAAAAAGTTGGCAGATCAAATCCACCAGCTCCTCCTTGGAAACCCCATGGAGAAGTTCTATTTGGTCCTATAGGGTTACTATGACTCAGAACTGACTTGACGTCAACGGGTTTGGTTCTTTTTTTTTCTATAACTTGCTAGCTGTGTGATCTCAGTCAAGCATCTTAGATGCTCTGATTCTCAATTTTCTTATCTCTAAAGTGGGTATAATAATATCTGCATTGCAAGATTGTTGTGAATTTATAAATAATAGATGCAACTCGTCCAGCAGGATGTCCAGTGAACTATTCAATAAAAGGCAGCCATTCTTCTTATTTTACTGAACGGATATTTACTTGGTGACACTAAAAATAGTTACCCCAATTGATGCTAAATATTTTGAACCAGAAAATTGGAATGTCTCCCTCATAAAGGATCAGAAAAAAGAAATGGATGAGAAATGGGTTTCTCCCACAAATAACTACTAGCAATTTTAGTAGCTGTTGAAGTATTTCTAATGCAACCTGCAAGGTAAACAGCTCTATAGAGGTCAAAATAACAAATGCATTCATTTTCTCTCTCAAGCTTAAAATGCTTAAGGTAAAAATAAACCTGTAGTTTTTCTACTATATCTTTTTTTTCATTCTGTCTTAGCCTGGGTCCTCTAGAGAGGAAAAACCAGTGAAGTATATATATATGTATACATATACATATATGTATATGTACGTATATGTATTTACACATATACATATATATACACACATATATATAAATATATATCCTATTGCTATCGAGTCAATTCTGACTCATAGCGACCCTATAGGACAGAGTAGAACTGTCCTATAGAGTTTCCAAGGAGCACCTGGCAGATTCAAACTGCTGACCCCTTGGTTAACAGCTGTAGCACTTAACCACTATGCCATATAGAGAGATCTATCTCAAGGAAATGGCTCACATGGTTGTGGAGTCTGGCAAGTCCCAAATCCATGGGTCAGGCACCAGGCTGCAGGTCTTTCCTGTCTCACATGGTTGCAGGGGCTCATGAACCCCAAATCACCAGGTCAGATGGCAGGCTCTTGGCTCAGGGAGTTTCGGAAACTGGTGAATCCCAGAATTGGCAGGCTGCAGAAGCTGGGTAAGGTTGTGAATCAAGATACACCCCGCACTAATCCTGCCTCATCAACATATAGAGCTTAGAATTTACAAAATGGAGGATATAAAATGGAGGTTACAAAATAGAGGATAATTACATAATACTGGGAATCATGGCCTAGCCAAACTGACACACAACATTAATCATCACACATTCCTTAAAGAAAAGGCCAAGCCATAATTTTAACAGATCCTAAGCAATTTTTTTTTTTAAGGTATAAGATTTTTTTTTTTTTTGCATATAAGATGTCACCATGAAGACTAAGGTGTGCCTGACCCAAGCCATGGTATTTTCAATCACATCATATGCATGGGAAAGCTGGACAATGAATAAGGAAGACTGAAGAAGAATTGATGCCTTTGAATTGTGGTGTTGGTGAAGAATATTGAATATATCATGGACTGCCAAAAGAACGAACCAATCTGTCTTAGAAGAAGTACAACCAGAGTGTTCCTCAGAAACAAGGATGGCGAGACTGCATCTTACATATTTTGGACATGCTGTCAGGAAGGGTCAGTCCCTGGAGAAGGACATCATGCTAGGCAAAGTACAGGGTCAGCAGAAAAGAGGAAGACCCTCAACGAGGTGGATTGACACAGTGGCTGCAACAATGAGCTCAAGCATAACGATTGTAAGGATGGCTCAGGACCTGGCAGTGTTTCATTCTGTTGTGCATAGGGTCACTATGAGTTGGAACCAACTCGATGGCACCTAACAACAACAACAATAACAACAACAAGCTATAACAATAATTTTTAAAGTGGTAAGCAAAATTACATGCATGCGCCCAGTAGCATTTTCCTGAAAACACTAATATTGCTCTAAGTAGTGTCAAAATGGGCAATTTTTGAAAAGGCAGGGGAAAAAATGTTGTGAGCATTTTATTATAGCATTTAATAGTCCTTTGGCTAAAGACTCAATTCACAATTATTCTGGAAAATAAGAATTAAGGAAAGCAAACAAACATCACTGTTTAGATGGATTCTCTCTTCCTTCTCTTCTTGGTATAAGTAATTATGCAGAAGATACTGATAATTTCACCCACAAATTTATATAAAAATATCTATAATCCTCCCCCCGGCTGCTGTCAAGTTGATTATTCTGACTTATAGCAACCCTATAGGACAGGGTAGGACTTCCCAATGGGGTTTCCAAGGCCGTAATCTTTACAGACATAGAGAACATCATATATGAAGAAAGCAAGAGGTCATTAAAAAGACAGGAAAGTAAAGATCAAAATGGATGTTAGAAGAGACTCTGAAACTTGCTCTTGAACATACAGTAGCTAAAGCAAAAGGAAGAAATGATGAAGTAAAAGAGCTGAACAGAAGATTTCAAAGAGTGGCTCAAGAAGACAAAGTAAAGTATTAAAATGGTATGTGTAAAGACATGGAATTAGAAAACCCAAAGGGAAGAACATGCTCAGCATTTCTCAAGGTAAAATAACTGAAGAAAAAAATTCAAGCCTTGAGTTGCTATATTGAAGAATTCTACAGGGAAAATATTAAACTATGCAGGAAGCATTAAAACAAGAGGGAAGGAATACACAGAGTCACTGTAAAGAATTGGTTGATGTTCAACCATTTCAGGAGGTAGCATATGATCAAGAACTGATAGTACTGAAAGAAGAAGCCCAAGCTGCACTGAAGGCATTGGTGAAAAACAAGGCTTCAGGAATTGATGGAGTACCAATTGTTTCAAAAACCGATGCAGCACTGGAAGTGCTCACTCATCTAAGCAAAGAAATTTGAAGACAGCTACCTGGACAAAGGACTGGAAGAGATCCATATTTGTGCCCATTCCAAGGAAAGGTGATCCAACCAAATTCAGAAGTTATTGAACAAGATCATTAATACCAGAAACAAATAAAATTTTGCTGAAGATCATTGAAAAGCTGTTGCAGCAGAACATCGGCAGGGAACTGCCAGGAATTCACTCTGGGTTCAGAAGAGGACATGGAAGAAGGGATGTCACTGCTAATGTTAGATGGATCTTGGCTGAAAGCAGAGAATACCATACATATGCTTACCTGTGTTTTATTGAATATGCAAAGGCATTCGACTGTGTGGATCATAACAAACTATGAATAACATTGTGAAGAATGGGAATTCCAGAACACTTAATTTTGCTCATGAGGAACCTGTAAATACACTAAGAGACACTGGTTCTAAAAGAACAAGAGGATACCGCATGGCTTAAAGTCAGGAAAGATGTTCGTCGGGGTTGTATCCTTTCACCATGCTTATTCAATCTGTATGCTAAATAAATAACCTGAGAAACTGGACAATATTAAGAAGAACAGGGCATCAGGACTGGAGGAAGACTCATTAACAACCTGCATTATGCAGAAAGTGAAGAGGACTTGAAGCACTTACTGACGAAGATGGAAGGCTACAGCCTTCAGTATGGATTACACCTCAACATAAAGAAAGCAAAAAATTTCACAATGGAACAGATAAGCAACACCATGATAAACAGAGAAAAAATTGAAGTCGTTAAAGATTTCGTTTTACTTGGATCCACAATCAACACCCATGGAAGCACCAGTCACGAAATAAATGACACATTGCTTTGGGCAAATCTGCCGCAAAAGGCCTTTTTAAAGTCTTAAAAAGCACCTTGAAGACAAAGGTGGGCCTGACCCAAGCCATGGTGTTTTCAACAGCCTGACATGCGTGCAAAAGGTGGACAATGAATAAGGAAGACTGCAGAAGAATTTGATGCGTTTGAATTGTGGTGTTGGAGAAGAGTATTGAATATACCATGGACTGCTGAAAGAACACAAAAATCTGTCTTAGAAGAAATACAGCCAAAATGCTCCTTGGAAGCAAGGATGGTTAGTCTTTGTCTCACATACTTTTGACATGTTACCAGGAGGGATCAGTCCCTGGAGAAGGACATCATGCTTGGCAAAGTACACAGTCAGCATAAAAGAGAAAGACCCTAAAGGAGGTGGATTGACACAGTGACTGCAACAATGGGCTCAAGAATAACAAAGATTGTAGGATGGTGTAGGACCAGGCAGTATTTCCTTCTGTTGTGTATAGGGTCACTATGAGTGGGAACTGACACCATCACACCTAACAACTACAACAATCTTTACAGAAGCAGACTATCACATCTTTCTTCATAGGGATGTTGGTGGATTTGAACCACTTACCTTTTGGTTAGCAGCTGAACACTTAACAATTGTGCCACCAGGACTATGTCACATAATCACACCACCCCAAAATTAACTATGTGTGGTTGTTTTTGTTGCTGTTAGGTGCCATTGAGTCAGTTCCTACTCATAATGACGCCAAGTACCACAGAATGAAACACTGCCCAGTCCTGTGCCACCCATACAATTGTCGTTATGCTTGAGCCCATTGTTGCAGCCACTGTGTCAATCCATCTCATTGAGGGTCTTCTTCTTTTCCATTGACCATGTACTTTACCAAGCATGATGTCCTTCTCCAGGGACTGATCCCTCCTGACAACATGTCCAAAGTATGCAAGATGCAGTCTTCCAATCCTTGCTTCTAAGGAGCATTCTGGTTGTACTTCTTCCAAGACAGATATGTTCATTCTTATGGCAGTCCATGGTATTAATGGCCTCCCAAAATGTCCACCATCTAATCCTCCAGAACCTGTGAATATGTTTTCTTATTTGGAATAGGGACTTTACAGATGTGATTTAGTTATGACCTTGAAATTGGGAGATTATTCTGAATTAATCATGAATACCCCAATGCACTTGCCCATTCCCATTGCCGTCGAGTTGATTCTGACTCAGCTACCCTATAATGTACTTGCAGGAGTCCTTATAAGAGAGAGATAGGAGATCAGAGAGATAGAATTTGATAGTAAGACAGAAGTTTAGAGAAAGTTCAAGGTGCTATGCTGCTGGCTTTGAAGATGAAGAAAGAGACAATAAGGCAAGATATGCAAGTACAAACAAGATCTGTTCCCAAGTCTATCTTTAAGTTGAATTTGTAGGTAAGTCAGAATAGGAATGTATGGTTCTTATTTTGCGTCAGTTAGTCAAATGTTTGTCTTGTTATTGTCAGGTGTGGTTGAGTTGGTTCTGATTCTTAGCAACTCTACCTACAACAGAACGAAACACTGCCCTGTCCTGCGTCATCCTCACAATCGTTGCTATGTTTGAGCCCATTTTTGCAGCCACCGTGTCAATCCAGCTCATTGAGGGTCTTCGTTTTTTTTGCTGACCCTTTACTGTACCAAGCATGATGTCCTTCTCCAGGGACTGGTCCCTCATGACAATATGTCCAAAGTACATGAGACAAAGTCTTGCATCCTCACTTCCAAAGAGCATTCTGGATGTGTTTCTTCCAAGACAGACTTGGTTGTTCTTCTGGAAGTCCATGGTATATTTAATATTCTTTGCCAACAGCATAATTCAAAGGCATCAATTCTTCTTCAGTCTTCCTTATTCATTGTCCAGCTTTCACATGCATATGAGGCAATTGAAAATACCATGGCTTGGATTGGGCACACCTTAGTCCTCAAAGTGTCGCCTCAAAGTGACATCTTTGCTTTTTAACAGTTTAAAGAGGTCTTTTGCAGCAGATTTGCCCATTGCAATGCGTTGATTCCCTCCCCCCAAAAAAGGGCAGAACTTATCCAGTAAAAGAAGTGACTTTTTTTCTTTTTAACACTTTTTTTTTACTGTACTTAAATGAAGATTTACAAAACAAATTTGTTTCTCATAAACACTTAGTACGCATATTGTTTTATGACACTGGTTAACAACTCCAAGACATGTCAACACTCTCCCTTCTCAACCTTGGATTCCCCATTACCAGGTTTCCTGTCCCCTCATGCCTTCTAGTCCTTGCCCCTGGGCTGGTGTGCCCCTTTAGTCTTGTTTTGTTTTATAGACCTGTCTAATCTTTGACTGAATGGTGAACCTCGGGAGTGACTTCATTGCTGAGCTAAAAGGGTGCCCAGGGGCCATACTGTCAGGGTTTCTCCAGTTTCTGATATGCCAGTAAGTCTGGTCTTTCTCTGTGAGTTAGAATTTTGTACTACATTTTTCTCCAACTCTGTCTGGGGCCCTCTATTATAATCTCTGTCAGAGCAGTCAGTGGTGATAGCCAGGCACCATATAGTTATACTGGACTCAGTCTGGTGGAGGCTGTGGTAGATTGGTCCATTAGTCCTTTGGACTAATCTTTCCCTTGTATCTTTAGTTTTCTTCATTCTCCCTTGCTCCCAAAGGGGTGAGACCAATGGAGCATCTTAGATGGCAGCTTACATACAGGCTTTTAAGACCCCGACACTACTCACAAAATTAGAATGTAGAACATTTTCTTTATAAACTATTTATGCCAATTGAACTAGATGCTTCCTGAGACCATGGTCCCCACAGCCCTCACCCCAGCAATTCGGTCCCTCAGGGAGTTTGGATATGTCTGTGGAGCTTCCATGACCCTACCTTGTACAAGTTGTGCTGGCTTCTCCAGTATTGTGTGCTGTCTTATCCTTCACCAAAGTTACCACTTATCTATTGTCTATTTAGTGTTTTTCAATCCCCGCCCCTCTCCTCCCCTCCCTTGTAACCATCAAAGATTGTTTCTTTTTGTGTGTAAACATTTTCATAAGTTTTTACAGTTGTGGTCTCTTACAATATTTGTCCTTTTGTGATTGACTTATTTCACTCAACATAATGCCCTCCAGATTATTCCATGTTATGAGAGGCTTTGCAGGTTCATTATTCTTCTTTTTTGTTGTGTAATGCTCCATCATGTGTATGTACCACAGTTTTTTTGTCCATTCATCCATTGATGGGCATCTAGGCTGTGTCCATCTTTTAGCTATTGTGAACAATGCTGCAGTGAACATGGGTGTGCCTATGTCTCTTTGTGTGACGACCCTTATTTCTCTAGGATATATTCCTAGGAGTGGGATTGCTGGATCATATATTTCTATTTCTAGCTTTCTAAGGAAGCACCATATTGCTTTTCCCACCAATAGTGCATAAGAGTTCTGATCTTCCTGCAGCTTCTCCAACATTTGTTATTTCCTGTTTTTTGATTCTTGCCAGTAATTCCTGGGTGAGATAGTATCTCATTGTGGTTTTCATTTGCATTTCTCTAATGGCTAGTGATCAAGAGCTTTTCCTCATGTGTCTGTTGGCTGCCTTAATGTCTTCTTTGGTGAAGTGTCTGTTCATTTCCTTTGCCCACTTTTTAATTGCATTATTTGTCTTTTTGTTGTAGAGGTGTTGGATTTTCCTGTAGATTTTAGAGATTAGGCCTTTGTTGGATTTGTCATAGTCAAAAAATTTTTCCCAGTCTGTACTTTCTCTTTTTACTCTTTTGGTGAAGTCTTTAGATGAGCAGAGGTGTTTAATTTTTAGAAGATCCCAGTTATCTAGCTTATCTTCTGGAGTTTGTGTGTTGTTGGTTACAGTTTGTATCCTGTTAATGCCATGTATTGGGGCCTCTGGCATTGATCCTATTTCTTTTTCTATGAACTTTATAGTTTTTGGCTTTATATTTATGTCTTTGATCCATTTTGAGTTAGTTATTGTGTATGGTGTGAGCTATGGGTCCTGTTTCATGTTTTTGCAGATGGACATTCAGTTTTGCCAGCACCATTTGTTAAAAAGACAGTGTTTTCCCCATTTGATGGACCTTGGGTCCTCGTCGAAGATCAGGTAACCGTAGGTGGGTGGGTTTACATCTGGGTTCTCAGTCCTGTTCCATTGGTCAAAGTAACTGTCATTGTACCAGTACCAGGCTGTGTCGACTACCATAGCTGTAGTAGGTTCTCAGGTCAGGTACTGGGAATCCTTCTACTTTATCCTTCTTCTTCAGTAGTGCTTTACTTATCCGGGGCTTCTCCCCTTTCTATATAAAGTTAATGATGGACTGAGGCCGTGGTCACAATGATGGACTCAAACATACCAACGATCATGAAGGTGGCATAGGACCAGACAATGTTTTGTTCTGTTATTCATGAGGTTGCCATGACTCAGAGCTTACTGGATGAACATTTGTGGTAATTATGTTACAGCAGCAATAGGAAACAAATATACCTATTTCTACTTTTGTTACTTCCTTCTCCCCGTAAGGTACTTTATTTTATTTATTTATTTGCTCCTTTTACATTGTCAGGGTCTGTCTTAGTCATCTAGTGCTGCTATAACAGAAATACCACAAGTGGATGGCTTTAACAAAAATAAGTTTATTCTCTCACAGCCCAGTAGGCTAGAAGTCTGAATTCAGGGTGATGGCTCCAGGGGAAGACTTTCTCTCTCTGTTGACTCTGGAGGAAGGTCCTTGTGATGCATCAGTCTTCCCTGGTCTGAGAGCTTCTCAGCTCAGGAACCTCAGGTCCAAAGGATGCGCTTTGCTCCTGGCACTGCTTTCTTGGTGGTATGAGGTCCCCATGTCTCTTGCTCATTTCTCTCTTTTATATCTCAAAAGAGATTGGTTTCAGACACCATAGATCTCATCACTATAACTGCTACTAATCCATGTTATTATATCATAGTGATAGGATTTACAACACCTAGGGAAATCACAGGAGATGATAAAATGGTAGGCAATCATACAGTCATACAAGGGAATCATGACCTGGCCAAGGTGACAGATTTTGGGGAGGACAAAATTCAATGCATGACAGGGTCATACTCTGATTTCTACCGGTAATCTTACACATCTCAGACATTATGCTAGTGCTCTGCATGTACTTTCCAATTTAATCTTCACAGTAACCCTTTTAGACAGGTCTTTTTCTCCCTCATTTTATAGATGAAGAAGGAAAGAAATTTTCTTTAAATAGTGCTACTCTGATTGGCTTCTAATTAAAAAATAATTATGCAGCAGAGATTAAAACAGCAATTTAAGAGCAACAAAGAACATTACATTGGTATGGCCTGATTTTACAGATAAGAAGCTTAGAGAGAACGTACATGACTTTTCAGTACCATGCAGCAGGTTAGGAGCACAGGGAAGACTATAATACCGAATCTCTTAATTTGAGTTCAATGCTTTTAAGACCACCCCCACTTTATCCCCTACACACATATCTGCATCTTGTTTCAAATTAGCATTTTTGCATATTGGGTTATTTTGTTCGCTTGTTTTTGCCATTCATTTCCCCATGCAGTAGAAGGGAGAGTCAATGTTTTTGAGTTGACTTGTTCCTTAACATTCTGCTTTCCAAAAAAAACCTCTTACCGTTGAGTCAATTCCGACTCATAGTGACCCTATAGGACAGAGTAGAACTGTCACATAGGATTTCCAAGGAGCTGCTGGTAGATTCGAACTGCCTACCTTTTGGTTAGCAGCCTGAGGTCTTAACTGTTCGTTCTTGTTCCAACCCCTGCTGAGAATTTACATTTCTAACAAGTTCCCTAGAAGTTATACATAAGCTTCTGGGGATCTTGTTAAAATGTACATTCTGATTCTGTGTATCTGGGGTGGAAATGCAAATTCGCATCGGGGAACTTGTAAGAAATGCAAATACACAGCAAGCATTTGAACCAGAATGAACCAGTTCAAAACCCTGGTCTATTTGTCTGCAAAAGTCTCCATAACACTGTCGATCATTCAGTCCCCATGAATCAGCCAATATATCAGCATCCTTCTCTTGTGAGACCTACTTTATATACAGGCAGAGTTAACTCTGGGCCGAACAAATTGGATTTGGGAGGACATTTCTGGCCCATTTTAAGTTAATGGGGCCTTGAAGGAAATGCAGATAATGTAGTATGGTTGAATACAGGTTATATGGGGTAGGAGAAACAGCATTAGAATTTTGCCAGGTGTAATACAAAGATTACAACAGAATCAGACTGTGGGCCACAGGCTGATTGTGTTGAGCTCACAGAAATGCATTTTTAAAAGAATGTGTATAAGGTTACTAAAAATAGGATGAACAGAAATGTCATAAAAAGGAGAACAGTAGGAAGAGGAGAAGTAGGAGGAGGAGGGAAGAAATCTCATTTATATTGAGGGTTTATTATATGCTAGGTCCTGTATTAAAACATTGAAACCTGTACTACCTCCTTTTACCTTTATTACAATCCTAGGTATAATCATTCATTCCCAGATGAGAAAAATGGGAGTTTACAGAATTTAGTCACATAACTTGTAAATGAGAGCTGGGAGCCATTTTTTAAATGTATACATTTATTTCCCTCTAGAATATAAGCTCCATGGTGGTAGGGATTTTTCTCTGTTTTGTTCACTCTTGTATCCTAAAGCCTACAACAATGCCTTCCATGAATTTACAATGAAGAAGTTCTCAGAGACTGGTTTATGTCACTTAACGGATCTTTACAAGGCATGCCCTGTTATTTATGTTTTCTCCTCAGAGCCAAGGATGATGCTGAATTTTTAGTCAAAACCATTAACTATTCCTACTGGTAGCAACAGGGAGCCCTGGTGGTGCAGTGGTTAAGTGCTTGGATGCTAACCAAAAGGCCGGCGCTTGGAACCCACCAGCCACTCTGCAGAAGAAAGATATGGCAGTCTGCTTCCATAAAGATTACAGCCTTGGAAACCCTATGGGGCAGTTCTACTCTGTCCTATAGGGTCGCCATGAGTCACAATCAACTAGAAGGCAACAAGTTTGGTGTTATTTTAACTAGTAGCAACAACCTGAGGGAAGAAATAAAACTCTTTACCAGGACGAATTATATGATCAGACTCAAACAATCAGAGAGGCTGCAAGTTTATCTTCCAATGCCTGCCCTAACATGGTGGAAAGATTGTGGAGGAAGGATGTCAATATCAGCAGAGGTCAGCTGCCATTGCATAATGGAGGAGCAATAGCAGTGGCTAGATGTATTTGCAATGCATCATCTTACAAAATGACAATCCAGCACAAATTGCTTCTATGGAGATAATAAGGATAATGGGGAAAGCATTTCTCTTACTCACTCCTTGTTTCCAGAATTTAAGATAATGGTGATTACGTGCAAAGCATTTTGAAGGGTTATTGCCAATCTGCCAAATGGGATTCCTCAACTCTCTGACTCCTGTACCTTATCTAAATGGACACAGATCATGGCCTGTGGTAGAAACTGTGATTGAATGTTTCATAAATCAGCCCAAGCTCTTGTACCTTGAACTTGTAGAGGAAACAATGGAATTTCACTACTGAAGTTGTAACTAGAATTTAAAGGAAAATATCTGTGTGGTGGTTAGTAAGTTTTTGAGTCCACAGAGGGAGAAAATGTACACCATGGATGGGACAGATTAAGAGTGATTTTTGGCCAGTGATGGGAAGATAGAATTAGGCTCTGAATACTTGAGAGTCTATGGCATTACTTCTTGACTAGAATTCCATGATTCCTATAGTGCTATAACTTCAAAATTCATATATAAATGGCTTTTCATTTTCCTAGTATAAAATTACAGTAGCAACAAAAAAGGCCACTGAGACTTTGAACTTTTTTTTCTTTCAAGGGAAAACTAGATGTTTTAGTGATAAGGACCTGGTTTTAGGCAGATAGGCCTGGGTTCAAATCCAAGCTCTGCAATTTACTTCTTTTGTAAATATTAGCAAGTAACTTCAATTAGTTCAGTTTCCTCAACTGTGCTTCAAAGCTATTAGTAGCAGGCACATACTGATGATATATATTCATATATATATTTAAATAAAGTAATATATGCCTCTGGCAATTGTTTAAAAAATTAGAGAACATGCATGTAAAGGGTTGTTAGTTCTTGTTAGGTGCTGTCTATTTGGTTCTAACTCATAAAGAACCTATGTACAACAGAACCAAACACTGCCTACTGTGTTACAGGCTCACAATCATTGTTATGTTTGTGCCCATTATTGCAGCCACTGTGTCCGTCTATCTTGTTGAGGGTCTTCCTCTTTTTCTCTGACTCTCTACCAAGCATGATGTCCTTTTCCAGTGACTGGTCCCTCCTGACAACATGTCTAAAGTATGTGAGATGAAGTCTCACCATCCTTGCTTCTAAGGAGCATTCTGGCTGTACTTCTCCAAAGACAGAATTGTTCATTCTTCTGGCAGTCTGTGGTATACTCAATATTCTTTGTCAATACCATAATTCAAAGGCATCAATTCTTCAGTCCAGCTTTCATATGCATATGAGGCAATTGAAAACACCATGATTTGGGTTAGGCACACCTTACTCCTTAAAGTGACATGTTTGCTTTTTGTCACTTTAAAGAGGTCTTTTGCAGCAGATTTGCCCAATGCAATGTGTCCTTTGATTTCTTATGCTCCCATGGGCATAAATGAAATTCATGACAACTTCAATCTTTTCTCCATTTATCCTGACATTGCTTATTGGTCTAGTTGTGAAGATTTCTCTTTTCTTTATGTTGAAGTGTAATCCATATTGAAGGATGTGATCTTTACCATTTCTCTTCACTTTCAGCAAGCAAGGTTGTATCATCTGCATATTGTAGGTTGTTAATGAGTCTTCCTCCAATCCTGATGCCCCATTCTTCTTAATATTGTCCAGTGTCTCAAATTATATGCTCAGCATACAGATTGACTAAGTATGGTGAAAGGATACAACGCTGACACACACTTTCCTGACTTAAAACCATGAAGTAGCCTCTTGTTCTGTTAGAACCACTGCCTCTTGGTGTATGCAGAGGTTCCATATGAGCCAATTTAAGTGTCTGAAATTCTCATTCTTCACAATGTTATCTGCAGTTTGTTATGGCCCACACAGTCAAATGCCTTTGCATAATCAATAAAACACAGGTAAACATCTTTCTGGTATTCTCTGCTTTCAGCCAAGATCCATCTGACATCAGCCGGTCCTCTTCCAGGTCCTTTTCTTAATCAAGCTTGAATCTCTGGCAGTTCCCTTCCTATGTACTGCTGCAAACACATTTGAATGATCTTCAGCAAAATTTTTCTTGTGTGTGATATTAATGATATTGTATGATACTTTTCCCATTCTGTTGTATCACCTTTCTTTGGAATGGGCACAAATGTGGATATATTCCAGTCAGTTGGCCGGGTAGCTGTCTTTCAAGTTTCTTGGCATAGACGAATGAGTCCTTCCAGCGCTGCATCTGTTTGTTGAAACATCTCAATTGGTTTCGATCAATTCCTGAAACCTTGTTTTTTCCCAATGCCTTCAGTGCAGCTTAGACTTCTTCCTTCAGTACCACTGGTTCTTGATCTGTTGAAATGGTTGAAGGTTGATCAATTCTTTTTGGTGCAATGACTGTGTATTCTTTCCATCTTCTTTTGATGCTTCCTGTGCCTTAATATTGTCCCCATAGAGTCCTTCAATCTTGCAACTTGAGGCTCGAATTTTTCTAACTTGAGGAATGCTGAGCATGTTCTTCCTTTTTGGTTTTCTGACTCCAGGTCTTTTCATACTTCATTATAATACTTAACTTTGTCTTCTCAATCTGCCTTTGAAATCTTCTGCTCAGCTTATTTACTTCATCATTTCTTCCTTTCACATTGACTACTCCACGTTCAGGAGCAAGTTTTGGAGTCTCTTCTGACATCCATTTTGGTCTTTCTTTTCTGTCTTTTTAATGACCTCTTGGTTTCTTCTTGTATAATGTCTTTGATGTCATCCCACAATCTGACTGGTCTATGGTCATTAGTATTCAATGCATCAGATCTATTCTTGAGATCGTCTCTAAATTCAGGTGGGATATACTCAAGGTCGTGCTTCGGCTCCCGTTGACTTGTTCTAATTTTCTTCAGCTTCAACTTGAACTTGCGTAGGAGAAATTGATGGTCTGTTCCACAGTCAGCCCCTAACCTTGTTCTGATTGATCATATTGAGCTTTTCCATCATCTTTTTCCACAGATATAGTCTATTTGATTCCTGTGTATTCCATCTGGCAAGGTACACATGTAAGGTCACTGTTCATGTTGCTGGAAAAAGTTATTTACAATGAAGAAGTCTTTGGTCTTGCAAAATTCTATCATGCCATCTCTGGCATCGTTTCTATCACCAAGGCCATATTTTTCAACTACCGATCCTTTTTCTTTGTTTCCAACTTTCACATTCCAATCACTAGTAATTATTAATGGATCCTGATTGCATGATCGATCAATTTCAAATTGCAGAAGTTGGTAAAAATCTTCAGTTTCTTCCTCTCTGGCCTTAGTGGCTGGCAGGTAAATTTGAATATTAGTTGTATTAACTGGTCTTCCTTGTAGGCATATGGATATTAGCCTACCACTGACAGGGTTGTACTTCAGAATAGATCTTGAAATGCTCTTTTTGATGATGAATGCAATGCTATACCTCCTCAAGTTGTCATTCCTGGCCTAGTAGACCGTACGATTGTCTGATTCAAGATAGCCAATAGCTGTTCGTTTCAGCTCACTAATGACTAGGATGTTGATGTTTATGTGTTCCATTTCATTTTTGATGACTTCTAATTTTCCTAGATTCATACCTTGTACATTCCACATTCCTGTTATCAATGGATGTTTGCAGCTGTTTCTTCTCATTTTGAGTCATGCCACACCAGCAAATGAAGGTCCTGAAAGCTTGACTCCACACATGTCATTAAGGTTGACTCTACTTTGAAGGGGCAGCTCTTCCCCTGGTGTCTTTTGAGTGCCTTCCATCCTGCAGGGCTCATATTCTGGTACTGTATCAGACAATGTTCTGCTGCTATTCATAAGATTTTAACTGGCTGATTTTTTCAGAAGTAGACTGCCAGGCCCTTCCTAGTCTGTCTTAATCTGGAAGCTCAGTTGAAACCTACCCACCATGGGTGACCCAGCTGCTTTTTGAAATACCAGTGGCATGGCTTCCAGCATCACAGCAACATGCAAGCCACCACAGTATGACAGACTGACAGATGTGTGGGTTTATGTAAAGTACCTGGCTCATATAGGCAGTGGATAAGTAGTCGTGGTTGTTTTTAGGAGCCCTCCAGTCAGTTCTGACTCATAGCAACCCTATGTACAACAGAAGAAAACACTGTCTGGTCCTACACCATCCTCACAATGGTTCCTATGTTGCAGCCACTGTGTCATTTCAACTCGTTGAGGGCCTTGACTTATTTTTATCTACTATACAAAGATACATTAAGAGTGAAAGTACATCATTTCCATTAAAAATATAACCAAATTCAGCTCAAAATAAGAACATTCTTGAAAATTTCTATGTTTAAATTAAAGAATTGAACAAGGAACATGAAAAAGCGATTCATAAACAGAAGAAATGAAAATGGACAGAGCTTATGAAAAATTCTTCAAGCTCACTGGTTGGTGGAAAGATGTAAAAAAAAATTTTTAAATTACCAATTTTCAGTAAGTATATGGGAAAATGGAATATTTTTATAACATTCTAAAGTTATGGAAAAATTGGCAGTATAAATTGTTATGTATTTATGGAAAACAATTATGCAATATATATTAAAGATAAAAATGATCATATTCTTTGACATAGAAATCTCACTTTTGGTATCTATTCTACAGAAAAAAAAAAAAAGGAAAAAAACCAGCAAAAGATCATATTCTAGACCATAAAACAAGTCTTTAATACTCTTAAATGGATTGAAATCATAGAATATATTCTATAAGTAAATAAATTAATTTAGAAATTAACAAAAGAAAAATATCAGGAATATCACTAAATATTTGGAAATCGAACAACATATTTAACCTGAGTCTAAAAAGAAATCGTAAGAATGATTAGAAATTATGGAACTAAATGAAAATGAAAATATAAAACATTAAAATTCTTTGGACGCAGTTAGTGAAATTGTGTGAAATTATAACATTCAAAACTTACATTATAAAAGAAAAAAGGTCTCAAATAAATTATCTAGGCTTTCACCATAAGAAACCAAAAAACAAACAAAAAAAATTAGACCCAAAGAAAGCAGGATGAAGGAAATAATAAGAACCAAAACAATGAAATAGATATTAGGCAGCAGAGAACAGAAGAGAAAATAAATGAAACCAAAAGCTGGTTGTTTGAAAAATCAATATAATTTTAAAACTTTAGCTAGACTAACCTAGAAAAAAAAGAGAAGACATAAATTACCAAAATCAAGAATTAAAGAAGGAAGAACATTACTGATTCTGTAAACATTGAAGAATAATCACTAAAAAGTATAAACAATTTATGCCAATAAATTTGACAGCCTTAGATAAAATGGACAAATTCCTTGAAAAAAAAAACTACCAAGCTCACCTAAGAAAAAAATAGATAAACTTAACAGCTCTGTATCTATTAAAGAGATAATATTCATATTTTTTTTTATTCATATTTAAAACTTTCCCTCAAAGAAACTCCAGACCCGGGTGGGCTCTATTAAGCATTTCAGGAAGAAATAATACCAATTTACACACACTCTTCTAGAAAATAGAAGGTGTGGTATCCCTTCCCAATTCACTTTATTTGGCCAGTATAATCCTGATATCAAAACTAGACAGACATTAAAAAAGAAGAAACCTTTTCTATATAGATATCATGAATTGAAAAACTCAATATGATCAAGTTGTCACTTTCACCAACTCAATCTATAAATTCCAAACCAAAACCAAGGCTATGATTATCCATTCAAAATGAATCATTGAGAACATTAAGGTACATTCAATATACACAACATTATGTTATTTTTAAGTTTTCTTTTTCTTTAAGAGTTACATTCAGGAGGGTGGGCCAAGATAGGGGAGCAGTCAGAGGCTTCCTGTGGTTCCTCTCATGACAAAGACCTGAAAAAACAAGTGAATTGATTATATATGACAATCTAGGAGCCCTGAACATCAAAGACAAAGTTAAGGAATCACAGTGAGTGGCAGAGGGAGGGAGAGATGGCTCAGAAGCAGTGAGGAGTTGCCAGACCTGACTTGGCAAGAACTAGCACCTCACAGGCTGGATGTGCTGGTGCTCAAGAGGTGAGGGAAGCAGTGGAGCTCGGCTCGGGACTCGTTTTCCACATTGGTAGAGACAGAGTGGTGGAAAGCCTGCTCAAGCCTTGAGAACCAGTGAGAAATCGTGCTCAGTCTGAGAAAGATAAGTACAAATGACTAATCTACCACACAGATTAAAAAACAAAACAAAACTCTTTTGGCAAGTATCTCTCTCCCATTTACCTGCCCCAGATTCACCCATGTTATGAGATGTTTCTCAGATTGCCACTCATCCTTATAGCTGATACAGATGAAAATAGGCTTCAGGTACATACCCTGTTGTACTGTGCTATTGAGAGTCTACGGTGTTGAAATGGGCCTACACAGGTCTATGTAGGGGTAAAAGACATTCAAATTCATAAATGTTGGAGAGGTTGTGGAGAGTCTGGAACACTTACACACTGCTTCTGGGATGTAAAATGGTACAACTACTTTGGAAATTGATATGGCGTTTCCTTAAAAAGCTAGAAATAGAAATACTATATGATCCAGCAAGCCCACTCCTTGGAATATATCCTAGAGAAATAAGAGCTCTCACATGAATAGATACATGCACACCCATGTTCATTGCAGCACTGTTCACAATAGCAGAAAGATGGAAACAACCTAGGTGCCCATCAGCAGATGAATGGATAAACAAATTATGGTATATTCACACAATGGAATACTACACAAAGATAAAGAACAATAATGAATCACAATGAATCTGAGAAACATCTCCTAACATGGATGAATCTGGAAGGCATTATGTTGAGTGAAATTAGTCAGTTGCAAAAGGACAAATATTGTATGAGACCACTATTATACAAACTCAAGAAAAGGTTTAAACACAGAAGAAAACATTCTTTGATGGTTACAAGAGTGAGGAGGGAGGGAGAGGGAAATTCACTAGATAGTAGATACGAATTATCTTAGGTGAAGGGAAGAAACTTCAGGAGAAGTCAGCACCACTGAACTAAACCAAAAGCTCAGAAGTTTCCTGGGTACAATCAAACACTTCGAGGGACAGAGGACCAGGGGTAGAGGTCTGGGGACCATGGTTTCAGGGGACATCTAGGTCAACTGCCATAACAAAACTTATTAAGAAAATGTTCTGCATCCCACTTTGGTGAGTGGCATCTGGGGTCTTAAAAGCTAGCGAGGGGCCATCTAAGATGCATCAATTGGTCCCAACCCACCTGGAGTAAAGGAGAATCGAGACCATCAAAGATACAAGGAAAATATTAGCCCAAGTGACAAAAGAGGCCATATAAACCAGAGACTCCATCAGCCTGAAACCAGAAGAACTACATGGTACCTGGCTACCACCAATGATTTCCCTGACAAGGAACACAACAGAGGCTCCCTACCAAAGCAGGAGAAAAGTTGGGTGTAGAGCTCAAATTCATGTAAAAAGACCAGACTTAATGGTCTGACTGAGACTGGAGGAACTCCAGAGGATCGACTTGACGGCACTGGGTTTTTTTTTTTTTTTGGTCTCTGTTAACCCAGAACTAAAACCATTCCCAAATCCAACTCTTCAGGCAAAGTTTAGACTGGACTGTAAGACATAAAATGATATTTGCGAAGAGTGTGCTTCTTAGTTTAAGCAGATGCACGAGACTAAATGGGTAGCTACTGCCCTGAGGCAAGATGAAAAGGCAGAAAGGAATAGAAGCTGGTTGAACGGACATGGGAAATCTGGAGGGGGAAGGAGGGGTGTACTGCCACATTATAGGGATAGAAGAGAGCAACTAGGGTCACATAACAATGTGTGTATAAATTTTTGTATGAGAAACTAACTTGAGCTGTAAACTTTCACTTAAAGAGACAATTAAAAAAAAAAGAGTTACCTTCATATTATTGATCTGGAGGTATATCTGTAATATTTTGTAAAATTTCAAAGTGATATGAGCAGTATAAAAAAAAGAAAAATTTTTTTGTACTCCCTTTTTATTATTAGGAAACAAATAAACCCTATATATAGAAGTATAGAGAGTAAACCATTAATTTTTATTACCTCAGGATGCTGAGATTAAAGGTGGCGAGGGGAGATTATTACTTTTTTTATTAATGTATCTGTGCATTGTTCATTTTATTTTATAAAATCATATATTATTTTTACAAGTTGAAAAATCTAATGAGTTTAAGAAAGAAAGAACAATTGCAGTTGCCTCATTCTGAAGGGCTTCTGTTTTTAATGTTACTACTGCCAAGTAGTCGTTGCAGTACACATATACCTGCATCGTTCCCGAAATTGATCACATTGTATTTTAGCTGTTAGTTTGCATGACTGCCTCTTAGTAGATATAAACCATTGGAAATCAGGGAAGAATTTTACGCGTCTTAAATCTCTGGGATCACTCATTAATCGACTATTTATTGAGTATCTACTAAGTATTAGTCACTAGCCAAGCAATGGACATATTTTCCACTACATAATAGAGTTTCAAGAAGCCTTGGTGTAAGCGCTCGCCTGCTAATTGAAAGGTTGGTTGTTCGAACCCAGCAGCTGCTTGGAGGGAGAAATAATCCAGTGATCTGCTCCTGTAAAGATTACAGCCTAGGAAACCCTGTGGGGCAGTTCTGCTCTGTCCTGTAGTGTCATTCTGAGTTGGAAACTACTAGATGGCACACAACAACAATAGAATCTCAATGCATCTTAATTACTGAGTTGACTTTAGTCAAGTTATTTCATGAAGGCAGAAGAAGGAAGGCTTTGAATATATAACCCTCTAACAAATGTCAAAAAAAAAAAAAAAGCTGTAATATCTTATCTGTCCACTTATAATCTGATTTAAAGCAGAATTTGGCTCTGCAATTTGAGTGTGAAAAAGAGATTTGAGAAATGAAAAATTATATAAAAGTCCAATTTAAATCGGTTTAAAAAAAAGCCATATGTTCTATATCTGATGCTCTCTGCTCCTACCACATCCTTAAGACTACAATTTAAGATCATAAATTATAGGCTGAGTAAAAATTACCACTACCCACTTTCAGTAGAATTTATGTTCTGGAAAAATTTAAGTATATAAATCTATCAGTATCCAGGTAAACCAAACCAAAACCCATTGCCATCAAGTCGATTCTGACTCATAGCGACCCTATAGGACAAAGTAGAACTACCGCATAGAATTTCCAAGGAGCACCTGGTGGATTTGTGCTGCTGACCTTTCAGTTAGCAGCTGTAGCACACAACCTCTATGCCACCAGGGTTTCCAGGTAGGAGAGCCCAAATTCTTATGAACCAATGTGCAAGAATTAGGTTAATCTTGAGACGGGACATTTGATCTCCCAAAGTCCACAGGTCTGGTAGCCCTGGAGAGGTCCAAACTGTGTTCACAGTCACCATCTGTAGCTCTAATGCTGGTTTCATAAGTTGCATGTGGTCACAGAGTAAAAAACCAGCACTCCCTCCTCCCCAAAAATAACTAGTACAACTGTCAAAAGTATGGATTCTGGAGCCTACTTAAGTTTAAAATCCAAGCCCCACTATTTGCTGCCTCTGTGACTTTAGGTAAATTACTTAATCTCTTTGTGACTCAGTTTCCACATGTCTAAATTGAGAATAATAAAAATATTCACCACATAGAGCTATTATGAAGACTTAATGAGTCAATATTTGTAAATTACTTGAAACAACCCTTGGCCCATGAGAAGTATACGATAAATAAAGAAAAATAACTATGCCTGGTAAGCCAGTTGTGCTTGCTTTATGTGTTAGTGAACATGTGAGAAAGGCAGCCACACAGGGTGGGTTGGGTGAGCATCATCTGCGTACAACTTAATTTCTGCTTCACTGAGTATTGACATTTTTGTTTCTCTCCCTATGATTAGAGGTGACTACCCTAGAAACTACTCGCCAAAAGGCTGGCAGTTTGAACCTACCCAGAAGTGCCTTGGAAGACAGGCCTGGCAATCTGCTTCTGAAAACCCTAAGAAGCAGTTCTAGTCTGGGGTCACCAGGAGTCAGAATCAACTCAACAGCAATTAACAACAACCACTCCAGAAATACCAGCTGAAGAAACTTCTAAATGAAAATGCTCAGAAGAAGAAAATGTAAATGAGTCTACCCCATGCCAAGTTTCTTCATTCTAGGATTCTGGGGCTGGAACTTTGTCACAAATCTGAGCAATGGTGTTATAAAACAGACTGACAAGGCTGTGAATTGCAACACTACATCAAGCTGGAGCCCTAAGCTGTTATACTTTTTTTTGCTTTGGGTTTTTACCCCATATGCTTACCATTTCTTTAGGCCTACTTGCATGCGTTCAGATTTCTATCCTTCAGGGGGAAGAAAATACTGGGGTTTAAATCAGTCAGGATTTTTCTAAGTCTTAGAATGACAGAATTATGGCATTTGAGAATTAGTACAGAGAGAGTCACAGAAGGAAGACCTGTGTCTCTCTCTGCTTCACTTCCTTTCCAAAATCTGCCTGCACTGGTGTTGTTTAAGCCTGTTGCTATTTTTCCATTATATTGTGCCTTCTATGTCTTGTTTATCGTTTGAACAATAAATGATAACCACAATAGTGCTAGTTGGTAGTGTTTACTGCATACCAGATACTGTGCTGAGTACTTTACATGTGTTATTTTATTTAATCCTTTCAATCACTCCAGCTGTTATTTTTATTCCAGTTTAACGGATAGGGAAGCTGAGGCTTACAAAGGTAGATCAACCAGTTCAAGGTTAAATGGCTAAGTGGCCACATGACTAAACAGGTTTGGGACCAAGTTTTGTTCAGTTTCAAAGAGCATGTCCTTGACTAGTACCCTGTGATTCTCACGTGGGATACAGCATAGTGCAAGGAACCTAGTAAAAAAAAACCCAAAACCAAACCCAGCACTGTCGAGTCGATTCTGACTCATAGCGACCTTATAGGACAGAGTAGAGCTGCCCCATAGAGTTTCCAAGGAGCACCTGGCAGATTTGAACCGCTGACCCTTTGGTTAGCAGCTGTAGCACCTAGCCACTACGCCACCAGGGTTTCCAAGGAACCTAGTAGGGACTCAAAAAATGAATGTTTCCCTTCAGAGGCGGCTGAATAATAAAAAAAAAAAAAAAAGGAAAAGATTGAGAAATACATATATCTCAATAGGATATTTGGTATTCTTTACCTTTTTAGGAAACCCTGGTGGTATAGTGGTTAAGTGCTACGGCTGCTAACCAAAGGGTTGGCAGTTCGAATCTGCTAGGTGCTCCTTGAAAACTCTTTGGGGCAGTTCTACTCTGTCCTGTAGGGTCTCTATGAGCCGGAATCGACTCGACAGCACTGGGTTTGGTTTGGTTACCTTTTTAAAAAATACATGTATGCGTTCCTTTATTTAATTTCAGTTACAAAATTGTACTAGATTTTATTTTTTATAAGCATTTCAGAATAATAGTGCATCAAGAAGTTGATTGTACCATAAAGGCAAAGATTGTGGAGAAAGTATTTTCAAACCACATTTGTTTGTCTTATCTTCCTGACCATAGAATCTTCTTCTATGATAGATAACTATGACGTCATGGTGGGCACTGGATGTGATCAAGAGGACTCATCTTGGGTCCTGAATCTGCTGTTTACCTTCCATGGTCCTTAGGCAAGAGATTTCAACTCTTTGATCTTAATTTTCTCATTTGTGAAATGGAGGTAATAGTATCTTATAAAAGTGGGGTTCACACAAATTGTTGTATATGAAAGCATCATAAATCATGAGGCACTTTACCCATGTAAAGCACAATCAGATTCCTTCTCTCCCTAGTTGCTAAGGCCTTGGGATTCTTGTACTTGATGAGCTGCAGGGAGTAGATCAGAGACTATACAAGACAGGCGACAGAGATGTACAAGAATAAGGAGAGATATTTCCCCAGGATGACACAAAATGCCACACTATTTTTTTTTATTGCTCATTTGACCATGCACACTGCCCCTTTCTGACCTCCTCAGTGAGAATCGGCAATTGAATGGGGGAGACAGGAAGAGAAGAGAACTGGAACCACCTGGATTGATGCAGTCATGGCTGAGAGGACACTGGAAGATTTTGCTCCAGGAATGAAGGAGGTGAATTTTTGAAGGACTCCTAAAAGAGCCGGAAAGTACAAAAGGAAGATTTGCCTAGGCATAGCTTTTATTGAGTATGATGACACAGTTTAGTTAAATTCTGGTTTTCCTGTCACAGAAGCCAGGTAATATTTGGAGAATATCATCAACTAAACCACTGCTTTTGTTTCCAAATGTAACAGACATTCAGTGGAAGACAAGTATTTGGATGAAAACTTGATAACATGAATTTACCTCTTTTCTACTTAGGATCATCTCTTAAAAGGAGTCTCCCCCACTGTTCAATCCCTTTCTTTGTCCTCTTTCCCACTGCAAATATAATTCACTCTACATGGTTCAGATTGCCTAACTTTGGATTTTCAGTAAGAAAGGGTATTTTTAAGCACTAGGCGTGCTATATCTAAATACCTACCCCCTATCCTCTCCCCATTTCACACAAAAACAAGAGGCTTTGCTGAAGAGGATAACACGCTTTCCTATCAACCTGAACATTGATAGCCTACCTACAAGGGATTAGGAGTTGAAAAGGTAACTTTCGTTTTAAGATCAAAGTGAGGATAAAATAGAATGAACTAATGGCTATTTCACATTTGGAATTAGTCATGAAAGAACTTCCTCCTACCTTGAAAAGGGAGTTTATCTCTCAGTAAGAAACATTCACTTGGTGATTTACATGTATTCCCGTCACCCTCACTATTAGCCTCTGAGTTCTCAAAAGAATTTGTGAAAGTGTAGTAGGACTGATGTACAAGAAATCAACAATGATAGTAATGAAAAGGGCATTTTATTGTCTGGAGATCATAAATTCTCTTCCGCTGCATCTTTCTTCCAATGAATTAAAATAAATACAGTGACTCAATGTCAGATTCTCAGGAATAAGAAAAAAAGAAGCCTTCAACCAGAACGTCTGGTGTCTCCGCCGTGTTAAGCTATTTCTGGTGGGCTGACATCACTGATGGATCATGGCTTCCAAACCACCTCTGTTCCTGCCTGCAAACTTAACCTTCAGAATTTGGTAACAATGAAGATTGACTTTGTGCTTCTCATAGCACAGTCAGAGTAATTCAAAGAGAACTGCAGTCCTTACCCACTGTGCTAGTAAAGGAAACTGATTTAGAAACCTGTTTGCAGAGAGCAGTTTTTACGAAATTATGGTCCAAAATTGGATGCTGTTTTTGAGACAGGATGAAATTTGATCCTTTTGTCAATGACAATAGAGGGTTCATTGCCCACATGATAGAAGCTTGTGTGTGGTAGGTGATTCTTCAGAATTTCTGGGCAGTTATAAAGCAAACTAAATCAACTCTAGGATAATGTGATTGTGAGGAAACTCGAGGCCTAGTGCAGTGCACACCTCTGCCTTCAGCAAGCAACCTGAATTGACCATCATGACGCAATACCTCTCTTCTGTTGCCTCGACTAAAATGGCTTCCTACAGCCAGGTCAAGTTTATCTCTTATAGTAATGCTACAGAAAGTCTCTTGTGGCCACCTAATTGACCACACTGCCTCTCAGTGGGACCACCCACTTATCTTGTTAAAATTTAAGCCCAATTTCTCTTTGTACATCCTTTATATGGAAGACAAGTCACTTCTCTTGGTATTATGAATCCCTTTAACCAGAAGGCAATTCTGAAAGTAGCTTTCAGTTTTTTCTTCTTCTCAGGCAAAGTAATCCTAAATTTTGTAAGCCTTCTTCTTGCAGGCTCCACTTTCTGTCTCATAATTCATCCTATGATTAGCTGTGGCTTTCCAAGGTTTCTTCAGAGTTTTGATTGGGCCTAACCACAGGCAACTTGATAAATGTGTCTCAACAATGAATGTAAGTCCTGCTTGCCCAGAAGGCTCTCTGTCTAACTGGGCTGCTGAGACCGGAATCTCCTTAAATCACTGAAGTTACTCATTAGTCTTTGTCTCTAAAAGTATCCCCTGCTGAAATAAATAAGGTAACTGGAAAGAAGGGGGAGTGTTGTTCGTGGGAGTCTTAGTTGTAGATGATTTTTTTAGGTTACTGACTGATAGCATGGTGTGGGGGAGATGGCATGGTGGAGTGCAAAGAGCACTGGACTGGGATTCAGCAGAGATTAGAATTTTCCCACCATTGCCACTCACCAACAGTGTGATCTGGGCAAATGTCTAGACTCAGGTCTCTTATCTGCCTCCGGAGGATTCTGGAGAGATGATATTTATACTCCTAATCAGTTCTGAAATTTGGAATTCCATAACTTAATATCAAGAAGAGATCTAAGAGTATATAATGCCAGTTATAGTTTCAAGGTGAAAAAGGTTAAATAAAGCTACAGCAGAGCTACTTTATGTTTAAGAAGTTTGCAGTAGTGGAGGGCTACAAACATCTGAGTATAGAATGAAGGCTTCGATGCCAGAAACTGGGGAGGTGAGATATGACTGGGTTCCAGTTTTGTCCAGGGCCTCAGCCAATGCAGAAGACAACTTCTGAACTCTGCTTTCTTACATAAGCCCAACTATGCCAAAAGATACCTTAATGATACTGAAGATACCGAAGACATTTAGTGCTTAGCTTTGAGAAAAATCTTATTTGTTGAAGGCAAAATCATCTCCTCTAGAGATGCCAAGATGATAAATATTCTGGCAGAAAGGTTGATGACTCTCAAGTTCTACAGTAAACCCAAGAGACAACTAGGATTTATCTTTCCTTTAATTTCAAAACATATAACTCCAAAAAGCTCAGTAACAATACAGGTTTTGACTTAGACAGCCTTTTGTTAGTTATATCAAGAAAGGATAGATGAGTCTCAAATAAAACAGAAAAATATGTCCTTGAACACTAGACCCAATGAATTTGGATTCCATCAATAGTTAAAATCAATATAACTTAGGGGTACACATTTTGGACTCAGCCAAGTGTGGCTTGGAGTTCTGACTCTGTCATTTAATTGAAACATAATCTCACATGAGGCTAGTTAATCTTTTCTAGCTTCCATTTTCTCATCTGTCAAATGGAGATAATAATAATAATAATAATCTCTTATTTATCTCAACCTTTCTTGCTGAAAGTGAAAAGGACTTAAAGCACTTACTGATGAAGATCATAGACTACGGTCTTCAGTATGGATTACACCTCAACGTAAAACCCACTGCTGTCGAGTCAATTCCGACTCATAGAGACCCTATAGGACAGAGTAGAACTGCCCCATAGAGTTTCCAAGGAGCACCTGGCAGATTTGAACTGCTGACTTCTTGGTTAGCAGCCGTAGCACTTAACCACTACACCGTGAGGGTTTCCCCCTCAACATAAAGTAAACAAAAATCCTCACAACTGGACCAATAAGCAACATCATGATAAACAGAAAAAAGATTGAAATTGTCAAGGATTTCATTTTACTTGGATCCACAGTCAACATCCATGGATACAGCGGTCAAGACATCAAAGGTCTCATTGCATTGGGCAAATCTGCTGCAAAAGACCTCTTTAAAGTGTTAAACAGCAAAGATGTCACCTTGAAGACTAATGTGTGCCTGACCCAAGCCATGGTGTTTTCAATTCCCTCCTATGAATGTGAAAGCTGGACGATGAGTAAAGAAGACTGAAGGAGAACTGATGTCTTTGAATTGTGGTGTTGGAGAAGAATATTGAATATACCATGGACTGCCAAAAGAATGAACAAATCTGTCTTGGAAGAAGCACAACCAGAATGTTCCTTAGAAGCAAGGATGGCAAGACTACGTCTCATATACCTTGGACATGTTATCAGGAAGTCCGTGGAGAAGGAAATCATGTTTGGTAAAGTAGAGGGTCAGGGGAAAAGAGGAAGACCCTCAACGAGATGGATTGACACAGTGACTGCAACAATGGGCTTAAGAATAACAATGATTGTGAGGATGGCACAGGACCAGGCAGTGTTTTGTTGCGTTGTACATAGGGTCACTATGAGTTGGAGCTGTCTTGTGATAGTGCCTAACAACAGTAACAATATATTTATCTCATAGGGTTGTTATAGAGTCCCTGAACGGCACAAACGGTTAAGTGCTCAACTACTAGCTGAAGAATTGGTGGTCCAAACCCTCCCAGAGGTCCCTTGGAAGACAGGCCCGGTGATCTGTTTCCAAAAGGTTACAGCCCTAAAACCCTATGGAACCGTTCTACTCTGCACACATGGGGTCGCTCTGAATCAGAATCAACCTAATGGCAACTAACAACATCAATGGTTGTTACATAGATTTAACAGTAAAAAGTATTTACTCCAATTGTTAGCATATGGTAAGGGCTCAGTAAATCATTATCACTTTCCAGGAGAGTCAAGTGATAACATTGTGGTCCTCTGAGAAAAGAGGTGTGGTCTTCCAATTTGCTGCTTGTTTCTGGCTGCTGAACACGGCTCCTGAAAATGAGCTGAAATGTGTCAAATATGAGTCTCACAGAAATGGAGGCCTGCTTTAAGCTAGATTCCTAGGCCAGGCCAGTGTCTGATATTAAAGTTTCCCTGCAGTCATACTGAAGTATTATTATTATATATTGCTTTGAAAACAGAAGCTGAGACCCATGTCCTCAAAGTACCTTTTAGGCTATGTTGATTGGTCCAGTCAACCTTCTCATTTCCTGGTGGAATCACTGTTTCGGTCATTGTGAGACAAAAGGTTGAGAATAGATAGATGGCCAATTTTTCTGTGTACCAATGCCTTAGCTTATTTTAATTTTTATTAAAAAACCAATGAAAAACACAAATTTCACTGTGGTTATGAGTCCAGTCCTCTGTGAATGATGTTATTATATTTGTGAGGGTCTATAGGAAATATTACATTTGGTCCCATCATATCTAAGAAAAATTTTTAAAATGTTTTATGTAGTTGGGGTTAGTGATGAATTGAAAGGTTGTATTGTATTGTTCAGTGAATGTATACAATTTGAACACGCACTTTTCATTCTTACTGTAATTTGTCTCTATGTCAATTCAAAATTTACATTGATATATACGTTTTTTAATTTTGTAAACTTAAGTTCAAGCCGCAAAAATGACATCTGTGTATAGGACAACAAACAATCATTTGAATTCATTGATGTAAAGCATTTTACACCCAGTAGAGACTCAAATAACCAATGTAGTAAGCAGATGGGAAAATATAATAAATAATCTGTCTTTCAATGACATTTATGTCTTCCTCTCATTCAGCAATGGCAGACTAAATAGGAAAATGGATTTTTTATAGTTACAGCCTAGGAAAGCTTCTTTGAAATTGCTTTTATCGGAAGCTCATTTTTAATATATTAGACTGAGTATCTAATCAAAAGATCTGCATTTTATGATACAAAAGGTTTAAGACCTTTTAGGAAAAAAACTTACAAGGGTGTTCAAATATAAATAAAATCCAAAAGTGTTTGCTGAAATGGAGGGCATTTTAGTGAAGGCACATCAAGCTAAGGCATTTAAATCTAAATTTTACTTCCTGATCTACTTGTTATAGTATCCAAAGTGAAAAAAAAAAAAAATCAAAGAGCAAAATAAATAAATAAATGGACTGGGGAATTTTTAGCTCGAAGGAGAGAAAATCAATAGAAAAATTAAACTAAAAATCTTCAATTTTAGAAGCTGTTTTGGCCAAGAGAAGGAGACACATTGTTCTCTACCTTCATTTACTTAAAAAATGCTTACAATTTATAAGAAAATAAGGATCCAATGCAAAGCACTGTATGGAAGTCTTCACTGAATTAAAAAAAAAAAGAAAGCAAAAACCCAAACTTGTTGATATTGAGTCGATTCTGACCCATGTCGACACGATGTGACGGAGTAGAAATGCTCCATATGGTTTTCTTGGCTGTAATCTTTACGAAAGCAGATCTCCAGGTCTTTCTTCCACTGTGCTGCTGGGTGGGTGCGAATCACTAGCCTTCAGGTTAGTAGTTGAGCAGAAATCAATTGTGCCACCAGGAACCTCTTCATTGAATAAAAAACCAAACCCATTGCTGTCGAGTCGATTCTGACTCATAGCCACCCTATAGGGCAGAGTAAAACTACCCCAGGAAGTTTCCAAGAAGCACCTGGTGGATTCGAACTGCTGTCCTTTTGGTTAGCAGCCGTAGCACTTAACCATTATGCCACCAGGGTTTTTCTTCATTCAATAGGAAAAAAAAAAAGCACCATTTCCTGTTGGTGAGAGTTTTTAACATGGGATAGAGAGTCTGCAGGCTCCGAAATCCCTTTGCAAGATCTTTTGAAATATGACAGTTATCTTTTTCAAGTTGGCCTGACTTACTCAAGTGTGATTGTCTGCAAGTCCATTAGTACCCTCTTCAAATCCTCTAGCTCAAATTGCTGTTTGCCAAGTTGTGTTATATTTATTTAAAAAGTGACCTCAGCTATGTGCTTAAAAAAAGGGGAGAATTATTTAGAAAGTAAATCTTCCTAATTTTCATGTCCAATGTGGTCAGGGCAAAGCCTTGACTGTAGTGCCCATATTTTCCAAATCCTACTGAAGTCTGTCACAATAAAAGGAAATATTGGGAAGTGGTTGCATTTCTGAATTCTCATTTTACATTTTTTTTTTTGGCTCTGTTAGATGACTCAGAACAGTTCTTTCATTGCTTATAGCTTTTTTGTTTGTTTGTTTTTCAGTCCATAGATAAATCCAGATGGAAAACCATCACACCGGAGACTAAGGAACATCGTGCTGACTGGTGACATTGTGTAGCACATCCAGTGACTCAACCAAAATAAATTGGGAATTCTGGATCTGTACACCATCCTCCATCCATTCAGCTACAAATAGAAAACAAGTTTATATAATTTTTCAAATTGTTGCTTAATTCAGAGTAGGAACTAGCCAGATGCCGTCATTCAATGTACAACTCAAAACCTTAAACTGTATTTTGCCTGATCCCTAACCAACCTCTGGCTACTCTTAGGCTGATTCCATCTAGTTTTGGACCCATGGGAGGATTCCTTCTTCTTGTTCTTATGTACAGCTATTACGAATCTTTCCTTTGGGGTCATTTTTCTAGCAAGGATGGCAAAAGGAGGCAAATGGATGATAGAGAAGGAACTAAAGGTCTTTCCACCAGGATGTCGTGAGCAGGTAAATCTGACTTTTAAAACAATTACCCAGGCCACCAAGGATAAAAATGGGGCAAAACGACAGAAGTAGGAGCCATAGTCTGATGTGGATAATTCTAAAAGTCCTAAAATCACAAAGTCAGTTGTCATTGAAAAGACACAAAACAACTCCTTATTAGGCATATTATCTGCAATCAAATCAAACAAACAAATTTTCTTAAACTCTAGGGAAAGGATGATGGAGTTTGCCATTTACTTGGAAAGTTATTCTCTCTATGCTGAATGTCTTTATGAGCAAAATAGAGATCATAATAACATCTTTTCTCTTAGACTTGTTGGGAGGATTAAATGCCACAATGTACATAGACACTTAACATGGCACTGTGTGCATTAAACAACAACGAAAAACAAATACCATTGAGTCCTGCTCATGGTGATTCCACGTGTGTCAAAGTAGAACTATGCTCCATAGGGTTTTCAACGGTTGATTGTTTGGAAGTAAATTGCCAGGCCTTTTTTCTAAGATGCCTCTGGGTGGACTAGAACCACCACCCTTTGGGTTAGCAGCCAAGCACTTTAACCATTTAATGTGTAGAAAAACTCCTCTACATACTTAATTTACACCACCCAGGGACTCCATCGTGTGCATAGTAAAGCCTTACTAGATATTAGCCATTATTATATTGAAAGTATCTAGTGAAGAGGAAGTTGTAAATATAAACTAAAATCAGATTATGTGTAATTACTCATTTAATATATATAATATATATATAAAATATATATATATTTATATATATAATATATATAAGAAAAAATATATAAGGGATCAGGATATTCTCCTTACAAAGTGTATTCCCTTTATGTTTTCATTTTTTTGGGAGTAAAAACATGAGATTTCCTTAAGGTTACTCCTGACATTTCTCCCTTAGCCTTATATTTATAGATTTATGAATATGTATACTCATATTTTATATATTTATAGAAATGTAAATGCTGAGTTACTCAGCTTTCACGTAGTCACCACATAGAATTTCAGGATCCAAACCCTGATAGTTGGAGTAGGGACATACACATTTAAAGGACTATTTATTCCAAATCACATGCGTTCACTGAATGTACAACTCAGAACCTTAAACTGTATCTTTTCTGGCCCCTACTCTCCAGCCCACTCTCTATCCCAAATCACTACCTTCTCAGAAGAAACTCTAGCGCCCTGCATGAAGTACTCCAATCTACTTATAAAGTTGTTTTGGTTTTGTATGAAGGGTTAGAAGAAGATGGAATAGAATGCGGTATGAGAATAGATATTTGGAGCAAATGTGATAAATAGGTTACCATCATTTCATCACAACAATTGTTTTGATGAAATCTAATTAAAAACTCTTCTGCACACTTAATTAACTGATAGATCATTTCTTTTTGAGCTTGGCTACAACACCAACTAAAAATATATTGAATTGCAGTTTGATTCCAAATTCTAATCAAGCTTCTATAAGAATCTGAATCATTTCCTAATTTCTATGACAACCAACTTTTACTTTTTACTGTTTCATGTGAAGCCAGGAACGACACTGACTCAAATCAGTCTCATCTTCAACGACGACTACTTAAATTGTTTAGACTCCTTTATGTGGTTTGAGTGCTAAAGAAATACATGCATGTTTTAAAAATAGTTTATAAACAGAAGTCACCTGATTGTGAAGACCAAGATTTCACTGGGCTGAAATTCACATTTCATTACGTTTTTATTCAACAATTTTATCTTTCTGTTAATCCACTCTTTCCTTAATCTCGACTCTCTCTTTGTTGTTATTGTTAGGTGCCCTTGAGTCCGTCCCGACTTATAGTGACCCTATGTACCACAGAATGAAATACCGCCCGTGCTGCATCGTGCTCACAATCATTGTTATGCTTCAGCCCATTGTTGCAGTCACTGTGACAGTCCATCTCGTTGGGGGTTTTCTTCTTTTCCCTGACCCTCTACTTTACCAAGCATGATGTCCTTCTCCAGGTACTGATCCCTCCTAACAACATGTCCAAAGTGTGCAAGACACAGTCTCACCGTCCTTGTTTCTAAGGAGCATCCTGGTTGTACTTCTTTCAAGACAGATTTGTCCGTTCTTTTGGCAGTCTTTAGTATATTCAATATTCTTCGCAAACACCACAATTCAAAGGCTTCAATTCATCTTCTGTCTTCCTTATTTATTGTCTGGCTTTCCCATGCATGTGACGCAATTGAAGATACCATGGCTTGGGTCAGGTTCACCTTAGTCTTCAAGGTGACGTCTTTGCATTTCAACACTTAAAGGAAATCTTTTGCAGCAGATTTTCCCAATGCAATGTGTCTTTTGATTTTTTGACTGCTGCTTCCATGGGTGTTGACTGTGGATCCAAGTAAAATGAAATCCTCGACAACTTCAATTTTTTCTCCATTTGTCATGGTGTTGCTTATTGTCCAGTTTTGAGGACTTCTGTTTTCTTTATGTTGAGGTAGTCTATACTGAAGGCTGTGGTCTTTGACCTTCATCAGTAAGTGCTTCAAGCCCTCTTCACTTTCAGCAAGGAAGGTTGTGTCATCTGCATAATGCAGGTTGTTAATGAGTCTTCCTCCAATCTTGATGCCCTGTTCTTCTTCATATAGTCCACCTTCTTGGATTATTTGCTCAGCATACAACTTGAATAGGTATAGTGAAAGGATGCAACCCTGAGGCATACCTTTCTTGACTTTAATCTATGCAGTATTCCCTTGTTCTGTCCGAACAACTGCTTCTTGATCTATCTGCAGTTTCCTCATGAGCACAATTAAGTTTTCTGGAATTCCCATTCTTCACAATGTCATCCATAATTTGTATGATCCGCACAGTCGATAAAACACAGGTAAATATCCTTCTGGTATCCTCTGCTTTCAGCCAGGATCTATCTGACATAAACAATGATATCCCTGGTTCCACGTCCGCTTCTAAATCTGGTCTGAATTTCTGGCAGTACCCTGTCGATGTACTGCTGCAGCCACTTTTGAATGCTCTTCAGCAAAATTTTACTTGCCTGTGATATTAATGAAGTTGTTCTATAATTTCCTCATTCAGTTGGATCCACTTTCTTGGGAACAGTCATAAATATGGATCAGTCATGGACTGAATTATGTCCCCTCAAAAATGTATCATTTGGGCTGGGCCATGATTCCCAGTGCTATGTGATTTTCCCGTATGTTGTAAATTCTGCCTCTATGATGTTAATGAGGGAGGATGGGCAGCAGTTGTGTTAGTGAGAAAGGACTCAACTTACAAGGTTGGATTTTGTCTTGAGAGAATATTTTGAGATATAAAAGATAGAAGTGAGCAGAGACACAGGGAGACCTAATACCACCAAGATAGCAGCACCAGGAGCAGAGCACGTCCTTTGGACCTGGGGTCCCCGTGCCTGAGAAGTTCCTCGACCGGGGGAAGATTGATGACAAGGAGTCTTCCTCCAGAGCCAACAGAGAAAAAGCTGTCCCCTGGAGCTGACACCCTGAATTTGAACTTTAACTGACTAGACTGTGAGACAATACATTTCTCTTCGTTAAAGCCATTCATTTGTGCTATTTCTGTTACAGCAGCACTAGATGACTAAGACAGTATCCCTTCCAGTTGGTTGGCCAGGTAGCTGTCTTCCAAATTTTTTGGCATAGATGAGTGAACACTCCCAGTGCTGCATCCATTTGTAGAAACATCTCAATTGATATTCCGTCAATTCCTGGAACCTTGTTTTTCACCAATACCTTCAGAGCAGCTTGGACTTCTTCCCTTCAGTACCATGGGTTCCTGATATATGCTACCTCTTGAAATGGTCGAATATTGGCCAATTCTTTTTGGAATAATGACACTTTGTATTTCTTCTATCTTCTTTTGATGCTTCCAGCGTTGTTTAACATTTCTCCCATAGAACCCTTCACTATTGCAACTTGAGGCTTGAATTTTTTCTTCAGTTCTTTCAGCTCGAGAAATGCCGAGCTTGTTCTTCGTTTTCAGTTTTCTATCTCCAGCTTTCTGGACATGTCTTTATAATACTTTGTCTTCTCGAGCCGCCTTTTGAAATCTTCTGTTCAGTTTTTTTACTTCATCATTTCTTCCTTTTGGTTTAGCTGCTTGACGCTCAAAAGCAATTTTCAGAGTTTCTTCTGACATCCATTTTGGCTTTTCTTTCTTCTCTGTCTTTTTAATGACCTCTTGCTTTCTTCATGTGTGAGGTCCTTGATGTCTTTCCAGAGCTCACCTGGTCTTTGGTCATTAGTGTTCAAAGCATCAAATCTATTCTAGAGATGGTCTCTAAATTCAGGTGGGATATACTCAAGGCCATACTTTGGCTCTCGTGGACTTGTTCTAATTTTCTTCAGTTTCAACTTGAACTTGTATACGAGCAATTGATGGTCTGATTTGCAGTAGGCCCCTGGCCTTGTTCTGACTGATGATATTGAGCTTTTCCATCTTCTCTTTCCACAGATGCAGTCGATTTGACACCTGTGTATTCAACTAGTGAGATCCATGTGTATAGTTGCCATTTATGTTGGTGAAAAAAGGCATTTGCAATGAAGTCATCGGTCCTGCAAATTCTATCATGTGATCTCCGGCATTGTTTCTATCACCAAGGCCATGTTCTCCAACTACTGATCCTTCTTCTTTGTTTCCAACTTTCCCATTCCAATCACCAGTAATTATCAATGAATCCTGGTTGCACATTTGATCAATTTCAGACTGCAGAAATGGTAAAAATCTTCAGTTTCTTCCTCTTTGGCCTTAGTGGTTGGTGGGTAAATTTGAATAATAGTCGTATTAACTGGTCTTCCATGTAGGCTTATGGATATTATCCTATCACTGACAGGGTTGTACTTCAGGATAGATCTTGAAATGTTCTCTTTGACGATGAATGCAACACTACACCTCTTCAAGTTGTCATTCCCAGCCTACTAGGTCATATGATTGTCTGATTCAAAATGACCAGTACCAGTTGATTTCATCTCACTAATGGCTAGGATATCTATCTTCGAGAATTCCATTTCATTTTTGATGATTTCAATTTTTTTAGATTCATACTTCATACATCCCAGGCTCTCATTATTAACGGATGTTTGCAGTTGTTTCTTCTCATTTTGAGTCATGCCACATCAGCAAATGAAGGTCCCGAAAGCTTGACTCCATCCATGTCATTAAGGTGGATTCTACTTTGAGGAGGTAGCTCTTCCTCCGTCACCTTTGTGTGCCTTCCAACCTGGGTGGCTTATCTTCCAACACTATATCAGACAATGTTCTGCTGCTATTCATAAGGTTTTCACTGATTAATTATTTTCAGCAGTAGACTGTCAGGGCTTCCTCTCTCCAAGCCCCCAGTTATGTTGACCCTCATATGTTCCCTGAAAGGTGTGGTAGTGGAATTGACTTAATTGCAATAATATTTATTGGGCATATATTATGCACCAAGCTCTGTAAAAGTTTTGGGGATGTCTAGGCACAAAGACAGAAACAATTTCTGCCTTCATAGAACACACAGTCTGCTGGTGAAAACGAATAGAGAATTACAGTGTAGTGGCATCAGGCCTCTGACAGGAAAATACAGTGCTATGACATGTCACTTAGGTCCTGCTTCCTTGAGGAAACAGGATCAGATTCTAATGTTAGAAAGACCTTTTCCCTTTTGTACTTTAAAACTACAATATGAAGACTCAAGCAGTTCTAGGACTCAGTTCTCTCTTATTAGATGGTTTCAGTACCCCAGGCAAGGTAATAATCTTAAGTGTATATGTGGTGGTGGGGAGAGAATTGGGTCTGTCACAGGAAGCCATTTTGCTTTCTAAAATAATAACTGTCCCACATGTCAAATAGCTTGCTAAAAAAAGTGCCAACCTTTGTTTCCCTTTTGCCCCTGCTTTTTGTCAGCACTTCTTTAGACTCAACAACTGAAGATGAGAAAACTTAGTTCAGCTCAGCCTTACACATCACCCACAAAATTGTCAACATGTTACAACACTCAGATCCTATGAGGGGAGCTGGAAAAAAATGGAAAGTTAAATCTTTAACAAAAAAAGTTTTTCTTCCATTTTCATCAATGTGTAGGGCAATTAGTTAACACAATTTAACCTGGAATTTACCTACCATCACAATTGAAAAGGTTACATTTAAATGCATGTATAGGTAAACAACACTGCTTTCTCTGCTTTCAACCAGGATCCATCTGACATCAGCAATGATATCCCTGGTTCCACTTCCTCTTCTGAAACTAGCCTGAATTTCTGGCAGTTCCCTGTCAATATACTGCTGCAGCTGCTTTTGAATGGGGATCTGCAGCAAAATTTTGCTTGTGTTTGATATTAATGATATTGTTCTATAATTTCCACATTCAGTTGGATCACCTTTCTTGGGAATAGGCATAAATATGGATCTCTTCCAGTCAGTTGGCCAGGAAGCTGTCTTCCATATTTCTTGGCATAGATGAGTGAGCACGTCCAGTGCTGCATCTGTTTGTTGAAACATCTCAATTGATATTCCATCAATTCCTGGAGCCTTGTTTTTTGCCAATGCCTTCAGAGCAGCTTGGACTTCTTCCTTCAGTACCATGGGTTTCTGATCATACGCTACCTCAAGAAATGGTTAAACATCGACTAATTCTTTTTGGTATAATGACTCTGTGTATTCCTTCCATCTTCTTTTGATGCTTCCTGTGTCGTTTAATATTTTCCCCATAGAATCCTTTGCTATTGCAACTCAGGGCTTGAATTTTTTCTTCAGTTCTTTCAGCTTGAGAAACACCTGGCTGAAAGCAGAGAATACCAGCAGGATGTTTACCTGTGTTCTATTGACTATGCAAAGGCATTCGACTGTGTGGGTCATAACAAGTTATGGATAACATTGTGAGGAATGGGAATTCCAGAACACTTAATTGTGCTCATGAGGAACCTTTACATAGATCAAGAGGCAGTTGTTCGGACAGAACAAGAGGATACTGATTGGTTTAGAGTCCGGAAAGATGTGCCTCAGGATTGTATCCTTTCACCATACCTATTCAATCTGTATGCTGAGCAAATAATCTGAGAATCTGGACTATATGAAGAGGAATGGGGCATCAAGATTGGAGGAAGACTCAACAACCTGTGTTATGCAGATGACACAACCTTGCTTGCTGAAAGTGAAGAGGACTTGAAACACTTACTAATGAAGATCAAAGATCACAGCCTTCAGTATGGATTACACCTCCACATAAAGAAAACAGAAACCCTCACAACTGGACCAATGAGCAACATCATGATAAACGGAGAAAAGATTGAAGTTGTCAAGGATTTCATTTTACTTGGATCCACAATCAACACCCATGGAGGCAGCATTCAAGAAATCAAAGGATGCATTGTATTGGGCAAATCTACCGCAAAGGACCTCTTTAAAGTGTTGAAAAGCAAAGACATCACCTTGAAGATTAAGGTGCGTAGCCCAAGCCATGGTGTTTTCAATCACCTCATATGCATGTGAAAGCTGGGCAATGAATAAGGAAGACCAAAGAAGAAGACGATTGTGAATTGTGGTGTTGGCAAAGAATATTGAATATACCATGAACTGCCAAATGATCAAACAAATCTGTCTTGGAAGAAGTACAGCCAGAATGCCCCTTAGAAGCAAGGATGGCGAGACTACATCTCACATACCTTACACATATTATCAGGAGGGATCAGTCCCAGGAGAAGGACCTCATGCTTGGTAAAGTAGAGGGTCAGCAAAAAAAAAAAAAAAGGAAGACCCTCAACAAGATGAATTGTCACAGTGACTGTAACAGTGGGTTCAAGTATAATAAAGATGTGAGGATGGCGGAGGACTGGGCAGTGTTTTGTTCTGTTGTACATATGGTTGCCATGAGTAGGAATAGACTTGATGGCACCTGACAACAACAAGCAAGATAGATTGGAGAGCCACCAGTATGTCATGGCATGCCAGTTCAGGACTGTTGACCAACAGGATAGATTGTAAGCTCTGTAGCATGGCATCCGAGTTGTTCATGGTCTGGCTGCTGTGCAGTCTCCAGTCAAGTCTTTCACTGCTCTTCTTCACTCCCGTTTCCTCTCAGACACTCTGCGAAGCTTGCTGTTGCTTTATGCTCGCCCACTATGTCTCTATGCTTTAGCTCACGCTATCCCCTCCGCTTTGGGTGACAACCCACTGCGCCAACCCTGCCAATATAGCTCCTACATTTTCTGCACATTGTTTCAAGTGCAACTCAAGTGCTACCTTCATCAGGAATTATTTCCTGATAATACCCATATTATTGTAAACAGTTAATGTGCTCAGTTACAAACCAAAAATTTGGAGGTGTGAGTCCACCCAGAAGACCTGAGAAGAAAGGCCTGGTAATCTATATTCAAAAAATCATTCATTGAAAACCCTGTGGAGGACAGTTCTACTCTGACACACATGAGGTCACCAAGAGTCAGAGTAAACTTGACAGTAACTGCTTTTATTCTTTTATACTCCCTGTAGTGGGTTGAACAATGCCCCCTTGGAAGATATACCCACATTTCAGAACCTGTGAATGTTCCCTTACTTGGAAAAAAGGTCTTTGCAAATGTAATTTAGTTAAGGCTCATAAGAAGAGATCATCCTGGGTAATCTGAGTGGATCAGTGACAAGTGTTCTTATAAGAGAAAGGCAGTGGAGAGACAGGTGGAAAAGAATAGAATGCCATGTGATGATGTAAGCTGAGATTGAAGTGATGCAGCCAAGAGCAAGGAAAACCTGGAGCCCTGAGAGGCTGGAAGAGGCAATGAAGGATTCTGCCCTAGAGTCTTACAGGAATATGGCCCTGCTAACACCTTCATTTTGGACTTCTGGCCTCCGTAACTGTGAGAGAATAAATTTCTGTTGTTTTAAGATGGTAAGTTTGTGGTAACTTACTACAGCATCCCTAGAAAATTAAGCTTTCAGAATTACATATATATATGTATTCGTGCCTGTCTCCCCAATGTAATAGAATGAAGCTCCTTGAGGATAGGAAGCATGTCTTAGTCACTTATTACCTCCATACCTTGCCTGGTGCATGGCATATAGTCTGTACTTGTTAAGCAAACAAATGAATGGATAGATGAGTGGAAAAATAAATAAGAACTAAACATTTCAGTGGCTTGACTCTAAAGTGTTAAGAAACAAAGTTTGACTTTCTGAAAGGCACTTCCTTATGAACATTGGACCCTGCCTTGCCCTCACCTGCTGTCTGTGTGTCCTGAACACTCTGGCTCTTGCTGGGTTTTATTTAGCATCATACCAAATCAAAAGAAATTAGATGTTCATGCCTTTCCTTGCTTCCTGGGGTTTAACCTTCCTTTTGTACGAGTCCTTCCCAACTCTTACAGCAAGGCAGTGCCTGCGTGCACCCTAAAAGTGCTGTATTCAACACCATGTGTGACCACCATCTAGACAGCTATTCTATACCTACCCTACCCCTCCTTTTTTTTCTTTTTTCTTTTTAAGCTGTGTGCAAACGTTCAGCTGTGGCATAATTCAGTGTGGAGTTGGAGGCATACTCACTGTAATGTGTTTTTCCAATTGTGTGATATTTCCACTGCATGATGAAGGAGACCTTGAACCCAAGCCCTGAAAGTCCAGCCATGCGGTTTCATAATTAGCTTCTTTACTTGTTGACTCTAATTGGTGCAGGCTGACTTACTAACTGTGGTCTTTGCTTAGGTTTGATATTCTCTGGAACCTCATTTTCATCCATTCAAAGAGTCAGTCTCAGAAATTAGGGGAGGGAGGCAGGACCAAGATGGTGGAATAGTCAGATGCTTCCTGTGGTCCCTCTTATAACAAGTGCCCTAAAAAACAAGTGAATCTATTATATGACAAACTAGGAGCCCTGAGCATCAAAGTAGAGGAGTCAGGATGAACAGCAGGGGAGGGAGGTACAGTTCAGAAGCAGCGAGGATTTACCAAACCTGACCTGGCCAGCACCCTGCAGACTGGATTGGCGGGGGCGTGCGGGCTGAGGCAAGCAGTAGCACTTGGGATGTGTTTTCCACACTGGGGGAAACTGAGCAGCAGAAAGCCTGCCCAAGCCTCTGGAGCCGGGGGAAGCAGTGCTGTATCTAAGAAAGCTAAGTGTAAGCCTCTTACCCACTGCATGGGATCAAAACAACCCTTCCCCCTCTGGAAGTGCCTCTCTCCCCTTAACCCATGTCCATCACGCTTAGCTCCAGTCCCGGTCTGGCTTCAGTGATTGCCATGTGCCCTGGGCTAGAAGTGGAACTTGTCACACGCTCAGGGCCAATCTCCCAGCTTTGGAGAGGGAACAAGTAAACAAACAACAAATAGGAAAAAATAATCTGCCAGCTCCCCTAAGATGGGAACTCAGGGCAGACACAGCCCTTTTGCCTAGGCACAGGCATTAGGGGCCCACGGACTTAAAATGCCTTTTACACTTGCCTAGAGCTGTGTGAGCCCATTTCAATAGCATAGACCCTCATTAGCATAGTACACACCTTAGGCTCAAAGACACAAACTGAAACTTAAAGGATGGAAAAAAAATATAGCAAACAAGCAATGATCAAAAAAGAGCAGGAGTGGCAATATTAATCCCTGACAAAATAGACTTTAAAGCAAAATTCACCACTAAGAATAAGGAAGGATACTGTATAATGGCTAAAGGGTCAATGCGCCAGGAGGACATAACCATAATAAATATTTCACACCCAATGACAGAGCTCTGAAATACATAAAACAAATTCTAACAGCATTGAAAAGAGAAATAGATGACTCCAAAATCATAATGGGAGACTTTAAAATACCACTTTTGGTGAAGGACAGAACATCTAGAAAGAAGCTAAATAAAGGCACTGAAGATGTAAATGCCAGAATCAACCAACTTGATCTCATAGACATATACAGAATACTCCACCCAAGAGCAGCCAATTATAGTTTCTTTTCCAATGAACATTGAACATTCTCCAGAATTGTCCACATGTTAGCCCACAAAGCAAGGCTTAACAGAACATAAAACATCAAAATATTGCAAAGTATCTTTTCTGACCATAAAGCCATAAAAGTAGAAATTAATAACAGAAAAATCAAGGAAAAAGAAAATCAAATACATGGAAACTGACCAACCCATAGCTCAAAAACTACTGGGTTATAGAAGAAATCAAGGGCAGAATAAAAAAATTCACAGAATCAAATAAGAATGAAAACACACCCTACAAGAACCTTTGGGACATGGCAAAAGCAGTTTCAGAGGTCAATTTATAGCAATAAATGCACACATCCAAAAAGAAGAAAGGGCCAAAATCAAAACATTAACCCTACAACTCAAACAAATAGAAACAGATCAGAAAAAGAAGCCTGTGGGCACGAGAAGAAAGGGAATAACAAAAATTACAGCAGAACTAAATGAAATACAAAATGGAAAAACAACTGAGTTAACAAAACCAAAAGCTGTTTTTTTGAAAAGATCAAGAAAATCAATAAACATTGGCCAAACTGACAAAAGAAAAAGAGAGGAGGAAGCAAATAACCTGCATAAGAAATGAAATGGACAATATCCTAGCAGACCCAACTGAAATTAAAAGAATCGTAACAGAATATGAAAAACTGTACTCCAGCAAATTTGAAAACCTAGAAGAAATGGACAAATTTCTAGAAACATACTACCTGTCTAAGTTAACGCAAAATAAGGAAGAAAAATAACTAAACCTATAACAAAAAAAGAGATTGAAGAGGTAATTAAAAAACTCCAAACAAAAAAAAAGCCCTGGCCCTGACGGCTTCATTGGGGAATTCCACCAAATTTCACAGAAGAGTTAACTCCAGTACTGCTGAAAGTGTTTCAGAGCACAGAATAGCATGGAATATTCCCAAAGTCATTCTATGAAGCCAACATAGCCCTGATACTAAAATCAGGCAGTGACAGCACAAAAAAGGAATATTGCAGACCAATATTCCTCATGCACATAGACACAAATATCCTCCACAAAATTCTAGCCAATAGAATTCAACAACATATCAAAAAAAAAAAAAATGCTTAGAAATAAATCTAACCAGAAACATACAAAGAAAACTATAAGACACTACTGCAAGAAATCAAGAGAACTACGTAAGTGGAAAACCATACCTTTGTCATGGAGAGGAAGATTCAACACTGTGAAAATGTCAATTTTTCCCAAAGTGATCTACAGATAAAATGCAATCCTGATCCAAATCCCCGTGACATTTTTTAACGAGATGGAGAAACAAATCACCAACTTCATATGGAAAGAGAAGAGGCCCTGGATAAGTAAAGCATTACTGAAGAAGAAGAACAAAGTGGGAGGCCTCACACTACCTGATTTTAGAACCAATTATACTGCCACAGTAGTCAAAACAGCCTGGTACTGGAACAACAACAGATACATAGACCAATGGAACAGAATTGAGAATTCAGATGTAAATTCATCCACCTACTAGGAACTAATATTTGACAAAGGCCCAAAGTCCATTAAGTGGGGAAAAGACAGTCTCTTTAACAAATGGTGCTGGCATAACTGGATACCCATCTGTAAAAAAGTGAAATAAGACCCAGGCCTCACACCATGTACAAAAACTAACTCAAAATGGGTCAAAGACCTAAATATAAAATCTAAAACGATAAAGATCATGGAAGAAAAAAAAAAAAAAAAAAAACAACACTAAGAGCCCTAGTACTTGGCATAAACAGTATACAAACCATAACTAATAATGCACAAACACCAGAAGAGAAACTAGATAAGTAAAAAAAAAAAAAAAATAGGAGCTCCTAAAAATCAAACACTTCTGATCATCTAAAGACTTCACCAAAAGAGTAAAAAGACAACTTATGGACTGGGAAAAAAATTTTGGCTATGACATATCCTGTCAGAGTCTAAACTCTAATATCTACAAGACACTGCAACACCTTAACAACAAAAAGACAAATAACCCAATTAAAAAATGGGCAAAGGATATGAACAGACACTTCACCAAAGAAGACACTCAGGCAGCTAACAGATACAGGAGAAATGCTCACAATCATTAGCTACTAAAAAAAAAAAATAGAGAAACTCAAATCAAAACTACAATGAAATACAGTCTTACCCCAACAACAACAACAACAACAACAACAACAACAAAAACCCCAACAAGGCTAGCACTAATCCAAAAAACACAAAATAAGAAATGCTGGAGAGGTTGTGGAGACACTGGAATACTTATACGCTGCTGGTGGGAATGTAAAATGGTACAACCACTTTGGAAATTGGCTTGTCACTTCCTTAAAAGCTAGAAATAGAAGTACCATACAATCCAGCAATCCCACTCCTTGGAATATATCCTAGAGAAATAAGAGCTTCATACAGGTAGATATACGCACGTCCATGTTCATTGCAGCACCGTGCAGAATAGCAAAAAGATGGAAACAACCTAGGTGCCCATTAACAGATGAATGGATAAACAAATTATGGTACATACACACAGTGGAATACTACACAATGATAAAGAACAATGATGAATCCACGAAACATCTCCCAAAGTGGATAAATCTGGAGGGTATTATGCTGAGTGAAATCAGTCAGTCGCAAAAGGACAAATACTGTAATGGCTACAGCAGTGTATTGACAGGGAACTGCCAGAAATTCAGGCCAGTTTCAGAAGAGGATGTGGAAACAGGGATATCACTGCTGATGTCAGATGGATCCTGGCTGAGAGCAGAGAAAGCCAGAAGGATGCTTACCTGCATTTTATTGACTATGCAAAGGCATTCAACTGTGTGGATCATAACAAATTATGGCTAACATTGAGAAGGATGGGAATTCCAGAACACTTAATTCTGCTCATGAGGAACCTTTACATAGATCAAGAGGCAGTTGTTCAGACAGAACAAGGGGATACTGACTGGTTTAAAGCCAGGAAAGGTGTGCGTCAGGGTTGTATTCTTTCACCATACCTATTCAATCTGTATGCTGAACAAATAATATGAGAAGCTGGACTATATGAAGAAGGACACGACATCAGGATTGGAGGAGGACTCATTAACGACCTGCTTTATGCAGATGACACAACCTTGCTTGCTGAAAGTGGAAAGGACTTGAAGCACTTACTAATGAAGATCAAAGACCAAAGCCTTCAGTATGGATTACACGTCAATGTTAAGGAAACAAAAATCCTCACAACTGGGCCAATGAGCAACATCATGATAAACGGAGAAAAGACTGAAGTTGTCAAGGATTTCGTTTTACTTGGATCCACAATCAACAGCCGTGGAAGCAGCAGTCAAGAAAACAAGAGATACATCGCAATGGGTAAATCTGCTGCAAAGGGCCTCTTTAAAATGTTGAAGAGCAAAGATGTCACCTTGAAGACTAAGGTGTGCCTGATCCAAGCCATGGTATTTTCAATTGCATCATATGCATGTGAAAGCTGGACAATGAATAAGGAAGACCAAAGAAGAATTGACGCCTTTGAATTGTGGTGTTGAAAAAGAATATTGAATATACCATGAACTGCCAAAAGAATGAACATATCTGTCTTAGAAGAAGTACAACCAGAATGCTCCTTAGAAGCAAGGATAGCAAGACTGCCTCTTTCATACTTTGGACATGTTTTCAGGAGGGATCAGTCCCTGGAGAAGGACATCATGCTTGGTAGAGTACAGGGTCAGCGGAAAAGAGAAGACCCTCAACGAGATGGATTGACAGTGGCTGCAACAATGAGCTCAAGCATAACAAAGATTGTAAGGATGGCGCAGGACTGGGCAGCGTTTCGTTCTGTAGTGTGTAGGGTCGCTATGAGTAGGAACCGACTGGACGGCACATAACAACAACAACAACAAACAAGCCACTATTATAAGAACTCAAGAAAAGGGTGGAACAAAAGAAAACGTTCTTTGATGGTTATGAGGGTGGGGAGGGAGGGAGAGGTGAATTCACTAACTAGATAGTAGACAAGAATTATCTTAGGTGAAGGGAAGGACAACATACAATACAGGGGAAGTCAGCAACACTGGACTAAACCAAAAGCTAAGAAGTTTCCTGAACATAACCAGACAGTTCGAGTGACAGAATAGCAGGGGCTGGGTTCTGGGGAGCATGGTTTCAGGGGACATCTCAGTCAACTGGCATAACAAGGCTTATTAAGAGAATGCTTTGCATCCCACTTTGGTCAGTGGCATCTGGGGTCTTAAAAGCTTGTGAGCAGCCATCTAAGACGCATCACTTGATCCCAAACCACCTGGAGCAAAGGAGAATGAAGGACACCAACGACACAAGGAAAATATTAGCCCAAGAGACAAAATGGCCACATAAACTAGAGACTCCATCGGCCTGAGACCAGAAGACTAATTGATGCCTGGCTACCAAAAATGACCACCCTGACAGGGAACACAGCAAGAGTCCCTGATGCAGCAGGAGAAAAGTTTGGTGCAGAACTCAAATTCATGTAAAAAGACCAGACTTAACGATCTGACTGAGACTGGAGGAACCCTCAAAGTCATGGCCCTCAAATGCTCTGTTAACCCAGAACTAAAACCATTCCTGAACCCCACTCTGCAGACAAAGATTAGACTGGACATAAAATATAAAATAATTCTTGTGAAGAGTGTGCTTCTTAGTTCAAGCAGATACAGGAGACTAAATGGGCAGCTCCTGTTTGGAGGCAGGATAAGAGAGGGACAGGAGCTGGTTGGATGGACAGGGGAAACCCAGGGTGGAAATGGGGAGTGTGCTGTCACATTATAGTGATTGCAACTATTGTCACATAACAAAATGTGTATAAACTTTTGCATGAGAAATTAACTTGAACTGTAAACTTTCACCTAAAGCACAATAAAAGTAAAAGAAATTAGGAGAAAAGTGGATGCATCTCAAGCGTAAAGAACTATGTTCATTGTTCCTCACGAGGAAAGCAGCTCAGGAGCAGGCAGGTGAGGTGAGCCCAGCATTCTCACCTTTGCTTTGTCCATGGCTTGTCATTGCTTTGTGGGCTGTTTGCTTATGCTTCTTCTCAATTTTCTAGATTGTCTAGGAAACTTATGCAGTCAACTATTTATTGAGCACCTGTTGGATGACCAGGCACTGGGATAGGTGCTGGGGCACAGCACTAAACAGAACAGAGAAAATTTCCTGCACTTTTTGGAGTTTACTTTCTAGTGGGAGGATGCAGCAAAGAAAAAAAAAAAAAAAATGAAATGACCACAACCGCAGATATGTGTCTTCAAACATTCTCTCACAATGTGGTTGTGAGGCTCGGATAAGATAATGTATGTGAATGCACCTTGTAAATTGTAAAACTATAAAAAAATAAAATGCAGAATTAGTTACCATTTTTCCATCACCTACTTGAAAGCCCTATGGAGTGCAGTTCTTCTCTGAGGCACATACAGTTGCCACGAGGTGGAATCGACTCAACGGCAACATGTTCATTTTTTTTTTTTCAGATATCCATAGCCCACTAAGGTTTTCTTGTTGATATTAGTGAAATTGATTCACCAATTTACAAAGGGCCATAAAGGATGGAAGGAGAGGAGCCCAAACCAAATACAGTCAATTCTCACATGTGCAGTAGTTATGTTCCATAAAGTCACCACAAACAGTGAAGTGGAAAGTACTGAAATATTGCTTTTGGGGAAATAGAGTTAGGTTCCTGCAAGCTTCTTGTCCCAGCATTCTCATCAATTGATCAATACATAACCTTGTTTTATGTGTATTTCAGTTTAAAGACACATTATCTAATAAATATTGTGATTCATTAACATTGAACTCATGCCAACAGCACTATAACTCATGCCTGAATGAAGCTTACCTGTCACACATATTTTCTCTGTAACAGATTATAGCCTTCTTGTGCTTAGGAACCCTACACAGCACTTCAGCACTTCACATAGGGGTCATTTTAAACAGCAAAATCACAAACAAAAAACTCAAAAATGCAAAAAACATGGCACAAAATAGATCACACACACACACCAAAAAAACATTTGTTTACAGTAAAAGAACTGAAGCAAGAAGGCAGAACGTCACCTTGCTCGACTTCAACTTTTCATCACTGTGAGATTATCTGTGAATAACTGTGAAAGTGCTCTGAGTATTGATTTGGGGTTAAAAATAAATTTTAACAAGTACAGTTGACATTTGACTGCTAACCTAAAGGGTGGTGCTTTCACCCCACTCAGCAGTACCATGGAAGTAAAAGCCTGGTGATCTGCTTCCTTAAGATTACAGCAAAGAAAACTCTACGGAGCCATTCTACCCTGTGACATATGGGGTAACTGTGACTTGGAATCAACTCAGCATCAACTACCAACAACAGGTGAATTTGCAAATACAAAGTCTGTGAATAATAAGAATTGATTATATCTATGACATTTCTTCTCAACAATTTTACTAGGACCTTGTAAACATACTGTTATTAACAGCAGGGTATGTTTTGGTTGACTTGTTTCAGGTGTCCCATGGTTTTGAGTTTGAGTCTCTATACTAAAGGTTAAGTCCCTATACAAAGCTCCTGTTTTGTACATGTTTATCTGGGTCAGAGAATAACATAATTTGAAAGTCAGAATTGGAAGACTCACTGAGAGGTTTGTTTGTTTTTTGTACTGCCTACATGTGCTAAGGAGTCCTGGTGGCACAGTGGTTAAGTGTTTGGCTGCTAATCAAAAGGTCAGCAGTTCGAAACCACCAGCCATTCCTTGGAAACCCTATGGGGCAGTTTCTCTCTGTTCTAAGGGTTTCTATAAGCCGGAATTGACTCAACAGAAAGGGTTTTGTTTTGTTTGGGGGGAGGGGTACATGTGCTAAACTTAGCTAAAAATTAGTTCAAATTAATTTCTGATGATAAGAAAATAGGGCTATAAGGTTAAAGTTAAATTCTCCCATCTGCTACATAAGAGGAAACAAAATTGGATTTTGGTTGAAGATTAAATTGAAATTAATAATTGGGGGAATAATGCCATGTGTGAATTAACTAAAAGATCAAGAAAACGCAGAGTGGTAGATATAACTTTAAGTTAAAAAAAAAAAAAAAAAAGGAGAGAGAGAAATAAAGTGACATTGACCTGGAAAAACAAAGTGACATTGACCTGGAAAAAATGGATGCAAATTTATGGTAATTTGTATCATAAATATTCTGAGATAAGAAACAGTATGATAAAGTGGAAATCGTTTGCCTGTGGAATCAGATAAGGTAGCATTGTAATTTTCTCATCTAAAAAATAGTAAAAGTTAACATGTACTAGACACTGCTCAGCACTTCACACCCATTCCCTCAGATCATACTCACAGCCTCTCTATGAGGTAGGTACAATTGAAATGCAATGAGATTAATTTTATGATTAAATGAGAAAAGATACAAAAATCTTCTATGACAGCATGAAAACAGTATTATCATTTTTAAGCCAGAACCTTTTCAAACCTAGATGTGCCACTTCTTAGCTGTGTGATTTGAGGCCAGGTGTTTAACCTTTGTAAGCCACAGTTATGTCTCCGTCATAGAGTTGCCGTAAATATAAATAAGTGAATATAGGGAGCCTAGAATAATTTCTGGAGCATGGTAAGTCATTTATTGAGGTTAGTTCCCTCAATAGCAACCTGAATGTGATGGTTTGGAAAGCATTTATTTCTCCATATTCCCAAAGTTGATCTAGAGCCGTGCTGCTCAATAGAAATATAATGTGAGCCACATGTGTTATTAAAAACTTTTAGTGGCCACCTTAACAAAACTAAAAAGAAATCAATGAACTTAACTTGAATAACATATTCTATTTAACCCAATACATGTAAAATAGTATTTCAGTATTAAATCAATATAGATTATTGATAAGATATTTTATATCTTTGATAAGAAGTTTTTAAATCTGGTGCATTTTACACTCATAACACACCTCAATAAGAACACTACAGTTTTATTGGGAAAGCTTGATCTGTATTTAGATTTTATAGAATTAGTAGTTGGAAATATAGAGTCACATTGCCAAGTTGTTCCTTAAAATTTTCCCAATATGGGGAGGGACGGGAAGGGGGAACCACTAACTAGATAGTAGACAACTGTCAACTTTGGTGAAGGGAAGTACAACACACAATATAGGTGAAGTCAGCACAACTGGACTAGAGCAAAAGCATAGAGTTTTCCTAGATAGATCCAAACACTTTTAGGGACTGAGAAGCTGGGGCTGGGGGCTGGGGACCATAGTCTCAGGGGACATTTAGTCAACTGGCATAACATAGTTCGTAGAGAAAATGTTCTATTTTTGTCCCACTTTGGTGTGTAGCCCCTGGGATCTTAAAAGCTTGCAAGTGGCCATCTAAGATGCATCTGTTGGTCCCATCTCACTCGGAGCAAAGGAAAATGAAGAAAACCAAAGACATAAGGAAAATACTAGCCCAAATGAACCAGGGACATCACCATCCTAAGACCTGAAGAAGCAAATGGTGCCTGGCTACCACCACTGACAGTCCTGATAGGGAACACAATAGAGAGTCCCAGATGGAGTGGGAGAAAAGTGTAGTACAGAATACAAATCCACAAAAAAAGACCAGACTTACTGGTCTGACAGAGGCTGGAGAAGCCCCTGGAACATTGGCCTCAGGACACTCTGTTAACCCAGAACTGAAAACATTCCAAAAGCCCCCTTTTCAGGCAAAGATTAGACAGGCCTATAAAACAAAAATTAACACATGTGATGAACATGCTTCTCAGTTCAATCAAACATACGAGACCAAATGGGCAACTTCTGTCCAAAAGCAAGCTGAGAAGGTAGGAAGGGTCAGCAACAGAGAACCCAGAGTGGAAAGGGACAGCGTGCTGTCATATTATAGGGATTGCAACCAACGTCACAAAACAATATGTGTATTAATATTTGAATTAGAAATTTACTTGAGCTGTAAACTTTTACCTAAAGCACAATAACAATAAAATAAAATAATAAATGTTGGATAGGTTGCATGGAGATTGGAACTTTTATGCACTGCAGGTGGGCATGTAAAATGGTACAACCACTGTAGAAAATAATATGGTGCATCCTTCAAAAACTAAAAATAGAAATACCACATGATCCACCAATTCCACTCCTAAGCATATACGCCAGAGGATTAAAAGCCATCACATGAATAGACATATGCATACCTGTGTTCATTGCAATGTTATTCACAATAGCAAAAATGTGGAAACAACCTAAGTGCCCATCAACAGATGAATGAATAAACAAGTTATGGTGCAAGCACGCAATGGAATACCATGCAACGATGAAGAACAATGATGATGGTAAAAAACGAAGGAATGGCCACAGTCCTGAAACACAGACCAAAAAAGGGGAAGAGATTATGAGGATTTTTTCTTTTTTTTTTAAATCTTATTCTCAGAAAGAAAAAATAAAACCTAGAGAGCTTTGGAGCCATATGGGGAAGCAGCTAAATCGGGGAAGGCAGAAGGAGTTGTTCTCTAGGACAGTGGTGAGATGTTACTTGAAATACTAAACTGTCTTTAACCCTTCTTTACACTGACTGGTGGGTGGAATTCAAAGAGAAAGATAGTTAAGAAAAAGAGTTTCTAGCTGAGATAAATGAAAAGAACGGCAAGTTGGAGGAAAGGGACCTCCAGAGGTCATAGTCATCCTGGGCAAGACCTGGAGTGAGAAAACCAGAGTAGAACACATTTGGCATTTCTCAAACTGAAAGAACTGAAAATTCAGTCTTCGAATTGCAATACTGAAGGGTTCTATGGACAAAAAAACTGAACGATGTAGGGAGCATCAAAAGAATATGGAAGGAGATGGGGGCCAAGATGACTGAGTAGGTAGAAGCTACCTCAGATCCCTCTTGCAACAACGACTCAGAAAAACAAGTGAATCGATCACATACATGACAATCTATGAACCCTGACCATCAAACACCGATCTAAAGAGTTGACCTGAGTGACAGAGACTGAGAATGAACAACCACGGGGAAGCAGCGACTGTTTTCGGAGCCTGGAGCCAGCATCCCAGTCAGGAAACCTTGGCGCCGGGCTTTGGGCTGGGCGCAGGGGAGCTGAGCACGGCATCCTGAGAGGGCGCAAACATGGGACGCGGCCCTACCCCCCAGAAGTGACCTCGGGGGAAGCCCAGCCAGTGCACACAGGCAGCACAGAGACGCGGCTGACAGGAGGAGAAGTCACTGGGAGGCAGCGACTGGTTTTGGAGCTGGGAGTGTGGCGTCCCAGCTGGGGAACCTTGGCACTGGGCTTTGGACTGGGAGTGGAGGAACTAACTTCTGAGACAGCGCAAGCACGGGTCGCAGGCCTGACCCTCGGGGGCAATCTCTACCCAGCCAGCGCACACGGTCCCCGCGCCCCTCGGGAATCTCAGATAAAACAGTCATCCCAAGCAAGATAAGTAACTTTGTCTACATACTGGGGTGCTACTCTCTCCTATTTATCTGAACCCTCCCCTCCCCTTCCCAGGCAGCTTCGTTAACATTGAAATTTCCTGAGCCAGAGAGTAAACTGCTCTGTGGTTTTTCTTTCTTTCTTTCTTTTTTTTTTTTGGCTTTTCCTAACCCATTCTCCTGGCCTGAGAGAAGCAGCTACAAAAAACCCAGGGACCAAAAATCCTTCCCTAATTGGACGAAAAACACAGAACCAGCTCCACCCAAGTATATGTGATCCACAGTCTTGGGCTTTCATCCCTACAGGGAACAAGGTGGCTATTATAACGCAAAGGCATTTCTGATAGGGATCTGACTGTAAATGTTTTAGCAGACTACTGGAAAGACAAGTTTCCCAGGTCTGATATCTCTGCATATTCAACAGAGCTCTCACTGACCCACAACAGGGAACTGAGGGCTGAAGCTCCCCCCAGACCACCTAGCCTCCTGCCTTAGGAGTCTAAGGAGGGTGACACCTACTAATCTGTAGAGGCACTTGCACTGGGGGCCTACGGTACAGCTGCAGAGCCCACCCACCAAAGTGCTTTAGGAATAGAGACACACCTACCTCACTGGCACTTGGGGGAAGCCTGTCAGCATCCTGTCCCCCCTAAAGTGTGAAACCCTGCTGGTACTAGAATCTGGTGAACACAACTATCACCACTACTTCTCTAGGTGGATAGGTGACAGTCTGTACCACACACTTGATGACCCAAAATCAGATTCTACTCAAGAATAGTGAATGGACTCTTAGGCTTATATATCTGGTAACAGCCCAAACCAGCTGGTAATAGGACATAAGTGACTCAAGGGCTACAACAATCAAGACAGCGCAATCTAGTAGCCCATCTACGTATATTGAAAGAAAACAAAACAAGATAAGACTCAGTGAGCAAATATAGAATAAATCACTACAATATCTTAGTGATGGCTCGGAGACAGGAGTCGATATCAAACCACATAAAGAAGCAGACCATGATCGCCTCTACAGCTCCCCAATCTAAAGAATCAAAATCTTTCCCAAATGAAGATACAATCCTGGAATTGCCAGAAGCAGAATATAAAAAACTAATTTACAGAATGCTTCAAGACATCAGGGATGACCTCAGAAATGAAATAAGGCAATCTACAGAAAAAGCCAAGGAACACACTGATAAAGCAGTTGAAGAACTCAAAAAGATTATTCAAGGACACAGTGGAAAAATTAATAAGTTGCAAGAATCCATAGAGAGACAGCATTCAGAAATCCAAAAGATTAACAATAAAATTACAGAATTAGACAACGTAATAGGAAGTCAGAGGAGCAGACTCGAGCAATTGGAATGCAGAGTGGGAAATCTGGAGGACCAGGGAATCAACACCAATATTTTTTTTTTTTTTTTTTTAAAATATAGCTGAAAAAAATCAGATAAAAGAATTAAAAAAAATGAAGAAACCTAAGAATCATGTGGGACTCTATCAAGAAGAATAACTTGCGTGTGATTAGAGTCCCAGAACAGGGAGGAATAACAGAAAACACAGAGAGAATAGTTGAAGGTCTGTTGGCAGAAAACTTCCCTGACATTATGAAAGACGAAAGGATATCTATCCAAGATGCTCATCGAACCCCATTTAAGATTGATCCAAAAAGAAAATCACCAAGACATACTATCATCAAATTTGCCAAAAACCAAAGATAAACAGAAAATTTTAAAAGCAGCCAGGGATAAAAGAAAGGTCTTCTACAAAGGAGAATCAATAAGTTCAGACTACTCAGCAGAAACCATGCAGTCAAGAAGACAATGGGATGACATATACAGAGCACTGAAGGAGAAAAACTGCCAGCCAAGGATCATATATCCAGCAAAACTCTCTCTCAAATATGAAGGCGAAATTAAAATATTTAGAGATAAACACAAGCTTAGAGAATTTGCAAAAACCAAACCAAAGCTACAAGAAATACTAAAGGAAATTGTTTGGTCAGAAAACCAATAACATCAGATACCAGCACAACACAAGGTCACAGAACAGAACATCCTGATACCAACTCATATAGGGAAATCACAAAAACAAATTAAGATTAATTTTAAAAAGAAAAAAACGCTCAAAACAGGGAATCATTGAAGTCAATATGTAAAACATCACAATAATCAAAAAGAGGGACTAAATACAGGTGGCACAGAACTGCCATATGGAGAGAGATACAAGGCGATATAGGACAATACAAGTTAGGTTTGTACTTAGAAAAGTAGGGGTAAATATTAAGGTAACCACAAAGAGGTATAACAACTCCATAGCTCAAAATAAAAACCAAGAAAAACATAATGACTCAGCAAACACAAAGTCAAATACTATGAAAATGAGGAACACACAATTTACAAAGAAAAACGTCTCAGCACAAAAAAGTAAGTGGAAAAATGAAATTGTCAAGAACACACATAAAAAGGCATCAAAATGCAAGCACTAAACACATACTTATCTATAATTACGCTGAATGTAAATGGACTAAATGCACCAATAAAGAGACAGAGAGTCTCAGACTGGATAAAGAAACACGATCTGTCTATATGCTGCCTACAAGAGACACACCTTAAACCTAGAGACACAAACAAACTAAAACTCAAAGGATGGAAAAAAATATATCAAGCAAACAATAAGCAAAAAAGAGCAGGAGTAGCAATATTAATTTCTGACAAAATAGACTTTAAACTTAAATCCACCACAAAGGATAAAGAAGGACACTACATAATGATTAAAGGGACAATTGACCAGGAAGATATAACCATATTAAATATTTATGCACCCAATGACAGGGCTGCAAGATACACAAAACAAACTTTAACAGAACTGAAAAGTGAGATAGACACCTCCACAATTATAGTAGGAGACTTCAACACACCACTTTTGGAGAAGGACAGGACATCCAGTAAGAAGCTCAACAGAGACACGGAAGACCTAATTGCTACAATCAACCAACTTGACCTCATTGACTTATACAGAACACTCCACCCAACTGCTGCAAAGTATACTTTTTTTTTCTAGCGCACATGGAACATTCTCCAGAATAGACCACATATTAGGTCATAAAACAAACCTCTGCAGAATCCAAAACATCAAAATATTACAAAGCATCTTCTCAGACCACAAGGCCATAAAAGTGGAAATCAATAACAGGAAAATTAGGGAAAAGAAAGCAAATACTTGGAAACTGAACAATACCCTCCTGAAAAAAGACTGGGTTATAGAAGACATTAAGGAGGGAATAAGGAAATTCATAGAATGCAACGAGAATGAAAACACTTCCTTTCAAAACCTCTGGGACACAGCAAAAGCAGTGCTCAGAGGCCAATTTATATCGATAAATGCACACGTAGAAAAAGAAGAAAGAGCCAAAATCAGAGAACTGTCCCTACAGCTTGAACAAATAGAAAGTGAGCAACAAAAGAATCCATCAGGCACCAGAAGAAAACAAATAATAAAAATTAGAGCTGAACTAAATGAATTAGAGAACAGAAAAACAATTGTAAGAATTAACAAAGCCAAAAGCTGGGTTTTTGAAAAAATTAACAAAATTGATAAACCATTGGCCAGACTGACAAAAGAAATACAGGAAAGGAAACAAATAACCCGAATAAGAAACGAGATGGGCCACATCACAACAGCCCCAACTGAAATTAACAGAATCATATCAGATTATTACGAAAAATTGTACTCTAACAAATTTGCAAACCTAGAAGAAATGGATGAATTCCTAGAAAAACACTACCTACCTAAACTAACACAATCAGAAGTAGAACAACTAAATAGACCCATAACAAAAAAAGAGATTGAAACGGTAATCAAAAAACTCCCAACAAAAAAAAGCCCTGACCCGGACGGCTTTACTGCAGAGTTCTACCAAACTTTCAGAGAAGAGTTAACACTACTACTACTAAAGGTATTTCAAAGCATAGAAAATGATGGAATACTACCTAACTCATTCTATGAAGCCACCATATCCCTGATACCAAAACCAGGTAAAGACATTACAAAAAAAGAAAATTACAGACCTATATCCCTCATGCACATAGATGTGAAAATCCTCAACAAAATTCTAGCCAATAGAATTCAACAACATATCAAAAAAATAATCCACCACTACCAAGTGGGATTTATACCAGGTATGCAAGGTTGGTTTAATATTAGAAAAACCATTAATGTAATCCACCATATAAATAAAACCAAAGACAAAAACCACATGATCTTATCAATTGATGCAGAAAAGGCATTTGACAAAGTCCAACACCCATTCATGATAAAAACTCTTACCAAAATAGGAATTGAAGGAAGATTCCTCAACATAATAAAGGGCATCTATACAATTTATACAAAGCCAACAGCCAACATCACTCTAAATGGAGAGAGCCTGAAAGCATTTCCCTTGAGAACGGGAACCAGACAAGGATGCCCTTTATCACCGCTCTTATTCAACATTGTGCTAGAGGTTCTAGCCAGAGCAATTACGCGAGACAAAGAAATAAAGGGCATCCGGATTGGCAAGGAGGAAGTAAAATTATCTCTATTTGCAGATGACATGATCTTCTTATACACAGAAAACTCTAAGGAACCCTCCAGAAAACCACTGAAACTAATAGAAGAGTTTGGCAGAGTCTCAGGTTATAAGATAAACATACAAAAATCACTTGGATTCCTCTACATCAACAAAAAGAACATCGAAGAGGAAATAACCAAATCAATACCATTCACAGTAGCCCCCAAGAAGATAAAATACTTAGGAATAAATCTTACCAAAGATGTAAAAGACCTATACAAAGAAAACTACAAAGTCCTAGTGCAAGAAACTAAAAAGGACCTACTTAAGTGGAAAAACATACCTTGCTCATGGATAGGAAGACTTAACATAGTAAAAATGTCTGTTCTACCAAAAGCCATCTATACATACAATGCACTTCCGATCCAAATTCCAATGACATTTTTTAATATGATAGAAAAACAAATCTCCAACTTCATATAGAAGGGAAAGAAGCCTCAGATAAGTAAAGCATTACTGAAAAAGAAGAAGAAAGTGGGAGGCCTCACTCTACCTGATTTTAGAACCTATTATACAGCCACAGTAGTCAAAACAGCCTGGTACTGGTACAACAACAGGCACATAGACCAATGGAACAGAATTGAGAACCCAGATATAAATCCATCCACATATGAGCAGCTGATATTTGACAAAGGACCAGTGTCAGTTAATTGGGGAAAAGATAGTCTTTTTAACAAATGGTGCTGGCATAACTGGATATCCATTTGCAAAAAAATGAAACAGGACCCATACCTCACACCATGCACAAAAACTAACTCCAAGTGGATCAAAGACCTAAACATAAAGACTAAAACAACAAAGATCATGGAAGAAAAAATAGGCACAACCCTAGGAGCCCTAATTCAAGGCATAAACAGAATACAAAATATTACCAAAAATGACAAACAGAAACCCGATAACTGGGAGCTCCTAAAAATCAAACACCTATGCTCATCTAAAGACTTCACCAAAAGAGTAAAAAGACCACCTACAGATTGGGAAAGAATTTTCAGCTATGACATCTCTGACCAGCGCCTGATCTCTAAAATCTATATGATTCTGTCAAAACTCAACCACAAAAAGACAAACAACCCAATCAAGAAGTGGGCAAAGGATATGAACACACACTTCACTAAAGAAGATATTCAGGCAGCTAACAGATACATGAGAAAATGCTCTCCATCATTAGCCATTAGAGAAATGCAAATGAAAACTACGATGAGATTCCATCTCACTCCAACAACCTGGCATTAATCCAAAAAACACAAAATAATAAATGTTGGAGAGGCTGTGGAAAGATTGGAACTCTTATACACTGCTGGTGGGAATGTAAAATGGTACAACCACTTTGGAAATCTATCTGGCGTTTTCTTAAAAAGTTAGAAATAGAACTACCACACAATCCAGAAATCCTACTCCTTGGAATATACCCTAGAGAAATAAGAGCCTTCACACGAACAGATATATGCACACCCATGTTTATTGCAGCTCTGTTTACAATAGCAAAAAGCTGGAAGCAACCAAGGTGTCCATCAACAGATGAATGGTTAAATAAATTGTGGTATATTCACACAATGGAATACTACGCATCGATAAAGAACAGTGACGAATCTGTGAAACATTTCATAACATGGAGGAACCTGGAAGGCATTATGCTGAGTGAAATTAGTCAGAGGCAAAAGGACAAATATTGTATAAGACCACTATTATAAGATCTTGAGAAATAGTACAAACTGAGAAGAACACATACTTTTGTGGTTACAGGGGGGGAGGGAGGGTGGGAGAGGGTTATTTACTGATTAGTTAGTAGATAAGAACTATTTTAGGTGAAGGGAAGGACAATACTCAATACACGGAAGGTCAGCTCAAATGGACTGGACCAAAAGCAAAGAAGTTTCCAGGATAAACTGAATGCTTCAAAGGTCAGCGGAGCAAGGGCGGGAGTTTGGGGACTATGGCTTAAGAGAACTTCTAAGTCAATTGGCAAAATAATACTATTATGAAAACATTCTGCATCCCACTTCGAAATGTGGCATCTGGGGTCCTAAAGGCTAACAAGCGGCCATCTAGGTGCATCAATGGGTCTCAACCCACCTGGATCAAAGGAGAATGAAGAACAAGAACACCAAGGTCACACGGAAACTATGAGCCCAAGAGACAGAAAGGGCCACATGAACCAGAGTCTTACATCATCCTGAGACCAGAAGAACTAGATGGTGCCCAGCCACAACTGATGACTGCCCTGACAGGGAGTGCAACAGAGAACCCCTGAGGGAGCAGGAGATCAGTGGGATGCAGACCCCAAATTCTCATAAAAAGACCAGACTTAATGGTCTGACTGAGACTAGAGGAATCCCTGCGGTCATGGTCCCCAAAACTTCTGTTGGCCCAGCACAGGAACCGTTCCCGAAGACAACTCATCAGACATGGAAGGGACTGGACAATGGGTTGGAGAGAGATGCTGATGAAGAGTAAGCTACTTGTATCAGGTGGACACTTGAGACTCTGTTGGCATCTCCTGTCTGGAGGGGAAATAGGAGGGTAGAGAGGGTTAGAAACTGGCAAAATTGTCACAAAAGGAGAGACTGGAAGGGCTGACTCAGTAGGGGGAGAGTAAGTGGGAGTATGGAGTAAGGTGTATATAAGCTTATATGTGACAGACTGACTTGATTTGTAAACGTTCACTTAAAGCTCAATAAAAATTATTAAAAGAAAAAAAGTATATTGAAGGAATAAACAGTCACCATACGAAAAAAAATTTGTCGACATTCAACCATTTCAGGAGGCATAATATGATGAAGAACCAATGGTACTGAAGGAAGAAGTCCAAGCTGCACTGAAGGCATTGGCAAAAAACAAGGCTCCAGGAATTGATGGAATATCAACTGAGGTATTTCAACAAAGGTATGCAGCAGTGGATGTGCTCACTCATCTATGCCAAGAAATTTCCTGGCCAACCAACAGAGATACATATTTGTGCCCATTCCAAAGAAAGGTGATCCAACTGTCTGCAGAAATTATTAAACAATATCATAAATATCAAACACAAGTGAAATGTTGTTGAAGATCATTCAAAAGTGGTTGCAACAGTACATCAATCGAAAACTCTGAGAAATTCAAGCTGGATTCAGAAGAAGATATGGAACAAGGGATATCATGGCTGAGGTCAGATGGATTCTGGTTAAAAGCAGAGACTACCAGAAAAACATTTATCTGTGTTGTATTGACTATTCAAAAGCATTCAACTGTGTGGACAAGAACAAATTATGGATAACATTGAGAAGAATGGCAATTCCAGAATACTTAATTGCACTCATAAGGAACCTGTACTTGGACCAGGAGGCAGTCATCGGAACAGAACAAGGGGATACTTCGTGGTTTAAAGTCAGGAAAAGTGTGTGTCAAGATTGTATCTTTTCATCATGCTTGTTCAACCTGTATGCTGAGCAAATAATCCAAAAATTTGGACTGCATTAAGAAGAACGGGGTATCAGGGTTGGAGGAATACTCATTAACAACCTGTAATATGCACATGACACAACCTTGCTTGTGGAAAGCAAAGAGGACTTGAAGCACTTACTGATGAAGATCAAAGACTATATATAGCCTTCAGTATGGATTACTCCTCAGCATAAAGAAAATAAAAATCCTCACAATTGGACCAATAATTAACATCATGATAAACAGAGAAAAGATTGACATTGTCAAGGATTTCATTTAACTTGGATCCACAATCAATGTACACAGAAGTAACACTCAGGAAATCACACGACACATTGCATTGGGCAAATCTGCTGCAAAAGACCTCTTTGAAGAGTTAAAAAGCGAAGATGTCACTTTGAGGACTAAGGTGCACCTGACCCAAGCTGTGCTATTTTCAATGGCCTCATATGCAGGCAAAAGCTGGACAATGAATAAGGAAGACTGAAGAATTGATGCCTTTGAATTCTGATGTTGGCAAAGAATATTGATTATACCATGGATTACCAGGACAAACAAATCTATCTTGGAAGAAGGACAGTAAGGATGCTCCTTAGAAGCAAGGATGGCAAGACTTCATCTCACATTCTTTGGACATGTTATCAGGAGGGACCAGTTCCTGGAGAAAGCACATCATGCTTGGTAAAGTAGAGGGTCATCAAGAAGAAGGAAATCCCTTAATAAGATCGATTGACACAGTGGCTGCAACAATGGGCTCAAGCATATCAATGGTTGTGAGGATGGTGCAGTACCAGGTAGTGTTTCATTCTTTTGTACATAAGGTAGCTGTGTGTGGGAACCGACTCGATGGCACCTAACAACAACAAATTTGTGCTGGAGTCCCTGTGTGGCACAAATATGTAAGCACTAGACTACTAGCTGAAGAGTTGGTGTTTCTAACCCCCACTCAGAGGTGCTTCAGAAAACAGTTCTGGCAATCTGATTCCAAAAGGTTTCAGCCTTGAAAACCCTATGGAGCATGGTTCTACTCTGCACACATTGAAATCAACTGGACTGCAACTAAGAACAAGTTTATGGAAATTTGTTACAGCAGCCATAGGAAACTAATATGGCCAGAGAATTAAATTTCTGAAATGTGCAAATAGAACTTTGGCATACACACTTTTATTAAAATAATGATACCCTCTTTTGATAAGAAACAAGACATATTTAGTCAGGTTCCTAGGGACAAAACCCATTGCTGTTGAGTTGATTTGTACTCATAATGACACCATGAGGTAAAATATAAGGTAAATATATATATTGCATGGTGAAATATAAATATACCAGTATCCTTAAACATATAGCAGGTCCGTGATTCACCAAAAGATTTGCGAGTTTTATTCTTTCCAGTCTTCTAAATTTAAATGAAATTCCAGGACTCTGCTAGGACATTGTAGAACTGAGCAGACTCTATATTTTTATATGCAGACCCTCTAAGAATAGTTAGATATTTCTGAAGTCAAAAATAAAACCAACCCGATGAGTAAGTAGGAGTCCCATATTTAAAATTATGTGTAAGATCACCAAAGTTTAGGGAAAGCTGATTGATTTGATCTTTTTTTATTACAAGTAACATAGAAGTATTTCTATCACAAGAACATCCTTTATGAAGCAGAAATAAGATTGTCTTGTTGCTTTTTTAATGTCAGAGTTTAGATTGTCCTGTATCATTTTCTTGTTTTCAGGGTCACTTTTCAATGCGTGAGCACAGCTGTCTGAGAGGCTTTGTTCTTCGGAAATACAAAAATAGCACAACTTCCTATTATATCTCAATTTCATTATAGGACAATTTTAGGCTAACCCAGGCTGTGTGATTCACTAATGTCCAATCATCGTGTGCAGTGGAGGCAGCAGTGTTAAGATCTAACCTATTCTTCAACTGGAAAATTTGCAGACAAATGTTTATTTTATGAGGATGCTTGCTCTTCTCAGTTGAGCTTACGGCATATAACTAATGCTGTCTGAATTGAAGCATCAAAGGTAATATCCAGAAGCCACTCACATTTCTGGATTTTTATTATTTACTCTTGGGTACTTGCATCATATTTTTTACTTGCACCCACATTTCATGGATAATAGTCCCATTGTAAATTCCTAAGCCACCAAATGGCCATACATTCAAATTGTAGCCCCCCCCACCAAAGAAAATTATGTAGAAGGGTCCACATTTAAAACCAGTAGACTCAAAAATACCCTGGAAATATTCTCTGACAAGTGTCTCCCAATCCAAATGAGACGCTGCTATAGCTGCACCATTATTTCTCCTATAATGCACACGATCTGTCTTGCTTTTGGGGCTCTAAGTGTTTATTGCCTGGCTTTGCAATTTTTGTTTACAACTCATTCTACCTATGAACTTGAAATCTTCCAGAGCTTAAGGATCATGTCTGCAATTTTTTTTTCTCCACCTCCCAGTAATATGACTGGTACTGTTACTAATACATAGTAATAATGGCTTCCACGTTTTGAATGCTTACTTTGTGTCAAGTTCTGTACACATGTTGTCTATTTGTCATCCTCACCATAACACTAACCCATTAAGCCAAGTCGATTCTGATTCACAGTGACCCTAAAGGACAGGGTAGAAATTCCCCATGGGGTTTCCAAGGCTGTAATCTTTAAAGAAGCCGACTGCCATATCTTTCTCCTGTGGAGTGGCTGGTGGGTTCAGACCACTGATCTTTCAGTGAGCAGCCTAGTGCTTAATCTATGTGCCACCAGGGCTCCTTCATCATAATACTGTGAGGTGCACATTATCAAACCCTTTTTACAGATGATGAAACAGAGGCTTATAGATGCACAGAATATTGCCCAAGGCCTTAAAACTAGTAAATTTGGGGGCTAAATTGGAAGTCACCCACAAAGAACTGCTCACCATGAGTCTGCATCACCCCTCAAAGTATTAGTAACACAGAATAAATGAATGGATGGCTAACTTCTTGAAATTCATTTACCTGATTTGTAAAATAGGAATAAGTGTTTATGAAAAAAATTAGAATGATTCAATGTTGGAGCACTAAGTTTATTAGCATTTCCTTAACACACAATAATTTAGACAAGCTAGAGCTAAGGGTTTTCCTGTTGAAGAACAATTAAATCTTTTTCTAATTTGTACAACAGTCCAGTGCAATGTCTTTTTTTGGAGAAGAAGATTGGAAAATACTGGGGAAGAGCAGTCAGAAGGACGCTAGGCTTGCCATCAAGGATTTGATATCTTACTAGCTGCCTTATGCTGGGTTCTCCAGAGAAGCAAAACCAGTGAAATGTATATATGTACACACACACACACACACACACACACACACACACACAGACACAGAGAGATTGATTTATATCAAGGAAATGGATTACACGGTTGTAGAGGCTGAAAAGTCCCAAGTTTGTGGGACAGCTGTCAGGCTGGGGGCTTCTCCTGATTCACAGAGCTGCAGGGACTGAAGAATCCAAGATTGGCAGGTCAGACAGTAGGCTGCTTGCTCACAGGCTGTGGAGGCTGACAAATCCAAGATCAGCAGGTAAGATGGTAGGCTACTGGCTCAACTCCCAAGAAATGGAGTTCAGGTTATGAGGAAGTGAATGCAGTATCCAGAGCAGATCAAAAGTCAGTGAGCTTTGTCAGAAAGTCCATATACATAGGATGCAGGCCATATCCCCAAACTCCTGTTCAACTGATTGGCTGCTCAGAGCAGATCTCATCACAGAGAAGGTTACATTATTATATCAGATCTCGTCATGGGGGTGATTATATCATTACATAATTGCCAAACTATATCATAATTGCCAAACCACTGAGACCATGGCCCAGCCAAGTTGCACACAACCTTAACTACCAGAGTCCACCCCTTGTCAACTTGGCAACTGTACACATATCCTTTAATCATACATAATCTCTAAATAAAGACAATTATAAAGTCATACTTACGCTTAACATGATACAACTAACGTGTAGAACTGAAAATGTACTAGCCCTGTTTGCATCTTATATAAGTGAAGAAAACAAAAATATTTGTTGCACACACACAAGGAAGAAATACTATTAAAAATCACAGTCCTCTTTTCTGCAACCGAGCATGTGGTTGTAGCTGGTATTTAGAACTACCTTCTTTCACCATCCATTCCATATTCCCTTTACCCTCAGAAAGTACCTCAGCTAGTTATAGTTCTTTGCCTGGTGGGATGGCCCAAACCTTCATCCCTAAAGGATCTGGGCCATTAGTAGTCATGTCGGAATTGGGTTGCTGTAGTTTTCCATTGACTTTGATCACAGGACATTACTAAGAGGCACTCTAAGGGATCGCCTGCATTCCAGACATATTCTTCTTTACCTCCATTACGTAAGATCAATCCAACTTTCTTTTGGTAATCGGGATTAATCGCACCAGCCAGTATGGTAACCACCTTCTTTGCCTGTTAATGCAGAGGCATAAGAGCCCAAAGTAGCCAGCTGGCATTCTTAATGTCCAGTTCAATGGAATCAGTGATGTATCTCCAGGTGGGAGCATTCCTCCCTTTGGAACTAAGGCCTCTAGACCCACAGAACATAGGGTTGCAGGGACAGGAAGCAAAACTTTTGTGAGTGGGTCATTAGGGGTAATAGTGAGTGATACCTCCCATTTCCATTACTTGATTCCTGGACCCATAAATCCTGTCTGCGAGAGAAACAGTGCCAAATATTGGACACTGGTTTAGAGGATATACAGCCTCCTCAAGGACATCGCCCCAACCCTGCAAGGTATTACCACCTAGCTGGTGCTGTAATTGCTTCTTCAGAAGGCCATTTCATCATTCTATCAAGCCAGTTGCTTCAGGATGTTGGAAAACATGGTAAGACCAGTGTAAGTGAAGTCTGATGGGAGAATGGAGCATGTGTTGGGGATTTGGAGGCTGAGCTCACATACAGTATCATATTTCTCAGATTGACTCTTGGCCACTGGCGCCCTCCCATCCTGATGGAAGGTGGGAGGATCTTGGATGCAGACACAGGGAGGGTTAGGGTCCATAGTCCACCCCCCATTTATAAATTACAGGTAGGTCCCAGGTGCCTGTGAAAGTATGCCCTCACCCTGGGAACATCCCTACAGCCAGGGGAATGCTAGGCCAAATAGCAAATAAAAAAAACATCATGACAGGTTGAGAGACACTGAAGAAGAAAGGCAAAAGATTTTTTTTTTCCTAATTTTTGAGCAAGAGGTCTCACATTTTCATTTTGCATTGGGCCAGAAAATTATGCAGTTGTTGGTTCAGATCTTTGGAGGGAAAAGATAGCTGCCAGGCTTGCTGAGTGACTCCTTTTTCAAATTGCCTGTCCATGTTTTGGTAGCGATTAAATAGGTATCTGTTAATCCCCATTTTTTTACTGGGCACTTTTACAGGAAATTGCTCTATTTCTCAGCTTTTCTTGTAGTTAGGCTCCAGTCAATGAAATGTGGGTTTAAGAGTGTCCTGGCCTTGAGAAATTTCACATGACCCTTCTCATTGTCACTTTTCACTCAAGGACTGACTTGATGCAAAGTATCCAACCAGGGACTCCAAGAAACACTCGAAAATGGAATTGCTTCAAGATGTAAGAAATTAGGATTCCCAACTTATCACTGTAAAGCTGCTCACCAAACTGTATGTAAGAAATAAACAATGATTGTGTTAAGCCATTGAGAACTTGGGGTTGTTTGTTATACAAATAGTGTCAATTAACCCAATTACTAATATTTTCAACAATAAGCATTTTTAATATCTAGGGTGTGCAAACTACAACCCTCAAGCCAAATTCAGTCAGCCCCTGTTTTTGTAAATAAAGTTTTATTTGGGACACAGTCATGTCCATTTGTTTATGAATAGTTCATGACTGCTTTCACACTACAATGGCAAAGGTGAGTAGTTGTGGCAGAGAATCTATGTCCCATAAATTCTAAAATATTTATATCTGGCCCTTAAAAGGAAAAAGTTTGTCAAGTGTTGGTCTTATGAATGACTTGAATGGTTCCTCCATGTAGACTCAGATAAGGCATTTTAAAATAAACAATGATTTTTTTTTTTTTCTATTCTTACTCTTTCCCCATTTCAACCATTACAGCAAGTTGCTTTGCAAGGAGATGTGAAATTAAATCCAAGAGGATTATTGTTATTGTGCAGTTGATCATAATGATAACTAATTATATCAATTATAGTATTAATTTATAATAATTATGCTAATGTCATTATAATACTAATAATTATAATGATAACTGCAAGAACATTTATTGAGCTTGCTATATGTGTTACCATCACCTATCCATCAGTTTGTCATATTGTGGTGGCTTAAGTATTGCTGTGATGCTGAAAGCTATGCCACTGGTATTGAAATATCAGCGGAGTCTCCCAAGGTAGGTTTCACAGAGCTTCCAAACTAAAACAGACTAGGAAGAAGGCCTGATGATCTACTTCAGAAAATTAGCCAATGAAAACCTTAGGGATCACAACAGAACATTGCTCAATTCACTTGCTTTGGATACATCATCAGGAGAGATCAGTCGCTGGAAGAGGACCAGTGAAGCATAGGGCCAGTGAGGGCAAGGAAGACCCTTGGTGAAATAGATTGGCACAATAGCTGCAACAATGGACTCAAAGATGCTGGCAACCATGAGGATGATAAAGGACTGGTCAACGTTTCTCCTTGTTGTACATAAAGTTGCCATGAGTTGGAGTCAACTCAACAACAGCTATCTATCTACCTACCTATCTATCCATCCATCCATCCATATGTGTTAAATATTATATGTGCATTATCTCATTTAATTCTCTCATACTGTATGAGATAGAAATTGTTACTCCTTTTTGTTAAGAAGGAAACTGAAGCTCAGATTGACTTGCCCAATGTCACAGAATTAGTGAGGGGAAAAGCTGAATTGATATAACTTCTGTGAGTCCTGGGGAAACAGGTGGCAGGAGAGGACACGATGCCTAAGGTGACTTTCAAAATCGTCATAAGCATCTCTTTTTGAGCTACTAGATACTGATTTTTTCAGATTTATAAATGAATAAAAAAGATTTATACCACCAAAGACAGAGAAAACACTCAAGACAGCACCATTTGAGAGGGTAAACAATTTTGAAAGACAGAAAGCAAATGGACAAGTGGGAATTGATTTAGTAGAATGGAGAAAACAGAAACCTATCTACCTTCAGGGGAGAAAGGCAAAAGAAGTAACCTATTAGTGTCTCCAATCCCTACAGACTGGGGAATTGGAGACAGCAATTACTTCTAAAGGTGGGAGTTAAAGGTGGGACTGAAAAATACTAGGAGTGGTTGTAAAAGGATCAGTTAGATTCTCCAGATTTACTCACACCACCAGCCAGGTCCCTACACTTTTTCTTCCTACCTAGGAAAGACATTTAATGTTTAGTTCGCGGCTCAGTTCTAAGAGATACAGGCACAGAGAACCTGGTGAGTTAAGGAGTTGAAAACTGGGAAAGCAAATGAATACATATTCAGTGGTGAGAACAGCAATACTTTCCTAAGCTCAGCTTTCAGAATCTTTGTTTCAAGGATTATACCACAGAGGCAAGAAAACGGAGGATTCCTTTTTGAGGAAACAAAATCACCCAAAAGTAAAAACCTATAGACTTTGCTGTCTGAGGGTCACCCAGTACTACCTACCCTCAGTAACCTTGTAGTGAAACCCACTAGTCATCAAACTGGTTTATGAATATACAGATTTTTAGTGCTTCACTCTTAAATATGAATAGTGAGCCAATGATGATCAGATTTTAAGAAAATTCTTTAAATTACGTAGAGGTCAAAACAAGCAAGCAAGATAAAAGGGGATTCGGAGGAAAAAAAGAAAATGTAGGACACAAAGTAAAAAGTTATAGATGATCTCTTCGAATAAATATAAGAAGAGCAGGATGCAATTAAAAACATTAGAAAATAGAAAGAGCTTTTGGAAATTAAAAAATAATAGCAAACCATGTAAAAAAGAAATAAAAGGAGAGTTGAAAATAAAGTTAGAAGATCTCCCAAGAAGAAAATAAACACGTCAAGATTGAAGATAAAGCTCAATAAATTTTCAAAGAAGTAAAACAAAGCACAAACTACTAGGTTCAACTTTTGTGAATAGGAATTTTAGAATGCAAGAACAGAAATGGAGGGGAGGAAACCATGAATTTTTCCAGAAATTGAAAGACATGTGTATACATATTTAAAGAGCCAACTGAGTACCAAGGTCAGAAAATGGAAAAAAACACATACACGTACATGAAGTCACATCATGATAGAGTTTAGGAACACTGGGGATTAAGACGATCCAGAATGCGAATGGATTTGGACTTCGCAATAGCAACATCGTAAAACAGAAAAGCAGAACAACAGCTTCAGGATTCAAAAAGAAAATGATTTCTAAACTGTAAGTTTGCAAAACATGTGCCTCCTATGTATCCTTTTCAGGAAGCTACTGGAGATGTGTCTATAAAAATAAGTTAGGAAATCAAGCAAGCGGAAGCTGGAGGTGGAGCCAAGATGGCAGAATAGACAGACTCTTCCAGTGAGCTCTCTTTACAACAAAGACCCCCCCAAAAAAGTGAAATGAGTATATTTATGACAAGCTAGGAGCCCTGAGCATCAAAGGCAAGGTTAGAAAAAAAATTGAAGGACAGGGGAGGAAGAGACTGTTCAGAAGTGGAGAGGAGTTACAGGACTTGAAGCGTAGGGAGCCCTCAGGTACCATTCCTGGAGCAGCAGCAGCAGGCTGGTAATCCTGTTTGGCCGCAGTTTCCTCAGGGAGAAGCAGCCAGCCACACAGCAGAATCACACCTCCAGAACCAGAGAAGAACGGCATACTCGGCAAAACCTAAGTACTTGTGTATATTTTACTGCATCCCCCCACCCCCAAGCTGGCTTCAGTGGCTGAATTCCCTGGGTCTGAGACAGGCCCTGTTGAGCATCTAGAGCCATTCTCCTGGCCTTGGAGAAGGAAAAAAATTGCAATTGGGGGAAAAGATAATTTGCAAGCTCCACTAACCACGGTAGCTCAGGACAGAAGCAGACCCTGTCCAGGCATAATGGTCCATGGACTTTGAGAAGCTTTCCCTTATGCATGGTCCTGTGTGGGCCTATTTTGGGAGAATAGGCCCTTGTTGGCAGACTCCAACCATTTCAGCTGTGCGGTGGAGAGGTTGGTGTTTGGTGTTTGACATTGCTTGGCCTATTAAACAAGGACCTCACCTATCCACATCAGGGACCTAAGGACTGGTAGCTCCACTCAGGTCGCCCAGCCACCCGTGACAGGGGACCAAGGATAACTGATACCTCCCAGTCCTTACAACCAAAAACTTTGGGTGCCAATGGTCTGTCTGCAGAACCCACCCACCTGCATGCTCTAGGGAACAGGGACATGCTTTTCTCAGAGACACTCAGGTCAGTCCTCACCCCCCTGCCTTGTTCAGAGTGTGACCTCCTGTTGAAATCAGATACTGGTACATACACCAATCACCCCTGCCCCTCTGAAACTGTAGGAGAGAGCCTATACCATACACTTGATGATCTGCTACCTGGAAACCTGAGCTGAATTCATACAAGAAAAGTGAATGGACTCCTAGAATGATATACCTGATATCAGCTCTAGCCATCTGGGGATAGGATGTCAGAGCTCAAAGGTGAAAATAATCAAGCCAGCTCACTCAAGCAACCCATTTGGGTATATCAAAACTAAACAAAGCAAGAAGTTAAGATACAGTAAGCAAGCATAAACTAATACAATAACTTATAGATGGCTTGGAGACAAGAGTCAATATCAAGTCACATAAAGAAACAAACCATGATCACCTCAACACGCTCTCAAAACAAAGAATCCAGGAATCTTCTAGATAAAAGTGCATTCCTGGAATTACCAGAGTGAGAACATAAAAGATTAATATACAGAACCCTTCAAGACATCAGGAAGGAAATGAGGCAATACGCAGAACAATCCAAGGAACGCACAGATAAAGCAATTGAAGAAATTAGAAAGATTATTCAGGAACATAATAAAAAGTTTAATAAGCTGGAAAAATCCATAGGCAGACAGCAATCAGAAATTCAGAAGATTAAAAATAAAATTACAGAAGTAGACAACTCAATAGAATGTCAGAGGAACAGAATTAAGAAAGTAGAAGCCAGAATTTCTGAACTCAAAGATAAATCAGTTGGCACTAATATATTTGAAGAAAATCAGATAAAAGAATCAAAAAAATAAATAAAGAAACCTTAAGACTCATGTGGGACTCTATCAAGAGAAATAACCTACATGCGATTGGAGCACCAGAACAGGGATGGATAACAGAAAATACAGAGAGAATTGTTGGCAGAAAACTTCCCTGATAACGTGGAAGATGAGAAGATATCTATCCAAGATGTTCATCGAGCTCCACATAAGGTAGATGTTAAAAGAAAGTCACCAAGACATACTATAATCAAACTTGCCAAAACCAAAGATAAAATTTTAAGAGCAGCTAGGGATAAATGAAAAGTCACCTACAAAGGAGGGCCAATAAGAATAAGCTCAGACTACTCGGCAGAAACCACACAGGCCAGGAGGCAATGGGATGACATATTTAAAAAATCGAAGGAAAAAAATTGCCTGCCAAGAATCATATATCCAGCAAAACTGTCTCTTAAATATGAAGGTGAAATTAGGACATTTCCATATAAACAGAAGTTTAGGGAATTCATAAAAACCAAACCAAAACTACAAGAAATACGAAGGGAGTTCTTTGGTTAGAAAATCAATAATAGCAGATATCAACTCAAGACTAGAATGCTGGGCAAAGCAATCAGAGGTCAACCCAGACAGGGACATCAAAAAAACAAAGCAAGATTATAAAAAAAAAGCTCAAAACAGGTTAACAGCGATGTTATTAAATAAAAGAAAACAACATTAAAGCAATAAAGAGAGACTAAGAAATGTAATCATAGATCCTCTGTATGGACAGGAAGATATGGTGATACAAGGAAACAAACAAACAAAAAAGCTAGGTTTAAATTTAGAAAAATAGGGGTAAATAATAAGGTAACCACAAAGGAGACAAACTATCCTACTCACCAAAATAAAATAAAATAAAATACAAAAATAGAGACTCAGCAGAAATAAAATCAACAACAACGAATATGAGGAAAGGACAATATATAATCTACTCAGAAGATAAAATTAAGTAAAAGAAACTGTCAACAACACACAAAAAAGACATCAAAATGATAGCACTAAATTCATAAATTCACACCTATGCATAATTACTCTGAATGTAAATGGATTCGATGAACCAGTAAAGAGACAGACAGTGGCAGAATGGATTAAAAAACACGATCCATCTCTATGCTGCCTACAAGAGACACACCTTAGACTTAGAGACACAAACTAAAACTCAAAGGATGGAAAAAAAAATATCAAGCAAACAATGATCAAAAAAGAGCAGGAGTAGCAATATTAATTTCTGACAAAATAGACTTTAAATCCATCATAAAGGATAAGGAAGAACACTATATAATGATAAAAGGGACAATATACCAAGAAGATATAACCGTATTAAATATTTATGCACCCAAGGACAGGGCTGCAAGATACATAAAACAAACTATCACCATTAAAATGTGAGATAGACAGCTCCACAATAATAGTAGGAAGCTTCAACACACAACTATCAGTTAAGCACAGGACATCCAGAAAGAAGCTCAATAAAGACACAGAAGATGTAAATGCCACAATCAACCAACTTGACCTCACAGACATATACAGAACACTCCACTCAATGGCAACCAAGTATACTTTCTTTTTTACTGCACATGGAACATTCTCTAGAGTAGACCACAGATTAGGTCATAAAGCAAGCCTTAGAAGAATCCAAAATGTTAAAATATTACAAAGCATCTTCTCTGACCATAAGGCCATAAAAGTGGAAATCAATAACTAGAAAAGCAGGGAAAAGAAACCAATCACTTGGAAACTGAACAATACCCTGCTCAAAAAAGACTGGATTATGGGAGACATTAAGGATGGAATAAAGAAATTCATAGAATACAATGAGAATGAAAACACTTCTTATCAAACCTTTGGGACACAGCGAAAGCAGTGCTCAGAGGTCAGTTTATACCAATAAATGCACACATCCAAAAAGAAGAGAGGAACAAAATAAAAGAATTATCCCTATAACTTGAAAAAATAGAAAGAGAGCCAGAAAAGAAACCCTCAGGCACCAGAAGAAAAAAAATAATACAAATTAGAGCAGAAATAAATGAAATAGAAAACAAAAAAAATATTGAAATAATTAACAAGACCAAAAGCTGGTTCTTTGAAAAAAATTTAAAAAAATTGATAAACCATTGGCAAAACTGACAAAAGAAAAACAGGAGAGGAAGCAAATAACCCGAATAAGAAATGAGAGGGGCAATATTACAACAGACCCAACTGAAATTAAAAGAATCGTTTCAGATTACTATGAAAAATTGTACTCTAACAAATTTGAAAACCTAGAAGAAATGGATGATTTCCTAGAAACACACTACCTACCTAAACTAACACAAACAGAGGTAAAACAACTACATAGACCCATAACAAAAGAAGAGATTGAAAAGGTAACCAAAACACTCCCAAAAAAAAAAAGCCCTGGTCCAGGGCGCTTCACCGCAGAGTTCTACCAGAGAAGAGTTAACACCACTACTACTAAAGATATTTCAGAGCATAGAAAAGGATGGAATACTCCTAAACTCATTCTATGAAGCCAGCATATCTCTGATACCAAAACCAGGTAAAGACATAACAAAAAAAGAAAATTATAGACCTGTATTCCTCATGAACGTAGACGCAAAAATCGTCAACAAAATTCTAGCCAATAGAATTCAACAACATATCAAAAAAATAATTCACCGTGACCAACTGGGATTCACACCAGGTATGCAGGGATGGTTCAACATTTGAAAAACAATTAATGTAATCCATCACAAAAATAAAACAAAAGACAAGAATCACATGATTTTATCAATTGATGCAGAAAAGGCATTTGACAAAGTTCAAAACCCGTTCATGATAAAAACTCTCAGCAAAATAGGAATAGAAGGAAAATTCCTCAGCATAATAAAGGGCATTTATACAAAGCCAACAGCCAACATCATCCTAAACGAACGGAGCCTGAAAGCATTTCCCTTGAGAACGGGAGCCAGACAAGGATGCACTTTATCACCGCTCTTATTCCACATTGTGCTGGAGGTCCTACCCGGAGCAATTAGGCTAGAAATAAAAGGCATAAAGATTGGCAAGGAAGAAGTAAAATTTTCTCTATTTGCAGACAAGATCTTATACACAGAAAAACCTAAGAATTCCTCAAAAAAACTACTGAAACTAATAGAAGCATTCAGCAGAGTATTGGGATAAAAGATAAACATACAAAACTCAGCTGGATTCCTCTACACCAACAAAAAAAACATCGAAGAGGAAATCACCAAGTCAATACCATTAACAGTAGCCCCCAAAAAGATAAAATACTTAGGAATAAATCTTACCAGAGATGTAAAAGACTTATACAAAGAAAACTACAGTACACTTCTGCAAGAAATGAAAAGAGACCTACATAAGTGAAAAAACATACCTTGCTCATGGATAGGAAGATTTAACATTATAAAAATGTCTCTTCTACCAAAAGCAATCTATACATTTAATGCAATTCCGATCCAAATTCCAATGACATTCTTCAATGAGATGGAGAAACAAATCACCAACTTCATACGGAAGGGAAAAAGCCCCTGATAAGCAAAGCATTACTGAAAATGAACAAAGTGGGAGGCCTTACTCTACCTGATTTTAGAACCTATTATACTGCCACAGTAGTCAAAACAGCCTGGTACTGGTACAACAACTGATACATAGACCAATGGAACAGAATTGAGAATCCAGACATAAATCCATCCACATATGAGCAGTTGATATTTGACAAAGGCCCCGAAACAGTTAAATGGGGGAAAGACAGTCATTTTAACAAATGGTGCTGCATAACTGGATATCCATCTGAAAAAAAAATGAAACAAGACCCATACCTCACTCCATGCACAAAAACGAGCTCAAAATGGATCAAAGACCTAAATATAAAATCTAAAATGATAAAGATCATGGAAGAAAAAATAGGGACAATGGTAGGAGCCCTAATAAATGGCATAAACAATGTGGAAAACATTACTAACAATGCAGAAGAAAAACTAGATAACAGAGAGCTCCTAAAAATCAAACACCTATGCTCATCCAAAGACTTCGCCAAATGAGTAAAAAGACTACCTATAGACTGGGAAAAAATTTTTAGCTATGACATTTCCGATCACTGCCTGATCTCTAAAATCTACATGATACTGCAAAAGCTCAACTATAAAAAGACAAATAACTCCACTAAAAAATGGGCAAAAGATATGAATAGACACTTCACTAAAGAAGACATTCAGTTAGCTAACAGATACATGAGGAAATGCACACGATCATTAGCCATTAGAGAAATGCAAATAAAAACTACAATGAGGTTCATCCCATTCCAGCAAGGCTGGCATTCATCCAAAAAACACAAAATAACAAATGTTGGAGAGGCTGTGGAGACACTGGAACACTTATACACTGCTGGTGGGAATGTCAAATGGTACAACCACTTTGGAAATAGATTTGGCGCTTCCTTAAAAAGCTAGAAATAGAACTACCATACGATCCAGCAATCCCACTCCTCGGAATATATCCTAGAGAAATAAAACCCTTTACACAAACAGATACACGCACACCCATGTTTATTGCAGCTCTGTTTACAATAACAAAAAGATGGAAGCAACCAAGGTGCCCATCAATGGATGAATGGATAAATAAATTATGGTATATTCACAATGGAATACTACACAACGATAAAGCACAGTGATGAATCTGTGAAACATTTCATAACATGAAGGAACCTGGAAGGCATTATGCTGAGTGAAATTAGTCAGTGGCAAAAGGACAAATATTGTACAAGACCACTATTGTACGAACTTGAGAAATAGTTTAAACTGAGAAGAAAGCACTCTTGTGGTTACAAGAGGGGGGAGGGAAGGAGGGTGGGAGGGAGGTATTCACTAATCAGATAGTAGATAAGAACTACTTTAGGTGAAGGGAAAGACAACACACAATACAGGGGTGGTCAGCACAACTGGAACAACTGGACTAAACCAAAAGCAAAGAAGTTTCCGGAATAAATTGAATGTTTCAAAGGCCAGCTTAGCAGGGGCAAGGGTTTGGGGACCATGGTTTCAGGAGACATCTAAGTCGATTGGCATAATAAAATCTATTAAGAAAACATTCTGCATCCCACTTTGAAGAGTGGCATCTGGGGTCTTGAACACTAGCAAGCGGCCATCTAAGATGCATCAATTGGTCTCAACCCACCTGGAGCAAAGGAGAATGAAGAACACCAAGGACACAAGGTAATTACCAGCCCAAAAGACAGAAAGGACCACATGAACCAGAGACTACGTCAGCCTGAGACCAGATGAACTAGATGGTGCCCTGCTACAACCGATGACTGCCCTGACAGGGAACACAACAGAGAAACCCTGAGGGATCAGGGGAGCAGTGGGATGCAGACCCCAAATTCTTATAAAAACACCAGACTTAGTGGTCTGATCGAGACTAGAAGGACCCCAGTGGTCATGGCCCCGAGATCTTCTGTTGGCCCAGGAAAGGAACCATTCCCGAAGCCAACTCTTCAGACAGGGATTGGACTAGACAATGGGTTGGAGAGGGATGCTGGTGAAGAGTGAGCTTCTTGGATCAGATGGACACTTGAGACTATGTTGGCATCTCCTGCCTGGAGGGGAGATGAGAGGGTAGAGGGCCTTAGAAGCTGGCGAAATGGACAGGAAAAGGGAGAGTGGAGGGAGGGACAGGGCTGTCTCATTAGGGGGAGAGCAACTGGGAGTACGCAGCAAGGTGTAGATAAGTTTTTATGTGAGAGGCTGACTTGATTTGTAAACTTTCACTTAAATCACGATAAAAATAAAATAATATAAAGCAGTTCAATTTGGTTTTTGTCTGGGAAGCCAGGCTTAAGGATGAAAAGAGACGAAGAAGGAAAATGATGTTTTTCATTATAAGTATTGTAGTCATTCGACTTTTTAAATAATGTATATGCATTATGTGGGAAAATTAAAATTAAGTGTAAAATTATTGCTTGCATCTAGCAAAATAATAACAATATTCTACTTCATTAGTGGGTAAAAAACATTTAAATTAGCAATAATGTGAGACTTGTTTCCAGCTGTAATAGACTAGTTTGTATTAGACTAACACTTTGCTAAAAGAATTCAAAATAAAACTGTGTAAAAAAACATTAGAAAGTGACCAAGGCAGTCAAGATTCCAGAGAGGAGGAAAGCACATTTAAGTGAGCTCAGCTATTTTCCCTCTTAGGATACTTGCTGATTCCCAAGCTATGCACAGCAGGAGGCCAAAAGGAAAACAGGAACTAAGGGGCTAAGTAAACAGTGAGCCAGAGCTTTTGAGATAGTATTTTTTTCCCTTGCTTATCATATTATCAAAAATTAAACAGATAAGAGCGTGAAGGAATGGGTTCCCTCATACTCTGTTGATAGAACTTGTAAAATGATACATTTATGAATATTAAAATGTGTCCGCCTTATAAAAAAAAAATTTTTTTTTTTTTTATACCCAAGAAATTCCACTCCTAAGAATTTATCCTAAGGTGATAAGTGGACAAGTAGGAAAAGATCTTTATGCGAGGATGGTAATTTTGTTTTGTTCTTAATAGTTAAAATGGAAACTAATTAAATAACCATGAAAAAATTGGTTTGATAAATTATGATGTATACTCAGAATGGAATGCTGTTCAGTTATTAAAAATGATCATTTGTATCTATATTCATCAACATGGAATGCATTTGGGTTATAGAACAGCAAGTGGAATGTGATTACGTTGGAATGAATGAATAAATAAATATGTGTATTATATACATACTCAGAACAGTAATGGTTGTCTGTGGATGATGACATTGTGTGACTGTTACTTTTTTCCTTCATTCTTTTCAGTTTGATTTTTCTTTATAACAGCGTGCACAATATTTATAATGAAAACAAATGACAAAACTATTTCATTTTTGAGGAAACAAAACTACTTGAGAGAGAGATATGTGTGCCAGGAAATGGCCATGTTTTGTTTTTGTTTGAGTTCCTGTCAGTACTCGCTGTGATGATTTTAGGGTGAATTTATCCTACAGTAATCATGTAAGAAAAAAGAACTATCTTGAAGAAGACTTTTTATTTCTTACTTGTCATTAGGCGCTGTTGAGTCCGACGCATAGCGACCCTATGCACAACAGAAAGAAACACTGCCCGGCCCTGCGCCATCCTTACAATCCTTGTTATGCTTGAGCTCATCGTTGCAGCCCCTGTGTCAATCCACCTCTTTGAGGGTCTTCCTCTTTTCCACTGACCCTGTACTCTGCCAAGCATGATGTCCTTCTCCAGGAACTGATCCCTCCTGACAACATGTCCAAAGTATGTAACACGCAGTCTCGCCATCCTTGCTTCTAAGGAGCATTCTGGTTGTACTTCTAAGACAAATTAGTTCGTTCTTTTGGCAGTCCGTGGTATATCCAATATTCTTCGCCACCACCACAATTCAAGGGTGTCAACTCTTCTTCGGTCTTCTTTATTCATTGTCCAGTTTTCACATGCTTATGATGTGATTGAAAATACCATGGCTTGGGTCAGGCACACCTTAGTCTTCAGGGTGACATCTTTGCTCTTCAACACTTTGAAGAGGTCCTTGACAACAGATTTGACCAATGCAATGTGTCTTTTGATTTCGTGACTGATGCTTCCGTGGCTGTTGATTGTGGATCCAAGGAAAATGAAATCCTTGACAACTTCAATCTTTTCTCCATTTATCATGATGTTGCTCATTGGTCCAGTTGTGAGGATTTTGGTTTTCTTTATGTTGAGGTGTAATCCATACTGAAGGCTGTGATCTTTGATCTTCATTAGTAAGTGCTTCAAGTACTCTTCACTTTCTGCAAGCAAGGTTGTGTCATCTGCATAATGCAGGTTGTTAATGAGTCTTCCTCCAATCTTGATGCCCCGTTCTTCTTCATATAGTCCAGCTTCTCGTATTATTTGTTCAACATACAGATTAAATAGGTATGGTGAAAGAATACAACCCTGACGCACACCTTTTTTGACTTTAAACCAATCACTATCCCCTTGTTCCATCTGAACAACTGCCTCTTGATCTACGTAAAGGTTCCTCATGAGCACAATTAAGTGGTCCGGAATTCCCATTCTTTGCAGTGTTATCCATAGTTTGTTATGATTCACACAGTCAAATGCCTTTGCATAATCAATAAAACACAGGTAAACATCCTTCTGGTATTCTCTGCTTTCAGCCAGGATCTATCTGACATCAGCAATGATATCCCTGGTTCCACGGCCTCTTCTGAAACCAGCCTGAATTTCTGGCAGTTCCCTGTGGATATACTGCTGCAGCTGTTTTTGAATGATCTTCAGCAGAATTTTGCTTGAATGCAATATTAATGATATTGTTCTATAATTTCCACATTCGGTTGGATCACCTTTCTTGGGAATAGACATAAATATGGATATCTTCCAATCAGTTGGCCAGGAAGCTGTATTCCATATTTCTTGGCATAGATGAGTGAGCACCTCCAGCGCTGCATCTGTTCATTGAAATATCTCAATTGATATTCCATCAATTCCTGGAGCCTTGTTTTTCACCAATGCCTTCAGAGCAGCTTGGACTTCTTCCTTCAGTACCATCGGTTCTTGATCATATGCCACCTCTTGAAATGGTTGAATATCAACTAATTCTTTTTGGTATAATGACTGTGTGTATTCCTTCCATCTTCTTTTGATGCTTCTTGCATCATTTAATATTTTCCCCCATGGAATCCTTCAGTATTGCAACTCGAGGCTTGAATTTTTTCTTCAGTTCTTTCAGCTTGAGAAACACAGAGCGTGTTCTTCGCTTTTGGTTTTCCATCTCCAGCTCTTTGCACATGTCATTATAATACTTTACTTTGTCTTCTAGAGAGGCCCTTTGAAGTCTTCTGTTCAGTTCTTTTACTTCATCAATTCTTCCTTGTGCTTTAGCTGCTCGATGCTCAAGAGCAAGTTTCAGAGTCTCCTCTGACATCCGTCTTGGTCTTTTCTTTCTTTCCTGTCTTTTCAGTGACCTCTTGCTTTCTTCATGGATGATGTTCTTGATATCATTCCACAGCTCCTCTGGTCTTCAGTCACTAGTGTTCAGTGCGTCAAATCTATTCTTGAGATGGTCTCTAAATTCAGGTGGGATATATTCAAGTCATATTTTGGCTGTCATGGACTTGCTCTGATTTTCTTCAGTTTCAGTTTGAACTTGCATATGAACAATTGATGGACTGTTCCACAGTCGGTCCCTGGCTTTATTCTGACTGATGATATTGAGCTTTTCCATCTTCTCTTTCCACAGATGTAGTCAATTTGATTTCTGTGTGTTCCTTCTGGCGACGTCCATGTGTATAGTCACCGTTTATGTTGGTGAAAGAAGGCATTTGCGATGAAGAAGTCATTGGTCTTGCAAAATTCTATCATTCGATCTCCGGCATTGTTTCTATCACCAAGGCCATATTTTCCAACTACTGATCCTTCTTCTTTGTTTCCAACTTTTGCATTGCAATTGCCAGTGATTATCAATGCATCTTGATTGCATGTTCGATCAATTTCAGACTGCAGAGGCTGATAAAAATCTTCTGTTTCTTCATCTTTGGCCCCAGTGGTTGGTGCATAAATTTGAATAATAGCCTTATTAACTGGTCTTCCTTGTAGGCATGTGGATGTTATCCTATCACTGATGGCGTTGTACTTCAGGATAGGTCTTGAAACATTCTTTTTGAGGATGAATGCAACATCATGCCTCTTTGAGTTGCTCTTCCCAGCATAGTAGACTATATGATTGTCTGATTCAAAATGGCCAATACCAGTCCATTTCAGCTCACTAATACCTAGGATATCGATGTTTATGCACTCCATTTCATTTTTGACGATTTCCAATTTTCCTAGATTCTTACTTCATACATTCCAGGTTCTGATTATTAATGGACGTTTGCAGCTGTTTCTTCTCATTCTGAGTCGTGCCACATCAGCAAATGAAGGTTCCAAAAGCTTTATTCCATCCATGTCATTAAGGTCCACTCTATTTTGAGGAGGCAGCTCTTCCCCAGTCATCTCTTGAGTGCCTTCCAACCTGGGGGGCTCATCTTCCAGCACTATATCAGACTGTTCCACTGTTATTCATAAAGTTTTCACTGGCTAATGCTTTTCAGAAGTAGACTGCCGGGTCCTTCTTCCTAGTCTATCTTAGTCTGGAAGCTCAGCTGAAACCTGTCCTCCATGGGTGACCCTGCTGGGATCTGAATATCAGCGGCATAGCTTCCAGCATCATAGCAACACAAAAGCCCCCACAGTATGACAAACTGACAGACATGTGGGGGATTTCCTACTTATTTGTACTATTATCTAATAATTTGGACTTGGAGTGAGGACACTGTAGGTGTGAGTGTCTGCTTGGCCACTCATCAGCTATGCAATCATTGTAGGTATGATCACTAAGGATATGTGTCAACTTGTCTGGGCCATGGTTCTCAGTGGTTTGGCAGGCATATGATGTGATCATTTCCATGATGAGATTTGATATAATGTGATCACCTCTGTAAAGGAATCTGCTGTGAGTAGCCAATCAGTTGAAAGGGAGTTTCTTTGGGAGTGTAGCCTGCATGCAATATAGGTGGACATTCTGGCAATGCTCCTGGGCTTTTGCTCACACTGGATCCTGTAGCTGGATCTTGTTTGTATGACCTCCCATTCTTGGGACTTGAGCTATCAGCTTTCCTGCCATCTTAGAATTTGTTGGTCTTCATAGCCTGTAAGCCAGAGCTCTGCTATCTGACTTGCCAATCTTGGGTTGCCAGCTCCTGTGGCTATATGAATCAGGAGAAACCTGCAGCCTGACCCATGGACTTGGGACATTCCAGACCTGCAACCTTGTAAGCTATTTCCTTAATATAAATCTCTCTCTATGCATATTTAACACTTTATTAGTTTTATTTCTCTAGAGAACCCAGCCTAAGATATTTGATACAGAGAATGGTTCTAGAGAAACAAAATTGTAAAGATTAGTTTTGTAAATTTGTTTTCAAGTCTGGTTAGTCTTAAGGATGTTGATGACTCCTCTTCTAGTAGTAAAAAGGGCACTGCTAATCCATGGTGTGCAGTTGCAATAGAAATATGTAAAATATCACCAATAGATCAGGTATTGGTGAAAGACGAGGCTCTGGGTGATCACATGTTTGATTCTTTTCTACCATTTTGTCATAATGAGAAGTATAAGGAAGCTGGTTTGTTGATCTCACTTTTGTTAGAAAAAGTAGCAAAAGATGCAGACAAGCTCAGAACTTCAGAGTTAAAGCTCAAGTGCCACATAAACGACCTCAAACTTTCTACTTATACCTTGAAAGAAAGCCTTATTTCTTGTAGTAACAGAGCTGATATTGCTGAAAATCAAACCCAGAGTCTTATTGTAAGAGTGAGTTCAGCTGAATTACAATGTCAACTAAATTCCCAAACTCCAGTGGTTTCTGAAGTTAAAGTGAGGGTATTGACTGGGAAGAAATGGAATCTTGAAACTTGGGATGGGGACATACTGGAAGATAATGAGGAAGCTGGGGACACTGAGCCCCTAAATTCTGTTGAATCACTCCTGCCAACAGAACCAGCCTTCTTACTGCCAAATGAGGAAATTATCTTTGCCTGTTAAGCCACCTTCCCCAGTAAAAACATTAGTCCCTCCACGCCCATCTGATGAGAATAACCAAACTGTATCTAAAAAACCTTTGCCTGAGTCATTGCCTTGGGCATAGACTAAGGCAGACGCCTTACAAAACAATGCTGAGTATTATTAAAACATTTCCCCGCCACCCATTTTGGCTTATAGACCTATATAAAAAAAAAAAAAAAAAAAAAAAAAATTTTTTTTTTTATAGCTAGACTTTATTCCCAGTGAGCCCCAAAAGGTAAAGTACAAAGTATGACCCAGGAAGAAGTATGCTATAGTCCAAAAGAACTGTATAATTTTTCTAATATGTACAAATGGGAACCTGGGAATATTGTAGAAAAGGTATTAAAGGTGTGGGATAATGGTGCAAGGAACATAGAGATACTGGCTAGCCTTGTAGCTTCCCTGAACCTGAGTTCCTGCAGTGTATAAAACTGGATAATACTATCTTTCCTTCTATTCCTAACTAACTGAGAAAATGTAAGCCCACTGTGGTCAGATCTTATTGAATTATTCACTGCTGGATGCCCCTCCCCATCCCACTCCCAATCTAGAACAGTCCCTAGCATAGAATTCAGCTCAATAGATAGTATTTTCATACTGAATGAATGAATGACCAAGTACAATTGATTTGTAAGCTCTAAAGTACCAAAAATTTGGACGTTGATTATGTAGTCATTAAAACCTTCGGTATGGATTACGCCTCAACATACAGAAAACAAAAATCCTCACAACTGGACCAATAAGCAACATCATGATAAACGGAGAAAAGATTGAAGTTGTCAAGGATTTCTTTTTATTTGGATCCACAATCAACACCCATGGAAGCAACAGTCAAGAAATCAGACAACTTATCACATTGGGCAAATCTTCTGCAAAAGACTTCTTTAAAGTGTTGAAAACCAAAGACATCATCTTGAGGGCTAAACGCCCCTGACCCAAGCCATGGTATTTTCAATTACCACATATGCATGTGAAAGTTGGACAATAAATCAGGAAGACTGAAGAAGAATTTCTTTTAATTATGGTGTTGGTGAAGAATATGGAATATACCATGAACTTCTAGAAAAATGAACCAATCTGTCTTGGAAGAAGTACAGCCAGAATGGTCTTAGAAGCAAGGATGATGAGACTTTGTCTCAAGCACTTCGGACATATTATCAGAAGGGACCAGTTCCTGGAGAAGGACATCATGTTTGGTAAGTAGAGGGTCAATGAACGAAAGGAAGACCCTCAACGAGATGGATTGACACAATGGCTGCAATGATGGGCTCAAGCATATCAATGATTGTAAAGATGCTGTAGGACTGGACAGTGTTTTGTTCTGCTGCACATGGGGTTCTATGAATTGGAACTGATTCAATGGCACTTAACAACAACAAGTCGTTAAAAATGATTATTCAGATCTATATTTATTAAACATGGAACCAGTCTGGGCTATAGAACAGCTCTTGTATGATCACTGACATTTCACTTTTGTTCACAGAAAGTATTACACTTGAAATGCTGGGAGGGGAGTCCAAGGGTCTACAGAATGTTTATTAATACAGTTATGACCTCATGAAAATTAAGTTTTCAGCAGCATTTTGTTACTACATAAGTGGAAAAATATCTTTTTTTTTTTCTTCCAACACTGAGTCAGCCACAAAAATAGTGGTATAGGAAGATAAAAAATAATTTTACAGATAGCAGTAAATCTTTGTGGAATAAGATCCTAATCTTTTTATGAAAACAGGGGACATGCTTCTAGTTGCTGATTAGCTTTATGCAGAAACTACAGAGAATGGTAAGTATTCTAGTCATCTATTCTAATTAAAATTTAAATTGAAATCTGGGTTCTAATGAAGAGAAGCTTAGCGTTGATCCTGTGGGAACTCTTCAGAGGGTAAGAGGAAAAATGCACAAAGGCAAAAAGAGATTTCACACAGACTTTTTCTTTCTCACGTGTTTTATTTGAACAGAAAATTTATATTTTGCATAGGAGCATATCTATCCTTGATGGGAGCCAAATACTGTCCTTTTGACATGGACAGTCTTAAAAATTTATCATATCCCAATACAGCAGACCCAACTATGTCATTGTGGACATGTTGGCATTATCCCTCTAACATCATGTCTCAAGGAAATTAAGTGACAGCTCAGCTGTACCTAAGAATTAGATTCATCACTACCAATCTTGGTCATGTGATCTGGCTCAGACAGGCTCGATGTCAAAGTTTACTGTTGTGTTGGAAAAAAAAAAATGTCGGGTTGCTAAAGGGATAGTAAAGGAACTATAAAATTTAAAACTACATAAATTTTATTGGGAAATGTCAAAAATTAACTCTGAATGTCAGATTATTTTACAATGTTACTTATCAGCTAGCTGTTTGTTAAACACCACACACACACACAACCTCTTCAAGAAAACACTCAAATGGATAATTTCTTCAAAAGGTTGACAAAGAAATAAAATGTATGAAATAGAGACTTTTCAAAGGGAAGGTGTCAAAATGATGATTTGTTACTAAATGTGTTATTGTTATAAACATAGCATAAATACAGGAAATGGAGAAATTGAAAAATCCCTTACAGTATTTCAAAAGACTTATATCTGCACTACTTCAAAAAGACGTGATTTCAACAAGACATGCAAATCGAATTCAACTATTTTTCTCAAACCATGGACCGCATTTGTTGCTGAGACATGACGCTACAAATGTGTCTTATATTTACTCCTGCTATATTTACTCTTGTGGGTTAATTGGAGAAGGGAAATTAATTCTCTATTCAGGATCCCTTCTCAGTCAAGAACAAAGACATTTCATCTGCTAGAAAATATCTGAAGGCAGAAGCAGTTCTAGAAAAGTAATAAACACTGCATTAGGACATCTTTCCCTGGCGGTGAGCATTCCATAGATGAAAGTTACCAACTGTCTGTTGGACACCGTGAGTGGCAGGTTGCATGCTAGAGAGAACTCACAGGTAATCTGTCCTGAATAATATGCAGCATCTCCTTCCCAACCTCCCTCAGCTATTCTGCAGAGAAGGCTGAGGAGGAAAATCTCCCCAGCAACGTCTAAAGGAGGAACACACTGAAAAAACAGCACACAAAATAACAAGGGCAGATCTCACACAGACTACCAAAAGAGTTTAATTAAAATATACCAAAATTGTAATTTTGCCTTCCTTATTTAACTGTAAGACACAGTTAATGTTGCTTAGTGTCAATGATGTTAATGAAGCTGTCAGGCTTGTCACTTCCATTGAATACCAACTTTACTTAGAAACTGGTACTACAATACCAGCTCTGTACAATTAAATTCATCAAAGCATGCCCAGGCTCCAGACTGTGCTAGACCTTTGAAGAATTTCCCTATGGCTTTGTAGTCTGCCCCATCAGAACAACACAACATGCCCAGTGAAAGACAGAAGCTTGAAACAAATCATTGGAAAAAAAATTTTATTTAGGACTTTATCCTCCAAAGTGGGCCAACTAGAAATTAGTGAATTCTATTCTCCTTGAGGAGAATCAGTCTCATTCATACGCTTAGTGGCACTGTCTCAGGCTCTCCAGGACTCAATCCCCAATATCTGTCTTCCCCCTCCCTGTCAAAAGTGAAATAAAATGCCACCATTTTTCATTTGTTCATTCACTCTTTCATTTCTTCATCTTCTCATTAAAGAAATATTTGAGTGTCTGTATTAAGATAGGTATTATAGATTGAACTGTGTCCCCAAAAAAGATATGTTGAAGTCCTAACCCCTGTACCTGTGATCTTGTTTGGGAAAATAGTTTTTTTTTTTTTTTTTTTTTTTGTAGATGTTATAAGTACATTAAGGAGGTCATCCTGTAGTAAGGTGAGTCCAAATCCATTCTGAGTGGTGAATCAGAAAAAGAGAGAACAGACACTGAGACCCAGGCACACAGGGGAAGATACCATATGAAGATATATCTAGAAACCAAGAAATGCCAAGAAATGCCCAGAGCTACCAGAAGCTTGAAGAGACAAGGAAGAATCTTGCCCTAGAACAGAGAAAAACTGTGGTCTTGTTGAAGCCTTGAATTTGAACTTCTCGCCTCCAGAACTGTGAGCCAATAAATTTTTCTTCTTGAAAGCCACCCACTTTGTGACATTTTGTTATGACACCAAAGAGTAACCAAATTCATTGTCATTGAGTTGATGCAGACTCATAGTGACCCTATAGGACAGGGTAGAACTGTTACATAGGATTTCCAAGGAGGAATGGATGGATTCAACTACCAATCTTTTAGTTAGCAGCCAAGCTCTTAGCAACTGTGTCATCAGAAATTAAGATAATAGGCATTGGACTAAGCACCGTAAGTGATACAAAGAAGAACAGATCTTCAAGAATTGAAAATTATATTAAAATGTGCATAAATAGCTAACATCCAATGTATAAATTGGTAGGCACCATGAGAAAGATAGAGTACCACAGACTGGGAATTCACACAGGAAGATAAGAGAGGGTGTCAGGCTGAGTTTGTATCTGAGCTACGCTTTTGGGAATGGATCACATTTGAACATTGGGGATGCTTGCTGTGTTCTCTTCTTGGAATTCTTTGATCTTCACATGGCTGACTTTTTTTCAATATTTAGTTTTACATCAAAACTCATTTGCTCAAAAATACCAACCCTGAACTTTTAATGAACTACAGGGACCTGGGTTCAATTCCTGGTCAGTGTCCCTCATACACAGCTACCACCCAGCTACCCATCTGTCAGTGGAGGCTTGTGTCTTCTTATGATGCCAAACAAATCTGAGTGGACCTTCCAGACTAAGACGGACTAGGAAGAAAGGATCACAATGGTCCTATCTGCAACCAATCATGGAGATGGCACAGAGTTGGGCAGCCCATATCATTCTGTTGTGCATGGAGTCACTATGAGTTGGGGGCTGACTCAGTGGCACCCGAGAGTAACAATATTCACAAAGAACTTTTGTGGGAATTAATGAGCTAAAACACATAAAGTACTTCGATGAGTGTCTAGCAAAATACTCAGGAAATCTTTACTATTACTATTAGCATTATTATGACTATTGCTGCTCCTCATTGTATTCCTAGATCTAGCACAGTGCTCACTACATGCTCCCTGTTGTTGTTATTGTTCTTAGGTGCCATCGAGTCAGGTCCAACTCATAGCGACCCAATGTACTACAGAACGAAACACTGCCTGGCACTGCACAGTCCTCACAATCCATTGTTATGCTTGAGCCCATTGTTACAGCTACAATGTCAATCCATCTCATTGAGCATCTTCCTCTTTTTTGCTGACCCTCTACTTTACCAAGCATGATGTCCTTCTCCAGGGACTGATCTCTCCTGACTACATGTCCAAAGTATGTAAGACATAGTTTCGCCATCCTTGCTTCTGAGGAGCACCCTGGTTGTACTTCTTCCAAGGCAGATTCATTCATTCCTTTGGAGGTCCATGTATAGTCCATATTCTTCACCAACACCACAATTCAAAGGCATCAATTCTTCTTCTGTCTTCCTTATTCATTGTCCAGCTTTCACATGCAGATAAGGCAACTGAAAATACCATGGCTTGAGTCAGGTGCGCCTAGTCTTCAAGGTGACATCTTTGCTTTTCAACACTTTAAAGAGGTCTTTTGCAGCAGATTTGCCCGATGCAATACGTCTTTTGATGTTTTGACTGCTGCTTCCATGGGTTCGAACAACTCCCTCTTGATCTGTGTACAATTAAGTGCTCTGGAATTCCCATCCTTCGCAATGTTATCCATGATTTATGATCCACACCATCGAATGCCTTTGCACAGGCAATAAAACACGAGTAAACATCTTTCTGGTATTCTCTGCTTTCATCTAGGATCCATCTGACATCAGCAATGATATTCCCAGTCCCACGTCCTCTTCTCAATCCAGCCTGAATTTCCGGCAGTTCCCTGTAGATATACTGCCACAGCTGCTTTTGAATGATCTTCAGCAAATTTTTACTTGCATGTGATATTAATGATATTGTTTGATAATTTCCGCATTCCATTGGATCATCTTTCTTATGGTCTTAGAGGGGCAGGGGTGTTTGGTGTAGGTACTGGTATCTGGTTGCAGCAGGGGGTCATGCTCTGAACAAGGCAAGGGGCTGAGAACCATCCCCCGAGTGTCTCTGAGGAAAGCGTGTCCCTGTTCCCTAGAGTGTACAGTGGGTGAGTTCTGCAGATGGACCATGGGCACCCAATGCTTTTGGTTTTAAGGACTAGGAGGTACCAGTTATCCTTGGACCCCTGTTGTAGGTGGCTGGGTGACCTGAGTGGAGCCACCAGTCCTTATGCCCCTGATGTGGGAAGGTGAGGGCCCTTTTTAATAGGCAAAGTGGTGTCAAAAAGCAAACACCCACCTCTCCACCACACAGCTGAAACGGTTGGAGTCTACCAACAAGGGCATATTCTCCTGAAGTAGGTCCACGCAGGTCCATGTATGGGGAAAAGGTATTCAAAGTCCACAGACCATTTATGCCTGGACAGGAGCTGCTTCTGTCCTGAGCTCGCCAGGTTAGTGGAGCTGGCAAATTATCTTTTCCTGTTGTTGTGAATTTATTCCTTCTCCGAGTCCTGGAGCATGGCTCAGGGCACTGAAATGGGCCTATCTCAGGTCCAGGGAATTCAGCCACTGAAGCCTGCTAGGGGGTGGGGCGATGCGGTAAAATATACCCAAGTACTTAGCTTTTGCCAAGAGTGCCATTCTCCTCAGGTTCTGGAGATGTGAGTAGGCTGTGTGGCTGGCTTCTTCTCCCTGAGGATCCCCCTGATTCAGGTCTGGTAGCTCCTCTCCACTTCTGAACCGTATCTCCCTCCCCCTTCTACTCAGTCTGTTTTCTAACCTTGCCTTTGATGTTCAGAGCTCCTAGCTTGTCATAAATATACTCATTTCACTTGATTTTTTGGGCCTTTGTTTGTAACAGGGATCCCCAGAAGCATCTGGCTATTCTGCCATCTTGGTCCCACCTCTCCAGATCACCTTTCTTGAGAACAGGCATAAATATGGATCTCCTCCAGTTGGATGGTCAGGTAGCTGTCTTCCAAATTTCTTAGCATAGATGAATGAGCACTTCCAGTACTTCATCTGTTTGTTGAAACACCTCAATTGATGTTCTGGGAATTCCTGTAGCCTTGTATTTTGCCAATGCCTTCAGAGCAGCTTAGACTTGTTCCCTTACTGGTCATTAAAATTAATAAGTAATGATTCTCATTTGTATGCTGGGATTGCAAAGAAATACCCTAGCAAGCCACTGTCTTACTTTCCTAGTGTTACTGTAACGGAAATACCATGAGTGGGTAGCTTTAAAGGACAGAAATTTATCTTCTTACAGTTCCAGAGGTTAAAGTTGAAAGTAGGGTCTCAGTCATGTAGATTCCTTCCTTATAGGATGTCCTTGTTGCTTCTTGGTTTCTTGGCTTGTAGATGATCCTCATATAGCACTGTCTTCTCCATCGTTCATGGTAGTTCTATGTCTAATCAGCACTTTTTATAGCTATGAAGTGATTGGATTTAAAACCCAGCCTTCTCAGGTTGATCTAATTAACATAACAAAACCCTATTTCTAAATAGGATTATGTCTACAGGAATAGGGGTGAGGATTCTAATACATATTTTGGGAGGGCACCACATTCAATCTATAATATATTTGTCAACCTTCACAATGTCAGGAATAGGTTTGGAAGGGGAAATACCTTCAGCAATTCTCCCACAAGGTTACCAGGCCACTTTATTTCTCATGAGTAACACAGTTCAGTAGCCCATGTGCCCATGGTCATCATCACGATCATGATCACCATCATCACCATCATGGTAGCCACATATTGAACGTGCACTGTGTGCTAGGCATTTCTGTTTGCCCAAATAGATAACAAGGACTGAATGTGTGACAGGCACTGCTCTAGGAGCTAGGGATACAGCAGTGAACAAGACAGATTCCTTACCCTCAAGAAGACAGTATTTTATAAATGTGATTTCACTGAATCTTCACAAAAGTAAAAAAGCAGTATCACTTCTGTTTTATTGATGAGAATTTTGAGGCTCTGGTTAGCTGTTAACTTTTTGAAAAAATGATACAGCTATTAAGTGGTTGACGTGGGATATTACTCCAGGACTTACTTCAAAGTGTATGTTTTTCCAATAAGCAATACTGCTTTCTCAACATCTTTAATCTATAATGTAACAAAGATTCTTTTGTAAATGCCTATAGCTTATGTTGGGTTGCTTTATTTGAAATTCTGTAATATTGACTTTTCTGGAAAGATATGATATAAAATGGAATAAAGGGCAGATATAGATAGAATTTCAACAAAAAAAATATTTCTAGATAGCTCTGAGCAAATATTTTAAATCAATTTGGAAGCATTTAGATATTCTTGAACACAAAAGTGATGTCAGGTTGTGTTTGGTTGTGACTAAAAGTCAACTCAAAGAAGCTTAAGCAAAAAATAAAAGAGCTTATTGATTCATACCACCACCCATCTGTCAGTCTGTCCTACTGTGGTGGCTTGTGTGTTGCTATGATGCTGGCAGCTATGCCACTGGTATTTCAAATACCAGCAGGGTCACCCATGGTGGGCAGATCTCAGCGGATTATCCAGACAAGGACAGACCAGGAAGAAAGGCTTTCTGACACACTGCTGAAATTTAGCCAGTGAAAACTCTGTGGGTCACAACAGAACACTGTTCGACTCACTTGCTTTGGACACATCATTAGGAAGGATCAATCACTAAAGAACATTATGTTTGGTGAACTAGAGGGCCTACAAAGGTAAAGGAAACCTTTGGTGATATGGATTGGCACAAAAGCCACAAATATGGACCCAAACATGATGATGATCGTAAGGATGACACAGGAGCAGGCAATGTTTTGTTTTGTTGTGTATAGAATCACCATGAATCAGAGTCAACATAATGGCAGCTATCAATTGGCTCATATAACTGAGTCATAGGAGGGGCTGATGGATTTAGGTGCATCTGGATCCAGGTGCTCAAAGAATATCATTAGAGCTTTATCTTGTTCTCTATTTCTCTGCTCTGCTTTGCTCTCTATTGCTTTAAATCTCAGGCAGGAAACTCTTCTTGTAGTTGACTTGTCTTTTCAGTTTGTAATCCCGTAAAAATGAGAGCATTTTTCTCATGGTTCTGGTAAAACTCCTAAGGAGTCATTCACTGGAATAAAAGATTAATGTGGTCATTCTGATAATGTCACTATTTTTCCACAAGATTTAAATTATTCATCTGAAACTCAAAAACTTATTCAGGATTAACATTCCACTGGTGTGATAAATAAATGTTGGCAATAACTCCTCAAATGTAAACATATGCTCCAACTGAGTTAGGCCATCTACCAGTTGCACTGAGAGAATGTTTTTCTTTCCAAGTTGCTGGAAACTTCCACCTTTGCACCTTTTCGTTCTTCCCCATAGCAAATTACCTTGTTTACATTTATGATTGAATTGGGGAAAGTAGGAGACAACTTTTATGCACCATGTAGGCCCATGTGTTTTCTTTCTGTTTTCCTATTTTTCTGTCTCCTTTCTTTGCTTCCTTCAGTCTCTTCCACCATTTTCTCCTGCCTTTTGCCAATGCATCTGTTGATACCACTTGGCCAGATTAACTGTTCATAAGCCGCTGCCCATCATTCAGGTAGATATTATATAGAAAAGAGCTAAAGCGCTACCCTGGAAAGACTTCCGATAAAAGCCCATATGATGTTGTGATTTTCCTAGAAAATGTATACCAGCCCTGTTGTGCTCTCATGTGTAGGAAAAGAAGCAAGAAAATTTACTAATAATATCCGAGCACCTCCTATGCACTAAATAGTATGTGAAGTAGATTTATCTATATTCCATTTATCTATATAGGAAGTGCACCCTCTCCCTAAATTCTGTGAGCCAGATATAATCACCATATTAGCCTAAAAAGGGCTGAATAACATAGCTCAAATCATCCAGCAAGCAAAAGGCAGAACCAACACTTGAACCAAGTCTGTCTTATTCCAAAAGCTTTGTGTTTTCCAAGTCCAATTAGTAAGTGGTTTTACGTCCTTACACCATGTTCTGGCCATTCTTTCTCCTAATAGTTCTTTAATTTCTATTTGTCTTCATTTCATCCGTCTGCTATAGGCTGTCATCATCTTCCTCCTGGACTGTAGCAATAGCCTCCTAACATTTCTCCTTCATTCCTCTCTTGCTCTCCTTCATTCCATTCTTCACTTTGCCAGAGGTAACATTCTAAATACAGATCTGCTTATGTCATCCACTTGCTTTAAAATATTTCAATGGTTCTTCATTATCCTTAGGGTCAAGTTCAAATTCTTTAACAGGATATGACCCTCACCTACTTCCCCAGCTCTATCTTTCATTCCTCTCATGTTACGTTTGAACCATATTGAATTTTTTTTCTAGATCCTCGATTATGACATGCTCATTTTGCCTTCCAGTCTTTGTACTTGCTGTTTCCTCTGCCATTTTCTCTTTAATTTGCTGGCATCAACTCATCGTTTGGGATTTATTTCAAATGTCCTTACCTCTGGCCAGTGACTTTCTAGGTTATGTTATATTCTGCTGTCATGTATTCCCTTAGTACCGAACATCTCTCTGGATGGAACATTTATCACACCTCTGCCTGAGAATATAAGCCCAAGGAGGGCAGGAGTCATGACAGTCTTGGCCCAGAGACTCCCCAAATACTTAGTTACTTAGTATAGTATCTGCCACTCCTCAGTAGATACTCATTTTATACTTGTTGAATGATAAATGAATTCAAGGTATGCTCCTTGCCTGTAAGGATCTAAGAGTCTCTCTGAGCAGAAGTGAAGAATATATATATATAAAATAATATATTTATAGGGAAACGCTGGTGGAGTAGTGGTTAAGTGCTACGGCTGCTAACTAAAAGTTCCGCAGTTCGAATCCACCAGGCTCTCCTTGGAAACTCTATGGAGCAGTTCTAGTCTGTCCTATAGGGTCGCTATGAGTCAGAATCAACTCGATGGCAACAGGTTTTTGGTTTATATATGCATATATATAAATTCATACAATTATTTATTCACTCTTTTGGTGAACAAGTATTTGTCTAGATTATCTGACAGGTATAAGACTGTGCCATGAACTAAGGATACAAAGAAATCATTTCTCCAGAATTGAGCAGTCTACTTAGGGAAGTATGAAATGCACATAAAATAGTTAAGCAAAATGAGAAACATTATAGTAATTGCCTTTCATAGCCAGAGCAAGGGAAGATGAATATCAGCTGGCATGTCAGGGGAGACTGTTTGAAAAAGATGGGACCTGATGGAAGGTTAGCATTGGAGAGGCAAAAGGAAGTGGGAAGTTTCACCTGGGTGAGGAAAGAGCATGATCAGCGACAGAGTTAGAGATGGGAGGTGGGTTAAAGTAAAAAGCGCACGTGAAGAAGCTAGAGAGAAGATTAGGCAGCTTGGAAGGTGTTGATTTTAAAAAGCCTTATGAAGCCAGACTGGGGGGTTTGCACTTTATGCTATAGAAGGCAGTTAGAAATTTTTCTTGATACGAATGTGACATAAAAATATAGTTATTTTAGAAAGTTGGAACTTTTCCTGAGTCTTTCAGAAAAGACTCCATGGCCCTTGTTCTAAGTTCCCACTGCACTTTGAATACATAGCAAATAGTTATTATTTTGTGATTGTTGGTTCCAGAGTCTCATTTCCCAGTAGACTGTAAAATCCTCGAGGAAAAAACTATGCAATTATATTTTCACATCTCCAGTGTCTAGCACATTGCATGGCACATAGTCAGCATGAAGGAAATATTTGTTGAGTGGCTGGTGATGCGAATTAATTAATCAACCAGTTAGGCATCGAGGGATAATGTGATCTGGAATTTCGAGAGAAGAGACAGGAGATCCAGTGGTTAATGACAATAGACTAGGCACGACAGGATAAGTGCCTAGAGTAGATGTAGGCACCAGTGGTAGAGATGTTTAGAACTGAATGTTCCGTGCTCAGTAACAGATGGACTGCAGGGGTTGGATGAGGAAAATAAGTAAAAAGATGTAAAATGCTGAGAATCTGCCATGAATGGACATGGAAAATTGGAAAGAGGATAGATGATGAGCTTTCTTTGAGGCATGTCAGGATGATGGTAGCCCAAACTGGAGATTCCCCAAGGTAGCTGGAGAAAATGGACAGACTCTTGGTTGAGAAGTCAGGATCAGAGTTGATCAGGAGCTTTTTGAACAGAATGAAAAATAGTTTATAATGACTCTTATTTGGGTCCTTATTAACATTTTACAGTAAGACAACCAATGAAATACTATGTAATCATTATGTTATAGAAGACATAATGACATGAAAAAAAATCTTCAAGACATAATGTTAAATGAAACCCACTGAAAGGTCATATTCTGAGTAGTGATTTTTTTCTATGGATTTTGGGATTATAGGATTTTAGCTTTGGTTTTGCTTATCTGAATTTTCTAAATCCTCTAAAAAACTGTAAATGTCTTTCAAGTAGTAATAATTAATCCCGATACAGTTATAAAATTGTTAAGGGGATAATTTAGTACATATTCCACATTTTCTGAAATTGCATTTCTCCATTAGGGCAAGATGCCAATTTTGGAGCTACATATATACACATGAGAAGAAAACCATCTATTTGTCAAGTGTGAAGATGAAAATGATGCCAAGCTATTCATCCTTTATGACCATCAAGCTCCTTTACTTTACTGTATTATTTTCATTTATGTCCTCATGTGGCACTTTTAATTTAAAATAGCATGCTAGATAATGTATATACCTGAGAATAAATTTACTACATCACAGTCAATGGGAATAAATCCTGCCCCTTTCCACTCTAGTGTACTTATCTTGCAAATCTCCGTTAACTACATGGAGGCATTATGGATATGAGAAATTGCATTCTTTTTTTTTTTTTTTTTTTTTTTACCACTTGGTTGGAGCTCACTCAGGCTTTTCCTGGGTTTCAGCAACACAATATGTAAAATGGAATCTTTCCAAATCACATCCTCTCTCTGCTTAGGCATGGGTCTGCCTGTTGCTCACCCTGCAATTTCTCCTTGGTTTCCAAATACCCACCCACTGGCTCTTGGGAGAACAGCTCCAGAGAACAGTATCACTCCCATCAGCTTAGCAAACAGCTGGATTTCCTAGGCAGACCTTTTGGTTGGTGAGCAACTGTGTCAACTCCAGTGGCTCACATACTCATAGCTAAGTGCACACAGGAGCTTCATGTCCTGCCTTTGTTTTTTCACCCCCTGTAGCATTCAAATCATAAAGAGAGGACTTTTTTCCCATTTTCTAAACCCAAAACAACCTGCTCGGCTGCAGCTTTAGCAAGTCCTGTTGCAGGTCGCTGTTTTCCTGTCCCTACTGATCCCTCTGGCTTTTAACCAAGGTTTAACCATAAGACTCCCATCAGAGGCCTTCAGGAAGAAAGGTTTCCAGCATGAGTACGCTGTATTAATAAATGAAACCCAACCTTTTAAAAATTACACTGTCAGAAAAACCTATTAGGCTTTAAAAGAGTTGAAGTAAACATTAGATTTTAATATCTACTGCTGCTTAGATTTTTCTGAACTGAAAAATCCCTGGTGAGCACTTAAAACTTCATTACTCCACTGAAAGGTTGTGAAAGGCTATTTAAAGGTTTTCAATTTTGTTGAAGTCTAGAGGTTATTACAGCTGGAAAGAATACAAACCCTAATATTACAAGGAATGAACTTTATATTCTCATCTTCCCTGCAGTTTAATCCAGGTCTATTAGATTCATTGGTAAAAATTAGGACAGGTTGCAAGTTTTCTACAGGTTTGTTGAAAAATTATATTTAGACACTATGAGAAGTATTGCTGTCTGTCTCATACTCAAAGAAATGCTCTATCTCCCAGCTCTTGAGTCAGAAGTTATTTCATGATCAGCTTTGGCTGAAAGCCCCTTAAATAGTTTCAAAACTCAAAACAAAAACCAATGGAAATCAGTGAGTCCTATCCAAAAGATAACCTAGGAAACTGACTTTCAACTCAGGCCACCAATAAAAATAATTTGGTGCTAATGTTTTATTTCCCCATGATTTTTTAAAATTTATTCTGATTTTTTAATGGAAGGAATTTATGTCTTAGATATTTCCATTTTATTTTGGTCAAACTTGGTGTTGATGTTATTTAACCAAGGAGTGTTAGATGCTTTATATATTCCTCATTCTTATTTCAAAGGCCTCCTGACTCTTTCTCCAGTCAGTCTCTGCATTGTAGAAATGGCTTTGAGCTACTTAAGATAACTTTATTATCCATTTGTACTTCCATCTATCTATCTGTCCAACAAACATGGCTGGCACTGTGCTGTGTGCTAGGAAGCCATGAGGAGATTATTGTGAGGTAGACAACAGATTGTAGCACAGGATGGAGTAACAAATGCTATCCTGGAGGTGTCTTCAATTACCAATGAGATCTGAGGAGAAGAACCTAGTTTTTCTGTGGGTAAGAAGGTTTCTTTGAGGAGATAGTTGAGATATAAAGGGAATGGGACAAAGGGAAGAAGAGGAAGAAATTTTACACTTCACAAAGGCACAGTGGTGTGCATGAACATGACACCTAATGTAAGATTACTTGATATGAGGGTTTGGCATGAGATGAGCCTAGAAAAGTGGCCTAAGATGAATGGTGAAGGAGTGTGTTTTGTTTATGGAATTTTATGAATTTTTTTCTGACTGTAAAGGCAATAATATATATTTATTGTAGGACATTAAAAATTTAGAAAAGCATAAAGCAAAAAAAGTTAAATCATTTATAATCCTACCATGTAAGGAAAATTATTGATGACATTTTGGTGTGCTTCTTTCCAGCCCTTCTACACTTTTTTTTTCTTTCCTGCTTTAGTTGAAATCAAATCACATACATGATTCTGTATATTCCTTTTTTTTTGTTTTTACAAATACCTGCTACCTCTTCTTCATAATTTCAATGGTCACACCATAATCTATCACAATGTATGCAACTGCTCCTTAATTGGTGGATTTTTTAAATATTTTTTTAAAGTTTTTGACATTATGGAAAATCTGATGACCATTTTCTGCATAAATACGTCCTAATTTTTGGATTATTTCCCTTGGTTATATTTATCATATAATGTATGCGAAGTGCTTAGCATAATACTTGTCTCCAATATTAGCTATTGGTATTGTTATAAGTGGAACCAGTGGGTAAAAAGTAAGGATAAATTTAAGGTTCCTGATACACATTATTAATTTTTTTCAAATTTTTAAAAATGATTTACACTTCTGAAAGGGATCCATAAGAGTCATCTTTCATTGTGTCTTCACCCACAGTAAATATTATTTAAAAAAAAAAAAAGAAAGAAAGAAAACATTACTACTGTGAGAGTGAAACACAGCATGCCATTGTTTTAATTGTATTTCTTTGAGTACCAGGGACGCAAAATATTATTTCAAGGTTTATTGACCTTTTACATTTCCTCTTCTGTCTTCCTGTTCTTTGGCCATTGTTTGTGAAGGATTTTGAAAGCCCTGCAAGGAACCGGGACTTTATCCAATTGGCAATGGGAAGTCACTGAAGCACTGCAAGTTTTTGCAGCTGCACAAAAATGACCATCCCAGTAACATCATTGATGGCTCTTTGGCTATTAACGCTATACTAATACTATTTCCGTATGGTTTTAAGAGAGATGATGATATAATAATAAATGATAACAATAATAATAGTAGCTACTATTTATTATGTGCCTATATGGACTAGCATTTGCCAGGTATTTTCAATATTACTTTAATTAATCTTCACAACACTATGAGGTAGCTGTTATAATCTCTGTACCACTGGTGGAAGTTATCAGAGTGCTAATTACTCGTTTTCCTCCCCTCCTGATTCTATCCATTAGAGAACGAACACAAGGCACTCTACTGTCTCAATAAAATTTCCAGAATATACCTGGGATTTGCCGTGTGATTTATTAAAACACAAAACTCAAACATATCAAAAGTATGAACAATTTGAATTCTTTTTATATGTAACTGCAAAAACTGACTTTCAAAAGCATTATTAGTATTTAACCTATATTATAAAGAGGTGATTTAATGGATGACTTGTTGAGGAAAACTTTTTAATTAATTCATTAGGTAATTAGGCTGTTAAGGTATGGGGGAACCCTGCAATTTCTCTGAGAATTTGCCCTTCAGTTTTAAGAAAGATTTTATGGTACATTTTTTGGGTCCTGGGATCCAATTTTAACAATAGCTAGAGTTTATCCAAATCAAGAAACACAAGAAATGGGCTGCACGATGCCAGCTTTGAATTATGGATCACTCTTCAGCATCCGTTAATTTGTTTATTCAAAAATCTATATTGGTTTCTACTCGGTGTTGCAAATTGAGTATACAGCAGTGTCCTCACAGAGGAAGAGATAAGCACAAATAATCACAATACCTTTAGAATTCTAAATCATAATTAGTGCTTCCAAGAAAAACTACAGGGAGTCTAAATGGAGAGCAGAGAAGACAGCTCCGAGGAAGCGGTACTTAACCTGAGATTTGAAGGATGGTTAGAAATAGCCTGGCCTAGACTGGGAGAACATGTTCCAGAATATGGATGGTTCGATCAGTGTGGTTGGAACCCTGGTTAGTCTGAGGATAGAATGGAGAGGTGGAAAGTAAATAGATCATGCAAGACCCCAAAGGACATTAAATTTTTAGGATTTTATCCCAAGTGCAATAAGAATTTCATGCTTTGCTTTTTTTTTTTTTTTTCCTGCAGGGGAGTGACATGATGATATTTACATTTAAAAGCTGTATTTGGCTACTGTAAGAAGAACCAGATGGAGAAAAAGCAGATGGAGAGAGGCTAGTTAGTAGATGAGGAAGTAATATTATATGTTATAATGGTTTCTTGGATTAGGGTCATAGCACAAGAGATGGAAAAAAATGTATATTGGTTCAAGATATACACCAGAAGTAAAAATCAAAATGATTTGCATAGAATTTGAGCTGGAAGGTGTTTACAAAGGAAATAGCAACATCATAAGCAACTAAGGAATAACACGTTTTTTTTTTTTAAGAGAAAAACATAAACCAGTAAAAGAGTCTTGATAATTGGTCAACACCCAAAAGAAAGTCTTTCATATAATAAAAAATAAATAAAACTGCAAACAATGTTAATAGAAAGTCCAAGTAGATAGGCATAGGGTAAAAAGATCTATAATACATATAACCAGGGGTTGACAAACTATAGCCCATGGCCAAATCTGTTTTTTTTTAATGAAGTCTTATTGGAACACGGTCACAGTATGGTGTTTTTGCACTATAACAGCAAAAATATCTGTACTGTGACAGAGTCCCAATGGCGTGCAAAGCCTAAATTATTTGCTATTTGACTTTTTAGAGAAAAAGCTTGCTGACTCATGCTTATAATCATCCACAACACGTTTCTGAAATTAATATTCTTTGCCAATATCACTAATAGTTAAACTTTTTCTTTCTATAATCTCTTAATATTCTTCTTCTTATTAAACCAAAAAAGCAAACCCATTGCTATTGAGTCAATTCATTCTCCTTAGCAACCCTACAGGACAGGGTAGAGCTGCCCCATAGAATTTCCAAGGAACAGCTGGTGGATTTGAACTGCCGACCTTTTGGTTAGCAGCCAAGCTCTTAACCACTGCACCACCAGGGCTCCAGGGCTCTTTCAAAAGCATTATTAGTATTTAACCTATATTATAAAGAGGTGATTTAATGGATGACTAAGTGTACTTCACTGACTGCAAAGTGCAGAAAAATAGTCCATAATAGTTCATAGCTAAGAAGTAGAAATTTCTATTTATCACCCTTTACATCATTCAAATAGAAGCAAACAAACAAAAAACATGACTTATGTAAGAAAGAGTGCTAGTTGCCTGTTGCATCACCATTGGGTATAATATGTAGGTGAAAGGATTGGTGTTTAAGAGAAAATGTGAAAGGAGTTAACTATAAAGGCCTTTTCTTTAATACTATAGTCATACTTTCCAAAAATAATGGGGACACGTAGTTTAACGAAGGATTTTTGTGTGTGTGCTGCTGCATGAGAGAGAGACTGTCAGGCTGATGTTGACATTTCTGAGAACTTGTCATAAATTACAGGATAGGCAATGGACAGAATGTTTTAAAATTGTGACTCTCTGGAAAATATTACTTCTGTGATAACCTTATGTGTATGAGGGTAGAGGGTCTGGACTTGATTTCATAGGCAAGTAGAAACCATTGCTTGTAAACAGCAGATTTTGGATAACACTGTGAAGAATGGAAATTTTAGAATACTTTATTGTGCTCATGAGCTACCTGTACATAGACCAAGAGGTAGTCATTTCAACAGAACGAGGGGATGCTGTGTGGTCTAAAGTTAAGAAAAGTGTGTGTCAGGATTGTATCATTTCACCATACTGATTCAATCTGTATGCTGAGCAAATAATCTGAGAAGCTGGACTTTATGAAGAAGAACAGGGCATCAGGGTTGGAGGAAGACTCACTAACAACCTACGATATACAGGTGACACAACCTTGCTTGTTGAAAGTGAAGAGGACTTGAAGCACTTATTGATGAAGATCAAAGTCCACAACCTTGAGTATAGATTAACACCTCAACATAAAGAAAATAAAAATACAACTAGACCAATAAGCAATATCATGATAAATGGAGAAAAGATTAAAGGATTTCATTTTACTTGGATCCACAATCAACACCCATGGAAGCAGCAGTCAAAAAATCAAAGGACACATTGAATTGGGTGAATCTGCTGCAAAAGAACTCTTAAAAGTCTTAAAAAGCAAAGATGTCACGTTAAGGACTAAGGTGTTACTGACCCAAGCCATGGTGTTTTCAATCACCTTATATGCCTGTGAAAGCAGACAATGAATAAGGAAGGCCAAAGAAGAGTTGATGCCTTTGAATTATGGTGTTAGTGAATCCAGCCAAGAGATAAGGAGATCTGAACGAAGACTTTTGTATATATATTCCCAAGAAAAGATGTATTCTTCTCATGTGTGGTCATGAATATTTGGGCAAAGTTTGCCATTTCTATGTGGGCACATGATCTACAAAGAAACTAAATAAATGCTACTTTTCCAAGAAGCCAGGTGGCATCTGGATTCTTATACTATTTATTTCTTGTGTCAGCAAATATAAATCAAGCACAAACTGCCTATACAAATGGATACTGGAGTGATAATTGTTTATCTGAAATGGGAAGCAGGGGAGATAATTACGCTATTAACCCCATTTGAAAAACCAAACTCAAAAATTTCTCATCAGCAGCAGCTTCCATGTGATTGCAAATATTCCTCTTATCAACAGAGCTGATTCATGTGGAGTAGTCAACCATAAGATTTGAGGGATGGAATAGGAGTATCTTTTGCAAGCAGAGAAACATGGCTGATGGCTAGAAAGCCATGCTCAGTGATTTCTTCATTCCTTTGCTCTAAACATTGCTTTTCTTCTGTGGTCCTTTTAGAATGGGAATATATCTGGTTCCCAACTTATAAAGGCAGATCTATAGTTGGATCACTTTTCTTTCTTGCTTTGGAGACAGTGGTTGCTGTGACAAAATTGGTATGGGATGGGGGAAAGAAAGAATTGGTATGTAGAGAAAAGATAATACTAAAATAAAATAACTGATACAGAGTAAGGAAGTCACAGGGATTTTGAAAACAAATTGTCAAACTTCATAATTTTGATGAGATCTAAACCTGTTAATTTAGTAAAATCAAAATTGTATATATTATAGCTCTGATCATCTCAGATTTAGAAAGGATATTAGATATCACATTGTCTACTCCTTATCTATTACACGACTATCTACCTCTCCTTGAGCACTTCAAGTGACAAATGTCTCCTGACTTCCCAAGGCAACTCATTCCCACTGAGGTCAAGACTGAAATGCTATTAAGTTATTCCTTACATGAAGCCTCAATCCGTTCTCTTGAAACTTTGTTTTGACTTCCAGGCCCACACTTAGTTTTGTATTTTCTTGTTCCTTTCACCCTCCCTTTAGCTACCTTTCTCTTTCCCCCACTTCCCCTTCCTCCATCATTCCTTCAAACAAGCTCTGGGCATTGAGAATATAATGAGCTTAATCTTGCTTCACTTGCAGTTCAAGTACTGGAGACTCATCATCATCGTGACCCCACTAAGTCTTCTCAACAGTGAAACTCTCTCTCTCTCTCTCTTTTTTTAATTTCAAACCAATTCATTTTAGGGGTGGCAGGAAGTCTAAAAGCATTCAGTGGAGTATATTCATTTCAATGCAAACAAGATATGATGTATGCTCTTGCAACCTTCCATTGCCTCCAAATACGTGGTTTTGCTCCACAGGTGACACGAAACTCCTTGTTTTGACAGCTTCTTACAGAAGGTGACAACACCTCACTTGCCAGCTATTGGAATTCTAATTATAGATTGTCTTTTAGTAATGCTCCATTTTTGCCTTGCTCAGATTGTTCAGCTTCCAGAGATATTACTATAATAAAACAAGCAGCTGTGTGTTGTTATTGTTTAGATTTTCTATTATCAGAATGATAACCTTAAAGGCGTTAATGAAATTGTAGGATTTTCCTTATTCTATTGCTTATCATATGAGGTGTCCTTTCTCTAAACTTTCTGATTCCAGATTTTCTCCCTAGATACCAGCAGAAATCAATTACTTGGGGCCCCTTTTACATTGTCAAATGCTTGACTCTGATGCCTGGGTTAACTTGATTTAACATGTATAGAAATTCTACTACCAGTTAATGTGTTCTTATTTTGAAATTAAATTCCGATCATATATAAAATTACGTTCCAGCTCTCTCAACTTTCTGGCTGCTGCTCTTCTTGCTTGATTTTCGTTATACATAATTGTTCTTAAGTTTATGATCAATTTGCTTTGATTGTGCATATGTTCACAGCCAATACTTCTCTGCCTCTAACATCAGAAGAAGGAGCCCTGGTTGCACAGTGGTTAAAGCACTCAACTGCCAACCAAAAGGTTAGTAGTTCAAACCCACCAGCTGCTCTGTGGGAGAAAGACTTGGCAGTCTGCTTCCATAAAGATTATAGCCTTGAAAATTCTATGGGGCTGCTCTACTCTGTCCTACAGGGTCACTATAGTTGGAATCAACTTGACAGCAGTGGGTTTGTTTTGTTTTGGTTTAACATCAGAAGGCCTTTGTCTCACTGGTAGCCAATTTACCAAATAGCTTCTCTTCCCTCCTTCAAAACTCACCTCATCTTGTAACTTTCTAAGACTAACTTGCCCTGTGCTGAAACTGGTGGATGAAAGACTGTGCCAGAGGTGAGGCAAAGCAAAAACAGACGAAAGTAATGAAATCATGGTACTTCAAATATCTTAGAACATATAGTGATTTTATATGCACTCTCTCATTTCTTTTTGCCAGGGATTGCCAGATGAGGCCGTGTGAATCAGTCACAGCGAGAGAGACACAAAGTTGAAGTAGCTAGGAGATGTCTGATTTTGCTAAAGATCATTCAGAAGTGATTAACAGGGAACTGCCAGAAATTCAAGCTGGATTCAGAAGAAGATGAGGGACCAGGGATGTCATTGCTTATGTCAGCTGGATCCTGGCTGAAAGCAGAGAATATCAGAAAGATGTTTACCTGTGTTTTATTGACTATGCAAAGGTATCAGACTTTGTGGATCATAACAAATCATAGATAACATTGCCAAGAATGGAAATGCCAGAACACTTAACTGTGCTCATGAGGAACAGAACAAGCAGATACTGGGTGGTTTAAAGTCAAGAAAGGTGTGCGTCATGGTTGTATCCTTTCACCACACTTATTCAATCTGTATGCTGAGCAAATAATCTGAGAAGCTGGAGTATATGAAGAAGAACGGGCATCAGGATTGGAAGAAGACTCATTAACAACCTGCAATATGCAGATGACACAATCTGGCTTGCTAGAAATAAAGAGCCCTTGAAGCTCTTCTAATGAAGATCAAAGACCATGGCCTTCAGTATGAATTACACCTCAACATAAAGAAAACAAAAATCCTCACAACAACCAATAAGCAACATCATGATAAATGGGGAAAAGATTGAGGTTGTCAAGGATTTCATTTCACTTGGATCCACAATCAGCATCCATGGTGGCAGCAGTCAAGAAGTCAAAAGATGCGTTGCATTGGGCAAATCTGCAAAAGACCTCTTTAAAGTGTTGAAAAGCAAAGATGTCACCTTGAAGACTAAGGAGAGCCTGACCCAAGCTAGGGTGTTTTCAATCACCTCCTATGCATGCAAAAGCTGGATGATGAATAAAAAAGACTGAAGCAGTATAGATGAATTTGAATTGTGGTGTATATTGAATATACCACGGACTGTCAAAAGAATGAACAAATCTGTCTTGGAAGAAGTACAACCAGAAGCAAGGATGTCAAGACCATGTCTCACATACTTTGGACATGTTATCAGGAAGTTCCTAGAGACAGACATCATGCTTGGTAAAGTAGAGGGTCAGCAAAAAAGAGGAAGACCCTCAATGAGATGAATTGACACAGTGACTATAACAATAGACTTAAGCATAACAATGATTGTGAGGATGGCGCAGGACCAGGCAGTGTTTCCTTCTAGCTACATAGGGTCCCTATGAGTCAGAACTGACTTGATGGCTCCTAACAACAAGAGGCGTTGTCTGAGAAAGGTTATTGCTTCAAGGCTGGAGCAATGTGAGGGCCTTTTTTACCTCTTCCCCTTCTTTTCTACTTGTGGTATATAGTGTAAGGATGTGAAGTTTGGAGCCACAATGGCCATCCCTCAACCATGATGGCAATCATTGCTAACACAGTGTTGACGGGTGAAAAGTAAGACAGAAAGACTAGTTTCTGATGAATCACTGCAATATCTGCTAGCTCATGCTGAGTAACAAATTGACCCAAAACCTAAAGGTTTAAAATAACAACTGTTTATTTAACTCCTGATTCTACCGGTTTGGAATTTGTGTCAGGCTCATATGGTTGGATCTTCTGGACTCATCTGTCATGGTCAGCTGCTGAGTCAGCTGGGAGTTGGTTGGCATGAGGGTTGTAGGGAGTGTGCAGCTAGATGGCCCATTTCTACTCCACATAGTCTCTCATCCTCCAGTAGATTGTTGTTGTTAGCTGCCATCGAGTTGGCTCTGACTCATGACAACTCTATGTTTAATAGAACAAAATAGAGCCTAGTCCTGCACCATCTTCACGATTATTGGTATGCTTGAGTCCACTTTTACCACCACTGTGTATTTTGAGTGCCTTCCAAACTAGGGGCTCATCTTCCAGCACTATATTGTATGATATTCTGCTTTGATCCACAGGGCTTTTATGGGCTAATTCAAAAGTTCATTGTCAGACCTTTGTTCCTAGTCTGTCTTAGCCTGGAAACTCTGCTGAAAACTGTCCACCATTGATGACCCTGCTGATTTGAAATACCAGTGGCATAGCTTCCAGTATCATAACAACATACAAGCCACCACAGTATGACAAACTGACAGATAAGGGCTAGGGATAGGTGGTCAAGTAGACTGTTGGACTAGTCAGAGATTATTCATGAAGTGGTTAGTTACAATTCAAGACTGAGAGTAAAAGTGTACAAAGTTCCTTGAAGCTAGACTTGGAACTTTTACAACATTGTTTTTGCCACATTTTAATGGCCCAAGAAAATGCCAAGACGGCTCAGATACATGGGATGGAAAAACAAGCTCAGCTTCTTGATGGGAGGAGTTATGAAGAATTGTGGCCATTTTTTCCATCTATCACAAATACAAAACAACTCTGAGATCACCTATCTTTGGACTTCTTGATAAGTAACCAATAAATATTTTTTATAGTTTAAACCACTATGAGGCAGTTTTTCTGTTGCCTTCTGCCAATGCATTCTAGCTGACCCAACCTGCTCCCAAGCATTCTAGCATCGAACTCTTAAGCTGAGAAAGGGGTATACAAGATTACAAATTAAACTTTTTAATTTTCAGAGCAAAAACACCCATCTTGCTACTTGTAGGGCTGGCCTGATTTTCCTTTCAATCAACACCACAGAAAATCTGCATTTCTGGGGCTTGTGAGTGATTTTTTTACTTTTAATTGTCTGCCACACAGCTCCTGTCGAAGATGAGCTGAGACAGTAGCCATCCCACAGGGATTACTTGTTAAATATTCGTCTAGATTCTCTAGGCTTGGATGTATTCTGCTTTCCCTTCCAGGTCGCTATTTACATGTCAGTCTTCCCCATTAAACAGCAAGGCACGGGATGACCAAACTTGTGTCATATTCATTCTTTCTCCATTGCTCCCTCTTCCTAATACATCTCACTCATTTCCAGCTTCTATTACTCTGCCTGGTGCATAACAATACTCTGATGTTTGTTGAATTGAAAAAAATGATAAATGCTGATATAAGATGTGCAAAAATCTCCACCAACTGGGTAATCATTTGGCTTAACAAGCATTTGCTCTTAAAATTTAAGTATCCCAAGGAAAGGTAAAGGGGCTCTAGGTCATTAACAGCTCATTAGGAGTTGATTGCTGTACATCTGGCCAATGAAGAGCGACAGCCTGAGATAAAGGAACAAAGGTTTTCTTTTTCTTAAGGTGACTGGAAATTGAGAAAGCCTTAAGGAAAATAGGATTTTCAACTGTTAGAAGAGGAAGGAAGACCAATTTTGCCTGTAAAATGAGGAGCCAGATACTAGCTCTAGGCACGTTGAGGGAAGGAATGGAAACATTAAGAAGAAACAGAAAAAAAGAGGTTGGAAAATATAAATTCTGATCACTTTGTGTTTGATTCCTGAACTCCTTTTTAAATGTATTAATGGGGTTAGGAGGAGCTTGTTTTATTTTTTTCTCCGTCCTAGCTTAAAAAATTCCTCCAAGTAATTGTAATGTACAGGCAAGGTTGGGAATCACTGTATTAATGCTTTGCTACTCAAAGGGTGGTCCTTGGACCACCAGTACTGGGCATTACCTAAGACACATGATGGGCTGGAGCCAACTTGTACAGGCTTGAAAGAACTGATTATGTGCATCTCTTATCCAACTCTATGTTTAGTGATGCCATGTTAAAAGCTTGAAATAGACCATGGTGGAAATATTTACACCATGGAAATTGGCAAATGTTCCTTCCCCCTCGCTAGAATCTGTTGAATCAAAATCGACATTTTACTGACACACTCAGGTGATTCCTAGGCTTATTAAAGTTAGAGAAGTATTGATAAAGTCCAAACGCTGGAAATGGCATTTATATCCTTCAAAATATTGTTCCAGATTGCCCCTTAAGCTTCATATCCTCCCACTATCCCTCTATACTCACACTGAGTTTTCTCACCAAATACCTTCAATGAACCCTGTGTCCTCACACCTCTCCATGTTTTTCCCTCAGTCTGTAATGTCTGTTTTTTGTCTTTCTTCAATGCTCACATCAAATATCATTTCATCAAACTGTGCAGGCACATCTTGGTTTCCTAAGGCTCCAAAACCAGTTGTCTTCAAGTCAGTTTTGACTCCTGGTGGCCCTGTTTGTGTCAGCATAGAACTGTGTTCCACAGAGTTTTCAATGGGTGGTTTTTTTCCCCCCAGAAGTAGATTGCCAGGCCTTTCTTCCAAGATGCCTCTGGGTGGACTTGAACCTCCAACATTTTGGTTAGCTGCTGACTGCATTAAACACTTGCACCACCCAGGGATTCCTCTCTTGGGCTACCGTAACACAAAGCCACAGAGTAGGTGGCATTAAATAACAGAAATTTATTGTCACAGTTTTGGAGCCTAGAAGTCCACATCAGGGTATCATCCATGTCTATTTCTTCTGAGGGCTCTGAGAGGAAAACTCTCCTAACTTCTGGTTTCTGCTGGCAGCCCTTGGCATTCCTTTGCTGCCTGTAGATGTATCTTCACATGGTGTCTTCCCCTTGAGTGACTCTGTCTCTGTTCCCACGTCTCCTTTCCCCTTTTATAAGACACCACTCAGGAGGGGTTAAGACCTACTCAATTCTAGTATGACCTTCTTAACTTAACTGATAACTGTGATTTGAAACTCAAAGAAAGACTATTTTCAAACAAGGTAACATTCACAGGTATAGAGGTTAGGACTTCAACATATCATTTGCAGGGGACACAATTAAATCCAAAGCAAAGCAGAAGTATTTTGGGGGGGGATTTTTGCTCCCTGCCTTGTCACCTAGACCTCTCTTAAGGTAGTTCTTTTATTTTATGGTCTTATTCCATTTACCAATGGGTCCCCATGGCTTGCAAGACCCCCCGAAGGCAGGCATCATGAGTTCATCTCTGAATCTCCACCAACCAGCACATAGTAGGAGCTCAGCAAATTATTTGTTAAATCTATAAATTGCTTCACTGAGGAGATTCAATCCAAAAGTTCTGATAACATATGCATCTGGGACAAATGTGAAAACCTCAGGGACAGGCGTAAGCGGAAAAAAAAAATGCATTTCTGGCTACAGTCTGTGCCTAAGTACTTAGGACTAACTGAAAATTAAAGGCTATTGCTGCTAGTTTTGTTGAATAATACATCTGCAAACTGGAAAACTGCATGTCTATTTTATTTACCAGCACAAATGCCCATTTGCTTGCACGCATAGCTGTTTGCAAGCAAATTTTGTTCCCATGCAAAACAAATGTAAATTTGGCATTAAACAAGTGCCAATTATTTCCTGAATGTGGAAAGGAAAGGCAGGGTGATTTAACAGATAGCAGCTCTGGACGAGGAAGCTGAGAAGGCGGCCTAGCTCAGCTGCACGGGGCTTTTTCATCACCAGGAGTGAATGTTTAATCTGTTTAATTGGGTGGGCATTCACTGCTGATAAGCAGGGACCCAGAGTTCTATGTCATTTTCTTTCCCTATGTGATGGCTGCTGTGACCTTCCACAGTCTCCTCTACTAGGAAGCTAATTTGGGCTTGCTCTCATGTTTCTTTCATGTGGTTGGGAGAATGTATTTGATAAACTGGATGTCAGTTTTTATTGTGAGGCCTGATTCCTGTCATTAATTTTAATACTACCAGCTACCATTCGTTAAAGGCCCATTAGGTGCCAGGCACTATACTGAGGGGTCTTACACATCCAAGCCCTATAAATTAGGCAGCACTGTATTGGCTCCATTTTGCAGATCAGGAAACTGAGGCTCAGTTAGATACATTTTAACGAGTGGAGGAGGCAGAACTGCAAATCAGGCCTATTTACTCTAAACCCTCCATTCTTTCCACGGTACTATACCAAAACCAAACCTGATGCGGTGGAGTGGATTCCGACTCATAGCAACCCTATAAGACACAGGAGAACTGCCTTGTGGGGTTTCCAAGGAGTAGCTGGTGGATTCAAACTGCTGACCTCTTGGTTAGCAGCCCTATCTCTTAACCACTGCACCACCAGAGCCTCTATCTTTTGTTTTAATAAAAAGATCTAATTCAACGTTTCCACAGATTGACCATGTTAGCAACTCTTCTGGAGAACTTTATTCCTTTCTTACAGCTATTTTAGTTGAAAGAAGCAAAATCTATTTTTCTGGCACCTCTACTTTCCTTCATCCTTGCCTCCCTCTTTTCTATGCTTCCCCCCCGCCCAACACACATATAGCCTGTCTCCAAGAGTTTGGTGTCTGCTGGGCTCCCACTGTGGTTCCTAATGCAAGCCTGCCCCCTACTTTTCTTTGGACGTGTCCTGGCCTCTTTCTTCAGTCTCCAGCTCACATTCCCATGCTTATATAAGGTGTCTTCCCTATTTCTCCATCCCTGCCCCACACACATATACCATTTACCTCTTCCTTGTCTCATACGTTGAGCCATTCCAGGAAACAAAGGCAAATGTAATAAACTTGTCCCTGTTCAGATCCTAATGGGTTTCAAAAGACTTACTTTTATTTCTCTAAACAGCTATGTATTCACCAAAAATGTAATGAGTGCCATTTGAGTGCCAAGTACTGTTATAGGCTGTGGACATTCAGTGGTCAACACAATAGTCAGTCTTTGTCCTACATTGTGTACCTACTATAGACCAGGCACTGTTCTGGGCTCTGAGGGTGCAAATTTAATCAAGGCACAGCATCTGCAAGGAAGAAGTTTACAAACAAATGGAGGCTTATGTTGTAACTCCCAGGAGTAGGAAATAAAAATAATAATAATAGTTAGCATTTATTATGCATAAGGCACTTTCCTAAGCACTTTATATATATTATCTCAACTAAAGTTCACAACCTACCTCCCGGCATAGCCACTATCATGCCTCCTTTTCTAAAGGAGGAAGCTTGTGGCAGAGAGAGGTAAAGTTATTCTAACGTTCCACAGCTAGTGAATGGTGGTGCTAAGGTTTGAAAGCAGAAACTTTAACTCCATAGTTGAAGCTTTTCATTACATTTCAGGGTTCTTTCATGAAGAAAATATCTTAATGCAAAAAACCTTCCAAGGGTAAAATTGTCCATTGTAGATGTACTTGTAAGAGCAGAATTTCAGAGGCCACATGAGTTGGAACCGACCTGATGTTATACAACAGCAATAACACATGCCTAGCCATTTAGCCACAGAAGGATGTTATGTAAATGCGAGTGCCTTTAAGTCTTGAGGAATCTCAACAATCAGTTAGAAGCTCAGTGACAACCATCGCATATTCCCCAGCACCATGTCTGCAGGTACCTGCCAATATCTCCTCCAGGCAGAGTAGAGCTGACTGGTGGGATTTTTGCAATCTTTTTCTGCTTTTACTTTGGTTCTTTATGGAGTCTAAACTATTTTTCGACTCCTGTTTTTTCTCATAGGCAAACATTTTCACTGATATATAAACTGTACGTAATTTGAGATGTTCAAAACACAAAGCTGAAAATGTTGGTACCACTGGACATCTTGGAATCACAAAGAATGCATGAAGGTGCCAGAAGATGATAGTTTCAGAATTCTTTCCTCCATTTAATTACATGGGTTTCCATGGTAATGGAAAGAAGTAGAAACAAGGAACAGTCTGTGTTACTGGGGCTAAGACAAACAGTCTTGGTGAACGTTTCTCTCACTGAATCATGCTTGAACTGGACATTGCCTTGCTAAAAATTACTTATATTTATTCAGTCAGTTTCTTTTATATTATTCCACGAATAATTAAGAAAGAAGGGGAAAGAAAGAAAAAGTGAGGTTTGTGCTCCTAACACCATACAATGGAACACAATGCGTCTTTAAACCATTCTATTACAGACAATGTAATAAAATGATAAATTTGTTATAAGTTAAAGTAAAAAAAAAAATGGCAGAATAAAAAATATATTAGAATAAGCTGAAAGCTAAATCTGGCAAGTTTACAGAACCTTATATGTTTTGTACATCATTCCTTTTGATAACTTGAGATCAATTTTCTAACCTCTATTTTCTTTGCCTATTTTTTTTTTTAAACTTCGGTATGTGCTTTTGTATGTGAAAATGTCTTTAAATCTGTTTTCATGAAAAGGTATAAAGAAACTAATTAATGAAAATATTATTTTTATATCTTCTACTGCCTCTTTTACATTCCTTTACTTACCCTGGGCTTCAGTCATTTTCCTCTTCTCAGTGTAAGTTCTGCCTTCTCTAGCTTGAAGATTATTTTTCCTGACAGAAAGTAAACAATTAGGAGTAGAGGGAAAGGACATGCTTAAATTGCTTGCCTTTAGTGTCAAGCTCCAGATGAGGTCTAAGGCAGGGAGAGAGCAGTGCGGGATAGCAGATGGCCCGAAACCAGCTAAAGCAAGAGAGGTGAAGCCAGTATCTGAGTTCCGAGAGCAAGGACCAATTAGCCAGAGATTGGCTAGGGGCTAGAGTCGTAGGTCAAGAAGGGAATTGCAAAACTGAGAGTCAGGTAGCCAAATTAAGTAAAGAAAAAAAGAAAAGAAAATGGATTCTGAAGATAAGACCCTAAGAGTCAGAGAAAAGGTGCTAAAAGGCAAAGGCAAGATTTTTCTGGGCTGTTATGGCTATGGTTAACGCCCTTGCTGCTGAATGCTTATAAATGGTTAATGCCCTTGCTGCTAAATAAAAGGTTGGAGGTCTGAGTCCACTCAGAGACACCTCGGAAGAATGGCCTGGTGATCTTTCAAAAGATCAGCCATCGAAAGCTCTATGGATCGCAGTTCTACTCTCTCACACACGGGGTCTCCATAAGTTGAAGTTGACTTGATAGCAACTGCTTTGGTTTTATTATGGCTGAAACTGCCTTTGACCTACAATTTCCCTTCACAATATAGGTGTCCCTTCCCTAGTTCTTTGGGTCCTCGCATGTATTTGGTGACACCATGCAGCTGTGCTTTTTTCCACCGTGATCATGACTTCTCCCTTTTGCCTTCCTATGGTTTTCACAGATTTCTCCTCAGGAGGCATTTTAACTTTTGGCCAGTTGTAGATTATTCATTGTGGAAGATCCATTGCCTCAAGGCTTTCAGAGAGAGAAAAAGACTGGAGTATCTAATAATGGACTGATTCTTGCAAATGGAATACATGTTAGCTCTTTGTCTCTCCCTTGCCCTTGTGGATGGTACATAAAAGCAGACATTAAAAAGGAGCACTTTTTATCCCCAAACTGGCTCCAAGCAATTCTTGTGGAATGGTTGTCATTTTACAACAAATGGGACCCAGCATCACTCATCAAATTAAAAAAATCATTATGCAAAGTAGTTGCTTTTCAAGCTATTTTCTCTTTTCTTCTAAACATCAAAAAGAACCACTTCCTACTATCGATTTTGAAACACACCACCCACTACCAGCCTAGCAGCTCTTGCACTTTAGTCCCTGATGAGGACATCTAATATCTACGTTTGTTCATTCATTCATTCTGGTAGTCATTTATTCATATACCCGAGAGTAACCATTTAGTGAGAACTATGATGTGATGGGCACTATTTGAGGTCCTTTATAATTTATTGAACACTAAGAAACTACTACGTGTCATTTGCTCTTCTAGGTTCCAGGGATCAAAAGACTACCCTATATAAGCTCAATGAAAAGGTACTGTGGAGATCCAGAGACGAAAGTGAACACTATTTCCTGGCTGTGGAAAGAGATGAGGGCAGCCTTTATAAAGAGTTTTGAAAACAGACAGGTTTCTGGTAACTAAGAAAATTAAGGTTTCAGACTTCAGCAGGGAAAGATCAAAAGCTTAAAGTGAACTTGCTCTTGAATGATCAAGCTACTCCTCCAGCAGAAAAGTTATGCCATTCACTGGAGCAGAAGTGCAGACTCAGATACAAGGCACAGGAAGTGATACAATCAGGGAAGGAATTTTCCTCAGAAATAACCCTGCTATTGTTGTTGTTAGATACCAGTGAGTCAGTTCTGACTCATAGCAACCCAATATACAACAGAACAAAACGTTGCCCAGTCCTGAGCCATCCCCTAAATCATAGCTGTGTTTGAATCTATTGCTGTAGTGTGTCAATTCATCTCACTGAGGGTTTTTATCTTTTTTGCTAACCCTCTACCAAGCATGATGCCCTTCTCCAGGGACTGGTCTCTCCTGACAACATGTCCAAAGTAAGTGAGACACAAAGATGAAATCTCATCATTCTTACTTCCAAGGAGCACTCTGGCTGTACTTCTTCCAAGCTGACTTGTTTGTTATATTAGCAGTCCACAATATATTCATTATTCTTTGCTGTCGCCATAATTCAAAGGCATCAATTCTTCTTCTTTGGCCTTCCTTTTTTATTGTTCAGCTTGATTGAAAATACCATGGTTTGGGTCAGGTGCACCTTAGTCCTCAAGGGGACATCTTTGCTTTTCAACACTTCAAAGAGGTCTTTTGCAGCAGATTTGCCCAATGCAATATGTCGATTGATTTCTTGACTGTTGCTTCCATGGGCATTGCTTGTGGATACAAGTTAAATGAAATCCTTGACAACATCAATCTTGTCTCCATTTATAATGATGTTGCTTATTAGTCCAGTTGTGAGAATTTTTGTTTAATTTATGTTGCGGTATAATCCAAACTAAAGGCTGTAGTATTTGATCTTCATCAGGAAGAGCTCCAAGTCCTCTTGGGTTTCAGCAAGCAAGGTGTGTCATCGGCACATCATAGGTTGTTACTGAGTCTTCCTCTAATCCTAATGCCACATTCTTCTTCATAGAGTCCAGCCTTTGGGATTATTTGCTCAGTATATGTACTGAATAGTTATAGTGAAAGGATATAACCATGACCCATACCTTTCCTGATTTTAATCCATGGAGCAGAAAGACACTTACTCCTGTAACTGTCCCCCATATATCTGGGAACCATTTATAGCACACAGCTATGTCTTAGGCAACAAGTGAAATAACAGGTTTACCAATGGATGCAGGCATTTGGGGATCATTCTAAAACTTGGTGGTCTGTCACTCCAATACAGCTTCTTAGGAAGACCTTGCCATTCAAAGTTTTTTTGATAGTTGAGGAAAACTGAAAGTTGACCAACCTTATGTATTATTATGGACTTAATTGTGTCTTCCAAAAGGATACGCTGAAGTTCTAACCACCATGCCTGTGAATGTGACCAAGTTTGGAAATAGGGTCTTTGAAGATGTAGTCAGTTAAGTTAATATGAAGTCATACTGGAGTTGGGGGGGGGTCCAAATCCTGTCTAGTGGAGACACAGAGAGACAGATGAAGAAACTCAAAGTGACACTGACTTGCGGCTGCAAGCCAAGGAATGCCTGGAGCTATCAGAAGATAGGAGAAAGAGAAACAAGGAACAGATTCTCCCTCAAACCCTCAGAAGGAATCAACACAGTTGACATCATGATTTCTGATACTTCGTCATGGCAGCCCTGGGAACCTAATACATCCATGATGGCATGTTCATGATATGTTGCCAGTGCCCAGTGTACACAGAATTTGAATGTCTCTGACAAGACACAGAAAATACGAGGGAGTAGATTGAAACCTTTAGGCCAGGTGCATTTTTAAAGTTTTCATGTCTGCAAAATACGTCTTTGTCTTCTTTATTCTCTGATGCATCCTCAAGAGCCTTGAACAGTGACTGGCACTAGATAGACATGCAAAAAAATATTTGTTAAATTGAATTAAATCAAGGTGTATAAGCCCTTAGCAGTGTAACCTAAAAGTATAGGTACATTACATGTGGAGCCAGATTGGCTGGTTTTGCATCCTAGCTCTGCCTCTAATTAGATTTGGCTTCTTCATCTTTAAAATGGTGTTGGGAAGGTTAAATAATTAAAATATATTAAAAGCACTTAAAGCAGGGCTTGCACATGCTATACATAACATGTGTTGTTATGATTAATATCACTCGTGTCTCTTAGGCAAAGGCAAATCTAGAGCTTGTGACTCTACGACTCAACTATTATATTACCCATCTTTTCAGAGATGGTAGAGGCTCAAAAGAATCTCAGGGAAATTTGGCTTCAGAGTCCTTTTTTCAGATATACTCTCTGGTACTCTCCCACTTCCCCGAGCCATTGCAATTGCTTTCCTCCCCATCGCTTTTCTGATTCTGCTTTTGTTGAAGTCATTGCTAGCTTCTTAATTGCTAAGTTCCACGGTTCCTTTCAAACCTCGTAGAGCTTAACTCTTCTGAAGCATTTAAAACTTTCAACAGCATTCTCCTTCAAATGCACTTTCTTTGGTGTTTGGAAGAATGTGCCATCCTGGTTCTCCTCCTAACTTTTAAACATCTTCTATTGCTCTTCTTTGCCACCCCTCCTTTCTGGATTATATTTATCAAAAGAACTATGTGATAAATATAACTAACGACACTGAATTGTACATGTGAAGAATGTAGAAAAGGAAAATGATTTGTTACATATATACTTACTACAATAAAGAAAGAAGAAAAATTTTGTAGTGAAAAAAAAACAAAAAAAACCAAATTGAAGCCGCAACTGCTATTATCTCTGTTTTACATATGAGGAAATTAGAGCTTAGAGAGGTATCTTGCTTAAGGTTACACAACTAGTAAGTGTCTGGATTTGAATCCAGATCAGTCTGACTCCTGTATCTGCACTAATATATTCTCTCCTGTTTCTCCAGTTAGATTAAATCAGATCATAAGGAATCTTGGAGAGCACTCTAAAAAAATAATAGTATTAATAATAAGTAATACTTACATCTGCCACGCATCTGTCAGTTTGTTGTACCGTAGTGGCTTGTGTGTTGCTGTGATGCTAGAAGCTATGCCACCAGTATTTCAAATACCATCAGGGTCACCTGTGGTGGACAGCCTTCGGTGGAACCTCCAGACTAAGACAGACTAGGAAGAGCCTAGTGGTCTATTTTCTGAAAAAAATTGGCTAGTGAAAACCTTATGAATAGTAGCCAAACATTGTCTGATATACTGCCAGAAGATGAGCCCCTGAGGTAGGAAGGCACTCAAAATATGACTGGGAAACAGTGGCTACAACAATGGGCTCAAGCATGTTCAGGCAGTGTTTTGTTCTGTCGTACTTAAGGTCTTTATGGTCAGAGCTGACTCGATGGCACCAAACAACAACAATACTTACATAGTCCTTCTATTGTGCCAGACAGTATTCTAAAGCTTTACACATAATAAATCTTTCAATCATTGCAAGAGTTCAGTGAAGTAGGTACCATAATCCCATTGTATAAATAAGAAAACCAAAGTACAATTTCTTGAAAATGCTGAGCAGTTGACCTTTACTCTGTAGGCAACGAGAAGCTCACAAATATTCTTAAAGGGACTGCCATGATCCTGTTCAGCTTCTATAGAAATATAAGTTCCAAGAATATGAAGGATGGATTGAAAAAAACCTGCTGGTAGGCTGTTAAAGCTGTTGTTAGTTGCCATCAAGTCAGCTCCAACTCATTGCAAACTTATGTATTAACAAAATGAAACATTTCCTGGTCCTGGGACATCTTCGTGATAGTTGATATATTTGCAGCTATTGTGTCAAACATCTCATTGAGGATTTCCTTCATTTTCATTTGCCCTCTACTTTAGCAAACATTATGTTCTTTTCTGAAAATTGATTTTTCCTGATGATGTGTCCAAGGTAAGCAAGTCAAGGTCTCACCATCCTCATTTCTAAGGAGCATTTTGATTGTATTTCTTTTAAGACTGATTTGTTTGTTCTTTTGGCAATCTATGATACCATACTCTTTGCTGTTAAAGATACTGTTAGAGATAATCTGGTTTAGTTATGAAGACTTGAAAAGGCTGTGGCAGAGAGTGGTGGAGAGAGGCAAAGTCTTCAGACATTCGTTACATATGATCACCAAGATTTGGTGATGGGCGAGATGTTGGTGGTGGGAAGGCTAGGAAGGATATTATTGAAGCTCTTAGCATGGGAGATTTTATAAATAGCATTTTTTTAGCTACATTATGAAATTTGGGTATTTAGCACTGCAGACTGGCCTCGTGCCCCATTAGTCTTAATTAACAGGGCTCGCCTGGGTAAGTTCCCCTGCCGGTATGACACCACAGCCTCTGCTGCTTTCTCCAGCTGGCGCTTGCTGTGATGCCATCTTTTCCCTGCAGCCCCATTCTGGAGTGTTTAGGCTGCTGACTTGGTGGCCACTCCAAGACTGCTGTTCAGTGACATGGCAAAACTATTCCGCTTCTGCCAGGCACCAGCTGCTGTCTTGCTGGGAAAATAAGAACTTCAAACCATTCTCGGCCAAGTCTTCAGTTCCTTTGCAGCATTACGCTTACAACCCAACCCCATCCTCTCTACTCCCCCCTGCACTCTCTTGACTGATATTGCAAGACAGTGACTATTAGTCTCTGGCAAACATGACTTTTCTAATGGATTCTTTTTCTTACTTTTTTTGATGCGCATGCTATTTTAGAAGTCAATAAATATTTATTGGTTGATCATTAGAACTGTGCCAGACTAAGTGAGATGCTGTGGCTGCAAAGAGGAATAATCCATATACTGTTTACCCTGATGTTTAGAAACTCCCAGGTTGTTGGGAGAAGAGAGGAATAAAATAATCATTAAGAGGGAGCCCTGGTGGTACAGTGGTTAAGAGCTCAGGCTGCAAACCAAAAGGCTGACAGTTCAAATCCACCAGCTGCTCCTTGGAAACCCTATGGGGTTCTACCCTGGCCTATAGGGTCACTTTGAGTTGAAATAGACTTGACAACAATGGGTTTGGTTTTTGCTTTTTGGTTTGAGAGCACAGAAGAGGGAGGCACTGTGAGAAGCTGATATTCGATGGATAGAGGGGTCTGTAAAGAATAGCTTTCCAGCAACTGGGCCTCCAAGACGCATCATCAATGACAAGGAAGAGCTGGTTGTGTAAAAGCGTAAGTGAATTTGTGGGGTAGGGGTCATAATTTATGCTCAGAACCAGGAAATGGCGCTGCTAGTTTAGAGACCTACAAGAAGTTCCATATGTCTATATAGAGTACAAGTGGCTGGAAATGGGGAAAGGTTTTGGATACTATTGAGAGATGAGATTGGAGAGGGAGAAAATAAATACCTCATTAACAGCTCGAATATCATATTTTGGAGTTTGGAATTTATGCACTAGATAATAGGGAGACCTTAACAGATTTTAAGGAGAGAAGTGATAAGGTCAAATTTGCTCCTCAGAAGCCATTCTGCTGCAATGAGGAGGTTGGATTCAAAGAGTCAGGGCAGGGGCAGGGAATCCTGTTAAAGGCTACGGCAGCCAGCCAGGTAAGAGGAATAGAAGACTGCACAAAGAAAGTAGGTAGCATTGGGAAGAAGGGAAAGGGTACAGATTCAAGTGATCTATAAGATGATGGATTGGTCATATTTGATGATAGACTGTATTGGAGGGAAAAGGGAGAACAACAGTGTCTCTAAAGTTACACTCTGACACACGCGGGTCTCCATGAGTCAGAATCAACTAGATGAAAGTAAACAACAATAAGAGCTTCTTTCTCTTTGAAAATTAGTTCCAGAAAATACACTCAGTTACATTGCTACGTTGTGCCCCAAGACACTACATTTAATTTCCCTCAAATGTTTTGTTTCAAAGTCTTGAAGTCTCTTTTTGGACTAATGTCCTTCAACAATATTAAGTATACCCTTGAGCCCTGAAGGAGGTTCTGTCATTGACAAAAACTGAGCATTCTGATGAGTGTTTATGGATTATCTGTGGCCACAGGAGCCCTTTTCCCCTCCCAGTTCAGGAAACTCTTCAATGTACAGTGATTTAAAAAGCACAGCTGTCCCCCTTGGAAGTGGATCATGTCATTTTCGACATATCTCTACGGTGAGAAGAAATAATTCTAAAAGGCTACTAAATCTTTTCTCCACAAGACACCTACCAACTAAGTCAGTATCCTTCTTTTTCTCTCAATTGAAATGCCATCCATTTTTCCGGGACTACCTAAAGTCCCGCCATGTCCATGAAGCCATACACAGCAACCCAGCAGTCTTGGGTTTTTCCTCCTCTTGATTAGTGTCAATCTCCTCCGTTTCGCCCATTTGTTTCTTTAATTCAAGTACTTATTGAGCCCCTGCCATATGTCAGACACTGGAGTAGTTGCTGGGAAAATGGCAGGGAACAGAACAAAGTCCTTGCTCTGTGTGGTTTACATTTGGTGAAGAAGGGCAGAAAATGAGCAAGTAAACAAGTCTACAAACCAGATATTTTCAGAGACTGATAAACGCTAGAAATAAAAAAGAGAAAGTGTGATGGGGACTGGAGATAATATGGTGATTTAGATAGGTGGACATGGAAGGCCTTATTGAGTCCTGCATAATCAGAAAAAGCCAGCCATATCTTGGGTTAGAAGTAGTGCTTTCTGGGCAGAAGTGCTAAGGAAGGGGCAGGTTTGGCCTGTGCAGTACAGATAAATACTCCAGTGTGTTTGGAGCATAATTTATATCCAGTTGACTTATTGTATTCCCCAATTTTCCATATTTGCACTCTGTGGGTTTCCAGGCTAATTGTGTAATTTGCATACATATTGCTTCTTGCTAAAATCCTATATTCCTCCAGGGCAAGGGTATAGCATATACTTCATCTATTTTCCCACAACTCTAGCACAATGCTAGGAACATTAGTAGGTGCTCAATAAATTCTTACCACATTTATTAGAATTTGAAGTAATAGGATTGTTCTCCACAATATAAAGAATGAACCAAAGAAATATCAACTAAGCAACACAGTGACACTGTAGCAAAAGTTCATAAACAGATTACAAGTTGCTCCACAAAGATTTGAAAGATATGCTCTCGTTTTAATGATTATTGCCCCCCAATCTGTTAGAGAGTCTTCCAAATTTAGGAAATAATTTTCCACGACAGCTGTTAGTATTTTTGAAAGAGAAGAATTTGCCAAGATGTGGCTTTGGTAATTACAAATGATTCCATTTGCTGCTGAAAGACAAGAGCAGGAAAGAAAAACACATTTATTTTCTGTATCCAACACCCAACTCTCTGGGGCTAAAGGCAGAGGAGAGGGGCAGCTTCCAGAACTCTGAGTCCAAGAGAGTTGATGAGAGAGGGTTAAGAACAACAATAAGCAGAAGAGGAAGAGACATTGGTGGATGAGCAGAACCAAGGCCAGAGGAGCTGATACCAAGGTAGCCAAGTCAAAGACAGATTGAAAAACAACAGGTCAGTGGGAGCCTGAGGAGTGAGTTAGACCCAGAACAGGCAGGCCTAGTGCCCAGGAGCTCATCTAGAAACAAGTCTGGGTAATTATACCTGCATCCTTTTGCAGGCTCATGGATGCACATTCTGCCCAGAACCACTCACAGTGTGTTCTGATGACCATTCTCATCCCCTAGCCCAGCATTTCTCATTTGCAAGGGTTTTATGGCCATGACCTCTTGAAGAGTGCACCATCATTTCACTGTTCGAGCTCCACAAGCACAATCTTTGTGTTTCCCCTTCCTTCTCCCACCTCTTCTTCCCTCACTTCCATTAACCCAGTTTTTCACCCTTATTGCTCTTATTCGTTCATTCATTCAGCAAATATCTAAAGAGCCTATTATAAACCAGGTACTGTTTTAGATGATGAGGATATAATGGTGAGATAGACAAAAACTTTCCCTAAAAGACAAGAACAGACAGTTCACAGGAAAGAAAACGCAAATAAATATATAAAATCTCTTTACATAAGAAGGAAGTTCAACTTCACCCATAATCAGAAAATGCAAACAAAAAATTACATCGAGATACCTTTTTTCACCTTTCAAATTGAAAAACAAAACAAAAATCCACCTTTGGGAAGACTGTGGGGAAACAGGCATTTTTACACATAGCTGATAGGCGTATAAATTGGTACAATCCGTATGGAGAGCAATTTGGCAATATCTATCAAAATTATAAATGTGTGTAGCTTTTGACCCACTTCAGAGAATTTATTCCATAGGTAAAATAATATATACACAATGTTAATATTGATTTAATAAAAAATAATTAGAAAACACCCAAATGTCCATCAATAGGGGCCTAGTTAAATAAACTGTGGTGTAGTTATATACAGAATATCATGTGACTGCAAATCCAGCAATCCCAAAAGTCCAAATCCCCAAAACAAAAATTAAATGGATTTTGAGAACAGCAAGGAGGCTAATAATATGTGTTTTTTTCTGTAAAAAGGCATAATAAAGCTAAGGCTCTATAGTCTTATTTGCTTACATTTACATGATGAACCTGGAAAAATACAAAATAATTTAATAAACCTGGTTATTTACTGGGGAGGGAGGAATGAATGGATGGGAGACCACAAGGCTTTTGACTATACATGAAAATTGTTTGGTTTTTGAACCATGTGCAAGAATTACTTAATAAAAAAATATTGTAAAGTCCCTGTACTCTTGATGCTTGCAAAGGGTCAAGAGACAGAAAATAGACAATTAGTATATAATATAATGTCTAACAGTGATAATTGCTAAGAAAAAATAAAATTCGGTAAGGGAATAGATAGTGAGAAGAGGTGGTATCTTAGGTAGGGGGTTAAGGAAAGCCACTCTGAGAAGGTGATATTTAAAAGAGAAAACCGTATGAAGTCAGAGAGACCCATGTAGAAGTCCTGGGGAAGAGTGATCTGGATGTTGGGAACAGCCATTGCGGACAATAGGCAGTAGGAACAAGAAACCGAGGCCTTCAGTACAGCAGCCTGTAAAGAACTAAGAGCTGACAACAATCACGTGAATTTGGAAGAAGATCCTTTCCAGTGTAGGATTAACCAATAAACAAGGAAAGCACAGGCTTACTTGTGTTTACTTACTAATCTGTAGTGAACAATTTCACACTTTTTTACCACATCAAAGATTCTGCATCTAGATATGGCTAGAATCTGTCTCTCTCCTAACCCCACAGCACCTTTCTACAGAACTAAAGCCTCTATTCACATTTACAATCCCTGACAGGGAGAGATCCCCCAGTAAGCAAAGTAAGTACTGGCTTACTTGTGCTTGCTTACTAATCTGTAGTGAACAATTTCACATGGGTTTTACCACATTGTGCTTACCTTTTTTATTGAGTAATCTCTCCCGATCCTTCCCATTGAGCCTCAGATGAGACCACAGCCCCACCCGACCGACATGTTAACTGCAGTCTTATGAAACCCTGGAGCACAGGACCCAGGCAAGGCCTGCCCAAACCCCTGATCCACGGAAACTTTGAGGTCATAAATGTTCATTGTCTTAAGCTGCTAAATTGATGGTAAAATTGTTAGGCAGCAATATTTCTTCTAACATATTATCCATCTGTGTTCTCCTAAGGTCCGGACAGAACTTGATTACAGCTCTTATGTCTTACTATTCGAAGTCTCTTCTTACTTTCTGTCTCCCCTGTGGCCCTGGAGACATTTGAAGCAGATGACTGCATCTTTCTCCATGTCCTGAGAGCCTTGTACAATTCCTGAGACATAAAAAAAAAAAAAAAGAGACATAGCTAGTCCTTAATTAATGTTCGTCGAATGTGCTTTTCTCTTACAAAACTTTTCAAATCCTTGAACACAAATAATTAGATTCTCCATTGGGTGAGGGGGATAATACTTGTTTTGAAAATGTATGAAACTGACATAGATCACAGGGGGCAAAAATGACAATTGCATGGTGATAGGCTCTCGAGTCAACTTTTCAGTGGAGTCATTGAGATTAATTATGTCTTTCATTTGTGCAGTCACTAGGAAAAGGAAAAAAAAAAGGTCTATTTTCTCTTATAGTCTACTTTCAAAGGCACTGCCTTCTCATTATGAATAATCAAACACCACTTTGAAAGAAGAGGAAACTTGAAATGACTAACTTACCTTTTAAGGTTCACTACTCTTTTTTTTTTACTCAAGTGAAGAGTAAAATATTCCTTTTATAAAACTGATCTTGTGATTCCACCTGGGTAATTCAATGCTATGAAAAATGGCAGTGTTCTTATTCCATCTTCTGGTTAATGAATCAATTTGAGGTGTCACCTCACTGATAATATTCCAAGGGTTTGCTTTTTTAAGATTTTTTGATGGGATTGATGAGGCCTAATGTGATGATATATTGTTTTCTTTTTATAAATACACCTTGTGTTTCCTTTGAAATTATAAAAAAAATTCAGACAGCAACCATAAATGACAATATGGTATTTGTTTTATACCAATATATAATTAATAAATACTTAATAAATTGAATTAAATCTAGTGTTAATTCTAAATATGATGCATCTGCATAAAGACCAATGTCCTTGGAATTAAATGATGCAGGTCTGTGTCACAGCTCCAACTATTACAAGCTATATGTCCTTACAGAGAGCTACTGATGCTCTGTGGGTTTCCCTACTTCATCCCCTGTACCTCAAGCCTAGTGAAAAGGGCTTTAACAGAACTTGGAGTTCTTGATATGGGACTAATATCACTGTTACTATTTAATATAGGGGAAACCCTGGTGGCATAGTGGTTAAGTGCTACGGCTGCTAACCAAGAGGTCGGCAGTTGAAATCCGCCAGGTGCTCCTTGGAAACTCTTTGGGGCAGTTCTACTCTGACTTATAGGGTCACTATTTAATATAGAACTGAAGGTCCTTGTCAATGTTGTGAGGTAAGAAAAAGAAATGATGATTGGAAGGAAAGACAAAATAAAACAAAAAACAAATCCTGACAAGCTATTAGAACCAATAAGAGAGCTTACCAAGGTGACCAAATACAAGACCAAAGTCTAAAAATCAAAAGCAATTTTCTACAAAAACAATAAGCACCCAGAAAACTGAATGAAATTTAAGTACCATCCACAACATCAACAAAATTCCGAGAATCCTAACTTAAATAGGAATACACAGCACTTACATGGGGGGAATCTTAAAACTTTAAAAAAAGGAGAGAGAAGATGATCTGAATAAAGGAAATAATTTATGCTCTCGGACGGAATCACCTAATAGGAAGGTGTTAATTCTCCCCCAAATTAATCCACACATATGCAACCCCAATAAAGTCCCAGTGGAATTTTTCAGCATATAAATTACCTTAGTCTAAAATTTACATGGAAAAATAAATGTACACCAACACAGTTAAGTAGAAAGGACTTGTTCTGTTGATGTGTAGGCATACTGTGAAGCCACGTGAAGATGTTAATGCTTCCTGACAGTCTTAGTTATCTCATGCTGCTATAACAGAAATTTATTCTCTCACAGTCTAGGAGGCTAGAAGTCTGAATTCAGGACACCAGCTCTAGGGGAAGGCCTTGTCATCAATCTTCCCTTGGGTCTAGGCATTTCTCAGTGCAGGGACCCAAGGTCCAAAGGATGCACTCTGCTCCCGTCTCTCCTATGTGGTATGAGGTCCATTTCCCCTCTGCTCACTTCTTTGCCGTGTATCTCAAAAGAGATTGACTCAAGATACAACTTAATCCTGTAGATTGTGTCCTGCCTCCTTAACATAACTGACTCTAATCCTTCCTTATTAACATAACAGACAGTTCACTCCTAAATGGGATTATAACCTAGGATTTACAATACATAGGACAATTACATCAGATCACAAAATGGAGGAGAAACACACAATACTGGGAATCATGGCCTAGCCAAGTTGACTCAGTTTTTTGGGGGGAAGGGGCACTATTCAATCCATGACACTGACTTAATATATGGATTTAAGGGTATCACAGTCCCAATCCCAACCAAGTGTTTTATTTTGTTTTATATGGCAGTGACAGGTTGATTCTACAATTAATATAGGAGATGAAGTAGCCTAGAATAGCCAAAATATTCCTAAAGAAGTAAAGCTACATAGTGAAATAGTCTATGAAATGTCAAATTTAGTGTGAACCTATATGAGTCGGAATCGACTTGACGACAACCCATAGCCATAGAGTCGATTTTGACTCATAGCGACCCTATAGGACAGAGTAGAACTGCCCATAGAGTTTCCAAGGAGCAGCTGGTGGAGGTGAACTGCTGACCTTTTGGTTAGCAGTTGAACTCTTTACCACTGTGCCACCAGGGCTCCATAGTAATTAAGGCAGAGTACCATTATTTCAAGAATAGACAAACTGGTCAACAGAGCAGAATATAAAAGTCCCCAAACAGACTCACGGGCATGTGGAAATCTAACCCAGGACAGAACTGGCACTGCAGAAAAGTAGGGAAAAGATGAACGATGTAATAATTGTTTCTGGGAGAGTCATTTACATGGAGAAAAATGACATTTAATTTTTATATCATACCATATGCAAAAATCAATTGCAGGTGGATTACAGACTCAAATATAGATGGCTAAACTATAATACTTTTAGGAGATGATACAAGAAAGTAGGTTAGTAATCTTCGGATGAAGAAGAGTTCTTAAAACTTCAGAAACACAAAAATATAAGGGAAATGTTTGATAGAGTTGATTGCATTCAGTTTAAGAACTTCTTCAAAAATGACCCTAAGAAAAATGAGACAGGCTACACAGTTTTGGAAAATACAAACAATTATAGACATCAATGGATTAGGAACAAAGATATATATAAAGATCTCCTGCAAATCAGTAAGAAAAGGACAAACAATTCGACAGAAAAGTATGCACAAGACAGAGGAGGCAGTAATAGGACCAAGCAGTAAATACATGAGAAGATGCTCAATCTCATCGCTAATCTTGGAAACGCAGCTAAAAACCATAATGTCTGTCAGTAGTAAAGTGGATGATAAATTCATATAGTGGAATACTGTAGTGGAAATGAATGAGCTACAGCTACGCAGCACCAGGATGCACTGGCATAATGGAATTAGGAAGGGCACACTGAACGTTCTAGTTCTTGACCTGGATGTTGTACATGTGGGGGTTCCTGGGTTCCTTGTGCTATTATTCTTTGTACCTTATGCTTACCTTATAAATATCCTCTTATATCTAATAAATACTGAGCCTAATCTATTTTTTAAAAGAAGGTATGAATGTTTCTGAGGCATTGGTGGTTCAGTGGTAAATTCTCCCCTTCCATGAGGGAAACTCAGGTTTGATTCCCAGCCAATGCGCCTCCCGCACAGTCACCACCCATCTGTCAGTGGGGGCTTGCCCGTTGCTATGACATTGAACAGGCTTCAGTACACCTTTCAGACTAAGAGACTAGGAAGAAAGGCCCAGTGATCTACTTCCATAAATCAGCCAATGAAAACTCTATGGATCACAATGGTCAGCTATGCAACAGATCATTGTGGGGACGATGCAGGATCCGGCAGCGTTTTGTTCTGTTGTACATGGGGTCACCATGAGTCGGGGGCCAACTCATGGCAGCTGACAGACAACAACAATGGGTGCTTCCAGGCATGGCGGTCTTTTTATATCCTATACTGTAGGACGGTCTAGATGCACATATAGGCCTGAGTAGAAAAGCTGAATGTTAACCAAAGAATTCTTTGTACTCAGGAGGAAGTGGCTTTTACCTCCAATAGCCCTAGTAAATCTGTATACTAAAACTGAAAATGTGTTTTGTGGCTTCAAGTGCCATTAGGAGTTTCGTTTTCTTAAAAGAATTCAGGGAAATCGTGGAGCCTGACCACATTTCTGTCTGAGTCAGGAAAGAATTTTCTCACTGTACAATTTTGAAAGGAACAATGGGAGACAAAGATGTTTATGATTATACTACATAAGTCCTGCTTGTTCAACCCACTTCATAGGATTGCTAAGAAAATTAAAAGAGTTTGTCATGGATTGAATTGTGTCCCCCCAAAATACCTGTCAACTTGGCTAGATCATGAATCCCTTGTATGATTGCATGATGGTCTACCATTTTATCTTCTGATGTGATTTCCCTATATGTTGTAAATCCTATCATTATGATGTAATAAAATGGATTAGTAGCAGTTATAGTGATGAAGTATACAATATTAGATAGTGTCTTAAGCCAATCTCTTTGAGATATAAAAGAGAGAAGCAAGCAGAGAGTCAGGGGAACCTCATACCACCAAGAAACCTGAGCCAGGAACAGAGAGTGTCCTTGGACCTGGGGTTCCTGTGCTGAGATGCTCCCAGACCAAGGGGAGACTGTTGACAAGGACCTTCCTCCAAAGCCGACACAGAGAGAGAGCCTTCCCCTGGAGCTTGCGCCCTGAATTCGGGCTTCTAGCCTACTAGCCTCTGAGAGAATAAACTTCTCTTTGTTGAAGCCATCCACTTATATTTCTATTATAGCAGCACCGGATGCCTAAGACAGAGACCATGAATATAAAATGCCTACCTGCTACATTTTATATAAAGGCAACAAATATTAGCTCTTACAGTTGTCATTACTTCATTATAGAGTGGAATTATGGAATGATTTATTTTTATCTTTGGCCTACTGTTACAGGAATGTTCACATAGATAGACCTACTAATATATAATCATTGAACTTAGGAGCATTCACTTTACTAGAGTTTCAATCCATGGGAAATTGTGGTGATTGAAGTTTTTAATATTTGCAGAATTCAGACAATTTTATTAGTTCAGAAGAGTCACCAGAAGTCATAAACCTTCCCCAGGAAGGGAACCGTGGAAGCATGGGCACCATGGACAAGCTCCGCTACAAACTGGTAGCTGACTTATTCTTAAATGTAAGCCACAATTTCATTTTAACCTTTTTCTTTTTTAGCTTCTGTTTTCCCTTAATTATGTATTAACTTATTAAGGGGGAGAGAAAAAGGGCTACTTGTGAAGTTAATAATTTAAAACTTTGGTCCTAAGTTTGCCCTCCTATTTTGCTAAATTAGGCTTGGTCATAAAACATACAAATAAACAAAAACAAAACAGGAATTTGGGGCGAAGGCTGAGTCTCCAGTGTGAGCTCCATAAGTAAGTTGCTGAGTAGTCAGGGACCTAATGAAAAACGTCAAATATTAGTAATTTAAAAAATAAATTAAGCCTCCATTGTGAATGGGATTGTAAAATAGTGTAAGTCCTCCGTGGAAAACAGTTTAGTGGTTTCGAAAAACATGTTAAACACAGAATTACCATAAAAAACCAAAACCAAACCCAGTGCCGTTGAGTCGATTCCGACTCACAGCGACCCTATAGGACAGAGTAGAACTGCCCCATAGAGTTTCCAAGGAGCGCCTGGCGGATTCGAACTGCCGAACTTTTGGTTAGCGGCCATAGCACTTAACCACTACGCCACCAGAAATCCCAATCCTAGGTATATAACTGGAAAGCAGGGATGCAAACAGATAGTTGTACAGCAATGTTCGTTGCAGCATTATTCAAAATAGCCAAAAGGTGAGAACAACCCAACACCCAGTAACAGATGAATGGTACATAAATCCAGTGGAATGCTACTCAGTCATGAAGTTCCGCTACATCTATAACATGGATGAACCTTGAAAACACTGTGCTGACTGAAATAGGTCAGACACAAAAGGGCCGGTATTTCATGATCCCATTTATGTGAACTATTTAGAATAGGCACATGTATGGAGACCAAAGTTTGTTAGCAGCTACCAGGGGCAGATGGAGAGTTATCACTTCAGGGACAGTGAGTTTCTGTTAAAGGGGATGAAGAAATTTGGAAACAAGTAGTGGTGATGGGTGCCCAACATGGTGCACGTAATTGACGCCACTGAATTGTACACGTAAAAAATGTTGGAGTGACAATTTTTTTGTTATATATATATTTTACCATGGTGTAAATAAATCAATATAAGTAGAAATCTGGGACTATAAATAGTACCTTTCTCTAAGGATGAGGTTTGGATCCCTTGAGGAAAGAGGGGCAAGAAAAGATTTGGAATGATTTCTGTCATAAGTAATTTCAAAAGAGAACAAGACAGCCCTTTAAAATGTAATAAAAAAAAAAATAGGCTTTATTTAGTCCTACCCCACTTTCTCATTGAGAAAATTAGTATTTCTACAAGGAAAAATAATGCATGATGTCCAAATAACAACAAAAAGCCAAACCTGTTGCCGTCGAGTCAATTCCGATTCGTAGCTAAAACGTGCACTTGTTTGTGTTACCTTCTCACCTCTTCCCTTATATGCCTGGTGCTGCTTGATTAGGTTCATGTCGAGTTTTTATTGTTTTGCTCATGGAATGGAAAACAAACAAACAAACAAAACATGTTTGTTGATGACCTGGTTCCAAGATGAAAAAGAGAAAGGACATTTCCATATGTTTTATGCATTTCCTACGACCAAAACAAATGTTATTTTCCAACTGTTCTTGTCTTACAGAAGTACACATTCCCTTCTGAGAAAATATATACTTCCATTGTGTTCCCACCGAGATGATCTGCCGATTCGGATCCATCCCAGGTCCTGAAGCCAGCAGAGAATTCTTCTGATGATTGCCTTGACTTCAGCTTGCCCCACAGTTTAGGAAAACTTGACCCGAAGGTATCTCCCTGCTGATCACTCTTGCCTCTGGTTTATTCACCAGTTTACCGGTCCCTAATCTACCATTCTTCATCTCTGTACAATTGAAGGATATTCTTCTCCATTACTATCATAGAACGAACGTCAATGCTGTAATCTGTTTGCAATCAGGACCACTCCAAAAACCCAACTTTTTTTTTTTTTTTTTGGTCCCCTTGAACATTGAACATTATAGAAGAATAAACATGCCAGTATTATTCTTACCCTCAAACAGAAATCAACCCGTACCAAATTCCCTGGTATAATATCTATTAGCTTGTCACCAAGGACAGAAGCTCCACACAAAGCTTCTCAGACCTGCAGCAAATAAAAATGCATGCTTGTTTAGGCATAGAAAAAATAGAATCATTTCGAGAAATATAATCCACTTACGCTGTGAAAAGTCATGGAATGAATGTACCATATGCCAATAGTGATGTGCCTCAAAGAATAATGTGTTCCATTTTGGTGAGCTTGCTTTAAAGTTCATTGACGTTATCAGCAATGTATTTACTGTTGGCCTGTGAGCAAAGCCTGTGTCTCAGGTTTTTGAATAATCGTGTAAAAGACAAGGCAGAAAGATGTTGCTCACACCTTTTTTTTTTTTTTTTTGTGGCAAGCTGCCTGGCTTCACTTCTCTCTATTTACTCTGGAGTAATTTAACTTACAAAGTTTTGTAAGTAAAAGGACATTTTAATAATTAATCCTGATATATCAACTTCAAGGAAGGGAGTCCATTTATAAGCAATCTCTGTATGTTTGCAACTCAGGTTAGATAAACTCTTCTTAGGGGGGTTATCTCTGTGAAGATGCCTATTAAAAAATAGTAGGATGTAACAGATGCGATTTCCCTGCAGCCATGCGCATTATTTTTACTCTCTGAAGAAGCAAGCATACAGTGGAAGCAGGATAAATTCCTGTCCCTAAGACTACTGAGAATAAAGTACTAAACTTTCTGTATGCTACATTTTCTCTATTTTTTATTTGTACAGTTTGAAACAACCCAAAGGAGGAGAAGTCAGCCAAGGATAACAAAGATCCAAATACAAAGTTAAATCTAAAGCTGGGTACAAGAGATTATGTACTGTCTGCCCTAAATACTGTGAAATGCAATTAACTCTTTTCTTCAGGAAAAGAAAAGAAAAAAACAAAACAAAACTAATTAGAAAACTGAAAGATTCCACAACCTCAGGCTTCAAGAAACTAATTATCAAAAGAAAACATTGTATTAATGTTAACAATAGTCATTTCACCAAGGTATTTTTTTTAAGTGACATTCACTACAATTACACCAATTAAACTGATGTCAGATTTCCTTCTGAATTACATTAAGTAAAATTTTGCTTTTCTTTGAATATTTTATAAGCCAATTTTCATAAACTAGTCCTAGAGAAATGTAGAATACTGTCTTATCTTAAGGGTCATAATATATTTTCTGTATTACTGAAACTCACAAGGAGAATTTAGGAACATTTGAAAGAATGGGTCTAAAGGTTTTTATATAGCCTTCATGTGTTTATCATGCAAAAAAAAAAAAATTATTCTCTCAGTATTTGCTGAGTGCCTACGATGTTCCAAATACTGCGCCAGAACAGTATATACAATGATGAATGAGACACGAAAAGCCCCTATCCTAACTGAGCTAATATTCTAATGGTGGGAGAGAGGTACCAAATGACTAAACAAACACATGAAAGTATTCTTGATTGTGTTGAGTTTAAGAAAAAATAAATAAACGGGATGTTTTGGAAAAGATTAAAAGGTTTGAACTTAATTAGATTTAATGTGTAAGGAAGACCTTTATCAGTTAGTGGTATTTAAGATGAGACCTGAAGAATCAGAAAGCAGCCATCTGATGAATGATCCAGACAGAGGTAACACCAAGTACAATGGTCCAAAGGCAGCCAAGAGTTGCGATGTTCTGGACATCAGCAGAGGACCACATGGCTGGAGGATGGAGAACAAGAAATGGGTGCTACAAGTGGAGACTGAAGAGCTAGCTCAGGACATGACGATGCAAGCCCTGCAAACATGGTAAAGAATTTGGATGTTATTATTTTATTCTGTGAACACTAGGAAGCTAGGGAGAGTGAGGGGCCATATGAACTGATGCAAACTTGACACGATTATTCTGGTTACTGTGCAGAGAATGTCTTCTGGGGTCAAAAGCAGAAGGGAGAGATCAGTTAGGAAATGCTGTAGTGGTCTAGGTAGGGGGATTTGGCATTGACTTGAAGTGGGCTCAATGGTAATGGAGGGAAATGGATGGATGTGAGGTACTTTTGGAACAGAACTGATAGGGTTTGCTAAAGGTCTAGAGGTGAAGCGCGAAGGAAAGAAAGGAGCCAAAGGCAATCCCCAGGTTTTAGACTTGGTATCTCCTCACCTGCAAAGGGGAAAGACAAACTTTTCCCTTCCCGGGGGTATAAATGATGTAACATTTGAGTTTGGTGAATGTAAACACCTGAAAACGTGGAGATAACTAACATTGTGATAAATTCAGAAGAAACATTACAGACACTCATAGTCTATTCTATAGAAATAAAAAATATCCTTATAATAAGGAGAATGTTTGGGTCTAGAGCCTCAATTCTGCTATTCTCTTTAGCACTTGGAAAATTACTTAACATTTTTAAGTTAAGTTTTCTTTTTCTGTAACATTGGGATAATAACATCAAACTTACAAAATATTGTGAAATTTTTGCAATAGTATATGGGAAAGTACCGGGACAGAAATAAGCTGTATTAGAAAGTATTTCAGTATGGTTTATTTGGCTTCCAAATATGAACATCCTGTTATGCCAACATGTAAAAGAAGTTTCCATATCAACGACCAACGAGGATTTTTCAATCCTACTCTAACAAGAGACAGTCTTTTAATGCCTTTTAATATAAAATGAAGCATCCATTAGACCAAAATGATAGGAATTAGATTTTTTTTCTTGTATGGCGAATATATTTGGATGGATTCTCTATCATGCCATATAATGCAATATTATATATATATAAATAAATATATAGTATTGTATCATATATTCATTTACATAGTATTGCATTATGAACATATGATACAATACTATATATTGTTTTATATACAATATAGTGTCACTATTAGTCAGAATCAAATCAACTGCAATGGTTTTGGTTTTTGTTTATATATGTGAATACAGTGTGTTTACATTAGCATACGTAAATATGCATTTCCTTAATTTGTTATACGTTATTTTTCTAGGAGGGAATAGTTGTCTTTTACCAAATTCTAGACAAACAATATTTATATTTAATAAACAGCCTTAATAATATCTCTAAACCTTACCTGACCTTCAATCTACTGACATTTTGTACCATAAGTTAAAAATTAAAATTCAAAGCACTCTTTGCCAGTCATAAATTAGAATCATCTGAATGAAAGGTAAGTTAGTGTGTGTGAGTGTGGGGGTGTATTTGTGTGTGTGAGAGAGAGGGACAGAGGCTCAGGCACTGCAGAGTGTGTAATTTCAAAAGGAATGGGAGGTCTTAAAAAGAGCATAATTCTCTGTTGGACCAAGTCTTCATGAATATAACCCCATTAACTAATTATACTAGGTTCCGAAACACAGTACTGAGATCTATTATGTGAAATAAAATGTAGATAATAGAAAATTGTCATATTGAAACAAAATGTCCACATACTGTGGAGTTAATTATTAAATATATTATCTTATTATCTATTGGACAAAAAAAATGACAGTGTGGGTAATTATGTTTTTGCAGGGCCTATGTGTGAATGACAAAAAACAAATGTTATTGTCAGCCTATTTAACACTGATAAAACCATTTTATTAGATTTTACTCCTGTGGCATGACTTTAAAAAAAGTACAGAAAGTAATATATTCTCATAGTGTAAAATTTAAAAAATACAGAAAAATATTACCAGCAATCCCCAACCAGATTAGCCCATCCCAGTGTTAAGATTCTGTGGTATTTTTTCAAATATTTTGTACGTATTACCCCTGTATTTTTAACTTTTACAACAGAATCACATGGTATATATAATTTTGTATTCTGCTTTCTTTACTTCATATTGTGTTGAGAAAATATTCCCATATAATAAAATATTATTTTAACGATGGTTTTTAATGGATCCATAATTTCCCCAGAAGTTCTCTTGGAATTTCACTAAATTTATTATTTTATTTGTATAAAATTAACATCTTCATAAGGTACATTATTCCTATCTAGACAGATAATATTTTTCTTCAAGTATTTAAATTGTCTTCTTAAATCTCAATAGCATCATATTCTTTCTTTCACGTAAACCATGAACGTTGCTCGTTAAGTTTATTACTGCAGTGTTTTTTCTTGTTCTGTAAATAAGAGCTCTTATTTTATTCCAATCTCTAGCTGGCCATTACTGGTGGAGAGGAAAAGCTACTGATGTTTCGTACTGAACTCATTTTTCAGTTGCTTCTCTTTGGTTTTCTACGTTAAAAAAATGAATTATAACCAAATAAATTATTTCACTCTTTTCAGATATTTGTATCTCATATGCCTTTCTTGATTTATTGCATTAACAACAGTTCCTAGAATAATGTTCAATTATATTCAATTATATTGAAGATGGCAAATAGTCAAGCAGTTCGAATCCACCAGCCACTCCTTGGAAAACCTATGGGGCAGTTCTACTCTGTCACACAGGGCCACTATGAGTTGGAATTAACTCAGTGGCAGTGGGGTTTTTTTTGTTTTGCCAGCATTTTATCATTCGATATGATGTACCCTGCTATTATTGTACAGCTCTTCTAGGTGGGTGGTGTAAACGGTAAAGCAGTTGACTACTAACTGAAAAGCTGGTGGGTACAAATTGAAAGACTAGTGCTTCAAACCCACCCAGAGGAACCTAGGAAGAAAGGCGTGACAATCTACTTCTGAAAGGTCACAGCCTTGAAATTCCTATGAAACAGATCTGCTCTGCAAACAGAGGGTTCACAGGAGTTGGAATTGATTCTACAGCAACTCGTTTCAATTATTCTTTATCATATTAAAGACACTTCTTTCTATACCTAATTTCTAAGAATTCGTATGTTTAAATCAACAAGGGTTGCCATTTTCTTATCAAAGATCAGCATTCTCTGGATGTTCGTGTTTCCTTCTCTATAATCTGTAATAATAGCAATAATAGTCTAAATATACTGAAACTTATTGCTTGTCAGATACTGAGCTAAACATTACATGCAATATCTAATTCTTACTACAACTCTACTAGGTGACTAGTATTATTATTCTAATTTATATTTATCAATATGTTGTTGTTGTTGTTAGGTGCCGTAGAGTCAGTTTCGACTCATAGAGACCCTATGTCCCACAGAACGAAACACTGCCGGGTCCTCCACCATCCTCAAAATTGTTGTTATGCTTAAGCTCATTGTTGCAGCCACTGTGTCAAGTCATCTCATTGAGGGTCTTCCTCTTTTTTGCTGACCCTACACTTTACCAAGTACGATGTCCTTCTCTAGGGACTGATCCCTCCTGATAACATGTCCAAAGTATGTGAGATGCAGCCTCACCATCCTTGCTCCTAAGGAGCATTCGGGTTGTGCCCTTTCCAAGACAGATTTGTTCCTTCTTTTGGCAGTCCATGGTATATTTAATATTCTTTTCCAACACCACAATTCAAAGGCATCAATTCTTCTTCGGTCTCCCTTATTCATTGCCCAGCTTTTCATGCATATGACGTGATCGAAAACAACATGGCTTGGGCCAGGCCCACCTTAGTCTTCAAGGTGACATCTTTGTTTTTTAAGACTTTAAGGGGGTCTTTTGTAGCTGATTTGCCCAATACAATGCATCTTTTGATGTCTTGACTGCTGTTTCCATGGGTGTTGACTATGGATCCAAGTAAAATGAAACCCTTGACAACTTCAATCTTTTCTCGGTTTTTCAAGACGTTGCTTACTGGTCCAGTTGCAAGGATTTTTGTTTTCTTTATGTTGAGGCATAATCCATACTGAAGGCTGTTGTCTTTGATCTTCATCAGTAAGTGCTTGAAGTCCTCTTTGCTTTCAGAAAGCAAGGTTGTGTCATCTGCATAATGCAGGTTGTTAATTGGCCTTCCTTCAATCCTGATGCCTCCATTCTTCTTCATATGGTCCAGCTTCTTGGATTATTTGCTCAGCATACAGATTGAATAGGTATGGTGAAAGGATACAACCCTGATACACACCTCTCTAACTTCAAACCACTCAGTATTTTGTTCTGTTCAAACAACTGCCTCTTGATCTATGTACAGGTTCCTCATGAGCACAAGCAAGTGTTCTGGAATTCCCATTCGTTGCAATATTGTCCATGATTTGTTATGATCCATACAGTCGAATGCCTTTGCATAGTCAATAAAGCACAGGTAAACATCTTTCTGGTATTCTCTGCTTTTAGCCAGGATCCATCTGACATCAGCAATGACATCCTTAGTTACACATCCTCTTCAGAATCTGTCTTAAATTTCTGAGAGTTCCCTGTCAAGATACTACTATGGCTCTTTTTTCTTCAGTAAAATTTTACTTGCATGTCATATTAGTGATGTTATTTGATAATTTCTGCATTCAGTAGGATCACCTTTCTTGGGAATAGGCGTAAATATGGGTCTTTTCCAGTCAACAACATCTTCCCCTTTTAGTGATATAGCCTGGGTCTCTACCCAATTCTGAGACAATCCTAACTGTGGGTGAGTGTTCTGGATTGAATTATCTCTACCTAAAATATGTGTTGGAATCCCAACTTTCATACCTATGGATGTAATCCCATTTGGGAATAAGGTTTTCTTTGTTGTGATAATGAGGCCATATCAGTGTAGGGTGTGTCCTAAACCTAATCATTTCTGAGTTATAAAAGAGCAGATTAGACATAGAACCAAGCACATACAGGGAGACGGCAGACTCTGATAATGACAGATGCAGATTAATCCACAAATCCAGGAACATTAAGTATTGTTGGCTACTAAGAAGCTGAAGTAGACGAAGAAGGACCTCTCCCTAAAGCCACACCAGAATTTGGACTTCTAGCCTCTTGAACTGTGAGAAAGTAAATTCTGTTCATTAAAAGCCACCCACTTGTGGTATTTCTGTTACAGCAGTGCTAGGAAATGAAGACAGTGAGAAAGGGGCAGAAAAACCTTTTCCTCAGATAAAAACCCTTTTGAGAGTAAGGATTATAATGTGTATCCTGAAATATGCCCCTTATGGATACTTTTGAAAATAAATGATAGCTTACGAAAGGAATTTAGAGTAGAGATCATATTTAATGTAGTTATAGAGCTAATATGCATGATTCCTAAATGTGTTCTACTGGTTGTTACATTTTGATGGAATTATTATGGTTTTAGTACTTTTCCATTGGACTCAGGAATCCTGTTAGATTGCCAAAGTATTCTTTTTTTTTTTTCCCCATTGTAAAAATCTGGTCATCCTTGGCAGAAATAACTGCTGCTAGACTTTAAATATTTATGAGGGGTTAAATTCAAATCGCGTTTTGTTGTGGAAGGAAGCATACTCTTGCATAGTTTGTCTCGTGGGATCCGGTAAGCACTTTTCTCTCCTTGTTTTCTCATTTAATTTGTACAGATACCAATTTCACTAATATTTAAACCTAAATATTAACAAGAGACAAAATTTCAAGCACAAAGCTTTTGATGTAGGGTGTCTCTCTACGATCTGTGTTTGCCAGGCTTGCTGTCAGCACTGGAGATTGACAAAACCATCAAGTCTGACAGGAAATTATTGACTAGAACTCAACCTAGGTCTCTAGAAGACAGTGTGATGCAAACATGGGTGACAACTGGGAGACCAACTATTCTGCAGACGGATTTGTGAGTCGCTTGGGTCCAAACTGGGGAAAAAAATTAGATACAAAGTGCCTTCTTTTGTCAGGGTTCTCCAGAGAAAGTAAACTGATAAGATCCATATCCTATATATGTGAGAGAAGTCCCTGAGTGACACAAACAGTTAAACCTTTGACTACTAACTGAAAGGTTAGTAGTTTGAACCCACCCAGAGGTGCCATGGATGAAAGCCTGGAGATGTGTTTCTGAAAGGTCACAGTCACGAGAATCCTACGGAGTACACTTCTACTCTACACACCTGCAGTTGCCATGAGTCAGAATTGACTCGACAGAAACTGGATTATATTCACTCTACACCAAGTTCATAGACTGTCAAAAGAACAAAGAAATGTGTCTTGGAAGAAGTACAACCAGGATACTCCTTAGGAGCAAGGATGGCGAGACTGCATCTCACGTACTTTGGACATATTATCAGGAGGGATCAGTCCCTGGAGAAGAACATCATGCTTGTTAAGTAGAGGGTCAGTGAAAAAGAGGAAGACCTCAATAAGATGGACTGACAGTGGCTGCAACAGTAGGCTCAAACATAACAACGATTGTGAAGATGGCACAGGACCAGGCATTGTTTCGTTCTATTGTACATAGGGTCGCTATGAGTCAGAATTGACTTGACAGAACCAAACAAGAACAACAACATACACCAAGTTTATTTGACCACTAAATCTTATGACAGTGAGATAGATTGGTTGATTGATTTTAGAGAATTGGCTCATGTGATCATAGGGGCTGGCAAGTCCAAAACATGTAGATCAGTTGACAGGCTGGAAACTCCAGCAAGATATCTATTCACAATCTTGAGACAGAATCTTTCTCCTTTGGGAAACCTCAGTTTTTTCTCTTAAAACCTTTCACTGATTGAACAAAGCCCTTCCACATTATGGAAGGTAATCTGCTTTACTTAAGGTCAACACATGTAATACCTTCACAACAACATCCAAACTAATTGACCAAACAACGAGACATCATAGACTGGCCAAGTTGACACATAAAATTAACCATCACAATGCCTCTTAGAACTAAAGAGAAGAAATTGGATGAACTCTACAGGCAAGCAGTCTAGGATCAGTTTCAAGATGACAAGCAGACAGTAGACCACAAGCAGACAGTAGACCACAAGCAGACAGGCAGGCTAAGGGTGATATCTCAAAGTTCAACAAAAACGGATAAATTCAAATGACTCAGTGAGTTTACATCTACTCAGATTCTCTCTGATGCTCTCCTCCAAGGGTCTACAATGCAGAAATCTCTGTTCTAGATGCTGAGGTACAGTAGTAAACAAAATAGACACAGGCTCTGCCTTTATGGCACACCAGGTTTAGCTGGAAAGACAGTCATCAAAAAAATAACAGCAAGGTACTATGATAACAAAAAGTGTAGCATGCTATAGAAATACAAAACAGATGGACCTATCTTTGTCTGCAGAGTCAGAGAAAGTTTCCCTGGAGTAGTATTGTTTAAAGTGAGATCTGCAGTGTGATTAAGCATCACTAGTTCAGGAAAGGAAGAAAGGGATATTCCAGGCAAAGAGAATGTTCTCATGAGCCCTGTATGGATGAGTAAGGGTTGACATGAAGTCTCACACACTGGCAGATATTCTGTTGGGTTTTATCATAGTATGTGTTTTGCGTATCTTCCTTGGCAAACAGTGAATTCTTGGTCATCATTGTGCTTACATATAATAGGCCTTTAATAAATGTTTTTTATATTAACATGTAAAATATTTTTGTTGATTGAGATGCTCTGAGAATGTACATTTTCTCCCTGGTCCTAGATCTGAACTTCGGGTAAGTATCCATCAAGTAGAAAATAATGCCCCAGCTTTAGTCTCATGATGCTTATTGCTGGGTTTTCCAAATGTGTGATTAATGATGATGACATTAGGCAATGTAATTTTCTATTCACATATCATCTTTCCACTGCAAATTAGACCTCACATGCAATATCTATGAATAAAATATATTACTTGAAAATAAATCAACATTTTCAAGTGTTAGACACAATTAAGAAAAACATTACAAATAAGAAATCTATTAAAAAAGGTACTTATTCAATTGTTTTCAGTTTTTTTTTTATTCAATTGCTCATTTTCTGAAGATTCTTTCATTTAATTTAGATTCTCAAATACACAGAGACAATATTCTGCAGTGCCATGAATCATATCTTAACAATAAAAACCAAAACAAGGAGAATTGGGGCCAAGATAGTGGAATAGTCAGAAGCTTCCTGTGGTTCCTCTTACAACAAAGACTCAAAAAAACAAGTGAGTTGATTATATATGACAATCTAGGAGCCCTAAACATCACAGAGAAAGTTGAGGGGTTGGACTGAGAGGCAAGCAGAGGGAGAGACTGTTCAGAAGCATCAAGATTTACCAGAACTGACCTGGCCAAACATCCTGCAGGTTGGATTGATTGGCACATGCAGGCTGAGGCAAGCAGTAAAGCTTGGGATTTGTTTTCCACATGGGGAGAAACAGAGCAGCAGAGAGCCTGCACAAACCTACGGAGCTAGAAGGCAACGGTGCTAGACCTGCAAAAGCTAAGTGCAAGCATCTAACCTACCACATGGGTTGAAATAACTTTCCACTTCTGGGAAGTGCTTCTCTCCCCTTCACCCACACCCTCTTCACTCTTCTCCAGTCCTGGTCTGGCTTCAGCAATTGCCAAGCCCCCTAGGCTAGAAGTGCGAACTGTCACACACACCTGAACCTGTCTCCTGGCTTTGAAGAGGGAACAAATAAACAAATAACAAACAAGAAAAAAACAATCTGTCAGCTCCCCTAAGTGGGGACCTCAGGACAGGAACTGCCCCTTAGCCTAGGCACAGACATAAGTCTACAGACTTTGCATCTTTCACCCCTGCCTAGACCTGTGTGGGCCCATTTAAATAGTGTAGGCCCACATTAGCATAGTACAACAGAATATATACGTGGAGCCTATTGCCAACGGCAACAGCTAAGAAAAAAAAAAGAGGGAGTGGCAAATTCATGATATTTGACACCATCCTACCCATTAAGCAGGGTCCTCACCTACTTGCATCAGGGGCCTGAGAGTTGGCGGCTCCATCTACTCCACCTAGCCCCCCACAACAGGGGTCTGAGAGTAAGTGGTACCTCCCAGGCCTTATACCCAACAGCAGTGGGTGCCCAAAAATCAGCTGCAAAGTCCACCCACCTACATGCTTTAATGAACAGTGACACACCTTCCACCCAGGCACTCAGGGGCCACCGTCAGCCCTCTACCTTGCTCATCAGGTAACCCCTACTGCAGCCAGATACCTGTGCCTGCTCTAATCACCCCTAGGTAGACCTGCCTGTCTAGGACTGTAGGTGAGAGCCTGCACCACACACTTGGTGACTGATGACCTGGACACCTGAGTTGAATCCACACAAGAAAATAAACAGACTCCTGAGCTCACATATCTAGTAGCAGCTCTAACCACTTGGTGACAGGACGTGCGGGCTTCAAAGATGCCAATAATCAAAGTAGCTCACATAACCAGCTTATTTGGACCTATCAAAGCAAAATAAGAAGCTAGGACACAGGAGCAAACATAAAATGCATAAATATAACTTATCAATGTCTCAGACACAACAGTCAATATCAAATCACATAAAGAGGCAGACCATGATGGTTTCAGCAAGTGAACAAAACAAACCAGGAAACTTCCCAGAAGAAGATAAAGCCTTAGAATTACCAGAAGTAGAATTCAAAAGATTAATATACAGAGCTCTTAAAGAAATCAGGAAGGAGATCAGTTAAAATGCAAACTACACAGACAAAGCAATAGAGGAACTTCAGAAGGGTATACAAGAGCAAAATAAAAAATTTAACAGGCTGCAAGAATCCATACAGAGACCAAAAACAGAAATTCAAAGATTAACAAAAAAAATTTTATAAATGAAAAAGGGATTGTAAAAGTAATTAAAAAATCCCAACAACAACCACAAAAAAAAAACCTGGCTTCACAGGAGAATTCAACCAAGATTTCAGAGAGAAGTTAACACCAGTTGACTAAAGGTATTTCAGAGCATGGAAGAGGATGGAATACTCCCAAACTCATTCTATGAAGCCAGCAAAACCCTGATACCAAAACCAGGTAAAGACACCACAGTAAAAAGACAACTACAGACCAATATCCCTCATGAACAAAGATGCAAAAATCCTCAACAAAATTCTAGTAAATAGAATTCAACAACATATCAAAAAAATAATTCACCATGACCAAAAGGGGTTCATACCAGGTATGCAGGGATGGTTCTACATTAGAAAAACAATCAACGTAATCCATCACATAAATAAAAAAAAAAGATAAGAACCACATGAGCTTATCAATTGATGCTGAAAACGCATTTGACAAAGTCCAACATCCATTCATGATAAAAACTCTCAGCAAAATATTAATAGAAGGGAAATTCCTCAACAGAATAAAGGGCATTTATACAAAGCCAACAGCGAACATCATCCTAAATGGAGAGAGTCTGAAAGCATTCTCCCTGAGAATGGGAACCAGACAAGGATGCCCTTTGTAACAACTTTTATTCAACATTGTGCTGGAGGTCCTAGCCAGAGAAATAAGGCAAGAAAAAGAAATAAAGGCCATCCAAAGTGGTAAGGAAGAAGTAAAAATATCCCTGTTTACAGATGATATGATCTTATACACAGAAAACCCCAAAGAATCCACAAGAAAACTATTGGAACTAATAGAAGAGTTCTGTAAAGTATCAGGATACAAGATAAACATACAAAAACCAGTTGTGTTCCTCTACATCAACAAAGAGAACTTCGAAGAGGAAATCACCAAATTAATAACATTTCAATAGCCCCCAAGAAGATAAAATACTTAGGAATAAATTTAACCAGAGAAGTAAAAGACCTATACAAAGAAAACTACAAGACACTTCTGCAAGAAACTGAAAGAGACCTACAAAAGTGGAAAATGTACCTTGGTCACGAGTAGGAAGACTCAACATTGTGAAAATGTCTATTCTACCCAAAGGGATCTACAGATACAATGCAACCCCGATCCAAATTCCCATAACATTTTTTAGCGAGATGGAGAAACAAATCACCAACTTCATACGGAAAGGGAAGAGGCCTGGGATAAGTAAAGCATTTTTGTTGTTGTTAGGTTCCATCGAGTTGGTTCTGACTCATAGTGACTCTATGCACAACAGAACAAAACACTGCCTTGTCCAGCGCCATGCTTACAATCGTTGTTATGCTTGAGCTCATTGTTGCAGCCACTGTGTCAATCCACCTTGTTGAGGGTCTTCTTCTTTTCCACTGACCCTGTATTCTCCCAAGCATGATGTCCTTCTCCAGGGACTCATCCCCTCTGACAACATGTCCAAAGTATATAAGACACAGTCTCGCCATCCTTGCTTCTAAGGAGCATTCTGGCGGCACTTCTTCCAAGACAGATTTGTTCTTTCTTTTGGCAGTCCGTGGTATATTCAATATTCTTTGCCAACATCACAATTCAAAGGTGCCAACTCTTCTTCGGTCTTCCTTATTCATTGTCTAGTTTTAGCATGCATATGATGCGACTGAAAATACCATAGCTTGGGTCAGGCGCTCCTTAGTCTTCAGTGACATCTTTGCTCCTCAACACTTTGAAGAGGTCCTTTGCAGCAGATTTGACCAATGCAGTGCGTCTTTTGATTTCTTGACTGCTGCTTCCATGGCTGTTGATTGTGGATTTAAGTAAAATGAAATCCTTAACAACGTCAATCTTTTCTCCGTTTATCATGATGTTGCTCATTGGTCCAGTTGTGAGGATTTTGGTTTTCTTTATGTTGAGGTGTAATCCATACTGAGGGCTGTGGTCTTTGATTTTCATTAGTAAGTGCTTCAAGTCCTCTTCACTTTCAGCAAGCAAGGTTGTGTCATCTGCATAATGCAGGTTGTTAATGAGTCTTCCTCCAATCCTGATGCCCGGTTCTTCTTCATATAGTCCAGCTTCTCGTATTATTTGTTCAGCATACAGATTAAAAAGGTATGGTGAAAGAATGCAACCCTGACCCACACCTTACCTGACTTTAAACCAATCAGTATCCCCTTGTTTTGTCCAAACAACTGCCTCTTGATCCATGTAAATGTTCCTCATGAGTACAATTAAGTGTTCTGGAATTCCCATTCTTTGCAGTGTTATCCATAGTTTCTTATGATCCACACAGTTGAATGCCTTTGCATAGTCAATAAAGCACAGGTAAACATCCTTCTGGTATTCTCTGGATTCAACCAGGATCCATCTGACATCAGCAATGATATCCCTGGTTCCACGGCCTCTTCTGAAACCGGCCTAAATTTCTGGCAGTTCCCTGTCGATATACTGCTGCAGTCATTTTTGAATGATCTTCAGCAAGATTTTGCTTGCGTGTGATAGTAACGATATTGTTCTATAATTTCCACATTCGGTTGGATCACCTTTCTTGGGAATAGGCATAAAAATGGATCTCTTCTAGTCAGTCGGCCAGGAAGCTGGCTTCTATATTTCTTGGAATAGATGACTGAGCACCTCCAGCACTGCATCTATTTGTTGAAACATCTCGATTGATATTCCATCAATTCCTGGAGCCTTGTTTTTTGCAAATGCCTTCAGAGCAGCTTGGACTTCTTCCTTCAGTACCATCGGTTCTTGATCATATGCTACCTCTTGAAATGGTTGAATATTGACTAATTCTTTTTGGTATAATGACTCTGTATATTCCTTCCATCTTCTTTTGATGCTTCCTGCGTCATTTAATATTTTCCCCATGGAATCTTTCACTATTCCAACTCGAGGCTTGAATTTTTTCTTCAGTTCTTTCAGCTTGAGAAACGCCGAGCATGTTCTTCCCTTTTGGTTTTCCATCTCCAGCTCTTTGCACGTCATTATAATACTTTATTTTGTCTTCTCAAAAGGCCCTTTGGAATCTTCTGTTCAGTTCTTTTACTTCATCAATTCTTCCTTTTGCTTTAGCTGCTCAACGCTCAAGAGCCAGTTTCAGAGTCTCCTCTGACATCTGTCTTGGTCTTTTCTTTTTTCCTATCTTTTCAGTGACCCCTTGCTTTCTTCATGGATGATGTCCCTGATGTCATTCCACAACTCCTCTGGTCTTCAGTCACTAGTGTTCAATGCGTTAAACCTATTCTTCAGATGGTCTCTAAATTCAGGTGGGATATACTCAAGGTCATATTTTGGCTCTCATGGACTTGCTCTGGTTTTCTTCAGTTTCAGCTTGAACTTGCATATGAGCAATTGATGGTCTGTTCCACAGTCGGCCCCTGGCCATGTTCTGACTGATGGTATTGAGCTTTTCCACCGTCTCTTTCCACAGATGTAGTCAATTTGATTTTTGTGTGTTCCATCTGGTGAGGTCCATGTGTATAGTCACCATTTATGTTGGTGAAAGAAGGTATTTGCAATGAAGAAGTCGTTGGTCTTGCAATTGAAGAAGAAGAACAAAGTGGGAAGCCTCACACTGCCTGATTTTAGAACCTGTTATACTGCTACAATAGTCAAAGCAGCCTAGTACTGATATAACAAAAGATATTGTTAATTGAGAATCCAGACGTAAATTCATGCACTTATGAACAGCTAATATTTCACAAAGGCCCAAAGTCCATTAAATGGGGAAAAGACAGTCTCTTTAACAAATGAGGCTGGCATAACTGGATATGCATCTGCAAAAAAATGAAGCAAGACCCATACCTCACACCATGCACAAAAACTAACTCAAAATGGATCAAAGACCTAAATATAAAATCTAAAATGATAAAAATCAAGAAAGAAAAAATAGAGACAATGCTAGGAGCCCTAACACATGGCATATACAGAATATAAAACATTAATAATGTATAAACACTAGAAGAGAAACTAGATCACTGGGAGCTCCTAAAAATCAAGTACTTATGCTCATCCAAAGACTTCACCAAAAGAGTAAAAAGATAACCTACAGATTGGGAAAAAAATTTTGACTACAACTTATCACATCAGGGTCTGATCTCTAAAATCTACAAGATACTGCAAAACCTCAACAACAAAAAGACATATAGCCCAATTAGAAAATGGGCAAAGGATATGAACATGCATTTCACCAAAGAAGACATTCAGGGAGCTAACAGGTACAGGAAGTGGTCACGATCATTTACCATTAGAGAAGTACAAATCAAAACTACAACAGGATTCCATCTCACTCCAACAAGGCTGGCATTAATCCAAAAAACACAAAATGGTAAATGTTGGAGAGGTTGTAGAGAGACAGGAACACTTATATACTGCTAGTGGGAATGTAAAATGGTACAACCACTTTGGAAATCAATTTGGTGCTACCTTAAAAAGCTAGGAAATAGAAGTACCATAAGATCCAGCAATTCCACTCCTTGGAATATAGCCTAGAGAGATAAGAGCCTTCACACGAATAGACATGTGCGCACCATGTTCATTGCAGCACTGCGTGCAATAGCAAAAAGATGAAAACAACCTAGGTGCCCACCAACAAATAAATGGTTAAATTATGGTATATACACACAATGGAATATTATGAAATGATAAAGAACAATGATGAATCAGCAAAACATCTCACAATATGGATGAATCTGGAGGATATTATGTTGAGTGAAATTAGTCAGTTGCAAAAGGACAAATATTGTATGAGACCACTATTATAAAAACTCAAGAAATGTTTAAACACAGACGAAAACATTCTTTGATGGTTATGAGGGTGGGAGGGAGTGAGAGGGGAATTCGCACACAATACAAGGGAAATCAGCACAACTAGACTTAACCAAAAGCTAAGAAGTCTCCTGAACACAACTAAACAATTTGAGGGACAGAATAGCAGAGGCTGGGTTCTGGGGGACCGTGTTTCCGGGGGACATCTAGGTCAGTTGGCACAACAAAGTTTATTAAGAAAATATTCTGCATCTCCCTTTGGTGAGTGGCATCTGGGGTCTTGAAATCTTGTGAGTGGCCATCTAAGATGCATTAATTGGTCCCAACCCACTTGGAGCCAGGGAGAATGAAGAACACCAAAGATACAAGGAAAATATTAGCCCAAGAGACAAAAGGGCCACATAAACAGAGACTCCATCAGCCTGAGACCAGAAGAACCTGATGATGCCTGGCTACCACCAGTGATGGCCAGGACAGGGAATACAACAGAGAGTCCCTGGTGGAGCAGGAGAAATGTGTGGTGCAGAACTCAAATTCACGTAAAAAGACCAGACTTAATGGTCTGAACGAGAGTGGAGGAACCCTCAAAGCCATGGCTCCCAGATGCTCTGTTAACCCAGAACTGAAACCATTCCTGAAGCCTACTCTTCAGACAAAGATTAGACTGAACTATAAAACATAAAATAATATTCATGGAGATCGTGCTTCTTAGTTCAAATAGATACATGAAACTAAATGTGGGGCTCCTGTTTGGAGACAGAGTGAGAGGCAGAATGGAACAGGAGCTGGTTAGATGGATACAGGAAACCCAGGATAGAAAGGGGGAGTATGCTTTCACATTATAGGGATTGCTACTAGTGTCACATAACAACACATGTATAAATTTTTGGGTGAGAAATTAACTTGAGCTGTAAACTTTCACCTAAAGCATAATTAAAAAAAAAAAAAAGCCAAACACACACACACACACACACACACACTGTTATGGATTGAATTGTGTCCCCCAAAAATATGTGGTATAAATCCTAACCCCTATGCCTTTGATTATAATCCCATTTTGGTGTCAGTTTTCTTTGCTATTTTAATGAGGCAGTATTAGAGTAACGTGTGTTTTAAATCAATCTCTTTTGCGATATGAAAGAGTAGAATTAGGCAAGGAAGCAAGCAAGCACAGATGGGGCAAGACAGAGGCCATGCCACATGAGATCCCCAAGAAAACAAGAAGCAGAAGCTGAAAATAGACAAGAAGCTTCCTCCAGAGCCCACAGAGAGAGAAAGACTTCCTCTAAAGCCGGCACCCTGAATTCAAACTTCTAGCCTCGTGTACTGTGAGAAAATAAATTTCTGTTTGTTAAAGCTACCCACTTGTGGTATTTCTGTTACAGCAGCTCCGGATAACTAAGACTCACACACACATGCATACCCTGTATAGATATAACTATAGAGATAGAGACAGAGACAAAGAGACAGAGAAAGAGATAGAGATAGAAATATACGTTCCTAGTAAAAAAAAAAAAAAAAAAAATTTTTTTTTAGTACTTTGAGGTTTCAGAGCTTTATATAATAAAATCATTTTAAAGGGATTCTCTCTCTCTCTAAAAAAGCAGGGGGAAAATATCTAATTACTTACACATTTATCAGAAGAAACAGATTAAGTCTTAGTAATAGTCCTTTGACATTCTGCCTCTTCCCTTTCCTCTCAGCTGAAATAGAGAAATGACAACACGTACAGTGTGAATCACTGGTCCAAATATAAACCTCACAATGGTCTTTGTTTTTTCAAATATAGTTTTCTTGCAGTTTTTAAGATACTCCCCCCACCCCACAAAAAATTCAGTTTGAGATACCCCTCAACTTCCTCCCTTAAATTCAAATACCTTAAACTAAAAATACATTTAATCAGAACTAACTAAGATTTTGAATAGGCTCTTGGTTTCTTCCAAAAGACATGGTTTCCAGAAATCACCTTTGTTCTTTTCTTTTGAAATCTGCATGTCAACAGGGTCTGTTTTCAATTCCACAGGACGGAGAGGTTCTAGAAAATATAGAGATTACTCTGCAGGATCAAGTAAACCAAACTTTAAAACAGTTTCTAACTAAATGTATCTAATATTCACTGAGTTGCATGAGGTTTTGTCTTGACCTTATTCATTTTTGAATCCCCAGGATCTAGCACTGTATCTAGCCCATGGTAGATGATCAATAAATGTTAAAAAAATGAAACAATGGGGTGTGGCTACAAAAATCCTTCAGAATATCTGCATTATTGGAATTTTGTGTAGTTTAATTATGATGGTCTTTGAGATTCTCAGATAAGATGTTCTATAAAGACATATAATCAATAATAGTAACACGCCTTATTATTTGGGAATGACAACGTATCTGCTGTTCCTTTAGTGACTCATATGCCACAGTACATAACGTTTCTGTTTGATAATGAAACATCACATTTTCTAGACAGTATGAGAGACATGATGATTTAAGTGGCTGAGTTTAAAAATAACTTTTGAGCAGCCTCACTAAATGAACATGCTGTACAATGCGGACTAAGTGAAATGTTTGGTTTTCAGGATGAAATTATAGGTAGCAAGTCAAACCTATTTTTATGGTGTGAAAAGCATTTATGTGCCTATAATTTTACTCATCGATTTAAAAGTTTTATTGTAATAAAATATAGGCTAAATGGTTGTTTATTTGTTTTCTTATTTTAAGACATGGTATTTTAATTCCATAGCCAGAATGGGAAAAATGTGCCTACTTTTGGTCAGCGAAAAATTGGATCTACCAAAAACTAAACTCAAATAATATTTATTCATGCCAGTAGCATGATATAAGGAGCCCTGGTGGTACAGTGGTTAGGTGCTGGGCTTTTAACTGAAAGGATGGCAGTTTGAACCCATCCATCAGCTCTGCACGAGGCAGGCCTTGCGATTTGCTTCTGTAAAGATTACAGCCTAAAAAAACCTATGATGCAGTTCTACTCTCTCACATGAGGTCACTATGAGTCAAAATCAACTAGATGGCCCCAACAACAACATGATTATATAACACAAAGGAACACAAGGGCATTGTTGCAAGGGAGGGTATATCGGTTTCCTAGGGCTGCCGTGACAAAATACCACAAACTGGGTGATTTATAACAACAGAAACATATTGTCTCAGTTCTGGAGACTAGAGATCCAAATCAGGGTATCACCATGTTCATTTCCTCTGAAACAGAATTGTTCTGTGTCTCTGTCCTAGCTTCTGGTAGCTCCAGGCGTTCTTTGGCTTAAAGCTGAAGTGTCGCATGGCATCCTTCTTCTAGCTCCCTGACTGTGTCTCTTCTCTGTTGTAAGGACACCAGTCATATAGGATTAGGATCCACCCTACTCCAGTATGACCTCATGATAACTTAACTGATAACGTCTTCAAAGAACTTATTTCTAAACAGGGTTACATTCACTGGTACAGGGGTTAGGATTTTAACATATCTTTTGGGGGGACACAATTTAGTTCATAACAAAGGGAAAAGGGAAAAGAACCTTGCGTTGGTTAAACACCAACTACGTGCTCATTTTGTCTCTTAAAATCCTGATAACAAACCTATGAACCGAGTATTATTATCCCCTTTTGGTAGGTAAGTGTCATGGATTGAATTGTGCCCCCCCCCCCAAATATCTGTCAACTTAGCTGGGACATGAGTCTCGGTTTTGTGTGATTGTCCACCATTTTATGTGATTTCCCTATGTGTTGTAAATCCTATCACTATAATGAAATGAGATGGATTAGTGGCAGTTATGTTGATGAGATATACAAGATTAGATAGTGTCTTAAACCAATCTCTTTGAGATATAAAAGACAGAAGCAAGCAGAGAGACAGGCGGACCTCATACCACCAAGAAAGCAGTGTGAGAGCGGAGCGCATCCTTTGGACCTGAGGTTCCTGCACTGATATGCTTCCAGACCAAGGGAAGACGGAGAGAGAAGGCCTTCCCCTGGAGGTGGTGCCCTGAATTCGGACTTCTGGACTACTGGACTGTGAGAAAATAGGCTTCTCTTTGTTGAACCCATCCACTTGTGCATTTCTGTTATAGCAGCACTAGATGACTAAGACAGTGAGGAAACCAAAGTTATGAGAGTTTATGTAATCTGTCCATGTTCACACAGATGAGAAGCAGAGGAACCAAAATTTAACTCCAAAGATAGCTCTGTTTCTCCACTATAGCATCCCATCCACATCAGGGATCAATAGAGAGCTTGCTCCACTCATCACATAGCAGTTGCATAGACGCAGGCCGGGGCATCCTGCTATAACTACAGCTACACCAAAGCTGATTAAAAGAGAAACTCTAGTTCCAGTCTATTGTTTCAGCTGCCATTGACTCGGCCTTCGAATCATGATGACCCCATGTACAGTGGAATGTAACACCGTCTGGTCCTGCACCATCCCCGTAATTGGTTGCGGATTAGAATGGTGTGATTTATAGGGTTTTCACTGGCTGATTTTGTGAAGATTACCAGGCCTTTCTTTCTAGTGCACCTTATTCTGGGAGCTGTGGTAAAACCTGCTCAGCATCGTAGTAACAGGCAAGCCTCCACTGACAGATGGGTGGTAGCTGCGCATGAGGTGCATTGGCTGTGAACCACACCTGGGTCTCCCACATGGAATGCAAGGATTCTACCGCTGAACCTTCCAACTCTATTTACAAAGGTTAAAGGATCCTTTACGGACTCAGTCTCTCACTGCTCTGTGGAATATTGCGAAAAAAAGTAGGATCAAGAACTCACCTTTTCCCAAGATGGGGAGGCCTCTCAACTGTGGGAGGAATGAAATGATATGGGCAATGATGACTTGATCAGATTCCAGAACTATCTTGTCTTACCACATCACAAACCACGCAAAACAAATTCCCCAAATATCTGCCACAAATACTGTCACTGTGTGTGTCCTCAGTAGTGATCATTTGAAGGTGTTGTCTGGCAAACAAACCTGAGCTCTATCAAAGTGTACATTAGAAAGAATGGCCCAAATCAAATGGAAAATGGACTTGCATTGCACGCTGAATCTTGCTAGAATTTCTAGTAGTTCCTTGTCGACGTATTGCTACAACTGTATTTGAATTATCTTCAGCAAAATTTTATTTTCGTGTGATATTAATGATATTGTTTGGTAATTTCTGCATTCTGTTAGATCACCTTTCTTTGAATGGCATAAATATGGATCTCTTCTAGCCATTGGCCAGGTAGCTGTCTTCCCAATTTCTTGGCATAAACGAGTGTGAGCTTCCAACATTTAATCCTTTTGTTGAAACATCTCAATTGGTAAGCCAGAAATTCATTGCTGAATCAGAAGAGGACTTGGAATAAGGGATATCATGGCTGCTGTCAGATGGATCTTGGCTGAAAGCAGAGAATACCAGAAAGATGTTTACTTGTGTTTTATTGACTATGCAAAGCCATCCAACTGTGTGGATCATAACAAATTACAGGTAACATTGCGAAGAATGGGAATTTCAGAACACTTAATTGTGCTCATGAGGAACCTAAACTTAGACCAAGAGGCAGTCTTTTGAAAACAACAAGGAGTTACTGTATGGATTAAAGTCAGGAAAGGTGTGCATCCGGGTTGTATCCTTTCACCATACTTATTCAATATGTATGCTCAGCAAATAATCAGAAGAAGAGTGCTGTATCAGGACTGGAGGAAGACTCATTAACAACCTGTGATATGCAGATGACACAACTTTGCTTGCTGAAAGTGAAAAGGACTTGAAGCACTTTTTGATGAAGATCAAAGACTACAGCTTTCAGTACAGATTGCACTTCAACATAAAGAAAACAAAAACCCTCAAACTGGGCCAATAAGCAACATCGTGGTAAATGGAGAAAACACTGACTTTGTCAAGGATTTCATTTTACTTGGATCCACAATCAATGTCTATGGAAGCAGCAGTGAAGAAATCAAATGACATATTGCATTGGGCAAATCTGCTGCAAAAGACCTCTTTAAAACGTTAAAAAGCAAGGATGTCACGTTGAGGGCTAAGCTGCACCTGACCAAGCCATGGTATTCTATATCGCTTCATATGCACGCAAAAGTTGAACAAAGAATAAGGAAGACTGAAGAAGAATTGATGCCTTTGTATTACGGTGTTGGCAAAGAATATTGACTGCTAAAAGAAGGACCAAATCTGCTTTGATAAAAGTACAGCCAGAATGCTCCTTAGAAGCAATGATGGTGAGACCTCGTCTCACATACTTTGGACATGATATCAGGAGGGCCCTGTTCCTGGAGAAGGACATCGTGCTTGGTAAAATAGAGGGTCAGCTAATGAAATGGATTGACACAGAGGCTGCAACAGTGGGCTGAAACATAGCAACGATTGTGAAGATGGTGCAGGACTGGGCAGTATCTCGTTCTGTTGTACACAGAGCGGCTATGAGTTAGAACCAGCTCAACGGCACCTAACAACAATAACAACATTGTTCACTGGCTAGAAAAAGACCTGTTTTAGCTCCATATCTACGCTTCTGAACCTAACTGACCACTACTAATATATCCAAATACCAAAGCGCGTGCAAACATCCCACCTCTTCTTACAACACAACAGCTAACTTCATCATTTACGAAGCGTAGTTGCATACATGGTGTACTTTGAAATATAAATCAGTAAAAAAAAAAGAAACAAAAACTGTCGCTGTCAAGTCAATTCTGACTCATAGCGACTTCATGTGTTTCAAAGCAGAACTGAATTCCAGAGGGTTTTCAAACCCTCCAGAGGGTATTCTGATTTTTCAGAGGTAGATCGCCAGGCCTTTCTTCTGAGGCACCTCTGAGTGTACTCAAACTGCCAGTCTTTTAGTTAGCAACCAAGCGTGTTAATCATTTTCACAACAGAAATATATAGTGTGGCCTAATCTGAAAGACATGTTGTAAGACTTCGTGAGTCTCTTCCTTACTTAACCCACCCCTTATTGCACAGAATTTCAAATGTGGAATCATTCCCTTATTCCTATCTTCCAAACAGTCCCCGATAGCCATGAAAAGATAGAACCATTGGATTGGGAATAGAAGTAACTAAAATAATTGCCTGAACTAAAGGCACATGCCAAATATGTAGTTCCTCAAAAGGAAGGTGAAGATAAAAACATCTCACCACAACCCTAGTGCAAAACAAGAAGTGATGCTCAGTACACATTTCTTCTCTTTCATTTGCTGAAGTTATTTCTTCAGCAATTCTATTCCTCTACTCCATCCGTTTCTCACCCACGCAACAGGTTTTATATTCCTTTATCCAAAAGATGTTTAACTGTGTTTTATTGACTAGGCAAAGGCATTTGACTGTGTGCATCATAGCGAATTATGGATAACATTGTGAAGAATGGGAATTCCAGACCACTTAATTGTGCTCATGAGGAACCTTTGCATAGATCAAGAGGCAGTAGTTTGAACAGAACAAGGGGATATTGCATGGTTTAAAGTCAGGAAAGGTGTGTGTCAGGGTTGTATCCTTTCGCCATACCTATTCAATCCATATGCTGAGCAAATAATCAGAGAAGCTGGACTCTATGAAAAACAGGGCATCAAGATTGGAGGAAGACTCATTAGCAACCTGTGTAACACTGGTGACACGATTTTGCTAGCTGAAAGTGAGGAGGACTTAAAGCACTTACTAATGAAGATCGAATACTACAGCCTTCAGTATGGATTAAGCCTCAACATAAATAAAACAAAAATCCTCACAACTGGACCAATAAGCAACCTTATGATAAATGGAGAAAAGATTGAAGTTGTCAAGGGTTTCAGTTTACTTGGATCCACCGTCAACACCCCTGGAAGCAGTAGTCAAGAAATCAAAAAGATGCATTGCATTGGGCAAATCTGCTTCAAAAGATCTCTTTGAAGTGTTGAAAAGCAAAAATGTCACATTGACTAGAGCGCGCCTGACCCAAGCCATGGTGTTTTCAGTTACCTAATATGAAAGCTGAAAGATGAGTAAGGAAGACCGAAGAAGAATTGACACCTTCGAATTGTGGTGTTGGTGAAGAATATTGAATATACCATGAAATGCTAAAAGAACAAAGCTCTCTTGGAAGAGGTACAAACAGAATTCTCCTTAGAAGCAAAGATGATGATATTACATCTCACATTCTTCGGACATGTTATCAGGAGGGATCAGTCCCTGGAGAAGGACATCGCGCTTGGCAAGTAGAGGGCCAGTGAAAAAGAGAAAGAGCCTCAATAAGATGGATTGGCACAGTGGATGCAACAATGAGCTCAAGCATAGCAATGATTGTGAGGATGGGACAGGACCGGATAGTGATTCGTTCTGTTGTTCATAGGGTCACTATCAGTCTGAACAGACTTGACGGCACTTAACAACAACAATAACAACATCCAAAAGAAAACCAAGCAGAAGAAAGGAAAGAAAGAAGGAAGGAAAGAAAGGAGGGAGGGAGCGGTAGATGGAGAAAAGAAAGGGAAGGAACAAAGGAGGAAGGGAGAGAGAGAAAAAAAGAGAAAAAGAGAGACAAAGAAACTAAGAGAAGAGAAAGCCAAGGTGCCCCTGAACATGAAGACATAATGATTTTAGGCAGAAAAGTTTTTGTTTTGCTTTTGTTTGCAAGTCCAGAGCTGTTTTGAGTAGTGGAATTTTCATGGTTGTGAACAATGAGGCTTTGTCTTCAGCTTGAATCCCATCCAGTTAAGTAAATATGTCTGCTCACCTCACAGCATAGTAGAAAGGGCAGAAAACAGTGGGTTGGATACACTAGTCCAGGATTAATAGGTAGTGGCTACAGGTGTTTTTGAAGGCCTTTTTGAGAGTCACAAAACTGCTATCAGTTGATAAAGGCCACTTTCAGTGAACTTTATGGCAAGACCTATGCAGAGACTCAGGACCATCTGAAAAAGGTAATAAAGACTAATACAAAGATGTACCAACCTCAGGACAGATAATGAGGAACACACATGCAAAACCAGGAGAATCTGAAAAAACAAAGAATCCAGAGTAGATGAGAACAGAGACTTTTGACCCCACTGGAAAGGTTGTCATCCCTTTTTCAGTGAGTACCAATTGTCAATTATCTCAGAAGCTAATGTGCATAGAATTTATCATTTGCATAACTGTGTAATAATGCTCAAGTCTGCTTATTGTGTGTGTTAGTGTCTTTCTGAACAATTTCTTTTGTCTTCCTAAAGGAGTTAAAGACCCTCCTGGTAACATTTTATATCTATTCCTCTAAAATAGACCCTCAAAGGCTATTTCAGCTAAACTTCAGGGATTCCAAGTGGGTGGGCATAAGCAGGAAAGCAAGCCTTCCTTCAGCGCTGCTAACAAAGCTTAATCTGGTAGGTGTGCTACCTGCTGCATTGCGGCATTGAGTCATTTAAACTTTCTGTGAATCCGCTGTTGTTTAGTATAACAACAGCATGTAATCACAGAATTTTTTATCCTATTTTCTTCTGGTATTTAAATAATCTAGCCTCTTTATCTGTTTCCGGGAGGCAAAGGAATTATCTCTCACATTTTAGAGAAGGATAATCAGGCAGATCGAAGTAAAATGACTTGCTTAGGGGCACAGTGAATTTTCTGGAAAATGAAAAACTGGTATCAGAAGTCCTTTCCCTCAGGGCTAATTCTCTATTGCACTTCCCTTGTGAGCAAATATACCCAAATCAAATCATCTCTCATCCTTGTCTTAACAGCATCTACTTATGTAAGCTCTGAAAATTCAAAATCCCTACAAGAAAAAGGACAGAGTGTTTATAGTTTTGACCCACACGATTTAAAGTTAGCTGGGAGGCTGGCAACACACAGTGTCATGCTGAAGTTATTTCCAGAACAGCAGGCATCTCTTCAAGTAAACCAGCTAAAAAGATGGCAAGCTTGCCAACCTATGTCCTGCAATAGGATTCTTTTAAGATTGAATGAATGGTGGAAAATTTTATCTTCCCATATATTCAAATTAATTAACTAGGAAATATTTATTGGTTAGTATGAGTCAAATTTTTTTTTTTTTTTATGAGTCAAGCTAAAAAGTAGAGTACTCAGTGGCAGCACGGAGGCTGGAGTTGGACTTCATGGGTTTGAAATCTGGCTTTGTTACTTACTGGTTAGGCAACCTTAAACATGCTACTTAGTTTCTCTGTGCCTCAGTTTCCTCATCAGTCAAATGTTGCTGATAATAACACTGCTTATATAAAAAAAGCTCTTAAAAAAAAATGTTGCCATCTAAATGGATTCTGACTCATAGAGTCTCATGAGTGCTAGAATAGAACTGCGTTTTACAGGGTTTTCAATGACTGATTTTTTGAAAGTAGATTACCAGGCCTTTCTTCCAAGGTGCCCCTGGGTAGATTTGAACCTCCAACTTTATGGTTAGCAGCTGAACATATTAACTGTTAGCACTACCTAGTGAATCCTGTGGAGTTCTAATGAGGATTAAATGAGTTAATTTACCTTGAAAGCTTAATGAAGTGTGTGGCTCATAGTAAGTGTTCATAAATATTAGCTGTTATTTTCATGTCCCCAGCATCTGGTCCAAATTTTGACATATTGCAGTCTTTTAATGAAATGAGTTGCACTCTTGAACTCTTAAGAAGTTTTTTTTCTAGTTGAGAAACGTGATGTACTCATAGAACAAGAATAACCAAGTAGTATGGAAAATATAGATACCAGGGTGCATTTTTTACACAATTGTAGGTCAGATGAAGGAACTGTCATTGATGGCAAAGTAAATATAAAAGTTTCTCTGGGAGCATTAGATGCTCTTGGAGCCAAAGTGTCTGTGTAGAGAGTTATTCATCCAACAAATGTTTACGAAGCATCTACAGCATTCTAGGCGTTGTGTTTAAAAGTTGACTTCCTTGAATCAGGACTTATATTTCTTTGAGGTCAAAACTTTGGATGGATGAAATGGAAATTAAAACAGCTATAAGATATCAATTTCAAATCATAGGAGAGAGAATCTGGTTGGCCCTTTTAAATCTCTGGTTATAAGTTTGGGATTGGAGAAAAATATGTAAGAACTTCCTTTGGGGGGGAATTAAAGGCGGGGGCTGTGAAATCATTTGATTTTTGCTAACGTAGTCTTTTAATTAAAAAAATTAATAATTAAAAAGTAAACAAAATAAAAGTTTAAAGGACTCTTGTATGCCTAGGAAGCTCCTAGGTGTGCTTGGCTGCTAACTGAAGGATTGGCGGTTCAAGTCCATCCAGAGGCACCTTCTAAGAAAGGTCTGGCTTTATACTTCAGAAAAATCAGCTGTTGAAAACCCGAGGGAAAACAGCTCTAGTCTGACATACCTGGGGTCACCATGAGTCAGAATTAACCTGACAACTACTGCTTTTTGTTTTTTTTTGGTTTTGTAAGTCTAGTACCTACCATGGTCATGAGCATATGATGGGCACTCAATATTTTTCCTGAATTAATGAATATGTGAATCAAATAATGTTTAAGTGAAATAGAGAATTAAATCACAAAATCTCTACTCAAAATATCAAATAAGCAATGGTCTCAAAGAAAACAAAAATAGACTTGAATGAAGAATGGGAATAACAGTTCATTAACGTAAGGACCTCTACCTTGTATTTTGTTTACTGGGGGTACAGGAAGAGGTAGCCATGTCTGTCCTTCCTCAGAGAGGCCAAGAAAGAAAGCCTGAGGCAGAATGACTAGTGAGTAGATAGGAGAGTATCCCTTTGCATTTTGTTTTAGAGCTCGGATGTGCAAAAATGTTTTCTACACTAATAAAGCTTTATATATATATATATATATTTTTTTTTTTTTCCAGTCCTTTTCTGGATATCTTCTTTTAGGACACGATTCTTCTGAAAAGGCTGAACCATGAAGTCAGGGTAGTTGACAGCGTTTGGAGTCCCTCATATCCACATTCCTCTCTCTCAGAAATAACTCCACCCTCAACTTTTTTGGGACCCTATGAGTCGGAATCGACTTGACGGCACTGGTTTGGTTTTTTGGTTTTTTATAGCTATTGCTCCACTTGTGACTCTGCGCTTTCCTGGCTAGTGCTGTTTACACCAGGGGTTGATACTGGAAATGCTTCCAAAATTGAGCAGAATGAATTGAATTTTCTTTATGGGAACACAGAAAGACGAAGGTTATCCTGGACCATGGAAAAGGCCAATTTATAGAATGTCTTTAAGTCTTGATAGTCCAGTGCCTACAGCCAGCCATATAAGGCCCAGATGACTATCTTAGCCGTCTAGTGCTGGTGTAACAGAAATACCAGAAGTGGATGGCTTTAACAAAGAGGAGTTTATTTCCTCACAGTAAAGTAGGCTAAAGTCCAAATTCAGTGTGTCAGCTCCAGAGGAAGGCTTTCTCTGTCGGCCTTCTCATCGAACTTCCCCCAGGCTAGGAGTTTCTTCGCACAATAACCCCAGGGTCCAAAGGACATGCTCTGCTCCTGGCACTGCTTTCTTGGGGGTATGAAGTCCCCCTGTCTCTCTGCTAGCTTCTTTCTTTTATATCTCAAGAGATTGCCTCAAGACACAATCCAATCTTGTAGATGGAGTCCTGCCTAACTAATACTACTGTCACCCATCCTCCCTCATTAACATCATACATGTAAGATTTACAACATATAGGAAAATCACACAATACCAGGGAATCATGGCCCAACCAAATTGATACACACGTTTCTGGGGAGACACAATTCAAACAATGACATGACCCTCCTTCAAATGAGTCCCATGAGCTCCTTCTGTGTATTTGGTTAATTTAGAAAGGTTTCCATTCTTTCCAATGAAATGTGCGCCAACCATTCCTTCCAATGGCGCCTTAATGTAAGAGGGTATCTGTATTCTTTTCCTGCTATGAGAGGGCTGAGGCTGTTTGAAAAATAAATGATGGCTTGAAGGTAACCCACAAATGTGAGGTGGACACCACTGGATTTGTGTCTTGCTCAACTTTTCCATTTTCACTGATGCCCTCAAATCCTAAGAGCCTGTCCAAGTCAAAAAGAATTGCTAAATCACAATACTCACAATCTAGGGTCCTATGAATGCTGGAGATTGCCTCATCATCTTTCCATCCAAGCTCAAGGAGTACCAGGCTTCTGATAATCCACAAAAAATGGATCTGAGATGAGACAAAATAAGATTTCTACCCACGGTCATCATGCACCCAGCATTTGAATTTCAAGTTTGCACTGAAAACAATACACAGTAAAGCTTCTCCACACTTTTCTTTTTCTCAGGACGTGTCACTCCACAGGCCAAATTTAACATTTGCCATATGCCAATATCCTAGGAACTCTTGGTGTGTATTCGTACGAAAATGCCTTTTGCCTTAGAGAATAGGAAAAAAAAAAAAACAGATTTTTAAGGTATGATGCACTCACAATAGCCCTGATTTTGAACTTTTAAAGAGTGGGGAAAATAAGTTTAGTGTCTTAAAATTGAACTCCATAATGGCAGCTCGATGTAAAAATCATGTCTGATGACTATCAAGGGCATGACTTTACTGCACTAAAAGCCCTCTAAATTGGGTCCATTTCTGAATAAAGATTGCAACTACTCTCCCAAACACCTCGGCTCTGTTGGAGATCCAGTCCTTAAGTACACTTTCTGGTCTGTTTAGATTCCTATCACATTTGCTTCTCAAATTCCTTTTCTTTCGTGAAAGCCCGGGTGATAAAGGGTAGGTAGCAAATATAACCACAGGTTTCGGTCTTAAAAATGCAAGCAGGGGGAACAGATTTCCACAAGGACAGCTTCAGCCTGCTTTTTCTGTGAAGGCTCTCTCCTACTGGGGTACTAATGAGAAGGTAGCACCAGTGATGAAAGACAAAAGGTGGGAAAGATGGGGAGAAAAGGGAAGACACTGCTACAATGAAATTTCTTAGCAATAGTGCATTTCCTGTTAGCAAGGCTGCTTTAATGTCAATCTGTTACACCACCAGGTTTATTGGTTTTATTTGTATGTGGATAAACATGGATTGTAAATGGCAGGAAGGAGAAGACCCTAAAACAACAGACCAGAAATTCCTAACAGGATGTTTTGATTGTCTCCTTTTTACCGCATTGGTGTGGGAGGGATTTTACTCTAGGTGTATGGGGATGGCTGAACACACAACTCTGAACACTGGACAGTAGTTTACTAGTCACATAAACCCTGGGAAGGAAGATACCACATGCTACACAGGACCACACAGGGTTCCACTATGGGAACAAAGTGAACAATCAGGGCTTATGGGAGGCAGGCTTTGTAATATCAAAAGAGTGAAGTGCCCCATAATTTCCACAGGAGGATGTGATTGGCTTGTTTGAATATTTCCATGGGTTGGCAGGGACCTAAACCTCCCCATTAGGCATAAGCAAGACCTGTGTTTGGTCTCCTCAATAAGCACAGGTTCTTTGGCTAGAAGACCTTATTCACAGGTGCAGAGTGGGAAGGGGAACTTGCAGTTGGATTATTCAACACGCTCTCATTTCAGATGTCAAAGCAGCACCTAATATTGTTCCTTAATTTCATACCTTACCCCACACAGGGTGAGGTTGTCGATAAGAGGAGTCCCTCGGGTAGGAAATTGAAGCACCAGACGTGGTGATGGCCAATTCAGTAGTCCAACAGTTGCATTTATAAGACTCCAACCTGCAACTGTGATATTACAGATATGTTTGGGGTTGTTAAGGATCCCTTTTGGTGCAGTGGTTAAAGCACACAGCTGTTAACTGGAAGGTTAGAACCCATCAGCTGTTCCGTGGGAGAAAGATGTGGCAGTCTGCTTCCATAAAGATTTGCAGCCTTGGAAACCCTATGGGGCAGTTCTACTCTGTCCTATAGGGTCGCTGTGAGTCAGAATCAACTCCACGCAGTGGATTTGGATTGTTTTTTGGGGTTGTTAAATCTAGTTCCCTGTGTGTTAGGTTTTCAACAAATAGTAAGCAAAATAATTTTTACATTGATAAATTTCTAATAACGAAAATGCTGACATTAGTTGACAAACAATTTTGTACATTGTTAAAATCATAATACACACTGCTTAGGATGGAATTACCTAAGACATTATTAAAGTCAAGATTCAGTTATGATTGGACTAGAGTTAAGAATTCAAAAGTTGGTCAAAACAGTATAGAGCTAGCTACAAATAAGAATTGGTCAGGTCTCTGGAGTACTGGTGGTCATCTGTCCTTGTGCTGAACCAAACAACTTCTAGTATTTCTTGGTAAAGTCAGGCAAGTGGCTGTCATCATGGAAAACATTCAGCGAATGTCAAAGTGCCAGTCATTAGACCCAGGTTCAATAATTAGGACATCATTGTTCTCAGAATTGGGGATTCCATAGAAATTACCAAAAAGGGACAAGGGCAGAAACCCATTCTTTGGACTCTAAACTCTAAGTCCAAACTAAAGGCATATTGAGGATGACATAATGCCAGGGCCCAAAGAGAGGTACTAGACTTACTCAAATCCCTTGGCCTCAAGTCTGAATTGATTCTACAGACAAAGATACTTCCATATGTGAGAAGACTGAGCTCAAGAGACATGAAACCAAGAAACGCTTGTCATCCCAGGTAATCCTCGTCTTGCTGCTTTGCCGAAGAGAAGGATGCCAAATATTCTGAGCAAGTTTTCTGGATGTAAAAAGGGAGAATGAAAGCCACTCTTGTTGTTTGACTTTTAAGTGGTCTCCTGGAGGAAGGTTATCTGGGAGATATCATTGACATATCATTCTTTTTAAGGCCAAATAAAAGCAAAGGCTTTTCCTGGCCAATCGCCTCAGAAATTATGCAATATTTAAGTCTCAAAGGATCATATGCAAAAAAATTTTTTTAAAGCCAGAATTATCCTGCAATACTACAGATAATGTTAGAAACCTATACCTCAAATAATTTTTAGAAGGAAGTGCAAATAAATGCAGCACGTAATAAATAAATTTCTGATAGGTGAATTATGTTGACTACGTTTCAAAAACGAACACTGCGTACTCAAATTCAAAGGAACAACTACCAAAAATGCTTTTAAAAAAAGTTATTTTCCTAATGGTCATGCAATAATGACTCATACAAAAAAATTCAAGGCCATAATTTCCAATTTTTTTCACCCACATGAATGAAATAACATTTAGAAGAAGAGAGGTTTTGAGCTGGAAGGAAAAATTTTTGCTGATCAAAGTTCTTCAATTTTCAGAGGGGGAAACTAAGTGACTTGCACCAAGCTCAATGGGTTTCAATGCCATCACTGGATCTTGTCCCAAATTGAAGTCTCAAAGTCCAAACCATACCTCCCAGTCTCCTGTTTCTAAAGAAATACTCCATCTTTCTTCCGTGACAAATAATCTCACTCAGAACTGCTTAATAGATGATTTTAGGAAATGTTTGCTGTTGTTAGTTGCCATCAAGTGGACTCGGCTTCATGGAGACCCCAAGTACGACAGAGCGAAACACTGCCCGGTCCTGTGCCATCCTCATAATCGCAGATATGCCTCAGTCTATTGTTGTCTTCCAGCCTAGGGGGTTCTTCTTCTAGCACTATAGTGAACGATATTCTGTTGTGATCCATTGGGTTTTCATTGGCTAATTCTCAGAAAAACTCTTTTTTTTTTTTTTCCAGAAGTAGATGACCAGGCTTTTCTTCCTAGTCCATCTTATTCCGGAAGCTCTGCTGTTGATCATGGCTGACCTTGTTGGTGTTTGAAACACCAGTGGCATAGCTTCCAGCATCACAGCAACATACAAGTTACCACAGTCTGACAAACTTAGAGAGAGGTGGTGGCGGAAAATGTTAGCTCATCTTTTATACATCGGGAAGGAGGCAGACACCGACAGCCCTACCCAACAAGCTCTCCCTGTGCATAATTAGATTCTCTGCTTACACTGTCTGTGCTGGGCATCCGATGGTCCTCTAGGGCTCATGGGAGTTCAAGCTGTCCACTTGCCACCAGGAAGTGATTTAGCACCAGGAGGCTCTGGATTATTCGTTATTTACGGAACCAATATACAAATTCTTCTTTCAGAGTGTCATTACTGTGGCTTAAAGGAAAATTCAGCTCAGGGGGGAAATAAGTGCTCTTTTGTTAACCATAAAAAAGAAATCTTCTCTAGCATTATCTTCATGTTCAAGCAACTCAAATCCTTTGGGGACCCAGAGGGCCGTCATTTTTTTTATTTGGCTTTGATTGTTCTAAGATTTAGCATAATTAAGAACAAAAAGCAACTTAACTGTCCCAGATCATGATTTGGAGTTTGTGATAAGTGTCCCTGACTGAAGGAGACAGGCTGATCCTGATTGAACCAGCTCCTGCTCCACTGTCCTACTCTTATCAGGCGCTGCAGTCAGCCTCTTTGACCTATATGTGATTCCCTTTTGCAATATGTGCTTTTGTTCATGAAACCGCTGGGAAAAGCCTCCTTCTAAGCCACAAAATAAGGTAAGCGATTTCTTATTTGTTTGAATATACAGGAAGCTGGTGACAACCAATTTTCTTTTTCTACATCTAAGAAATCGAAAGGTCAGGTCTTAGGAGGGATTATGGCGAGTTTCTGAGGCAAACAGCCGGCCCCACTGCCAGCCTTATCAGGAACAAGCTCAGCTTTCTTTCTTCAGTCTCTGGTGGACAGCGTGTGCTCGGAGCCACCATGGCTGGCAGTCTGGGGTACACATTGCACAGTTTATCATCAAGCGGTATCTTTGAAATGCCAAACTTTATTTACTGATCTTACAATTCTATGTTATCTCCAGCAAGCCACAGGAAAAGTAATACATTTTGTATAGATTAATCCTTGTAATTCTACACAACGTACACCTAGAGATAACTCAAGCTCGCTTTGTCTTCTCATTATCTAAACAGACGTGTCTTTCTTTAAGTCATCAACCGAGGTCATCATACAAATGCCCTTGTGGAATATTCATTAATCAAATAAGTAATTCGAAATGGACCTTCAAAGCGTTATTCATTTCCCCATCATTCTCCCAACATCAGTTTAAATGCTTTGTGGGTATAATGATTAGGCTGATGTTTAATTAATTGTGAAACTGTGAATTAAGGCTAAGTTAAAAGATGAATCATTCTTTAGTGCATGAGAGAGAAAGAGAGAAAGAGCAAGTGAGCTTGATCATGGCTTTAGCTGGGGATTTTAGCAAGTGTGCCTTTATTCACAGCAACATGACAGAGTTAGACTTTAAGGTGTTAACCTTTGTGAAGTAAAGCTTATTTGCACATTCTTTCTTGATAGGTTTCGGATTCATCCCCACATCAATGAGAAGATGCTACAGGCAGTTGCACAAACATGCAGATCGAGGTATGACCTGCTACTCCAGACAAGCTTCTTTGTAGAAAAGGGGAAAAAAGATTACCAAGGACTCAAGTATGGAAGTCACAGCCACAGTTTTGTTTGCTGTGTGTAATGATCAGACTCCTGTATTTTTTATCCTAGAGACTAAAGGCTTAAGCCCAAACTGAGGCTGCCTCTGATCATTTCTTTCTTCTTGCCTCCACCGTCCTCTAAACCTTATTGTCAGGCACATCACGACGTCAATCAACCTACATTGTTGTTGTTAAGTGCCATCGAGTTGGTTCCGACTCATGTCTACCCTATGTACAACAGAACAAAATGCTTCCAGGCCCTGTGCCATCCTCACGATCGTTGTTATGCTTGAGCCCATTGTTGCAGCCACCGCGTCAATCCATCTCCTTGAGGGCCTTCCTCTTTTTCGATGACCGTCTACTTTACCAAGGATGATGTCCTTCTCCAGGGACTGGTCCCTCCTGATAACATGGCCATAGTACATGAGAAGAAGTCTCGCCATCTTCGTTTCCAAGGAGCACTCTGGCTATACTGCTTACATTTTTCAAATGGCCTATCTCCACTATTTGACTATTAAGTCCTTGAGAACAGGGTTCAAGTGTTATTCACACAATGTGGCTGTTATTGTTTCCATTAGGGTAGAACCAGTCCTCCACTGAGATTCCAGAAGGAGAAAAAAATTATGTATCACATTTTGTGTTTCATGAACTCAACTGAAAACAAGGGTCTGCCTTATTTTTCTTTACCAGTCTTCCTCCTTGAGTGGGTAATAAACTCCTTCAGGGTAAAGGCTGAGTTTCATCTTTCCATAGCTCCATTCCAGTGCCAGACATAAGAGTAGGCACTAATCCTGTGCTTGAATTGGTTATTAATACCTAATAATCAATAATGATTATTAATATTAATAAGTATGAATTTTGTTAAGGGCCAGTCAGGATCTCCAGTGACTGGTCCATTTTTCCTCCTTTCCCAATGTACTTTCTTCTGGGTCTAGGTTTCTGGAGACACACCCACTCCTCCTGAACAGACTTATACCCTATATCCTTGTCTGCTCCCTTCCCTGGGGAACTGACTGGCCACTGGGAAGGAAACATTGAGGTTGTGTTCTCTTATCTTCCTTTAAATATTAGGCCTGGAGCAAGCCAGAAACAGCTAGTTAAAACTGCTTCCTCTCTTCTAAAAAAAAAAGAAGCCTGGAACCTACTCAACTCTCTTGAGGCTGACAGTATACTCAAGAGCCCTCAGAATACCAATGACATCCTCAATAGTAGAGTAAAATGTTGTTGTTGTTAGGGGCTGTCGAGTCAGTCCCAATTCATAGTGACCTTATGTACAAGAGAAAGAAACACAGCCTGGTCCTGCGCCATTCTCACAATCATTGTTATGCTTGGGGCCATTGTTGTAGCAACTGTGTCAATCCATCTTGTTGAGGGTCTTCCTCTTTTTCCCTAATCCTCTAATCTACCAAGCATGATGTCCTTCTCCAGGGACTGATGCCTCCTGATAACATACCCAAAGTATGCGAGATGAAGTCTCTCCACCCTCGCTGCTAACAAGCATTCTGGCTGTACGTCTTCCAAGAGAGGCTTGTTGGTTCTTCTGGCAGTCCATGATATATTCAATGTTCTTCACCAACACCATAATTCAAAGTCAATGGTTCTTCTTTGGTCTTCCTTATTCATTGTCTAGCTTTTGCATGCATATGAGGTGATTGAAAACACAGTGGCTTGGGTCAGGCACACCTTAATCTTCAAGGTGACATCTTTGGTTTTTAACACTTTCAAGAGATCTTCTGCAGCAGATTTGCCCAACGCAATACGTTGTTTGATTTCTTGAATGCTGCTTCTATGGCATTGGTTGCAGATCCAAGTTAAATGAAATCCTTGGCAACTTCAATATTTTTCCATTTATCATGGTGCTGTTTATTGGTCCAGGTGTGAGGATTTTTGTTTTCTTTATGTCGAGGCGTAATCTGTACTGAAGGCTGCAGTCTTCAATATTCATCAGTAAGTGCTTCTAGTCCTCTTCACTTTCAGCAAGCAAAGTTGTGTCATCTGCATATCTCAGGGTGTTAATGGCTCCTCCTCCAATCCTGATGCCCCATCCTTCATACAGTCCAGCTTCTTGATTTATTTGCTCAGCATGGAGTTTGAATAAGTATGATGGAAGGATACGACCCCGATGCACACCTTTTCTGACTTTAAACCATGCAGTATTTTCTTGTTCTGTTCAAACAGCTGCATTTTGATCTGTGTACATGTTCCTCATGAGCATGATTGAGTGTTCTGGAATTCCCGTTCTTCATAATATTGTTCATAACTTGTTATGATCCACACAGTGGAATGCCTTTGCATAGTCAATAAAACACAGGTAAACATCTTTCTGGTATTCTCTGCTTTCAGCCAGGATCCATGAGACAGACATCAGCAATGATATCCCTGATTCTACATCCTGTTCTGAATTCAGCTTGAATTTCTGGCGGTTTCCTGCCATATACTGCTGCAGCCGCTATTGGATGATCTTCAGCAAAATTTTACTTGCCAGTGATATTAACGACATTGTTCAGTAATTTCCACATTTGGTAGGATCATCTTTCTTGGGAATAGGCATAAATAAAGATCTCTTCCAGTTGGTTGGCCAGGTAGCTGTCTTCCAAATTTCTTGGCATAGAACAGTGAGCACTTCCAGCACTGCATTGGTGTGTTGAAACATCTCGATTGATATTCCTTCAATTTCTGGGGGCTTATCTTTCGTGAATGCTTGGATTTTTTCTTTCTGTATCATATGCCACCTCTTGAAATGGTTGAACATCTACTAACTGTTTTTGGTATAATGAGTCTGTGCTTTACTTCCATCTTCTTTTGATGATTCCTGCGTTGTTTAATATTTTCCCTGTAGAATCCTATTGCAACTTGAGGCTTAATTTTTTTTTCTTCAGATCTTTCAACTGAGAAATGCTGATCATGTTCCTCCCTTTCGGTTTTCTATCTCCAGCTCTTTGCACATGTCATTATAATACTTTACTTTGTCTTCTCTAGCTGCCCTTTGAAATCTTCTGTTCAGTTCTTTTACTTCAACCTCTCTTCCTTTTGCTTACCTACTTGACATTCAAAAGTAAGTTTCAGAGTCTCTTCTGACATCATTTTGGTCTTTTCTTTCTTTTTAATGACCTCTCGTTTTCTTTGTGTATGATGTCCTTAATGATGTGGATGGATACTTATAATAGGCACTACTAAAATCTTGATTGAAATTCTTAAATGAATGAATGGACCACCCAATCAGTGAATGAGACAATGAATGAATGAGAAATGGGTAGGGAGTGTTTACTATCTTCTGTGTTCTCAGAATTGGAGTGTAAGGCATAGTTCAACTAGCTCGCCCTTACTTCTTTTCTTTGTTGGCATTTCAGCATTGTTTACCTGCTTTATTCTTCAGAAACTGACCTAAATCTAAAAAGGATAGAGGGGCTAAAGACAGTGAATCCAATACCACCTCCTAACAAATTTGTATCTCTGCAGAGAATGCAGTGTATGGCTGGATAGGCCACTCTTGAATATCTCTTTGCTTCTTGCTTAGGCAAAGATAACTCTTCCTTCTCTTCCAGGAAAGAATCATTGTCTGTCTGACTGGTTCCTTAAGTAAACCCTCACAATGGCCTCCCTACCCATGAACAGTTATCCTAGCAGTAGTTGCTCGGAGGGAGATCACCAGTGCTCAGAGTATAATGCTGACGTATACAGCTCAGATGCCACCAACCACAGGATTGGTTGAAGCATGCTTATCGCTAACTTGGTATAACGGATGTTGTGGATAAACAAATCAAACTAAATTTCACAGGTCAACTACTCTGAAGAATGCCCAGCTAATTTTTCTTTTTGAAGAAGTACCATAAAGATTTTCAAATGAATCAGGGGCTTTTAACTAGAGCAGCTGCTTTGACTACAAGTGGGTCCTGTGTTTTTGAGCACTTGGGATAATGGTGGTAAGGTCTCTAAGCCACAGGTGTTAAGGAGGTGCCACATACATGCTCCACTTCAGAAAGGCACATCCCTTAGCAACCAATAATGCAACTAACAAACACCATCTCATCCTGAGGAAAACATAGCTTTCTTAGAAGATGGCCACAACAGTATAAATCAATTCAAACCCAAGGTCACTTTGTTTTTAGGAAAATGAATGTTCAGGAAATTCCCTTCTGATTTCTAAGATTGCTCTGCCCTGGGAATACCTAGTGAAACATAGTGTGGTTGGTTCAGTCTAGGCTTCCAAGACATTTGATTTCATGAGCCAGTAAAGTCTCCACCTCATCCAAAAAAATGGAAAACCCACATGGTCATGCCAACATTTTTATGTGCCAAATATGGGTGACAAAACTAAACTGAATGAAATAAAAATTACTTTCTACTATGACCATGATTGTGTAAATGATATTTAAGAAATATCAAAGAAGTAGAAAGGATATAATTTCTGGAGCAAAACACGGCCTTTTAAATTGAATCGATTTAGCTTTAAGAAAAAGTTCTATGTTGTTCTTATTTTTCTAATTACACTGTAGATGGATGCAGACATTACCACTGGTTAGCATGGGTCTGCAATGTAACTGCTGAAAACCAGTGGTCTAAACTTTAGCTCTCTAGGTAAAACACTTAAGGCTACTAAGTCAGGGATAACTGCAGGAACATTTGTGAAATGTGTTTTGAAGATTCGCCCATGTTGTCTGGCATTAACTCTCTCCCCCTATCTGGTATGTTTGGCTCTCTGGGTACCTCCCACTCTCCACATGTAGGTCAGGTGATGCTCGTCCTCTGAGCAAGCAGCTCTTCCCCCACAATAGAATGTCTCTCACTGACTACCAGGCACAGGGGGGCTTTTAATCCCTCACTCCCTGTGTTTCTGTTTCCTCATCTATAGAAAAGAATGGGCTCCAATAGGCTAAATAGCCTGTGTACTCCATTCACTTCTGAAGCATCATGGTTCTAAAGAATTTGTCAAAAGATAGTTTGTTGGCTGTAGTTAATTGAATAGTGTCCCCCCAAAATTCATGCCCATGTGGAACTTCAGAATGTGACCTTGTTTGGAATAAGGGTCTTTGCAGGTATGATTGAATTAAAGGTGTCAAGTTAAGTTCATTCTGGATTTAGGGCAGGCCTAAATACAATGACTGGTGTCATTATAAAAAAAAAAAGAGAGAGAAAGACTTGAGTTACAGAGACACAGAGGAGAAATGCAGAGAAGAAGAAAATGTGGAGATGAAGATTGGAGAGATGTGTCTAAAATTCAAGGAATGCCAAGGATTGCAATAACCACTGGAAGCTAGGAGAGAGGCATTGAACAGATTCTTCCTCAGAGCTTTCAGAAGGAACCAACCTGGCTGACAACTTCATTTCAGACTTCTAGCCTCCTGAAATGTGAGAAAATAAATTTCTGTTGTTTTAAGCTACCCAGTTTCTGGTAATTTGTTACAGCATCCCTAGGAAACTAATACACTGGGTTTGCTGGCAGCCATCTTGCCTACCAGAGGTAATCTCTCCTAAGAATGGGAATAAAAAAGAACTTTGATCACATCACTGAGTTCCTCCATCCAGCTGTGCTTGAAGTCAGCTGCACCTCTGGATTTCCCAGGGAGTGAGCCAATAAACTCCCTCTTTTTGCTTAAGCTTATTTAAATTTCTATCACTTATAATGAAAGACTTTTGATGAAAACATGGCTCAGCACTGAGAAAATTGTACTCATCTTTCAAGGCCCAGCCATGGTGGTGTATTTATTCCACAAAGCCTTCCCAGGGCTCACAGCCTGAAAGGCTCGTTTCTTCCTCTGGGCTCGAATAACTCTGTTCTCCTTCCTCACACGATAATATTAAACTCATCTTATCTCCCCTACTAGACCTTTAGCCTTTTGAAAGCAAGAATTCTGTCCTTATCTTTTTTTTCTTTGCTGCACAAGCTCTATTCCACTTACATAGCAGGTGTTCAATGCATTCTTGATGAATGGATAAATGAAAAAATGAAGAAATAGAGCGGGATTTCAGTGTTATGGCAGAAAGTAGAAAAAGTATTATTGTGTTGGGGCTCTCCTGGTGTTCCTAATAATACTAAACGTACAAATTCTCAATTCACTTCTTTATAAATTGTCCTACTAGGGAAGCAGCCAAAGGCTAGGACTGCTGTGAGCAAGCCTTGAGTTGTTTTTTTTTTTTTTTGGCCAGATAATAACTGCTAGGCTTTTGTGAAGGGCAGTCATTACTTCAAATCTGAAGTGCTATCATATCATTCTCCGTCCTGTTTGAAACCTTCAATGGCTTCCCAGTACTCTTAGGAAAAAGTCCAAACCCTTGTTGTTGGCTTACAAGGTCCTTTGTGAATTGGCTCCTCCTCACCTCTCAAAATTTCCCTACAGTTTCAAAACTGTGCTCTGGAAAGCTTTACCTGTACTGCTCCCTCGCCCCCCTTTCTTTCCCTCTCCCTCTGCTTCTTTCTCTCCTCTCCATCCTTGTTCTTCTTCTGGGACAAATACCACCATTCTTTTTATCTGGCTTGTGTGTTGTTATGATGCTGGAAGCTATGTCACCAGTATTTCAAATACTAGCAAGCTCACCCATGATAGACGGGTTTCAGCAGAGTTTCCAGACTAAGACAGACTAGGAAAAAAGATGTGGCAATCTATTTGCAAAAATTAGCGAGCAATAACCTATGGATAACAACAGAACATTGTCCGACTTGCTTTCTTTTGACATGTCAGTATGAGGGATGAATTGCACGAGGAAGACATCATGTTTGGTGAGATAGAGGGCCAGCAAGGTGAGGAAGACGCAATAGCAACAATGGACTCAGACATGCCAGTGATCATGAGGATGACACAGGACCATTCAACATTTCTTTCTACTGTGCATAATGTCACCATAAGTCAGAATCAACCCAACAGCAGCTATCTATGTGTCTACCCTATACATGCATTACACTCTGCATGGACATCAATTACCCTAGGGGCCTTTCCTCACCCGCCATTACAGGCCTACCCCAGTAATGTGCCTGTGGAGCTCTCTGCACTTCTGTAGTGTAGTTTTTACCTCTTCATATTGTTATTTTCTGTGTACTTGACAACCTGGTTCATTATGCTGTTTGAACCCTGCCTATTTTAATCAAATATTTCACTCCTGCCACACAGCATATAGTAGTTGCTGTTAGATGCCATTGAGGCAGCCCCAGCTCATAGTGTGACCCTATGTATAATAGAACATAATATTGCTTTGTCCTGTGCCATCCTCACAATAGTGGCTGTGTTTGAGCCTGTTGTTGCAGCCACTGTGTCAGTCCATCTCACTGAGGGTCTTCCTATATTCTGTTGACTTTCTACTTTACCGAGCATGATATCCTTCTCCAGGGATTGGTCCCTCCCGATCACATGTCCAAAGTAAATGAGACAAAGTCTCACTATCCTTGATTCTAAGTAGCATTCCGGCTGTACTTCCTCCAAGACAGATTTGTTTGTTCTTCTGGCAGTCTATGGTAATATTGAATATTCTTCACTAACACCATAATTCTAATGTATCCATTTTTCTTTAGCCTTCCTTTTTCATTGCCCAGCTTTCACATGCATATGAGGCGATTGAAAATACTGTGGCTTGGTTCAAAACATACTTATCAGTCAAATGGTTACACAAATGAATAAACAAACTTGGTCTTAGCCATGCCATCTATCATTCATTCCTTTACTCTCACGGAGTGACCAGGCCTCCCCACCTGGTGCAGAGAAGAAAGGACAGTAAAAGTTGCCATATATTTAGGAGGAAGAGGTTGGGTCATTTCTACCATGAAGTCCCTGCTCCCCTACCTCTCCATTAAAACAATAATGAGAGCTCCCAAGATATGTCTAGCATAGTAATGGTCTGAACAAATCATAGGAATGTCTGTGACAAGGGTGCACAGGCTAACAAAACTAGACTGGAGTGGGGGCCCATGAGGCAAAGTCTGTGAATGATAGATAATAGTATGTTTGCCAACATTTCTGCTTCTCCTCCTAATGGAACCACTGGGGGATTCTATTTCCCCTTGATGTCAGACATGGCCGTGCAAACAGAAGTGACTTATGTCAATTTCTGATGGAAGCATTTAGTTGCCAAAATCAGGCCTTCCAGTCTGGTCTTGCCCTGTCTCAGCAAATATAAACACCTGGATTGCCATGGGAGTATCATGCAGACTCCTCAGCAGACGTTTTGTGAGCAAGAAATAAACTTGTGTTAAGCCATTGAGGTTTTGAACTTGTTTGTTACTGTAGCTAAACATAGACTATTTGACTGTTACAATGTGTTGTTTATGTTTTAATCTCCAGGACCTAACATGGTGCTTGGCACAGAATAGATATCTGATAAGTTTTTTAAATGAATAAACAAATGAATGAGTAAGTAAATGGAAAGCAATTAACTGTGAAGCCATTTCACTGCAGACTCTTACAAATCAGGGATGAGACCTATGTGTGAAATAGGTACTTGCACGCCTTACTTCACAGAGCTTTCTCAACTCCCACAGTATAGATAAGTCACTTTGCCAAGAGAACTCAGTTAAAAACACAAGCATTTTATAAGAACCATTGCTCATATATCTAAGCTCTTTGATTATCTCAGTCATAAATGACTCACCCTAAAATATCAGGGATGTAGGATTCACTGATATTGGTCTTAGCTGCTCAGTGGGATTTAAGGCTCAATAAAGAATCTAGCAAGTGATTTGCAATTCACTCGATCAAACAAAATCCTCCAATAAGTAGTATTAAATCAGATGGGTATCAATTTTCAGAACCTATTTTGGTAGAGCTTTGTGACTATGTGTATGCCTTCCTTTAGGCTCCTGGTTAGAAGCAATATGTACATTATATTTCTGTATATTTTGACGAGTTTGTAGAAACTTGCCCCCTAACATCGATCCTGGAGGCAGAGGCTTTCTTCTTTAGTACATTGATTTTAAATTAAATTAGTTCTGATCTTTAGGTCATCTTCCAGATTACAAAAGCTGAATGCCTCATTAATGATGAAAACAGTAGGTGTAAATATATTGTAGCAGGTTGAGCAATTTTAAGTACTTTGAAATTCAGCTCATGCAAAGCAAGTATATTCCAAGCTGGCCAATGAAGGGTTGCTTCTGGACATGCTGATGGGGGAAAAGCTGCTTGAGCAGGGTGTTGTTGTTATTAGCTGTCTTGGAGTCAACTCCTGACTCATGGTGACCTCAGGAACAATGAAATGAAATGCTGCCCAGCCCTGCACCATCCCTATGATCAGTTGAGGATCAAACTGTTGTGATCCATAGGGTTTTCACTGGCTGATTTTTTTTGGAAATAGATCACCAGGCTTTTCTACCTAGTCCTTTTTCGTTTAGAAGCTCCGCTGAAACCTGTTCAGCATAATAGCAGTAAGCAAGCCTCCACTGACAGACAGGTAGTTGCTTTGCCTGAGATGCATTGGCCTGTAATTGAATCTAGGCCTCCCACATGGAAGGTGAGAATTCTACCACTGAAAAATCTTGGAAAACAGGATCTTCTGAAGCCTACTGCCTTCTTGCTCTCTACTGTTTGAGTCCTTTGCTGTACTTCTTTGTATTCTATGAGTTGTTTGTTTGTTTTCCACTTAAATTAGGATGGCCCTTTCTTCTTCTACAACATCTTCCAAAAGAGTGTATTAGTTATCTATAGCTGCATAACAAATTGCCCCAAAACTTAGGGGCTTGAAACAGCATTCACAATCTCATAGTTTCTGTAGGTCAGGAATTCCGTAGCTCAGCTGGGTATTCTGCTTCGTTGTCTCCCACAGGCTGCAATCCAGGTGCTGACTGGGGCTGAGTCATCCCAAGGCTCAAAAGGGAGGAAGCTTCTTGAGGAAGCACCAGCTTCCAAGCTCAGTCAAGTGGCTGTTGATAGGATTCAGTTTCTGACAGACTGCTGAAGTGAGGATATCAAATTTTTTGAAGGCTGTTGGCCAGAAGCTGGCCTAAGTTGTTCATGACATAGAACTCTTTGGGCAGCTTGAAAAGATGACAACTTGCTTCATCAGTACAAGCAAAAACAATGAGAGAGAGAGAATAGCAAGATGTAAGTCACAATTTTTTAGAACCTAATATAGGGTCGCTACGAGTTGGAATCGACTCAACGGCAATGGGTTTGGGTTTTTTTTTAGTTAATATCAGAAGCGACATCTCACCACTTTTCCATATTTTATTCATTAGAGGTGAGTCCCTAGGTCCAGCCTACACTCAAGGAGAAGGTATTTCATAAGGGCATAAATACAAGTATCTTAGAAGTCTGCTTACCATGAACAGCAAATGTGTGGTGGTAGAACATGCTTCTCAAACTTTTCACCCCACTGCCCTATTAGGAGAGGAGAATGAATGGATATTTGAGACTGAAGCAGCCTTCTATAAGTGAAACATTTCTTTAATCTGTTTTACCTTTAAAATTAAAGAAATTTTGCATTTTACTTCATGTGAATCAGAATTGACTCAAAGGGAAAGGATTTGGTTTTGGGGTTTGGTTATCTTGTCATAATAAGGAATAAGGGTTAATGCACGTATTACACTTACTATGTTTTAGGCACTGAACTAAGGGCTTGATATGTATTAATTAATTTTATCCTCTCTCTCTCTTCCACACAACTGTAAAACTACTACTATTTTACAGATGAGGAGAAGGCGGTATAGAGAGGTCCAGTAACTTGCCAAAGGTCACTCAGTTAGTGAAAGAATTAGGATTTGACCAAAGCAACCAGACTCCAGAGTCCATAATGTTCCCACCCACCCCCATTATCCATTATATTTTACTACCTTTCCAAGGCATTTAACTTATCTGCCATCAGGAATATTCATGCCCCAGGATGACATGCCATATTTTCATCTGTGGCTTTCTGTGTCTTCTGGCACATCCCAATTTCAGTAGCTCAGGTGTGCAGAAAACACTTGGGATTTGGCAGCCAAATAAGAACTATCTTTAGAACGTAAAATTAGGCAAGCCTCATAACTTCTCTGCAAAGTGGGCCTAATAATTACACCAACCTCACAGGGCTGTTGAGGGGATTAATGGGATAATGTGAAAGTGCCTGGCATAGCAGCTGACATATATTAAACCCTTGATAAATGTCATTGATTCCTTAAATGGCAAGTCACATGTTAAAGCAATTACTGAAGACACGTAACGGAAGCATGGCCTCTTGTTCACTCTTTCTCTATGTCCACACAGTTCTGGAAAGAGATGAAAACAATTATATCCTCGGCCTTTCTTGGAGTCCTGGTCACGCAGTGGTAAAGAGCTCGGTTGCTAACCAAAAGGTCAACAGTTCGAATCCACCAGCCATTCCTTGGAAACCCTATGGGGCAGTTCTACCCTGTCAGCCTTTCTTTAGTACAAGCGTTCTCACATTCTCCATGTTGGTTCATTGCAGTTACTCTCCACAGTTTTCTAGATCCTTACTGCCATTCCTATGTAAATGCAAAAAGCTCAAGAGAATTCCAGAATGGCCTAGTTTCGAGTCTCCTATGGACTCTTCAGACTGGAGATGATTCAGCGTGATATAGGACTCACGACAATGAAGCACTCCATCAGCGTGGAGGCTAGTTCAATTAAAGTAACCAAAATCAAACCCACTGCCAACTCATAATGACCCTACGGGACCCAGTGGAACTGTCCTATAAGGCTTCCAAGGAGTTGCTGGTGGATCTGAACTGCTGACCTTTTTGGTCAGCAGGCAAGCTCTTACCCACTGTACCACTAGGGCTCCTGCAGTTCAATCCAATTTATGCTTATTGAGTACGTAAAATATCTGGCAATGAGTTAGTTACTGGACACACATGAGGAGGAATAAATACAGCCTATAAACAGATATCCAATAACTAACAAAATGAATTCAATTTCAGGCTGCATTAAAGCAAGAATAGTTGAAAGAACAAGGAAGATACTAAGTCCTTTGAATTCTATATTGATCTGATCATATTTGGAACATCATTTTCAGTTGTGTGCACCACTTTTAAATATAGAAATTAACAAAGGATATAGCGTTCATGTGATGGTTACAAGTCTAGGCGAAAAATTATTGAAAGAAATGGGGACATTTACCCGGAAGACGAGAAGACCTAGGGAAGGCACTAAAATGTTTTAAATTCTGAGACAGCTGTCATGTGGAAAGGAGTCTCATCTCTTTCTCCAGGTAACAGAACTGTGACTTATAGGAAGAAGTTATAATGAGGGAGGTCAATAAAAGTAAAAATGTCTAAAACGTAAAATCTAATAATGTATTGAGCTTTGAGTACCAAAGAGAGACCCACATGAGTACGTGCTAGGGCACGTTATAGAAGATATTTCCAGAGAGAGTTAGGGGTGAGAGTGCCTAAACTTTGCAGTCCCTTCCTCCTCTGAGATTCTATGATTTCAGAAGTCTTAAAGCCATGTAGATCCAGAAACATGGTTCCCTCTTCTTGTATAGCTGTATCTTCACTTTATGGAGATGGAAAAAAAGGAGATGGAGACTAGACGAATTGGTTTCATCACTTGTGTCAACCCTGATTAATTGGCAGTGGCTGCCTGGAGCATTTTTTGAGGAGAATGTTTAAGGTTGAAGAAAAATATCCAAGGTAAAAGAGCAAACATTTATTGAGCACTTATTTTGCACTAGACTTTATGCTAAGCATGGAATGTGTATCAGGTTACCTTATACTCGCAATAATTCTAGAACTTAGATCCTATTAGCAACATTTTTTAAATAGAACACCGAGGCACAGACAAGTAACTATCCAAAGACCACATGACTAGTAAACAGCAGTGTCTTAGTTACCTAATGCTGCTGTAACAGAAATACCACAAGTGGATGGTTTTAACAAAGTGAAATTTATTTTCTCACAGTCTAGTAGGCTAGAAGTCCAAATTCAGGGCATCAGCTCCAGGGAAATGCTTTTTCTCTTTGTTGGTTCTGGAGGAAGGTCCTTCTCATCAATCTTGCCCTGGGGCTTCTCCATGCAGGAACCCCACCAGGTCCAAAGGACATACTAGGCTTCTGCGCTTCTTTCTTGGTGGTATGAGGTCCCTGCTCTCTGCTTGCTTGCCTTTCCTTTTATCTCTTGTAAGATAAAGGGTGGTGCAGGCCACACTCCAGGGAAACTCCCTTTACATTGGATCAGGGATGTGACCTTAGTAAGTTGTTAAAATTCCTCCCTAATTCTCTATAACATAAAATTACAATCACAAAATGGAGGACAGCCACACAATACTGGGAATCATGGTCTAACCAAATTGACACATATTTTTGGAGGACACTATTCAATCCATGACGAGCAGCATCATACTATTAAACCAGCAGATTCACTCAAGAGCCTTTATCTGTAACTGTTGCCCTACACTGCCTCTCCAACTGTTCTCTTGCAATATTTATCAAGATTGGAGGGGAATGAAGACATACATACTGGGAAGTCTTAGTCTCAGGGGCTCCTTTGGGAGAAACTCAAACTAAGACGAGTAGATATAAAATATTTTATTTTAATGTCATACTCATTCAGATTCAAACCAGAAAATTTTCAGGAACTCCTTCATTGTTTGGTAATAGATCAGTGCTTAGAATCCCAGACATTGTAAACTATAGGGAAGCAGTGTTTGGAGTTCCATGATTTTTTCCAAAGATCTATTTGGGTGCATCCCATGTTGTCCCAGTTCATGCTATAACGGATGGTAGACATAGGTTATTAAACCATATCTTCTTGTGTCTGCAGTCATCTGGGATTGCAGGAACACCAACTTCTCTTCTTAATTCCCCTGTGTCCCCAATCCCCTTCATGTATCTATTTGTATAAGTTCCCTGGGTGCCATGCATACTTACCCTAGCCATCTCATTCCGCCCACAGCTCTCCCTCTCTGTTGCTGTAGATCCCTGTGGCAGTGTCTGCTGTTGAGTTTTCTCATGCAGCCTCTTAATGATGTTGCTGATAGTTGCAAAGCTGGTTCCTGCCTCATTGTGTCAACCAACTATCTGCTGAGTAATGTCATAGTCTTTCTCTTCTTTGGTCTAGATGTGGTTGATCTGCTCAAGTAACTGTGTTTATTGAGTACTCTGTCCGTAGCCCCCAGATTTGACAGTTAACACTAGGCTTGTCCCTCTAGAAAACCAGCACTCTCTTCCACTAACTCCAAAGGAAAATTCCCACTAGCTCATGCCTATCAGTATCTGATAGGTTTAAGAAAGACAGGCAAATGAGAAACATTGGCTTATGAAATCTTCTTAAAGCCAAGCATTCATTGTAAATATGCCTGATTTTTTATACTATGGAAGAAAATTCCATGCCTTTCCCTGCTCAAGTTTCAATGTGCCTCATCTTAGAATTTATTTAAAATAATACTTTCTATCAAATTGGCCTCAAGAGTCCTGTATCATATCTCCTTCCAAAATTTCCTTGCATCCTTTTTTATTGTAGTGAAGATGATAAAAATCTACAATCCTTGATCCCCCGTTTTAAAATGCAAGATGTTAAAATCAAATAAAGTAGGTCAAGACTTCTCCGTATTTAGCAGGCTAGCACTTTTCCATATCAGCAAATATTAAAGTTGATAGGCAATCAAAAGTGCTATATCTTTCTTTAGTATAAGAAAATATTATCAAGAAGCTAACATTCTATTTTTATCTTAGCCAGAGAAATGAAACAAATTCAAATATATAACTTTATTACTTGTGATCTTTTTAGATAGTTGTTGTGTCCATTTAAGTAAAGGTATTTTATTTTGCATTTGGACATGAGTAATAGTTAAACACATTCAACTAATTAATTATGAGGGAAGTCTGTTTAAATGCAGCTTATGGGTAGTCTTACAAAATCTTCAGGGATTTGAAGTAATATTTAGAGTTGGAAGGCCTGATAGAACAAAATGGAAGGAGGTGCAAGAAGGAATAATACTTGAATTTAAAGCTAGAGGTACCTGGGGAAAACCTTAAGTCTTGGTTTATTTTGAGTTTGAAGAAGGTTATGAATATCCTCTATGATTCTGGGACATAATAGCACTCAGTTGGACATACATAAGTAAAATTAAATGATGATGCTACTACTGTTCCTAATAATCGCATCTCTAATATCTAAGGTATACACTAAATTCCTTAAAAATATATATACATATATATAAAAAGTACTAAAGTAGGCCAATACTATTAATATAGCGAACTGGTTTTAAAAATTTACCTCACTAATATCAATGAATGATTTTAAAACTACTTGCAAAATAGTTAGAGAGATGTTGCTATTAGTTAATGGAGAGAGTCATTAGATGGAAGGACTTCGTCATGGGATGAAATGCAACCTGAACCCTCTCATCTTTCATCTTCTTCCAGATATGCCACCTTCTTCATTAAACTATTCATACGAGAACCACAGTTATACTCTTTGAAATTAGAATCATTCCTTGATGAAGATGTTGTAAACTTCCTATCTATTCTTGGAACCATCTTAGGTTCTGATCTGCTTGAGTCCTTCCTGCTTCTCAGGGAAAGGGACTTGATAACATTGTTATGCCAGTCCAACAACCAGATCTATCTCCAAAGTGGGAAGCAGTGGATTTGGGGCAGTTGCCCCACTATTTTCACTACAGTACAGCTAACCAGAGTCTCTGAGTAGTCCACATGGTTAAGTGTTCAACTACTAACTGAAAGTGTTGCTGTTAGAACTCACCCCGAAGTGCCTCAGAAGAAAGTCCTGATGATCTGCTTCTAAAAGGTCACAGCCTTGAAAACACTTCAATATATGAAGTCACCATGAGTCAGAATTGACTCGAAGGCAATTTTTTTTTTTTTTTTTTGGTGAAGCGGGGATGGGGTGGTGGTAGAAGAGGGGCCACATTTTGGACTGATAACCTTCCCCTGGATGCCATTCATGGTCCAGATACACTTGACTTTGGTTTTGCATCCCTTATACTGCATCAGTCTCCTGTTTTGATCAAGGATGTTCTGAACCCAGATCTCTGTTTCCAGTGGACTCATCCTGCATCCCCCCGTCACTTAATTCTTCCTATTTTTACTTTAAACTCTAGATGTGTCTCTAAACTGCCTGGGCTCTGTCTTTGGGCTTATTGGAATTTATGTCTATGTGAATATCCCTCCCCCCAACCACCAATCACTCATGACTTGGCTTCAATATTCTCCTAACATTAATAATAGGCTCATCAAAGGTGATGCTTTGAGGACTAAGGTGTACTTGATCTAAGCCATGGTATTTTTAATCACATCATATGCATATGAAAGCTAGACAATGAATAAGTAAGACTGAAGAAGAATTGATGGATTTGAATTATGGCATTAGTGAACAATATTGGATATACCATGGACTGCTGGAAGGACAAACAAATATGTCTTGGAAAAGTTACAGCCAGAATGCTCCTTAGAAATGAGGATGGTGAGGCTTAATCTCATGTACTTTGACATGTTATCAGGAGGGCCAGTCCCTGGAGAAGGACATCGTTCTTGGTAAAGTAGAGGGTCAGCAAAAAAGAAGAAGATATTCAATGAGATAGATTGACACAGTGGATGCAACAATGGGCTCAAGCATAACAAGGATTGTGAGGATGCCACAGGATCAGGCAATGTTTTATTCTGTTGTATACAGGATCTCTATGAGTTGGAACTGACTTGACGGCACCTAACAATAACATATCTATTATTTGCCCTATACCACCCTCTGGTTACACAGGAAAAGTAACTCCACCTAGAATGCAGGTTGACTGCTTATGTGTTGAAAACACTTTTTCTGGTGTATTTATTTCCCTTATTTCTTTCTCTTTAACAAAATAAAAAGTAAATGTAAAGAGTTCATTAAAGACTAAGAATTAATAATAATAATATAAACTACAGAAAGAGATTGCAAAGGTCACTAACATGATCATGTATATGAAGTGATTAAACACCCCGATGTCTTGCCATAAAAGGAAGCTTATGGAATAACCCATGGGAAAATCTCTTACAATCTCAGAACCTTCCTATCCAAATAAATGACAGCAGAAATAGCTGTAAAATATCCTCTATAAACTACAACATCAGCAAGTCTGATGTGATGGAAAAGATGAAAAAAAAATACAAGATAGCAAAATACATGAACACAGATCAAGTGCACTAAACCCTGTGTTTATGTATATGTGTGAGAGAGAAAGAGAAAAGAAGCTTCTATCACAAATAGATTTAAATTTCAGGGAAGCTGGATGTTTTACCATTTAGGGAGCCCTCTTGAAGAAAAATAACACAAAATTTTAAATGACAACTGAGTTACCAGAATGACTATTAATTTAGAATGAGAATAAAAATTGCAAATTTTTAAAAGCTGTTAAATATCACAAACATTACAAAAAACAATGTTTTTGTTAATTAACTGTCTGACACATCTCTGTAATACATTTTGAGCACATAATCTCTCATAGCTCCTTTATATGATAAAAACTTTGAAATATTATTCTTTCTAGAGAAGAGAAAAATAACCAGTGTCCTAGTATGCCTGATTAATATCTGTTTTTTTACCAATAATTTATAAAAAAAATTATTTCACCTGTACCACTAATTGTTGGTGATATCAGACAAATGTTTTAAACGGTCAAATTTAGAAAAAACTCTATCAAATTTCTTTTATATATGAGCTATTATTTGATGGCAACTAGTTTTTTTTTTTTTATTATAGTTGTATCATGACTCATAATGCTGATAGAGTTTTGAGCCCTACCAACACAGGATTTCGGGTAAATTCTGTTTTTTTGTCAAAAAAGAAAATGTAGGTGGGGCAAAGATGATGTAATCAGAAGGATTCTGTGGCCCCTCTTACAACAAAGACGTGAAAAAATAAGCGAATCGATTATGTATGACAATCTAGGAGCCCTGAACATCAAAGACAAAGTTGAGGAGTTGGACTGAGTGGCAAGGGGAGGGAAAGACAGTCTAGAAGCAAGAAGGGTTTGCCAGACCTAATCTGGCTAGCACCCTGCAGGCAGGATTGGCCACAAGCATGGACTGAGGTAAGCAGTAGCACTTGGGATGTGTTTTCAACACCAGGAGAAACTGAGTGACAGATAGTCTGCACAAGCCTCTGGAACCAGGGAGAAGCAATGCTGAACCTGGAAAAGTAACTTGCCTCACAGGATCAAAAAAAAAAAAAACCCTTCTCCCCCTGTGAAGTACCTCTCTCCCATTCACCTGCCCCACTCTGCCCTGGTCCTGGTCCAGCTTCAGTGATTGCCAAGCTATATAGTTGTAGAACTTTCACATGGAGAGAAAGTCAAGGCAATACCAAGAAAGAATAGTTTAAACTTAGAAAGATAGAGGTAAATATTAAGGTAACCGCAAAGGAAATTAACAATCCTACACATCAAATAGAAAAGAAGAAAAACATAAAGACTCAGCAAATTCAAAATCAACAATGAAAAAGATGAAAAGAAAAAAACATAAAGAAAAATGACTCAGCATAGAAAATTAAGTGGAACAAAGAAACTGTCAAACACACACACAAAAATACATTAAAATAACAGCACTAAACTCATTTAAAAAAAAAAATACCTATCAATAATTATGTTGAATGTAAATGGACTAAATGTGCCAATAGAGAGACAGAGAGTGGCAGAATAGAGAAAAAAAAAAAAAAAGCCTGTCTATATGCTGCATACAAAAGACACACCTTAGACTCAAGACACAAACAAACTAAAACTCAAAGGATAGGAAAAAAATATCAACCAAACAATAATCAAAAAAGAGCAGGACTGGCAATATTAAATTCTGACAAAATAGACTTTAGAGTTAAATCTACCACAAAGGATAAGGAAGGACACCATATAATAATTAAAGGGTCAATACACCAGGAGGACATAACCATAATAAATATTTACGCACGCAACAACAGGCCTCCAAAACACATAAAACAAACTCTAACTGCATTGAAAAGAGAGCTAGACAGCTCTACAATAATGGTGGAAGACTTCAACACACCACTTTAGAGGAAGGACAGAACATTCAAGAAGAAGCTCAATAAAGACACAGAGGAGATAAATGCCACAAGCAATTGATTTGATTTCATACACATATGCAGAACACTCCACCCAACAGCAGCCAAGTATAGTTTCTTTTCCAGTGCACATGGAACATTCTCCAGAATAGACCACATATTGGGCCACAAAGGAAGATTTAACATAATCCAAAACATCAAAATATTACAAAGCATCTTTTCTGACTGTAAAGCTATAAGAGTAGAAAACAATAACAGAAAAAGCAAGGAAAAAAGTCAAACACATGGAAACCAAACAACACCATGTACAAAAAAAACCGGGTTATAGAAGAAATCAAGAATGGAATAAAGAAATTCACAGACTCAAATGAGAATGAAAACACATCCTACCAGAACCTTTGGGACACAGCAAAAGCAGTGCTCAGGGTCAATTTATAGCAATAAATGCACATATCCAAAAGGAAGAAAGGACCAAAGTCAAAACATTAACCCTACAACTCAAACAAACAGAAACCAGCAAAAGAAGCCTTTGGGCAACAGAAGAAAGGAAATAATAAAAATTAGAGCAGAAATAAATGAAATAGAGACTAGAAAAACAATTGAAAGAGTTTACAGGACGAAAAGCTGGTTCTTTGAAAAGACCAACAAAAACGATAAACCACAGGCCAAAATGACAAAAGAAAAACAGGAGAGGAAGCAAATAACCTGAATAAGAAATGAGATGAGCAATATCACGACAGACCCAACTGAAATTAAAAGAATCATAACAGAATACTATGAAACTTGTATACCAACTAATTTGAAAACTTAAAGAAAGTGGACAAATTTCTAGAAACATACTACCTACCTAAACTAACACAAACCAAGATAGAAAAACTAAATAAACCTATAAAAAAGAAGAGATTGAAGAGGTAATTAAAACACTCCCAAGAAAAAAAGCTCTGTCCTGACGGCTTCCCTGAGAATAGTACAAAACTTTCAGAGAAAAGTTAACACCACTACTACTAAAGGTTTTTCAGAGCATAGAAAACGATGGAATTCTCCTGAACTCATTCTAGGAAGCCAGCATAAGCCTGATACCAAAACCAGGTAAAGACACCACAAGAAAAGGAAATTAGAGGCCAATTACCCTCATGAACATAGATACAAAACTCTACAAATTTGACAAAATTCTAGCAAATAGAATTCAACAACATATCAAAATAAAATAATTCCAGGACCAAGTGGGGTTCACACCAGGTGTGCAGGGATGTTTCAACATTAGAAAAACAATCATTGTAATCCATTACATAAATCAAACAAAAGATAAGAACCACATGATCTTATCAATTGATGCAGAAAAGGCATTTGACAAAGTTCAACACCCATTCATGATAAAAACTCTCAATAAAATAGGAATAGAAGGGGAATTCCTCAACATAATAATGGGCATTTATACAAAGCCAACAGCCAACATCATCCTAAATGGAGAATATCAGAAAGCATTCCTCTTAAGAATGGGAGCCAGACAAGGATGCCTTTATCACCACACTTACTAAGCATTGTGCTGGAGGTCCTAGCCAGAGCAATCAGTCTAGAAAAAGAAATAAAGAGCATCCAAGTTGGTAAGGAAAAGTATCCCTAGTTGCAGATGATATGATCTATGGAACTCTATGGGGCAGTTCTACTCCGTCCTATAGGGTCGCTATGAGTCGGAATCGACTCGAGGGCACTGAGTTTTTTCCGGGTTTATGATCTGATACACAGAAAACCCCAAAGAATCTACAAGAAAACTACTGGAACTAATAGAAGACTTCAGCAAAGTATCAGGATACAAAATAAACATAAAAAATCAGCTGGATTCCAAAAAAGAGAACTTCAAGGAGGAAATCACCAAATCAATACCATTTACAATAACCCCCAAGAAGATAAAATATTCAGGAAGAAATATAACCACAGACGGAAAAAACCTATACAAAGAAAACTACAAGACACTACTGCAAGAAACCAAAAGAGACCTACAGAAGTGGAGAAACATACCTTGCTCATGGGTAGGAAGACTCAACATTGTGAAAACGTCAATTCTACCCAAAGCGATCTACAGATACAATGCAATCCTGATCCAAATCCCATTGACATTTTTCAATGAGATGGACAAACAAATCATCAAATTCATGTGAACAGAGAAAAGGCCTCAGATAAGTAAAGAGTTACTGAAAAAGGAGAACAAAGTGGAAGGCCTCACACTACCTGATTTTAGAGCCAATTATACCCCCACAGTAGTCAAAACAGCCTGGCACTGGTACAACAACAGGTACAGGGACGACGAATGAAACAGAATTGAGAATCCAGATGTAAATTTATCCAGTTGATATTTGGCAAAGGCCCAAAGTTCGTTAAATAGGAAAAAGACAGTCTCTTTAACAAATGGTGCTGGCGTAACTGGATATCCATATGCAAAAAAAATGAAACAAGACCCATACCTCACAATGTGCACAAAAACTAACTCAAAGTGGATTAAAGACCTTAATAGAAAATCTAAAATGATTAACAGCGAGGAAGAAAAAATAGGGACAACGCCAGGAGCCCTAATACATGGCATAAGCAGAATAAAAACCATATCTAAAAAAGCACAAACACTAAAAAAGAAACTACATAATTGGGCGCTCCTAAAAATCAAACAATTATTCTCATCAAAAGATTTCACCAAAAGATGAAAAAGACAATCTACGGACTGGGAAATAATTTTTGGCTACCACATATCCCATCAGGGTCTAATCTCTAAAATCTACAAGACACTGCAACACCTCAACAACAACAAAACAACCCACTTAAGAAATGGGAAAGGATATGAACAAGCACTTCACCAAAGCAGACATTCAAGTAGCTACCAGATACATGAGTAAATGCTCTAGATCATTGCCATTAGAGAAATGCAGATCAAAACTACAATGAGATACCATCTCCTGCCAACAAGGCTAGCATTAGTCCAAAAAACACAAAATAATAAAGGTTGGAGAGTTTGTGGAGAGATTGGGACACTTATACACTGCCGGTGGAATGTAAAACGGTACAACCACCTTGGTAATCAATTTGGCTCTCTTTTAAAAAGCTAAAAATAGAAGTATCATATGATTGAGCACTTCTACACCTTGAAATATATCCTAGAGAAATAAGAGCTCTCACAGGAATAGATACATTCATACCCATGTTCATTGCAGCACTGTTCACAATAGCAGAAAGATGGAAACAACCTAGGTGGCCATCAACGGATGAATGGATAAACAAATTACGGTATATACACACAATGGAATACTATGCAATGATAAAGAAAAATGATGACTCCACAAAATATCTCACAATATATATGAATCTGGAAGGCATTATGCTGAGTGAAATTCTTCAGTTGCAACAGGAAAAATATTGTATGAGACCACTATTGTAAGAACTCAACAAAAGGTTTAAACACAGAAGAGAGTAGCGAGAGGGGAATTCACTAACTAGTTAGTAGACAAGAATTATCTTAGGTCAGGAGAAGGACAACACACAATTCAGGTGAAGTCAGCACAAATGGACTAAAACAAAAGCTAAGAAGTTTCCTGAACAAAACCAAACACTTCAAGGGACAGAGTAGCAGGGGCGGGACCATGGTTTCTGGGGACATGCAGGTCATTTGGGATAACAAGGTTTATAAAGAAAATGTTCAGCATCCCACTTTGGTGAGTGGTGTCTGGGGTCTTAAAAGCTTGCAAGTAGCCATCTAAGATACATCAGTTGGTCCCAACCCACCTGAAACAAAGGAGAATGAAGAACACCAAAGACATAAGGAAAACATTATCGTAAGAGAAAAAAAAGGGCCACATAAACCAGAGGCTCCATCAGCCTGAGACCAGAAGAATTAGATGGTGCCCAGCTACCACCAATGACCTCCCTGTCAGAATACAACAGGGAGTCCCTGACAGAGCAGGAGAAAAATGGGGTGCAGAACTCAAATTCACGTAAAAAGACCAGACTTAATGGTCTGACTGAGACTAGAGGGTACTCCAGAAGACAGGCTCTCTTTTAATCCAGAACTGAAACCATGCCTGAAGCCAACTCTTCAGACAAAGATTAGACTGGACTATAAAACATACCCCTGAAGAGTGTGGTTCTTAGTTCAAATAGATATATGAGACTAAATGGGCAGCTCCTGTCCAGATGCAGAATAAGAAGGCAGAAATGGATAGAAGCTGGTAGAATGGACATGGGAAACCTGGGGTGCAAAAGGGGAGTGTGCTGTCAGATTATGGTGATTACAACTAGGGTCACATAACAATATGTATATAAATTTTTGTATGAGAAACTAACTTGAGCTGTAACCTTTCACCTAAAGCAAAATAAAGAAAGAAAATATATGTCCATTTGTAATTACTTATACTGTGTTAATTAGAATATATTACTGATAGGAGAGAAATTCTGTTCTGACCAGACATGAATTAAAACCGAACCTTCCATTTTTCATTTAACATGTCTGCTGATTAGAAAAATTTCCACACTAGCTTCTGGCTCCACACATTTCAAACCATGTTTCTCCTTCAGTGCCCACATAATTTCTTTGCCAAAAGCCATAGGGCATGTTCATATTGTGGCATGGCCTGGCCCTAAATCTTGGTATCATGAAGCTAGCTGAGTTAGTATAACAAGTGGCTGGAGTGTGCCTGGACGTCATTTCATCACCAGGAAGTCTATTAATATGTGAACTACACATGGAAGAGACGGTAAGCAACACAGCTACAGCTCATCAAACATAAAATTAAGGAGCTCTAGTAGTGCAATGGTTAAGCACACAGCTGCTTACCAAAATGCCCACTGTTTGAACCCACCAGCAGCTTTGCTGGAGAAAAGACCTGAAAATCCACTCCCATAAATATTAAACCCATTGCTGTTGAGTCGATTCCAACTCATAGCAACTCTATGTGACTGACTAGAACTGCCCCACAGGGTTTCCAAGGAACAGCTAGTGGATTCTAGCTGCCTTTTTGGTTAGTAGCCATAGATCCTAGCCACTGTACCACCAGGATCCCATGTAAAGACTATAGCCTAGGAAACCTTGTGGGGTAGTTCTACTTTGTCCTATAAGGTTGCAGTGAGTCAGAATTCACCTAACAGCACCAAACAACGAATATAAATTTATACGAACAACTTGACATCCCCTTAGATCCCAGGAGCATTTGTAGCCATTTCAATACAATCTGACTTAAAGGGAAGTAAGACAGAGCAGATATTAGCATGGAAGTAGATGATGGTCTTAAACAACTGTGGTTAAATTATTTAATTTTTACAAATTTTACACCTTTATAGGGAATCATATGATTCATAAGGTTTTCACTGGCCAATTTTTTTAGAAGTAGATCACCAGGTCCTTCCCACTCTGTCTTACCCTGAAAGCTCCTCTGAAACCTGTCCACCATGGGTGACCCTGCTGGTATTTGAAATACCACTGGCATAGTTCCCAGCATAACAGCAACACTTGAACTACCATAGTACAACAAACTGACAAACAAGTGATAGACAAAAACTCAAAAACCCCATTGCCATAAAGTCGATCCTGACTCATAGCGACCCTACACGATGGAGTAGAAATGCTCCATAGGATTACCAAGGAGCACCTGGTGGATTCAAACTGCCGACTTTTGGGTAACAGCCATAGCTCTTAGCCATTATGCCACCAGCGGTTTCAGTGATAGACAAGTTACAGACAAATGATGAAATAAAAAAGCTGGACAGAAGATTTCAAAGGGTGACTCAAGAAGACAAAGTAAGGTGTTATACTGAAATGTGCACAGACCTGGAGTTAGAAAGCCAAAAGGGAAGAACATGTTTAACATTTCTCAGATGAAAAAAAATGAAGAAAAAGTTCAAGCCCCGTGTTGCAATATTGAAGGATTCTATGGGTGAAATCATTTTAAGAGGTAGCATATGATCAGGAACTGGTGGTGCTGGAGGAAGAAGTCCAAGCTGCACTGAAGGCACGGGTGAAAAACAAGGCTCCAGGAACTAATGGAATATCAATTGAGATGTTTCACCAAACAGATGTAGCATTGGAAGTGTTCACTCATCTATGCCGAGAAATTTGGAAGACAGCTACCTGCCCAACTGACTGAAAGAGATCCATATTTATGCCTATTCCCAAGAAAGGTGATACAACCAAATGCAGAAATTATCGAACAATATCATTAATATCAAACGCAAGCAAAATTTTGCTGAAGATCATCCAAAAGCAGCTGCAGCAGTATATCAACAGGGAATTGCGAGAAATTCAGACTGAATTTAGAAGAGGACATGGAACCAGGGATATCATTGCTGATGTCAGGTGGATCCTGGCTGAAAGCAGAGAATACCAGAAGGATGTTTACCTGAGTTTTATTGACTATGCAAAGGCATTCAGCTCTGTGGATCATAACAACTTATGGATAACATTGCAAAGAATGGGAATTCCAGAACACTTAATTGTGCTCATGAAGAATCTGTTCACAGAGCAAGAGGCAGTTGTTCAGACAGAACAAGGGGATACTGGGTGGTTTAAAGTCAGGAAAGATGTGTTTCAGGGTTGTATCCTTTCAGCATACTTATTCAATCTGTATGCTGAGCAAATAACCCAAGAAGCTGGACCATATGAAGAAGAAGGGGGCATCAGGAATGGAGGAAGACTCATTAACAACTTGCATTATGCAGATGACACAACCTGGCTTGCTCAAAGTGAAGAAGACTTGATGCACTTACTTATGGAGACCAAAGACCACAGCCTTTAGTATGGATTACAACTCATAAAGAAAACAAACCCCCATGTGTCTGTCAGTTTGTCATACTGTGGGGGCTTCTGTATTGCTGTGATGCTGGAAGCTATGCCACCGATGTTCAGATACCAGCAGGGTCACCCATGTAGGACAGGTTTCAGCTGAGCTTCCAGACTAAGACAGACTAGGAAGAAGGACCCGGCAATCTACTTCTGAAAAGCATTAGCCAGTGAAAACCTTATGAATAGCAGCAGAACATTGTCTGATATAGTGCTGGAAGATGAGCCCCACCTAGGTTGGAAGGCACTCAAAAGATGACTGAGGAAGAGCTGCCTCCTCAAAGTAGAGTCGCCCTTAATGACATGGATGGAGTAAAGCTTTCGGGACCTTAATTTGCTGATGTGGCATGACTCAAAATGAGAAGAAACAGCTGAAAACATCCATTAATAATCAGAACCTGGAATGTACAAAGTATGAATCTAGGAAAATTGAAATCATCAAAAATGAAAAGGAATGCATAAACATCAATATCCTAGGCATTAGTGAGCTGAAATGGACTGGTATTGGCCATTTTGAATCAGACAATCGTATAGTCTACTATGCTGGGAATGACAACTCTAAGAGGAATAGTGTTGCATTCATCATCAAAAAGAATGTTTTAAGATCTATCCTGAAGTACTACGCTGTCAGGGATAGGATAATATGTATACGCGTACAAGAAGACCAGTTAATACAACTATTATTCAAATTTATGCACCAACCACTACGGCCAAAGATGAAGAAATAGAAGATTTTCATCAGCTGCTGCAGTCTGAAATTGATCGAACATGCAATCAAGATGCATTGATAATTACTGGTGATTGGAATACAAAAGTTGGAAATGAAGAAGGACCAGTAGTTGGAAAATATGGCCTCGGTGATAGAAAAAATGCCGGAGATCGAATCATAGAATTTTGCAAGATCAACGACTTCTTCATTGCAAATACCTTCTTTCACCAGCATAAACGGCGACCATACACGTGGAGCTCACCAGATGGTACACACAGAAATCAAACTGACTACATCTGTGGAAAGAAACAATGGAAAAGCTCAATATCATCAGTCAGAACAAGGCCGGGGGCCGACTGTGGAACAGACCATCAATTGCTCATATGCAAGTTCAAGCTGAAACTGAAAAAAATCAGAGCAAGTCCATGAGAGCCAAAATATGACCTTGAGTATATTCCACCTGAACTTAGAGACCATCTGAAGAATAGATTTGATGCACTGAACACTAGTGACCGAAGACCAGACAAGTTATCATCCATGAAGAAAGCAAGAGGTCATTGAAAAGACAGGAAAGAAAAAAAAGACCAAGGTGGAAGTCAGAGGAGACTCTGAAACTTGCTCTTGAGCATCGAGCAGCTAAAGCAAAAGGAAGAATTCATGAAGTAAAACAACTGAGCAGAAGATTTCAAAGGGCCTCTTGAGAAGACAAAGTAAAGTATTATAATGACATGTGCAAAGAGCTGGAGATGGAAAACCAAAAGGGAAGAACACGCTCAGTGTTTCTCAAGCTGAAAGAACTGAAGAAAAAATTCAAGCCTCGAGTTGCAATAGTGAAGGATCCCATCGGGAAAATATTAAATGAAGCACGAAGCATCAAAAGAAGATGGAAGGAATACACAGAGTCATTATACCAAAAAGAATTAGTCGATATTCAACCATTTCAAGAGGTGGCATATGATCAGGAACCGATAGTACTGAAGGAAGAAGTTCAAGCTGCTCCGAAGGCATTGGTGAAAAACAAGGCTCCAGGAATTGATGGAATATCAATGGAGATGTTTCAACAAACAGATGCAGCCCTGGAGGTGCTCATTCATCTATGCCAAGAAATATGGAAGACAGCTTCCTGGCCAACTGACCGGAAGAGATCCGTATTTATTCCTATTCCCAAGAAAGGTGACCCAACCGAATGTGGAAATTATAGAACAATATCATTAAAATGACACGCAAGCAAAATTCTCCTGAAGATCATTCAAAAACGGCTGCAGCACTATATCGACAGGGAACTGCCAGAAATTCAGGCCGGTTTCAGAAGAGGACCTGGAACCAGGGATACCATTGCTGATGTCAGATGGATCCTGGCTGAAAGCAGAGAATACCAGAAAGATGTTTACCTGTGTTTTATTGATTATGCAAAGGCATTTGACTGTGTGAATCATAACAAACTATGGATAACGCTGTGAAGAATGGGAATTCCAGAACACTTAATTGTGCTCATGAGGAACATTTACATAGATCAAGAGGCAGTTGTTCGGACAGAACAAGGGGATACTGGTTGGTTTAAAGTCGGGAAAGGTGTGCAGCAGGGTTGTATTTTTCACCATACCTATTTAATCTGTATGCTGAACAAATAATATGAAGACCATATGAAGAAGAACGGGTCATCAGGATTGGAGAAAGACTCATTAACAACCTGCATCATGCAGATGACACAACCTTGCTTGCTGAAACTGAAGAGGACTTGAAGCACTTACTAATGAAGATCAAAGACCACAGCCTTCAGTATGGATTACACCTCAACATAAAGAAAACCAAAATCCTCACAACTGGACCAATGAGCAACATCATGATAAATGGAGAAAAGATTGAAGTTGTCAAGGATTTCATTTTCCTTGGATCCACAATCAACAGCCACGGAAGCAGCAGTCAAGAAATCAAAAGACGCATTGCATTGGGCAAATCTGCTGCAAAGGACCTCTTCAAAGTGTTGAAGAGCAAAGATGTCACCCTGAAGACTAAGGGGTGCCTGACCCAAGCCGTGGTATTTTCAATCACATCATATGCATGTGAAAGCTGGACAATGAATAAGGAAGACCGAAGAAGAGTTGACGCCTTTGAATTGTGGTGTTGGTGAAGAGTATTGAATATGCCATGGAGTGCCAAAAGAACAAACAAACCTGTCTCAGAAGTACAACCAGAATGCTCCTTAAAGGCATGGATGGAAAAATTGAGTCTTACATTCTTTGGACATGTTGTCAGGAGGGATCAGCCCCTGGAGAAGGACATCATGCTTGGCAGAGTACAGGGTCAGCGGAAAAGAGGAAGACCCTCAACAAGGTAGATTGACACAGTGACTGCACAATGAGCTCAAGCATAACAATGATTGTAAGGATGGCGCAGGACTGAGCACTTTTTCGTTCTGCTGTGCACAGGGTCTCTATGAGTCGGAACCAACTCGATGGCACCTAACAGCAACAACAACAACAGCAAAAAATCCTCACAACTGGACCAATAAGCAATATCATAATAAAAACAGAAAAAATTGAAGTTGTTAAGGATTTCATTTTACTTGGATCCACAATCAACACCCACGAAAGCAGCAGTCAAGAAATCAAAAGACGCATTGCATTAGGCAAATCTGCTGCAAAGGTCCTCTTTACAGTGTCAAAAAGCAAAGATGTTACCTTGAGGACTAAGGTGCACCTGACCCAAGCCATGCTGTTTTCAATCACATCATATTCAATGCTAAAGCTGGGCAAAGAATAAGGAAGACTGAAGAAGAATTGACACCTTTGAATTGTGATGTTGGCATAGAATATTGAATATACGATCGACTACCAAAAGAATGAAGAAATCTGTCTTGGAAATACAACCAGAATGCTCCTGAGAAGCAAGGATGGTGAGATGACATCTTACATTCTTTGGACATGTTGTCAGGAGGGATCAGTCCCTGGAGAAGGACATCATGCTTGGTAAAGTACAGAATCAGCAGAAAAGAGGAAGGCCATCAAAGAGATGGATTGACCCAGTGGCTGAAACAATGGGCTCAAGCACAAGAAAGATTGTGGGCAAGGCACAGGATCGGGCAGTGTTTTGTTCTGTGGTACATAGGGTCACTATGAGTCAGAACCAACGTGTTGGCACCTAACAACAACAAAAACAATGGGCAAAATGCTGAATGATGCAGGAGCATCAAAAGAAGATGTAAGGAATACACAGTCATTGTACGAAAAAGTATTGGTCAATGTTCAACTATTTCAGGAGGCAGCATATGATCAAGTACCAATGGTCAAGTCCAAGCCACACTGAAGGCACTGAAAGGAAACAAGACTCCAAGAATTGATAGAACACCAACTGAGATGTTTCAACAAATAAATGCAACATTGGAAGCGTTCACTTATCTATGCCTAGAAATTTTAGAGGACAGCTATCTGGCCAACTAGACAGAAAGAGATCCATATCTGAGCCCATTCCAAAAAAAAGGTGATCCAACAAAAACAGAAAGAGATCCATATCTGAGCCCATTCCAAAAAAAAGGTGATCCAACAGAATGCAGAAATATCATTAATATCATATGTAAGTAAAATTTTGCTGAAGATAATTCAAAAATGTTTGTAGCAGTACATTGACAGGAACTGCCAGTAATTCAAGTAGGATTCAGAAGAGGATGTGGAATGAGTGATATCATTGTTGATGTCAGATGGATATTGGCTGAAGGCAGAGTGTACCAGAAAAATGTTTATCTGAGTTTTATTGACTACACAAAGACATTCAACTGGGTGATCATAACAAATTATGGATAACATTGCAAAGAATGGGAATCCTTGAACACTTAATTAAAGCTCATGAGGAACCCGTAGTTGACCAAGAGGCAGTCATTCGAAAAAGGAATTTTTGTGGTTTAAAATCAGGAAAGCTGTGAGTCAGGGTTGTGTTATTTCACCATACTTATTCAACCTGTATGCTGAGCAAATAATCTGAGAAACTGGACAATGTGATGAAGAACTTAACATAAGGATTAGAAAAAGATTCATTAACACCCTGTGATATGCAGGTGGCACAGCCTTGCTTGCTGAAAGAGAAGAAGACTTGAAGCACATACTGATGAAGATCAAAGACTATAACCCTTCAGTATGGATTACATCTTAACATAAAGAAAACAAAAATCCTCACAACTGGATCAATAAGCAACATCATGATAAACAGAAAATACTGAAGTTGTCAAGGGTTTCATTTTACTTGGATCCACAACCAATGCCTGTGTAAGCAGGAGTCAAGAAATCAAACAACATAGTGCATTGGACAAATCTCCTGCAAAAATCTCTTTAAAGTGTTAAAAAGCAAAGATGTCCCTTTAAGTTACTAAGGTATGCCTAATCCAAACCATGGTGCTTTCGGTCACCTCACATGCATGGGAAAGCTAGGCAATGAATAAGAAAGACCAAAGGAAAATCAATGTCTTTGATTTATGGTGTTGGCAAAGAATATTGAATATACCATGGACTGCCAAAAGAACAAACAAATCTGTCTTAGAAGAAGTACAACCAGAATGTTACTTAAAACAAGGATGATGAGACTATGTTTCACATACTTTAGACGTGTTATCAGGGGGGATCAGTCCCTGGAGAAGGACATCATGCTTTGTAAAGTGGAGGGTCAGTGAAGAAGAGGAAGATCCTCAATGAGATAGATTGACACAGTGGCTTCAACAATGGTCTCAAGCATAGCAAAAATTGTGAGGATGGCACAGGACTGGGCAGTGCTTTATTCTGTTGTACACAGAATCTTTATGAGTCAGAGCTAAGTTGACAGCAGCTAACAATAACAACAGAGTCTTGGAAGAGGTCTCTGCATTTGAAAGGTTCTAAAGTTTAACTTCATTATCTTCATGGCAAATGCTAAATCAACCTCTGGCACCAGCACCATTTTCCTGGGTGATTTGGAAAGATGGAAACATTTCACAGAAGTTAATTGATGATGACTGATTACTTGGAGACTATGCTTTGAGAAAAGGCATAATCAAAGCTAAATATTAACTGAGATTAATAATTAAAGTCCTAAAGCAAGGTATAGACATTACTCTGAGATATCAACCAATGGGAACGGCATTGACAGATTATAACAAAAATCCAAAGGGGTAGGGGAGAAAATGGAAAACACAGAGAGGATCATTGAAGAATTGCTGACAAAAAAACTTTCCTAACATCGCGAAAGATGAAAAGCTGACCATCCATGAAGCTCAGTAAACCTCATATAGGATAGACCCCAAAAGAAAATCACCAAGGCATATCTTAATCACACTCTCTAAATCCAAAGAAAGGACCCTGAGAGCAGCTCAAGAAAAACAAAAGTCACATACAGAGGAGAAACAATAAGACTAAGTTCTGATTATTCAGCAGAAGGCAAGAAGGCAATAGGATGACATTTATAAAACCTTGAAGGAAAAAAAAATTGCCAACCAAGAATAATATATCCTGCAAAACTCTTGTTCAAATATGATGGTGAAACAAGGACATTTGCAGATAAACAGAAATTAAGGGAATATGTAAAAACTAAACGAAACTTACAAGAATTATTAAAGGGAGTCCTTCAGCCTGAAAAAAAACAGCATCAGACCACAGCCTGAATTGAGGATGCAAGATTTTACCAGCCAGATGCCAACCTAGGAAATAAATTCTCAAGGACTATCCCAAACCAAAAGAATTACAACAGGAAGCCAGAGAGGTTAAATTGTAAATGACAACAACGTCAGAAAAAATAAAAGAGGGAATAAAGGGTGTAGGTATAGATCTTTCAAATGGAGAGGAAGACAAAGCGATACTAAGTAATAATAGACTGGTTCAAACCTAGGAAGATAAGGATTAATTTAAAGGTAATCACAAAGAAAGTTAAAAGACCTACTTATCAAAATAAAGGAGAAAAACATGAAGTCTCAGTAAAAACAAAAGAAAGTTAAAAAACAAAAAACCACAAACAAAAGAAACCCAGCACAGGAAAGTAAGAGGAACAAAGAAAACATCAGCGCCACAAAAAAAAAAAAAAAGCACCACAAAATGACAGCAAAAAACTCATACCTATCAATAATTACACTGAATGTAAATGGTCTAAATGCAACCATAGTGACAGAATGGATAAAAAAAACAGGATCCATCAATATACTGTCTACAAGAGACACACCTTAGAAACAAAGACATAAATGTATTAAAAATCAAAGGACAGAAAAACTATATCACGTGAACAGCTAACAAAAAAGAGCTGGAGTGGCAATACTAATCTCAGATAAAATAGATACAAAAACAAAAATCCTCCATAAAAAAGCAAAGAAGGGCACCAATTAAAGGAACAATTCATCATGGAGGCATAACCATAGTAAACATCTACGCACCCAATGACAGGGCTACAAAATACATAAAACAAACTCTAACCTCACTGAAAAGAGAAATTGACAGTTCCACAATAATAGTAGGAGACTTCAATACACCACTGTCGGTAAAGGGTAGAAAATCTAGAAAGAAACTCAACAACCATACAGAAGAGATAAAGGGCACAATCAGCCAACCTGACTTCATAGACGTATATAGAACACTTCATCCAATAGCTGCAAAGTACACATTTTTTTTTCCAGAGCACATGGAACATTCTCCAGAAAAGACCACATTTTAGGCCACAGAGTAACCCTCAACAAAATCCAAAACAGTGAGATAATACAAAGTACCTTCCCTGATCACAACACCCTCAAGGTAGAAATTAATAACAAGAAGTTGTTGTTGTTCTCAGGTGCCGTCGAGTCAGTTCCGACTCATAGCAACCCTATGCGCAACAGAACGAAACAGTGCCTGGTCCTGCATCATCCTTACAATCGTTGTTATGCTTGAGCTCATTGTGCAGCCACTGTGTCAATCCACCTCATTGAGGGTCTTCCTCTTTTCCACTGACCCTGTACTCTGCCAAGCATGATGTCCTTCTCCAGGGACTGAGCCCTCCTGACAACATGTCCAAAGTTTGTAAGACACAGTCTCACCATCCTTGCCTTTAACGAGCATTCTGGCCTCACCTCTTCCAAGACAGATTTGCTTGTTCTTTTGGCACTCCATGGTATATTCAATATTCTTCGCCAACACCACAATTCAAAGGCGTCAACTCTTCTTCAGTCTTCCTTATTCATTGTCCAGCTTTCACATGCATATGATGTGATTGAAAATACCAAGCTTGGGTCAGGCGCACCTTAATCTTCAGGGTGACATCTTTGCTCTTCAACACTTTGAAGAGGTCCTTTGCAGCAGATTTGCCCAATGCAATGCGTCTTTTGATTTCTTGACTGCTGCTTCCATGGCTGTTGATTGTGGATCCAAGGAAAATGAAATCCTTGACAACTTCAATCTTTTCTCCATTTATCATGATGTTGCTCATTGGTCCAGTTGTGAGGATTTTGGTTTTCTTTATGTTGAGGTGTAATCCATACTGAAGGCTGTGGTCTTTGATCTTCATTAGTAAGTGCTTCAAGTCCTCTTCAGTTTCAGCAAGCAAGGTTGTGTCATCTGCATGATGCAGGTTGTTAATGAGTCTTTCTCCAATCCTGATGACCCGTTCTTCTTCATATGGTCCATCTTCTCATATTATTTGTTCAGCATACAGATTAAATAGGTATGGTGAAAGAATACAATCCTGACACACACCCTTCCTGACTTTAAACCAATCAGTATCCCCTTGTTCTGTCCGAACAACTGCCTCTTGATCTATGCAAATGTTCCTCATGAACACAATTAAGTGTTCAAAAATTCAAGCCTCGACTTACAATAGTGAAGGATTCCATGGGGAAAATATTAAATGACGCACGAAGCATCAAAAGAAGATGGAAGGAATACACAGAGTCGTTATATCAAAAAGAATTAGTCAATATTCAACCATTTCAAGAGGTGGCATATGATCAGGAACCGATGATACTGAAGGAAGGAGTCCAAACTGCTCTGAAGGCATTGGCAAAAAACAAGGCTCCAGGAATTGATGGAATATCAATGGAGATGTTTCAACAAACAGATGCAGCCCTGGAGGTGCTCACTCTTCTATGCCAAGAAATATGGAAGACAGCTTCCTGGCCAACTGACTGGAAGAGATACATATTTATGCCTATTCCCAAGAAAGGTGATCCAACCTAATGTGGAAATTATAGAACAATATCACTAATATCACACGCAAGCAAAATTTTGCCGCAGATCCCCATTCAAAAGCGGCTGCAGCAGTATATCGATAGGGAACTGTCAGAAATTCAGGCTGGTTTCAGAAGAGTATGTGGAACCAGGGATATCATTGCTGATGTCAGATGGATCCTGGCTGAAAGCAGAGAATACCAGAAGGACATTTACCTGTGTTTTATTGACTATGCAAAGGAATTCGACTGTGTGGATCATTAGAAACTATGGATAACACTGTGAAGAAGGGGAATTCCAGAACAACAAGAAGAGCAAGGAAAAAAAAAAAAAGGCAATTACATGAAAACCGAACAACACCCTGCTTAAAAACCACTGGATAATAGAAGAAATCAGAGATGGAGTCAAACATTCCTATAAGAAAGTAAGAATGAAAACACATAAAACGAAAACCTTTGGGACACAGCAAAGGCAGTCCTCAGAAGTCAATTTATAGCAATAGATGTACACATCAAAAAAGAAGAGAGGGGCAAAATCAAAACATTAGCTACACAACTTGAAAAAATAGAGAACTGCAAAAACAGCCCACAGCCACCAGAAGAAAGGAAATAATAAACATCAGAGCAGAAATAAATAGAGGATAGAAAAACAATAGAATCAACAAAGCCAAAAGTTGGTTCTTTTAAAGGATCAACAAAATCGACAAACCACAGGCCAAATTGACAAAAGAAAAACATGAGTGGATGCAAATAACCCAAATAAGAAATGAAATGGGGGACATTATAACAGACCCAACCTAAATAAAAAGGATCATAACAGAGTATTATGAAAAGCTATGCTCCAACAAATTTGAAAACCTAAAGGAAATGAGTAAATTTCTAGGAACAGACTACCTACCCAAACTAACACAAAATGATGTTGAAAATCTGAACAGACCCAGAACAAGAGAAGAGATTGAAAAGGTAATAAAAAAAAAACTTCCAACAATAAAAAAAAAAGCCCTGGCCCAGGTGGTTTCACTGGAGAATGCTACCAAACATTCAGAGAAGAGCTTATACCAGTACTACTCAAACTATTTCGGAACATAAAAAAGGAAGTGACACTTCTGAATTCATTCCATGAAGCCAGCACAACCCTGGCACCAAAACCAGGCAAAGACACCACAAAAAAGAAAATTACAAACCAATATCTCTCATGAATATAGATGCAAAAATTCCCAACAAATTATAGCAAATAAGTTTCCGCATCAGATAAAAAATATATATATACCACAACCAAGTAGGATTCATACCAGGTTTTCAAGGATGGTTCAACATTAGAAAACCAATCAACGTAATCCACCACATAAATAAAAGCAAGGAATCACACAATCATCTCAACTGAAGCAGAAAAGGCTTTTGTCAAGTTCCAGCACCCATTTCTGATAAAAAAAAACTATCAATAAAATAGGTATATAAGGGAAATTCCTCAACATGATAAAGGGCGTCTATGCAAAACCAATGGCCAACGTCATTCTTAATGGAAATTGAAAACATTGCTTTTGAGAAGAGGAACAAGACAAGGATGCCCTTTATCACAACTCCTATTTATAATTGTGCTGGAAGTCCTACATAGAGCACTAGGCAAGTAAAAGAAATAAAAGGCATTCAAGTTGGTAATGAAGAAGTTAAACTGTCTCTCTTGGTGGACAATATGATACTATACATAGAAAACCCAAAGGACTCCATGAGAAAACTACTGGAACTAATAGAAAGTTTCAGCAGAGTAGTAGGATATAAGATAAACATACAAAAATCATTTGGATTCTTGCACACCAATAAAGAGAATGATGAAAAGCGAATCAGGAAAACAATATCATTTATATATAGCACCTAAAAAAAATGAAATACTTAGGAATAAATGTAACCAGGGATGTAGAAGACCTATACAAAGAAAACAACAAAACACTACTGCAAGAAACCAAAAGACATCTACGTAAACGGAAAAACATACCATGTTCATGGATAGGTAGACTCAACATTGTGAAAATGACAATTCTACTCAAAGCAATTTACAAATACAATGCAATACTGATCCAAATACCAACAACATTCTTTAAAGAGCTGGGAAAATTAATCATTAACTTTATATGGAAAGGGAAGAAGTCAGATAAGTAAAGCACTGTTGGAGCAGAAGAATAGGGGAACTTGCACTACTCAACCTGAGAATCTACTGTACAGCTAAGGTAGTCAAAACAGCCTGGTACTGGCACAACGACAGATACATTGATCAATGGAATAGAATTGAGAATCCAAATGTAAATCCATACACCTACAGTGACCTGCTGTTCGACAAGGGCCTAAAGTCTATCAAATGGGGAAAAGACAGTCTTTTGAACAAATGGTGCTGACAAAACTGGATGTCCATCTGTGAAAAAATGAAACAAGATCCATAGTTCACACCATATACAAAAACTAATTCAAAATGGATCAAAGACCCAAATATAATGCCAAAAACTATAAAGTTTATAAAAGAAAAAAATAGGACCAACACTAGAGGCCCTAATACATGGCATTAATAGGGTACAAACCATAACCAACAACACACAAACTCCAGAAGATAAGCTAGATAACCAAGATCTTCTAAAAATTAAATGCTTATGCTCATCAAAAGATTTCACTAAGAGAATAAAAAGAGAACCTACAAAATGGGAAAAAATTTTTGCCTATTAAAAATCAGACTAAGGTCTAATGTCTAAAATTTACAAGAAAATCCAACACCTCTACAACATAAAGACAAATAATCCAATTAAAAAATGGGCAAAGAAAATGAACAGGCATTTCACCAAAGAAGACATTCAAGTGGCCAACAGACACATGAGGAAATGCTCGCAATCACTAGCCATTAGAAAAATGCAAATCAAAACTGTGATGAGATATTTTCTCACTCCAGCATTACTGGCACAAAAAAAAAAACAGGAAGTAACAAATTTTGGAGAGGCTGCGGAGGGATCGGAACCTTATGCATTTGCTGATGGGAATGCAAAATGATACATTTTGGAAAAGAATATGGCACTCCCTTAGAAAGCTAGAAATAGAAATACCACATGATTCAGCAATCCAACTCCTAGGTATACACCCAAGAGAAATAAGAGTCGTCACATGAGTAGGCATATGCACACTCATGTTAATTGCAGTATTATCCACAATAGCAAAAAGATGGAAACAACCTAGATGTCCATCAACAGATGAATGGATAAACAAACTATGGTATATGCACACAATGGAGTACTATGCAACTATAAGAACAATGATGAATCTGCAAAGTATCTCATAACATGAATGAATCTGGAGGGCATTATGCTGAGTGATGTAAGTCCATCATGAAAAGAGAAACATTGTATGAGACCACTACCGTAAAAACTCATGAAAAGGTTTACACACAAAAAAGAAACCATCTTTGATGGTTAGGTGGGAGGGGAGGGGTAGGCAGGGAAAAGCACTAAATATACAGTAGATAAGTGGTAACTTTGGTGAAGGACAGGACAGTACACACACACTGGGGAAGGCAGCACAACTTGTACAAGGCAAGGTCATAGAAGCTCCACAGACACATCCAAATGCCCTGAGGGACTAAATTGCTAGACTGAGGGCTCAGGATCATGGTCTCAGGGAACATCTAGCTCAATTGACATAATATATTTTATAAAGAAAACGTTCTACATTCTACTTTGGTGAGTAGCATCTGGGGTCTTAAAAGCCTGTGAGAGGCCATCTAAGATACTCCACTAGTCTCGCCCCTTAGGGAGCAAGGAAGAATGTAGAAGACTAAAGATACAAGGGAAAGATTAGTCCAGAGGACTAATGGACCACATCTACCAAGGCCTTCACCAGACTGGCTCCACTACAACTAGATGGTGCCTGGCTACCACCACTGACTGCTCTGACAGGGATCACAATAGAGGTGGAGACAATGTAGAAAACAAAATTCTAACTCACAAAAAAAGTCTAGACTTACTGGCTTGACAGAGACTGGAGAAACCCCAACAGTATAGCCCCTGGACACCCTTTTAACTCAGTAATGAAGTCACTCCCAAGGTCCACCCTTCAGCCAAAGATTAGACAGACCCATAAAACAAAACCAGACTAAAGGCTCACACCAGCCCAGGGGCAAGGACAAGAAGGCAGGAGGAGACAGAAAAGCTGGTAATAGGGAACCCAAGGTCAGGAAGGGAGAGTGTTGACATATGGGGTTGTTAACCAGTGTAGTAAAACAGTATGTGTACTATTTAGTGAGAAACTCGTTTGTTCTCTAAATCTTCATCTAAAGTACAACAACAGCAAACAAAAATCCAGAAGGGGTGTTGAATTATTCCTTTAGATCTTCCAGTTTCTTATTGATGAGAAATTTTATTTTATAGTCAGAACCCATGCGGGAGAAAGATGTGGAAGTCTGCTTCAGTAAAGATTTATAGCCTTGGAAACCCTATGGGGGCAGGTCTACTGTGTCCTATAGGAATGGTATGAGTCAGAATTGACTCAATGACGGGGAGTAGAACCTGATGTGTTCTTCATAACTTGTTAAATATAAGAACTTGTTTTAAGACGTGTAATTCTTATCCTGTAGTATAGATTTCAGTCATTCTCAATGCCTGCTGTTGTCTTTGTAAACCCTTGATGCATGTAACTGAGCTGCACGGTCACTAAACCAAAGCAATTGCCATTAAGTAGATTCTGGATTCCAACTCATGGGGACCCCATGTGTATCAGAGTAGAGCTGCTCTTCAATGGGTTTTCAAGGCTGTGAGCATTCCAAAACAGATTGCCAGGCTTTTCTTCCAAGGCACCTCTGGGTGGGTTCAAACCACCAACCTTTTTGTCAGTGGTCAAGCACTTAACCATTTACACCACCCAGGGACTCCTGTTTGGACACTCCAAAAAAAAAGCAACAAAAAAAACCACTGCCATCCAGTCAATACTGACTTACCCAGACCCCCAGGACAAAGTAAAACTGTCCCATAAGGTTTTCAATGCTGTAAATCTTTATGGAAGCAGACTGTCACATCTTTCTCCTATGGCTATTATTGTACCAATTTTGGTGTCTAAGTTGGGCTAAAATGGGTTAAATAGCCCTCATATAGAGTTCTGCCACAACAAGGCTTATTGACTGAGTATGTTACAGGTTAAAAAAGAAGAAAACGCACCGAAGGCTGAAACAATCACCCATATTATAAATACACTATTTACAATAACTAAACCTACGCAGTCTGTGCTGAAAACTTAAATTCTAAATTATCGTGGCTTTCGGGATGCGACAGAGAAACTGGAACAAATGAAGAAAAGGATAATAGATTCCTGCACCTGATGGGAGTACTGTCTGACAAAATTTAACCAAGATTTAAAATACCAGTTACTAGATCCATGACTACTTGCTGTGAAATAGATCTCTTTTCTAATATAAAGAAGATCTACAGAAACACTGTAAATCACTGTAAGAAAAAGAGATTTCCTTATTGAATAAAACTCAATGTGAGGCATGAGGAGTGTCATCAAATCAAGATCCCGAATCTGATTATAGAAAAATAAAACACAAATAGCCAGGACAGCATTCTAGGGCATAGCCCTTTGCTTCTGAAATGCTCATCCCAAGTTATGGAAGGAATCAGGTTTATTTTATACATTTCTCTATTCCTTAAATGTACAATTAATGATTCAGTGGAGAAATCTAGGGCTGAAAATTCTAAAAGAGGCCTCCTAATTTATTTTTTCTTTGGAATAAAAAATATATCTAATCCTAGATAGAAAGGGTATTTCCCATTTTTAGAGATTTCTAGAAAAGAAGGTTCAAAAGCGTGCCTAGACTGAAGGCCAATGTTTAAATTGTTTTCGTCAGATAAATTCATCCATCTAACCTTTTTTTTTTTTTTTTTTCCCCAGACGAATGCTGGAAGAGCAAACTGAACAATCATCCATTCTTGCCTTTAGATGTTGCTGTGGGTGTCAGATTCCAATACATGGAATCCCCAAACTTTAGAGGATAATCATCAAACTCTCTGATTGTTCTCCTTAAACTCCCTCTCTCTTGACTTGAGGTGAAGGGGGAAGCACCTCTCCTTCACCTTAGTGAATGGATGGTGCTCACAACAAACCAATTGCCTATAAACATTTCTCTATAATCTCCAATAACACAACCTTCCTTTGGGTTTTGGAAACCTGGTGGTGTAGTGGTTAAATGCTACGGCTGCTAACCAAAGGGTCAGCAGTTCAAATCCACCAGGCGCTCCTTGGAAACTCTAAGGGGCAGTTCTACTCTGTCATGTAGGGTCGCTATGAGTCGAAATCGACTTGACGGCACTGGATTTTTGGGTTTTTTGGGTTTTGGGTTAAGAATCTTCTGATTTCTGATCACTTCCCTTGAAGATCCCACATCATGGTTTCTCATCTCACATCAGGATATGGCATCTATTTCCATCGTATTATCCTGTACGCTGAGATGAAATTGTCCCCCTATGCAGATTTTGAAATTTGTCAGCAAATACTAGAGTCATTTTGGGCTGGAACTAGGTAGGCGAAGAAGTTAAGCAACAGCTTTCCAGAATTTAAAACTTAAGGGGAAGTAAGACACATCTTAACTCAAATTTTAATCACAAAACTTTAAATTCATTTGAACATCATCCTTATCACTTGGGATTCAAAGCTACCTGAAGGACTATAAACAAAACGTAATGAATGCCAGCAAGGAGGTGTCATAAACGTTGAGAGGACTCCTGGTGGGATGCTGCAGGAAGCAGCTGCCCTACAATGTCTCTCCTTATTTAACAGCTTCATTCATAAGCCAGAATAGGGAACAGACAGTGCACTGATGAAATTCACAGATGGTAGTCATTTGGGAGATATTATGAATACCAAGGATATCAGGGAAATGATACAAAAGGACCTGGAGAAGGAATAACAATGAGACTTGACTTTGAAAATGCAAAGCAATGTGTCTGAGTATAAAAAAAGAAATCTTCAACATTTAAATAGAGGGGAGAAAACTGGTAGTCAGTGTTGAAAGTGACATCAAGTAAGGTAACAGAGTTAAATTTAAGATGGGCCTTTTGAAATAAAGCAGTAAAATTATTAATGTATTGCTTAGTCTTCCTTGATCACAGAAGGCTGAGGTAGGTATCCTTAAAATGTACTCCGGTATCTTTAACTTACCACATTGTTTTTTCCTTTTTTAATTACATTTTGATTTGTCTCTCTCTCCCTCAGAACCTAAATTTCTTGAAAGCAGGAACTGGGTCATCTTCACTGTTGTTAAACTTGGGCCCACCTGAATGACTTGCGTGTAGTAGTAGGTATTAGATATATATTTCTTGAAGGTAAAAAAGAAAACACTTAAAACAGCATTTCTTTTTATAGGATGTGATGGTAAAATGTTACCAGTTAATGTTTTGATTTCTATAGTCCATACCTAAAGAAAACTAACTTGACAATTAACAACAACAACATATCTAAAGAAAGAAAGAGGGTTACAGAGAAGTTGATAATAATGATAATAATACCACCCTTCATTTGTATAATCCTTTCATAATTACTTCTTGAAAAAAAATGAGACTTTAACTCTGATATTCAAAAGGGACCACATCAAACTGAACCAAATCCATTGCCATTGAGTAAATTCTGACTCATAGCTATACTATAGGACAGAGTACAACTGCCCCACAGGATTTCCAAGGCTGTAAATATTTTTTTAAGTAATTTTATTTATTTTGTTGCTGTTGAGAATATGCATGGCAAAACACACACCAATTCAGCAGTTTCCACATGTACCATTTAGTGACATTGATTACATTCTTCAAGTTGTGCAACCATTCTCATTCTCCTTTTCTGAGTTCTTCCTTCTCCATTAACATAAATTCACTGCACCCTAAGGTTTCTATTTAATCTTTCTAGTTGCTGTTATCAATTTGATCCCACATAGATAGTCCTTAAAAGAGCATAATGCCCTAGGCACAAATTTTTTAACAGTTAAGCTAAGCTATTGTTTGGTTTTAAGATTTCAGGGGATATTTTTGGTGTAAGCATTAAAGATTATCTCAGGGCAATAGTTTCAGGGGCCCATTCAACATTCATGGCTCTACAAAGTCTGGAGTCCATGAGAACTTGAAATTCTATTCTGTATTTTCCCACTTTTGATCACAATTTTTCTATGGAATCTTTGATCAAAACGTTCAGCAATGGTTGCCAGGCACCTTCTAATTCTGGTCTCATGGCAAAAGAGGCAGTTAGTTGCTAATGAAGGGAAATTAACCATACATTCCACATTCTCTTATTCCTGACTTCTTCCTCTGTTGTTCCAGGTGAACAGAGACCAATTGTTGTGCCTTGGATGGCCTCTCTTGCAAGCTTTTAAGAACCCCCAGGCACTACGCAACAAACTAGGAGGTAGAACAGAAGCAGTAAGCATGTTATTAGGCCAATTAACTGAGACAGTCCATGAAACCATGCTCTTGGACCTCAAAACCGAGAAACTAAATCTCATGATGTTTTAGATTGTACCTAAGGAGCCTCAGCAGTTACTCTTTTTGTTGTTGTTGTTGTTGGTTCAACAAATGGATGCAGTGATGCAAGTGCTCACTCGTCTCTGCCAAGAAATTTGGAAGACAGCTACCTGGCCAACCGACTGGAAGACATCTATATTTGTGCCCATTCCAAAGAAACATAACCCAACAGAATATGGAAATTATTGAACAATATTGTTAATGTCACACACAAGTTAAAATTTTGCAGAAGAGAATTCAAAAACAATTGCAGCAATAAATCAACAGGGAACTGCCAGAAGTTCAAGCTGGATTCAGAAGAGGACATGGAATGAGGGATATCATTGTTGATGTCAGGTGGATCTTGGCTGAAAGCAGACTGCATCAGAAAGATGTTTACCTGTGTTTTATTGACTATTTGAAGGCATTCAAATGTGTGGATCATAACAAATTATGGATAACATTGTGAAGAATTTTAGAATACTTAACTGTGCTCATGAGGAAGCTGTACATAGATCAAGAGGCAGTTGTTTGAACAGAACAAGGGATTACTCCATGGCTTAAAATCAGAAAAGGTGTGCATCAGTGTTGTACCCTTTCGCCATACTTATTCAATCTGTATGCTGAGCAAATAATCTGAGAAGGTCGATTATATGAAGAAGAACATGGCATCAGGATTGGTGGAAGACTGATTAACAATCTGCAATATGCAGGTGACACAACATACACAACATCGTTTGCTGAAAGTAAAGAGGACTTGAAGCACTTACTGTTGAAGAACAAAGACTACAGACTTCAGTATGGATTAAGCCTCAACATAAAGAAAACAAAAATCTTCACAACTGGACCAATAAGCAACATCATAATAAACAAAGAAAAGATTGAAGTTGCCAAGGATTTTATTTTACCTGGATCCCCAATCAACACCCAAGGAAGCAGCAGTCAAGAAATCAAACGATGTATTGCATTGGGCAAATCTGCTGTAAAAACCTCTTTCAAGTGTTTAAAAGCAAAAATGTCACTTTGAGTACTAAGGTGCATCTGGCCTAAGCCATGGTATTTTCAATCATCTTGTATGAATGTGGAAGCTGGACAATAAATAAGGAAGATCGAAGAAGAATTGATGCGTTTAAATTATGGTGTTGGTGAAGAATTTTGAATATACTGTGGACTGCCAGAAGAATGAACAAATATGTCTCAGAAGAATGACAACCAGAATGTTCTTTAGGAGCGAAGGTGGTGAGACTTTGTCTCACATACATTAGACAGGTTATCAGGAGGGACCAGTCCCTGGAGAACGACATCATGCTCAGTAAAGAAGAGAGTCAGTGAAAAAGAAGACCCTCAATGAAATGGATTGATACTGTGGCTGCAACAATGAGTTCAAACACAGGAACGATTGTGAGGATGGAGCAGGATGAGGCAGTGTTTCCTTCTGTTGTTCACAGGGCTGCAACTGGTTGGAACTGACTGGACAGCACCTAACAACAACACAACATATTGACAGCAATTGCAATTATCAGTTGTGCAACCCTACCCTTAATTAATGTGATATTTCTATCATCATTAATCCCCCCTTTCTCGTCCTTCTTGCCCCTGGTAATCACTAGTAAGTTTTGTTATCCATATATTTACCTTTTCTTGTCTTTTTACCTGAGGTCATATTATATTTGTCCTTTTGTGATGGTCTTGTTTCACTCCAACCATATTGTAGCATGTTACCAAACTTAATTTCTTCTACTGGCTGAGTAGTATTCAATTTTATAAAATGTGATAAAAAAAAAAAGAAAAATTTTCTTTTTTTTACCACATTTTATCTATTCATCTGTTGATGGGCATTTGGGTTGCCTCCACCTTTTGGCTATTATGAATAGTGCTGCAATGAACATTGGTGTACAAGTCTCCAAGGATGTAAATCTTTATGGAAGCAGCCTGCCACATCTTTCTCTCATGGAGTGGCTGCTGGGATCAAACCACTAACCTCTCCGTTAGCAGCCTCATGCTTAACCGCAGTGTCATCAGGGCTCCTTTCAAAAGGGACAGAGAGGATGAATTCTTCACTATGGAGATAAAGCATTTGAGAATTGTAGATGCTCTTTCTTATTTGGAGAATATATTTAGGTCAGTTTGAACATTGCGTTTGACATGCAAATCATGTTAGCATAGAGTATAGTGGTATAGAAGTGCAACTAGAGTGCTTCTTGGAAGCAAGGATGGTGAGGCTTCATCTCATTTACTTTGAACATGCTATCAGGAGGGATCAGTCCCTGTAGAAAGGCATCAAGCTTGGTAAGGTAATGGGTCAGCAAAAAAAGAGGAAGAACCTCAACAAGATGGATTGGTACAGTGGCTGCAACCGTGGGCTCAAACATAGCAAGGGTTGTGAGGATGGTGCAGGACCAGACAGTGTTTTGTTCTGTTGTACATAGGGTCCTATGGGTTGGAACTGACTCAATGGCATGTAACAACAACAACATAGTAGGATACAGCAGAGTGTGATAGTTTATAATAGCAGCTCTCTGAGTATGGTTTGGCAATCCCTAGGGGTCCCCACTGGCTGGTACAAATGGTTAACATGGGAGACTGCTAACCTAAAGGTTGGCAGTTTGAGCCCACCCAGAGGCATCTCAGAAGAAAGACTTGGCAATCTACTTCCAAAAAATTAGCTACTTAAAACCTTAAGGAGCACGGTTCTACTTTAACGTGTATGTGATCATCATGAGTCGTAATTGACTTGATGACAACTGGTACTGGTAAGAGTCTCCAAAACTCTTTCAGGGGGTGCTCAAGGTAAGGGTGTTTTTATAATTATAATAAGATGTTATTTGCCTTTTTTACTCTCATTCCCTTTTGAATGTACAGTGGAGTTTTCTAGAGGCTACATAATATGCAATGATGCCATCACCCTAATGACAAGGGAATGATTGCTTGTATTTTTTTGTGCTTTAAATTTTTTCAGCTTTAATTTCTAATACAATAAATATTAAGGATATGACACACACATATCTGAGTAACATAAAGCAGCTCTGATAGCAAAATGTTTGAAAATTGCTGGTTTAAAATTTCTACTTTGGAGCCAAACAGATGTAGGTTTAACTCTCCACTTCATTGACTTCTCAGTTATTTATCCTTCCTAAGAGTCAGTGTCCTGGGCTTAACAGTGACATTTACCTCATTGGGCTGTAAGAACTAAATAAGAAAATATGTGCAAAGAACATAGCTCAGTGCTGAGCACACAGGGAAGTCTTAATAAGTGGTCTATCATCATTGTAAATGCATTTTTGGAAGCCAGGTTTCCTTTGCAATACACCATCTGTCCTCCAAGGAGAGTAGAGGAGAGAAGATGAGAAGGATGAGCCTTCTCCCTTGAAATCAATGAGAAATTGATGATTCTGGTGCTTCTGACTTCTGGAAGCCATGGGTTCATTAATTTCCAACTTACCTCTAGAGCCTCCTGTGTGTAAGTTAGGACATGAAACAGATGATTCCCCCAACCGCTGGTAGTTAGAGCTAGAAAGGTCATTAATTTCAAGCACAAGGATCAAAGGGGCTCTATGATTCTTAGCAACGGCCTCTAGAGAGAGACACATCCTTGAATTGACAACAGTCCCATATGGAGAGTGTTAAGGGCCACACTCTTTTTTAGAGAAAGCTGGTCCTCAAGTACTGCTGCATTCAAAACAATAACACTAATGAAAATATAAATCACAATGGTAATCAAATTTACATTTTTCTAACACTTTCCAATTAACACTTTCATATGCATAAATCTACATCAGGATTAGAAAGACCTTGGTGTTTATCTAACTTAAGTCTCTAATATAGAGATGAAGAAAATGAGACAGAAAATTCAAGTGATTTGTCCTAGATTATACATAAATAATGGAAGATCCAATACCTTATTAAAACTCTTGATAATTTGATGATGTGCACAGAGTAGATAATATTTATTAACCCATTTTGCAGACAAAATAACTGAGACTTAGTGAGGTTTAACTGTTTCCCCAGGGTTACCTATTAAGTAGGTAAAACAACCAGGAAATAGGGCCAGGTCATCTGAGAAGACTTCAACATTTTACCTACAGAAAAACTGTTATATTTTCGGAACTCCCTTACTTCCCATAAATACAACTATGAGGGCTTATGATTCAGGAAGCACTGGTAGTAGCACATCTGTCCTTCCACCTCTTCCCTTATCTAAAATATTATTCCTGCTATGTCCTTACATGGTTTTGTACTGTCTCAAGAGTTCCCAGAGTGTCAATGAGTAGTAATCTGAGTATTGGGAAGAATGAGTACATCTGTGAGAGATACAAGTACCCATGAAGAACTGGTCTTCCCCAGGCAAAGTTGATATCTCTGATACAAGAAGCACCAAAGGTCCCCTTGCTCAGAATTTTGTCCTCTACCATTTCACTGCTATAGTAGAAACCACTCCCAAGACTCATTCTTTCACCTTAGAATTTCTAAGCCTTCTATTAAAATATGAATGCCATTTTGGCAGGGTGATATATTCCCTTTATTATACATCAAAGAGGCTTTTTGTATTCATATGGATTAGTTCTGTACTGACCTCAAGAAGGAATAGGTAACTATGGAAAGAGTTATATAATGGTGGTCAGAAGAAGGGCACTGGGTACCAAGGAGAGTTGCACTGTAGTTCTCTCTGCTCTGATCTATTTAGAGAAATTCTTCTTTGATCTCTAAAACTATAAAAGCTGGCTTGTCTATGTCCATTTCCACAGCAATTCCCAAGACCTTTTTGTCACCAATCTTCTAGTCTTGTTGCTTCCAATTTCTTAACCAACCAGCCAATTTTTTTGTGCTGCTCAGAAGTTAGTGTATACCCCATCGCCTCTCCTCCATACCAAGTGTGTGACCAAACGTAGTATACTACCTGCAGCTTTATCCACTGGGACTGCTCCAGGCTTACCCCTGGGGTGGCTGTCATGCATAAGCAATCTATTTTCTTATACACAAATATATCCTGCTGAAACATTTGTGAGCCATGCCCTAATTCCATAGCTGTAGGAATGACAGAGGGATTGCTGAAGCCCAGTACTTGCTGAGGCAACTGGGATACAGGTAGACATAAGTGAATTTGAATGGGTGCATAAATTGGGTACATAAAATAAAATAGCATTTTATGGTCAGAAAATTATTTAACCACAAACCCGTGTCATGCAAGTTCTATTAATATCTTGTTGTTGTTGTTCGTGGCCATTGAGTCAATTCCAATTCATGACAACCCCATGTGTGCAGAGCAGAACTGCTCCATAGGGTTTTCAAGGCTGTGACTTCAGAAGCAGATCACTAGGTCTGTTTTCCAAGGTGCTTTTTCTGGGCGGATTTGAACCACAAGCCTTTTGGCTAGTAGTCAAGCACTTAACTGTTTGTTCACCCAGGGACTCAGAATTCTGTAGAACACATTTTGGGATGCACTGCTGTAAGTGTATTTCTGTTTTGGAGTACAGGCAGGCCCTGACTTACAAAGTATTTGAGTTATGATGAACCACACTTATGACAGTTTGGTTTTTTTTGGTACAACTTATCGTTAGTAATATGTACTACCTACAATGTTGTGGTGTGTAATTTGCTGATGTTATCATTCTCAGATATTCACTTACAGTTGTTCAAAGATTGAATTTATAAAGATACTGATAATAAAAGACAATAATGAAAACTTAAAAAAAAAAAAAGGTGTTCAACTTACATCAGAAACAACTCACAGCAGCGACGTTGGAACAAAACCCTGTTGTAAGTTGGGGACTATCTGTACTGAACAAGTTCGAACTAGATGAATTAGTAAATATTTTCTTAATATCGTGAAAGATCTTCACTCTTATGTACAACCCCTAATTATGAGACTTAGAGCATCGGAGAAATATTCATGGACACAGAGCTTTAGTTCAATGCCTTTCTCTCTCTGCCTCTTATAAACTATCTGGGCTTGAGTAAGTTAGTCAACCCTCTGAGTTTCAGTTTCCTCATCTCCAAAGCATGAATGATAAAAGCTTTCTCACAGGATTTTTGTCATCAGCTTAATAAATGGCCACTTTTATCTTTATCATGATTACCAGTTAAGCAGTTCCTAATCTATTAGTCAAGATAGGATTGGTTATGTTCCAATAACATATTAACCACAAAATCCCATGGCTTAGTACAACAAAATGTTGGTTTTTCACTCATACTATACGTTCATTGTGTGTTGCTGAGGGCCACACTCAGGAGCCCATATGACAGTCTCCCCATATGGTAACCAAACTCTCTGGAACATGTGGCTCTCTCAGTCACCCCCAAACGAAAACCAAGCCCACTTCGGTCAAGTCAGTTCTGACTCAGAGCGACCCCGTAGACCAGAATGGAACTGCTTCATGGGGTTTCCAAGGCTGTAAATCTTTACAGAAGCAGGCTGTCACAGCTTTCCCCTGCAGAGCAGCTGGTGAGTTTGAACTACTGACTCTCGGTTAGCAGCTGAGTGTGTAACCACTGTACCACCAAGAGCTGCTTTCTAAGTCACCCCAGCAAGGGAAAAATGTTCTGGAGAGTCTTGCACAAGCAATGATAATCTTTGGCCCAGAAATGACACATCACCTCAGCTCGTAGCTGCTGTCTAGAACTATTCACATGGATTCACCTAACTGCATAATGCCTGGACATAAGGAAGCTCATTGTATGTATGCTGAACAATTAAATGAAGGAATTAGCCAGTAAATAAAAGTTGATGTTGCTGTTAGCTGCCATTGAGTCAGCTCCAACTCATGATGACCTTATGTATAACAGAACAAATGGGCCACTTTCATGATCATTGGTATATTTGAGTCTATCATTGCAGCTATTAAATAAATGTTTCAACAACTAACATACATAGCACAGTTTCTATTTGTCCATAACTGTGCCTTGTACACATTTTTCTTGTTTAACAACTTAATGGACACAAGTAGGAATAAGGTTGGCTGTGGATACTGTTATAAATACAGTTTTATGTTCTATGAACTTAGAAAAATTTGAAATCATTTTGTTCTCTTTCTTTGCAGCACCAGTTTAGGGAGGATCACACAGAAGCCCTGAAGTCCTGCATTCAGTTTGCCTCGTTTAAAAACTATTTAGGGGAATTTGACAATGACATTAGGTGTCTCCATCATGGCTTCATGGATCAGTTAATGTGAGCTTGCTTTCAAGTCTGAGTCTAAAAGTCCAGGTGCGTCTTAACTCTGAATGCTTTGAAGTTTACCCATCCTCATTTAATGTGATAATGTCATTTGTATGTTCAGAATCCATTTGAGGGGCAGTAAAGGGAAAATGGCCCGCAGAAGAAAAGATGAACTGCTCTCAGGGGTGAAATCTATCTTACGCATGCATTTATCTTGGCCAGACACTGTTGTTTAAACTAAAAATAATCATAGCCAGTTCTGTGACATTAACCTGCTTAGTTACTCCTGCATAAAACCAGGAATGGAAATGAGGGCAAAGGGTAGCAGTGAGTACGAGGATTATTTTATTTCTATGCTAACACTGTTTCATCCTGCCTGTAGGAAAATGGTGCCTACGCATTAGAAGCTCATGTTGATTTCCCAAGTTATAATTAATATACTTGGGCTGTTGTTACATATAAAAGATTAGAATGCTGAACACTCTACTCCCTCTAACAAAGCAGCCAGATTACCACTTAATGCTCAGAAAAGACTTTGTCATCACCGTAAGCTCCATGGCATTATTCAGAAGGCACTGCTTACCTATTTTATTTTCCTTGTCCTTCCCCATATCCTAAATAGGTAAAAAGGTATACACATTAACAGGCTTAATATATTCCCCCGCTACCCAAAAAGATGTGAATAATGCCATCTATGATGGAAAAAAAGCAAAAAACAAAAGAAAAGATAACTCATTCAGAAAAAGGGGAGGGGGTAACTAAGCATGAGGCTGGAGGGAAAAAACAGAGAAGGCTAAAAAATAGAATTTACATAATGAGCAAAGAAAAAAGGTTAAAGTCTTTTTTTCTTCATATGCTGGCTCTTCTTTAGAATGCCTCAAGGATTAGAATAGACATTAGTCACACTAATATAAAATATGAAGAAAGCAACCTTGGGATATTCTTTCTTTTTATTTCTCAATATACAAGCAATTATTTCTTTTCTATGGGGGAAAATCATTAGTGGAGGAGCACAGGGGGGAAAAAAAAAAAACACCCTGAGGAATTAATGTCTCACACTCCCAACACTGGGAATAGCTGTTTGTTATCCCGAAGCAATTCTGTCAGGTAGTGTTAAAATCTTTTGAATTCTTCCTTACCTAGTTTCTTACTTCAAACAAGAAGCAGTTGCCTATAACAAAATGACAGTTATCAGAATCTAAACAAAATGCAAGTTGTTTGCACAACAGTCAATCTGTTTGCAATAGACAAAAAGGAAGCTGAAACGTCTCAAATAGTGATTCGTGCAGTAAATGACTCAGGTATTTCCCTGCCCCCTCACAGGGATTCATGAGTTATCACTGTGATTTTGCTATTGGGTCAGATTTTAATATTGGGTCAGGAACGCATTTCTTAGCTTCTCTGATGGACTCAGATGCCCCTTTATGTGCTCTCATGGAACCAGGTACCTTGCCTTTGTAATACTAACTGCAACTGGAATTTTACACTTATATGACTATCTTAGTAATATTTGTCCTTCCTATTCATTTGGCTCGCTGAGGACAGGAGCCATGCCATTTCTGCGTTCACCATATGTATACTCATCTTCTAGTACAAGGCCTGATGTGTGGCAGACATACACTCAATATATGTCGAATAGATGGATCAACGAAAAAAGAGAAAACTATTCATCCAAGTTAAATTCTGATACGCTGACTCCCTGTAACCAACTCTTCACCTTTCTTACTTCTGTTCACCAAACCCTTATCTATGTGCTCTTTCCCTAGGGAATCTCTCTTAAGTAGCTTATTTTTAATATACGTAAACTTTATTTTTTAGAACAGTTTTAGATTTACAAAAACATGTGAAGATAGTACATAAAGTTGCCATATATCCCCAAACCCAGTTTCTCCCATTATTATTATCTTACATTAGTACATTTGTCACAATTAATAAAACAATATTGATACACTATTATTAACTAAAGTTCATATTTTATTCAGAATTTCTTAGTTTTACCCAATGTTCTTTTGGTGTTCCAGGATGCCATCCAAGATATCTCATTGCCTTTAGCCACGATGTCTTCTTAAGCTTCTCTTGGATGTGACAGTTTCTCAGGCTTTCCTTATGTTCAATGACCTCGACATTTTGAGGAGTGCTGGTCAAGTATTTTGTAGAATGTACCTCTATTGGGATTTGTCTAATGTGTTCCTCAGGATTAGACAGGGTCTATGGATTATGGCAAGGAAGATCACAGAGATGAAGTGTTATTTTCATCATATCATGTTAGGGTATATTAGTATAAACATGACATCACTGCTGGTGTTGGACTAAATCACCTAGCTGACCTAGCATTTGTCAGGTTTCTGCACTGTGCATAGCCAGAATTAAGGAAGAGGGTGTTATACTCCACATCCCTGAGGGCAGAATATCTACATAAATTATTTGGAATTTAATCACTTATATAATGGATATTTATTTCATATTTTGAGTTACAATCCAATACTGCTTCATTCATTTTGTTGCTCAAGTTGTCCCAACTTTGGCCATTAGGAGCTCTTTTGGTTTGCTCCTGTGTTCCTTTGACCTACCCCATCATTGTATGTTCTGTGTGTGCATGTGTGTGTGTGTTTAGCACTTCTCTACACTACAGGATGCTCCAGGTTCATCTTGTATACTTCCTGCGCAGTCCTAAAATCAGCCATTTCAGCCATTTCTCCAAGAAGTGCTTGTTTCTTGTATTGGAAAATGATGTTAGAAATCAATATCTGGGCACTAGGTAGATGCTCATTTTTACTGGGATGTTGCTGCTTGGAGGGCCTCTCAGCTGCCAGAGCAAGGAAATATATATGTGTGCACACACTTGTAGATACATGCATATCTACATGTATTTCTATATGTAACCACATGTAGCTTTATTAAGCTAAACATGAGTTCATACTGGTGTTTCCTACTCTAACCAATCACCACATGGACCATTCCAAGAAGAGGAACATCCTCTTCTTGAGTATATGTAAACTCCCACTCCAACTGTGAGAAACCTGGCTCCCACCACCCATTTACTGAATTGTTCAATTCCTGTACACATGTCTAGCATATCAAAATTGTTAACTTTACCCTTGTGGGTACAAGAGGACTTGAAAGGAAGAGAACCTGAAGTATAGATTACGTCTCAACATAAAGAAAACAAAAACTCTCACAACTGGACCAATAAGCAACATCATGATAAACTGAGAAAAGATTGAAGTTGTCAAGTACTTTGTTTTACTTGTATCTCCAATCAACGTCCATGGAAGCAGCAGTTAAGAAATCAAATGTCATCGCGAATTGGGCAAAAAGGCCTCTTTAAAGTGTTGAAAGGGGTAGATGTCACTTTGAGGACTAAGGTGCTCCTGACCCAAGCCATGGTATTTTCAATCACCTCATATGCATGTGAAAGCTGGACAATAAGTAAGGAAGACCAAAGAAGAATTGATGCCTTTGAATTATGGTGTTGGCGAAGAATATTGAATATACCATGGACTGCCAGAAGAACAAACAAATCTATCTTGGAAGAACCACAGCTAACAAGCTCTTTAGAAGTGGGGATGGGAGACTTCATCTCACATATTTTGAACATGGTATCAGGAGGGACCAGTCCCTGGAGAAGAACAACATGCTTGGTAAAGTAGAGGGTCTGCAAAAACGAGGAAGACCCTCAACAAGATGACCTGATACGGTGGCTTTAACAATGGGCTCAAACCTAGCAATGTTTGTGAGGATGAAATAGGACCAGGCAATGTTTCCTTCAGTTGTACATAGAGTCACTATGAGTTGGAACTAACTTGAGGGCACTTAACAACAACAACCCTTATGTAATACAACTTTATCAGCTAGAGTACAGTACTTTTGAGCAGTTTCTTTTACCTTTAGTTTTACAGACTCGGCTTATTTCCAGAATTGATTAGGTCAGCAACTTACCCTCCACTCCCTTCTATGAAGTTGTTTCGTACCTTTGCAATGCAGTTAGATTGTTTTGTCACATTCTGCTTTCCATTCTGTAATTCCCCAGACCGCCTGAGTGATTTTCTTTTAAAAATGTGCATACATTAAGGTTCACTCTTTGTGCTGTAAAATTCAATGGGTTTTGATAAATGCATAGTGTCAGGTATCCACAATTATAGTATCATACAGAATAGTTTCACCACCCCCCAAATTCTCTGTGCTTCACCTTTTTAACCCTCTTCCTTTCCTTCCACTGAATCCCTCACAACCATTGATTTTTTTTTTTTTTTTTTACTATTGCTATACTTCTGTCTTTTCCAGACTGTCATATAATTGAAATCATACACTGTATACATTTCTACTGGCTTCTTTCACTTAGCAGTAGGCATTTAAGATTCATCATGTCTTTTCGTGGCTTGATAGCTCATCTCTTTTTATTGCTGAATGATATTCCATTGTACAGATGTGTCAGTTTGTTTATCCACTCACCTATTCACTGAAGGATAACTAATTGCTTCCACTTTTGATGATTATGAATAAAGTTCCCATAAACATTCACATGCAGGTTTTTGTGTGAATATAAGTTGTCAAATCAGTTAGGTGGCACCTAGGAGTACAATTGCTGGCTTGTATCTCCAATAACTTTCAATAGCTACAAACTGCATTTCACTGAGGGGTTAGCTGGTAATATATTTTTAAACCAATTTTACTGAATGCTGATATGTTCTAAGCTTTGTACGAAGCACTTTTATAGTCCTATTTATGCATTCCTTTAGCAAGTATATATTCAATGTCTAGTACTATGGCCATGCTCTTCTAGGCTCTGAACATGAACATCCATGAACCATGATGGATCCATGAACCACAAAAAATAATCACTCCTTAAGGAGATTTCATTATAGTTAGGGAGAACAAGTGGTAAATGAATGAATACATAATTACATAAAATGTTAAGTGAAGATGAGTGCTATAAAAAATGAAAGTAGGGCAAGGTGGATTGAGAATGTCAGATAGGGTGTGTTTTATGTCAGATGGATTAGAAAAGTCTTTGCAAGTGAAGTGACATATGCCCAGATAACTGACTGAAGTGAGGAGATGGGTCAGGAAGAGTTGAAACTATATGTATAGGCCCTGAGGCAGTAATACACCTGGCATGTTCCTATTCTAGGTAGAGCAAGAAAAGCAATATGGAAGAAGCCCATGAGAGAAGAGGGGAAGTAAGAAAGAAAGAAGTTAGGAGGGTAGATTACATAGGCTTATTAGGCTGTAGTGAGGATTTTGCATCTTGTTCTGAGTAAGATAGGAAGCCACTAGAGGGTTTGTCTAAAAACCTTCAGTGACTCTTCTTTCTTCACCCAGAGTAAAAGCTAAACATTCATTGGTGAAGTTGTGCTGGAACTCAGTGGAAAACGGGAGCACAGAACAACTCCAACATTATCACTTCAAAGCAGCCAGAAAAATTTTACCTGAAGAAGGTGCCCTAAGGGAAGGGTATCTGATTTAAGTAGTAAGTACAGTAACAAGGCCAGAACCACTACACAGTGGTAAAATGCCTTACATTTTTTTCAAAGTGCTGTCGTTTATATGTTTTCATTTTTATTTGGTGTGTTGGTCAAGGAAGATAAAGTTCTGCTTTAAACTTGAGGAAATTGGGATATATTAATGTTTTAAAAAATTAGGGGGCATAATAATTTTAAAAATGTTAGTAGCTAATATTTAATGAGAGCTTACTATATGCCAAACACTTTTCCAGCACTATGCATGAATTAACCCACTTAGTCTTCCCCCAAAGTTTATGTGTTGACTCATTTGATAGATAAAGAAACAGATGTATACAAAGATAACATATCCTGCTCAAGATTACACAGCTCGAAACTGTTAAAGCTAGAATTTGTCTAGTCTGCATGGCTCCAGACCCCTAATTTTTAAGGTATAAAGAGATACTTGGTCTGTTCAAGGTCACATAGCTTATAGATGAAATACTTGCTTCTCAGTTTCTTTCCAGAAGAACAACTATCGCTTGGTTCGCTCAGCATGCATTCCAGACAATTTCCTTGGGAGTCATCCCCCTTACTTCTGTTTATCTCTGTGGGTTGACTGACTCTACCCTTAATTCCAGTGGTATGTATGTGACCCAACTCTGGCTAGTTATCCATGCTCCAGGTTGGAATGATTGGTTCAGAGGTGGGGATATGACCCAAATTGCTGAATGAAACTCAAGTTTTGAAGCTTTTTCTGTTGGAAAAAAAAAAATCATCCTTATTTTCACTGTGAAGCTGTAAGTCTGGAAATTCTGGCTGTCATATTGTCATCAATTTGGGACAGGGAAGACTCTGCCTGAGCATGGAGCCAGCAGTAAGAGAGGGAAGAATCATAACTAACAAGAGTTGAACTTGTTTGATTCTCTGAATCTTTCTCTACCTAAAATTAACGTCTTCTCCACTTCTGCCTAAAATCAGCTTTTTCTGAACTTTTCCATCATTTCAGTCAATACAACAACAACCCATTGCAGTTGAGTCAATTCAGACTCATAGCGACTCTATGAATTCTCCTTTTTGCATAAGCCGGAACAATTGGGGTTTTTCTTACTTGTGTGTAAAGAATTCTGAGTAATATAATGAATTATCCAATAAATAACATAGCGGAGTCATAGGTAAGGGCTTCATATTTCTAGTTTTAAACTGAGATCTCTTATCTTTTCTGGTGCATGTGATTGAGGACATATTTGAGGGAGAGGGGCTCTAGCCTGGAATTCGAAGAGTTGAATCCAAAGCCTATCCTTGCCAGTGAGCACTTGTGTCGCCTCTGAGCAGGTAAGCAAGTCCCTGAGCTTCATTTTTTCCCACTGCAAAATGGGAATTCAGTGAAATACCTTGAGTGTTGTTGTAAAAAATAAATGAGATGGCATGTATGAAAGCATCTACCAGAATACCTGGCACATAGTAGGAGCTCAAGAAACATTAGCTGTATGTCAGTCTGGAGCCCTGGTAGTGCAGTGGTTAAGAGCTAGGCTGCTAACCAAAAAGTCAGCAGTTCGAATCTACCAGCTGTTCCTTGGAAACCCTACAGGGCAATTCTACTTGTCCTTTAGGGTTACTGTGAGTCAGAATTGACTCAATGACAATGGGTTTGGTTTAGGTATGTCAGTCTGCACTGTGTGTCACAAACAGCATATTAATTAAATAGTTTTCTGAATTATAAGCTTTAGAATCCATTAATTGTGCAAATACTGTATACTATATACTATATATATGATATACTGTATACTATATGGCAACTGGTATATACTATATACTAGGGTCACTATGAGTAGGAATTGGCTAAGAATTGACTTTACGGCACTGGGTAGATACTAGGCGTTGTAACAGGAGGTTTATATGAAGTGAGTATAACATATCCATTTTATCTGTGAGGAAAAAAAAAATTGCTCAGAGAGGTAAAGAAACAGCTTATAAGTGGCAGGACCAGGTTATGAACCAGGGTCTGGTGACTACTGAAGCCCGTGGTCTTTCCTATTCATTGAGATTTCTCCCAAAATAAACTGCCTCATGTGCATCAGAATGAAAGATGAGGGATTAAAGACAGCTCCAGACTGAGGCACACACCCAGGGAGGCAAAATATATCCCCATTCAATTGTAAGTCAAAAAAGTTGGGAGGGTAAATTTCTTCTCTTTTGGAGAAGATGCTGGAAAACATATACCCTTGGATCCCAATCATGAATTCAGGGAAAGTGAAGAAAATGCTTTCCTGTGTCCACTTCCCCCTTTCGTTCTAAAAGAAGGGAGCGGGGGAACATATTTCTTTATCAAGTCTGACTCTTATTCCCAATCAATCTTCATTTTTTCAAGGATCATCTTTTGAACATTGTGGAAAAAGGCATGATGATACAAAGGGGCAACTGGTTTTATTTCTGTCATAGCTCCCAGACCTAGAAGACTTGAACGCTTAGATGAAGAAATGATAATATATTGTTAAAATTTTCATTCACTGGTGTTTGTTCACCAATAACAAATATTTTCACTTAGGAAGGTAAAAATGACCCATATATTATTTGCCCTGTGTGGTTTGCAGTTAAAACCTGCCCAGAGGACAATAGCAGTTTTCTCTACCCTCAGACACCCCATTACACCCCGAGTCCTCTTTTAGCTCGTAGGCTACAGTAACTGGAACTGCAATTTAATGCAATTCTTCAATCATTTCACTGATTGCAACTATTTAGTACATTCTCAAAGAAAGATGATTACAACTCACTGGTTCTTAATGCTTAGTTTATTTACATGCTTGCCTGCTATGGAGTTGTTTTATTCATCTCTCAAGTGATGGCATAAAATCATTGAAAAATGATGGGCGATAAACTTGGCTCTTCTGCTGTAGTCCTCAGTGGAGAATAACGCCCACTGCCACTCCTAACATTGGTTGACCCTCGTTCCATAGCTCTTAAAACCCAGCCATAATAAAGGCAAGGGAGGCATAAAATTCCTTTATTGCTACTTTGTTCTGACAATACTTTCAAAATAACAGTTTTTTTTTTTTAGCTAAAATAAAAAAAATAAATAAAGCCCATACCAAAATGGCATTTTTGTGCTGGTAACCGAAGCAAAACCACATATATTTCCCCTGTTTCTTTCTTTCTTTTAAGAATGACATATTAGTTGGAAGAAAGGGTGAATTTTTGGAACCGTGACTGCATTCTAATTGCCTCTTCTGTTGTTGCCTGGGCAAGGCTATTCACATTAAGCTGAACAAATGCCACATTTGCATTTCCAATAAGTGTGAGCATTTTTCACGTTGCTTTTGCAATGCTTGTTTCACTAAGAACACCTGAAAAGTTACCTGAATTAGTCTACCAAATTGCCCATCAGCTCATCAAAATTGGGAGGGAAAAATGGGACTTTTTTCTCCAAATAGCACAAATCTTGGCTCAGCAGAAAGGCCCTTAACCTTTCTATTTGGGGGGATTAGAATAATAACGAGACAATAAAGTTAAAATGGACAGAATGTTTTTTTTCCCCCTAACAAAACAGCAAAGGACAGTTGGTGCCAGCAGGCAAGAGGTATTAGCCCACATCCCAGAAGGCAGTATGCATTAATGAGTATCTTCTCCTTACTATTTATCTAAATGGCCTCTGAAAGACTCCCCTGCCTCTATTTTAAAAAAATGCAGTGTCTATGTTTTTCAGCCAAAACAAAATCCACAATCATGCTGTTTTCTTTCAAAATCATATAATTATGTTATTATAAATTAGGACTAGGCATTTCCCTTCAAGGAGGTTACTAGGAATTTTTCAAGCTGAAAGAACTGAAGAAAAAATTCAAGCCTTGAGTGGAAAGAGGAAAAATTCTATGCCTGAAACTTTGAATGACACAGAAAACATCAAAAGAAGATGGAAATTATACAGAGTCACTGCATCAAAAAGAATTGGTCGACATTCAACCATTTCAGGAGGTAGCATATGATCAAGAACCAGCGGTACTGAAGGAAGAGGTCCAAGCTGCACTGAAGGCACTGTTGAAAAACAAAGCTCCAGGAACTGACAGAATATCAAATGAGATGTTTCAACAAACCGAAGCAATGTTGGAAGAGCTCACTCGTCTATGCCCAGAAATTTGGAAGACCCGGCCAACTGACTGGAACAGATCCATATACTTTCTTACTCCAAAGAAAAGTCATCCGATGGAATTTGAAAATTATCAAACAATATCATTAATATCACATGCAAGTAAAATTATGCCAAAGATAATTCAAAAACAGTTGCAGCAGTACATCGACAGAGAACTGCCAGAAATTCAAGCTGGATTCAGAAGAGGACTTGGGACAAGAAATATCTTTGCCAATGTCAGATGAACCTTGACTGAAAGTAGAGAATACTGGAAAGATATTTACTCACGTTTTATTGACTACCCAAAGGCCTTTGACGGTATGGATCATAACAAATTATGGATATCATTGTGAAGAAAGGGAATTCCAGAACACTTAATTGTGTTAATGAGGAACCTGTACATAGACCAAGAAGCAATTGTTCAAACAGAGCAAGAGGATACTGCATGGCTTAAAATTAGGAAAGGTGTGCATCAGGATCGTATTTTTTTTCTCTACACTTACTCAGTCTGTATACTAAGCAAATAATTCGAGAGACTGGACTAAATGAAGAAGAACTCAGCATCAGGATTGGAGGAAGACTAATTAACAACCTGTGATATGCAGATGATACAACCTCGCTTGCTGAAAGTGAAGAGGACTGGAAGCACTTACTGATAAACATCAAAGACCACAGCCTTCAGTATGGATTATACCTTAACATAAAGAAAACAAAATCCTCTCAACTGGACCAACAATCAACATTATGATAAGTGGAGAAAATATTGAAGTTGTCAAGGATTTTATTTTGCTTGGATCCACAATCAACACCCATGACAACAGCAGTCATGAAATCAAATAGCTTATTGCAGTGGGCAAATCTGCTGCAAAAAAAAGCCTCTTTAAAGCGTTAAAAAGCAAATATGTTACTTTGAGGACTAAGGTGCACTTGACTCAAGCCATGGTATTTTCAATCACCTCATATGTATGTGAAATTTGGACAATGAATAAGGAAGGTGGAAGAAGAATTGATGCCTTTGAATTATGGAATATTAAGTATACCATGGACTGCCAGAAGAATGAACAAATGTGTCTTGGACAAAGTACAGCCATAATGCTCCTTAGAATCAAGGATGGAAAAACTTTGTCTCACTTACTTTGGACATGTGATCAGGAGGGACCAGTTCCTGCAGAAGGACATCATGCTAGGTAAAATAGAGGGTCGGTGAAAAAGAGGAAGACCCTTAACAAGATGGACTGACAGTGGCTGCAACAATGGGCTCAAGCATATGGACAATTGTGAGGATGGCACAGGACCTGGCAGTGTTTCGTTCCGTTGTACACAGGGTCGGCAGCACCTAATAACAACAGACATTTCCCTTCAATGAGGTTGCTGAAGGACTTCCATCAAAGTACTCTTTGTACTGCAATTATTGAACCTTCTAATGATATGCATGTCCCATGAAATGGCAAAGAAGAAAAATCAAAAGGTAACCAAGCATTCTATCACCAACGTCAAGACCTCCTCCCAGAACATAATTATCACTGTTAGATTTGCAAACGTATTTCTGATAAGAGCTAAAGTAAATGACTCTGGAAAACTAAACAGCAAACAGTAAGGCTGGACGGAGCCTAATTTCATGAGAACTACACGTTTCATTTCCCTTGTAAGCTTTTAAAGAATTCAAACTCATTTTGGGGCAACTCTGGTTTCACTGAAATAGAGGGACACATCTTGCTTTCCTCACTCAACCCAGTCTGACGGGAGAGAATGCTTTCTTTTATCATGATTACTAATGTCTCAAATACCCCAATTATGTACTAAAAACATTTCCATGCTTATTTGCTAGTAGTCTGACCCAAATGAAGGTCATTGTTGTCTTTGGAACAATACTTGATGATAGGGACTATGGATACTCAGTCTAAGCCAGAATGCTTCAATCAAGCCAGGAGAAAGATAAAAAGGATAGAAAAGTCTGGCTAGTACAGATTCTCCTATAGAGAAAAACCATTCTGAAAAAAAAAGAATAGTTAAGGGCAGAGAACAGATGCAAATAAGTACCAAACTCATGCTTTGTATCTACTTATTCTCTCTTGCCTGGCCAGTTTCTGCCCTTATCCATCCCTAACCATTAGTTCCACTCAGTGAGGCAGGAGTGCTCCAATATGATCATTCTTACCTGGCAAAAGAAGTGGTAAACATATTCCCTGCACAAGCCTGGACATAGCTGTGTCAGGCTAACCCACAGATGTGTGGATATCACTTATAGTAGTGACTGTAAATCAGAATTGCCCGGTGTAGAGAGTTGAATACTGGTCCCCAAAGAGATATGTCCACGCTGTGATTTCCAGACCCTGTGAATTTTACCATATTTGGAAAAAGAGTCATTGCAGATGTAATTGCACTAAGAATCTTGAGATAAAATCATCCTGACTATCCAAGTGAGCCTTAAACCAAAATGACAAAAACCAAAGCCAAACCAGTTGCCGTCAAATTGATTCCAACTCATGGTGACACCATGTGTTTTAGAGTAGAACTGCGCTCCGTACAGTTTTCATGGCTGTGACCTTTCAGAAGCAGATTTTGCCAGGCCTTTCTTCCAGGTGTCTCTGGGTGGGTATGAATTGCCCACCTTTAAGTTAGTAGCCCAGCACTTAACTGTTTACATCAAATTAAATGCCAAATGCCCTTATAAGAGACACACAGAAGAGAAAACGATGTGAAGATGGATGCAGAGATCGGAATGATGTGACCACAAGCTAAGGAATGCCAATAGCCACCAGAAACTGGAGGAAGCAAGGAAGGATTCTCCCCTAGAGCCTCTAGAAGGAGTGACACCTACTGAAACCTTGATTTCAGACTTCTGGGCTCTAGACCTGTGAGAGAATAAATTTCTGCTGTTTTAAGCCACTCATTTTGTAAAAGTAGTCTGTTGTGGAAACCCTAGGAGATGGCCATGGGAAGACTTTAAAGATTCCCATTCTGAGGCTGCCACTTGATCAATTAGGGAGTGATGTCTAGGGACCAGTAATTACTGATTCCAATGTATACGACAGCTGCAAAACACTAACTTTGGGATCAAGCGATTATATCAGACTACTTGTTAAAATCATTTTCTTCCAAACCTTGGGGCGGCCTTGATTTGGGAAAATTGTTTCTTTGTAAACTTTCAGTTTGATTTTTCTCATAGAAGAGTGACTAGGCTCTCAGGTCAGCCCATAATGAGTTATTGAACACAATCATGCTATAGTATTAATAACAATAAAGACCTACTATTTATTGAATACTTACTAGGTACAAGTACTGTGTGTAAAGTGGTAAACAAGGCAAACATGGTCCCTGCCCTGTGGAACTTACAGTCAAGAGGGGGATATAAATACATAAGTAGGCAATTACAACATATAATAGTGAGGCTAGGATGATGAAAGTGCAGGTACGTTGGAAGCTCATGGCAGGTGGAGGGTGGGGGAAAGGACACATGACCTAGAGTTGAGCATAAGGGAAGATTAATGGAAAGACTGTCACCTAAGCTAAGAGAGTGAAAAAAAAAAAAAAAAGGTTTGCCATGTGAAGGGCAAGTAGAAAGTGTTCCAGGCAGAGAGAACAGCATGGATGAAGGTGTGGTGCAGTGGTTGGCAAACCATTGCCCACAGGCAGAATTCACATTCCCGCCCCCCAACTGCCCCTGACTCTTCCATCTGCTAGTTTTATTGGCATACAGCTATACCCATTCAGTTACCCATTGTTTATGGCTGCTTTGGAGTCCCTGGATAGCACAAATGATCAAATGCTGATCTGCTAACAGAAAAATTGAAGGTTCGAGTCTACCCAGAGGCATTTGGTGACCTAATTCTGAAGCATCAGCCATTGAAAACCCTATGGAACACGGTTCTAGTCTGACACACATGGGGTTGCCATGACTCAGAATTGACAGTAACTTATTTGGCTTTGTTTAATGGCTGCATTGACACACTAATTGCAGAGATGAGTAGTTGTGACAGAGACCATTTGGCCTGCAAAGCCCAAAAAAAATTTACGAGCTCACCCTTTACAGGAAAAGTACATTGAACCCTGCTCTAGAGCCAAGATAAAAGAGTTCAAAATACAGGGATAGCATCAAGAGGGCTGGAGTTTAGAGTGTGAGTGGGGAGAGTGGTGTGGGGAGAAGCCAAAGAAGGAGCAGAGGCCCAGGACATGCAGAGCCTTGCAAGCCAGGTTACCAGGTTCGGCCTTTATGTGAAAGCAGTAGTGAGCCACTGAAGAATTCCAAGGAAGGCAGGCATCTCCTATCTTGGTAAGAAAACTCTGACTATGGTGTAGGCCATATAGCTTATAAAATCAAGAACTAAGCTTTGAACTCAGGCCTGTTCTAAAGGCTGAGCTGTTTGCATTGCACCAGACTGGCTCATCAGCTAAAGTACTGACAGCAGGATCCTTACCAAGAACTCAGTCTGGGGAAAGGAGACAAACCCTGGGTTCTGATTGAACACTGTGTCCTTCCTCTCCGGTCTGACCTCCAGGCTTAGTATGAAGGAATTGTGAAACATGTTAGGGGCCAACAAAAGAGAGGTAAAAGCATGGGAGAGCAGCCGAGAGGGCCATGTGAAGTCTGGAAGGCATGACTTGTATTTGTTCCCATCTGCAGGGTGCATTTCTTTCCAAAGGTGCCACAGGGATGATCAGGGGACAAGCCCTGTGGCCTTGGCAGAAGTTAGCATTCAGGAGACAGCGTGGTGAAACGGAGAGGACTGCACTGAGGTGGTTGATGTTGCTGTCCAGAGTGAGAGATAACTTCTAGGTCTTTATCAAAGAACTCCAGCTCAGTGACTGCATTAATATCCCAGAGCTGCTGTAACAGAGTACCATACACTGGCTGGTTTATAAGAACAGGGATGTATTGTTTCACAGTTCTGGAGACTAGGAGTCAAAAATCAGAGTATTAGCTATGTTAATCCCTTCTGAGAGCTCTGAGGGAGAATCTGTTCCATGCTTTTCTTCTAGCTTCTAGCAATAGCCAGCAATCCTTGGCATTCCTTGGCTTGTAGATCACTTCAATCTCTGCCTCTGTCTTCACAGAACCTTTTTCCTGGGATCTGCTCTACTCCAGTATGGCCTCATGTTAACCGATAACATCTTCAAAGACACTATTTCTAATCAAGGTCACATTCACTGGTACAGGAATTAGGACTTCAACATATCTTTTTGGGGGGACACAATGCAATCCATAACAATGTTTTTCTCTAATCCTTTTTTTATGTTAATAATTTGACTGTTGGGTTAGGGGGACACAATCCAATCCATAACGATGTCTTTCTCTAATCTCTTTTTTTTTTTAGTGTTAATAATTTGACTGTTTGGCACGTTTTTAACAAAAGTCAGAGCAGCTTCTTTATTTAACACATTTTCTTCCTGCCCCTTCTCTTTCTTTCTCTCTCTCTCCCTCCTTTCCTTCCTTCCTTCTCTCTGTCTTCTGTCTTTTTCTTTCTTTCTTTCTCTCTTCCTCCCTCTCTCTTTCCCTTCCTTCTTTCCTTCCTTTTGGAAAGTGTAGAAATTTATGCATATTTAAATTGGATTTCAACCAACTGGAGATTTGTCAGTAAACAGGGCCATAATAAATAAAATATTACAGACTTTCTTGGAGTCGAACTAGTGATTTCATCATCTTTTTTTTTTTTTTAATCAGAGACTGTCTTCTGTAAGCCTTTTTGATGAGTTTTGTAAAAACAAAATCCGTGTAGACTGGAATTTCTAAAACTTAGTTTCAGATCAAAATTAAAGATAAACATTTATTGAGAATTGCTGTCTTACAACGTTTTTAGAAAAGAAATCCTTAAAAACTCTTAGATAACTCGAGAAAAATTGGCATGCTTTCTGAAGTTCAAACTTTCATGTGTTAATCCTCACCAAGCCCTTGTGATGTGGTACACCTGAGAAAAACTAAGTTAGGACTAACAGTTCAGCCATCAAATTGGCTTACCTTTTCAATGTTGGCAAATCAGCTCAGCCAATTCTGTGGCGAGTATCACATGTGACGGTTGAAGTGTCCAGATGGAACATCAATTACTAGTCATATCTGTCACGTCTGTCACTCAGAAGTAGAAAACAATGGGTCACTGTTTTACAGCTCTGCAGACACACTTTTCTGAGTTTAAGCCCTGTGTCAATTGAATTATTTTTAAAGTTAATTACTTATTTTTTCTTATCAACTCACCAATGAAAGCACAGTAAAAAAAAAAAAAATCACAAATAGAATAAATCTAGGTAAAACGTACCACCTCTGCTCTCTACAATATGAGACCATGAATAATACGTCTGGTTAAGGACCTCATCTATGTCAAGGTGTTTGCCACCAGCTGAGATGCTACAACCCCTGCTTTTGAGAAGCTCTAATTTTTTTTTTTTAATTATAATGGGAACAAGGCACGTAAAGTGGAATATAGATAAAATATAGGCTTCCGAGGATCTTTAGATTGTACTTGCTGTAGAAGAGATCATGTGGAATTGAGAAACTAGAATAATGTGTGGTTGTTGGGAGAGGAATAGATACATAAAACATCCTGGAAGATAAAGATAAGCATGAGGGGGAATCAGATGATTTGGAAATTCCCTTCCCAGGTGGCAAAGGTCAAAAGTGATGTGCTTGATTCCCTGCTCAAATCCCCAGGTCCAAGGGATATTAAAAAAAAAAAAAAAGCTTACTTAACCAAATAGTAAGAGAAAGCATTTTTCACCTTTTCTGATGTGACAAGCAATAATGGTCTACGCTGAAATGTTAACAATAGAAAATGGTGTCCATATTATTTCCGGTCAGCCATAAACTACAAGGGCAAGACCTCATCTTACTGCAGGTCCTTTCATTACTGTTGCAAATCTGTAATGGACTAATGCCATTCTAAGCCACTGCACTGAGCAATCACAGATATTGCAAAAGTACGAAATGCTAAAATGTAAGCACAGTTATAGTAAAATGCTTTGCAGGCTGATCTGAAGTGGGGAAAAAAGAAAATAAAGGGGATTTTTTCCTTGGACTCTGTTAGATGGAAGCACCATTTTCCCACTCTTGGTTTCCATGTGGAGGGCAATTTTTCCATGAAGAGGGACTTTCTCTAAGAATGTTTTTGGCCTCTCTATCTTTACATTTGGGAAGAATAATAACTGGACATACTCATCCTAGTTCTCCTGTCTTCCTTTTGAGGGAAACTTCCCACAAGAAGCATATTTTGCCTTGGCTTCTGTGTAGCTCCTGCAGAGGTAGAGAGAGGGAAGGCCTGCTGACTCCAGCACTGGTCTGACCAGGTAGATAGATTCCGGAATTCATTAGTTTTAAGTCCATGTAGCTTCACGCCTGTCTAGACATTTCAACTTAGTCTCTACCAGTATTTTAGTTCTTCATCTGTTTTATTTTCTCAAATAGTTCAGAAGTTAGATAGAAAAGAAACCCCAACATTCAGCAGGACTTCTGTCTTACCTGAATTAGTACTGAATTAATGCTGTCAGAGATGGTAGCAGAAATTTAATTGTAACCAAGAGGAGAAGTTTTAGTCTCACCAGGATGTCAATTAATAGATGCCAGTTGATCTTAAGTTTCAATCCATGAATGTAAATACGGTTGGCAGAAATGTTTCCACAAGAGCTTAATTTTGGCTCTCTGGTATTTACCATGTGTCTTAGTTATCTAGTGCAGCTATAACAGAAATACCCCAAGTGGATAGCTTTAACAAACAAAAATTTATCACAGAGTAGAACTGCCCCATAGAGTTTCCAAGGAGTGCCTGGTGGATTCAAACTGCCAAGCTGTTTGTTGGTTAGCAGCCATAGCTCTTAACCACTATGCCACCGGGGTATCCTTCTCACAGTTTAGGAGGCTAGAAGTCAGAATTCAGGGCACCAGCTCTAGGAGATGTCTTTCTCTCTCTGTTGGCTCTGGGGGGAAGGTCTTTATTCCTTGGCTTCTTGGTGATCTTCATGTGGCTTGGCATGTGTCTTCCCCCATCTCTGATTCTTCTGATTGCTTATTTAATCTCCTTTATACCTCAAAAGAAATTGACTTGAAACATACCCTACACTAATCTTGTTATTAACATAATAAAGATAACATGTTCCCAAATGAGATTATATCTACAGGCCTAGAGGCTAGGATTTACAACACTTATTTTTGGCCAACACAATTCAGTCCATAACAGCCTTTGTCTGCTTACTGGATTTTTCTCAGAGAATGTCTCTTGCAATCTTCCTACCTTCTAAGAACATGTAGAAATTTGAATGATGGCAGCTTCGGTCACTGGTATTGGGTACTTTGCTTGTAAAACAAGTATATTTAGAACCTCTTAGTTTTCATTTCCTCCTTTGAACCCTGCGTTATTGGCACTTCAAGGATACATTTATGGGCAATGAGCTCCATCCAGTATTTTTGCCTCCACAAAATCTTATGAGCAGACATTTTGTTCATATCCCATTGTGGTCTCTGCCCCTAATTCCTGTCATGGAATTGCTTAGGCCTAAAAATCCTTCAAAGGGCCCCTGAGTTTGCAGTCAGTTGCTGACCTTAAGGTAGGTGGTACCCACCCAGCAGTGCCATGGAAGAAAGGCCTGGCAATCTGCTTCCATAAAGATTACAGCCAAGAAAGCCCTATGGAGTTCATGAGGTTTTACTCTGTAACACATGGGGCTACCATGAGTCATAATCAACTCAATGGCAAAGGGTAAGAGACCTTCCTCCCAAGGGTTTCTTCCTCATAAAGAATTTATAAGTCTAAAGTCAGTATGAAGTCCTGTGGGGAGAGTGTCTTTTGAGCTGTGAACCAGACACAAATCTGAAGTTAGTTCCCTCTCTTAGCTCTAAAGGCTGTTAAAGACAGCATAAAAAAGGAACAGAATTTAGCCCAGCTATTCTTTTTTTTTCTTTTCTTTTTTATTCTTCCCAAATTTACCAACTGGGCAAGTTACTTCATGTCCACAGGGGCAAAATGAATAATGAGAGTCTTTGGTACAATCACCCCTTAAGGAAACCAGAAAGGAAGCTGTGGTTCAAAGAATATACTTCCCATTGCTCATGGTAAATTTCAATTTGCTTCTTCAAAGGTAACAGAAGGGAGTTGCCACAGGTAAAACATTTGGTAAAATGTCTTCTTGCCTTTTAGCAGCAGCTGGGAAAAGTGTCTCCAGAAATACAGTGTAAAAAATTGATTTTTTTTTTTAGAAAACTTCTCAATTTATATGTTCTTCTTTAAAAAAGTCAAAATAAAAACAAAACCAAAAGGCAACCCATGGAGATCAACTAGATGAGTGAAATTCACTTTTCCCAAGAAAAAGTAAAACTCAATTGTCATCCCAGCTTGGGCTGAGATGGTATATGTGTTGGCATGTGATCTGGGAAATACATTTTCCAAAGGGTGAAAAGCTAGAGCCCAATGCCAATTGTTTTAGTAGTACCAGGAAAGTTTGATAAAGAAATAAGCTGGGAAAGGTTTAACTGGCTTATCCATCTACATCTGGCTTGGCTCTGGAGTGGCTGTTCATCAGAGAGCTGATGAGCAGGAAGTCTGAGTGGGAATGCTAACCTAGGGGTAACTGGGGTTCATATGGACCTGGCATATGGGTTCATTGTGGAGAAGCAGTACAGTAGGGCAGAAGCTCTGGAACTGATCAGCCTGGGTCACGTTCTGAATCTTCTACTTATTAGCCCTTTCACCACAGGCGAGTTACTCAACATCTCTGTATCTCAGTTTCCTCATCTATGTTGCACTCACTGTTAGTTGCTATGGAGTTGGTTCCAACTCATGGCCATCCCATGTAAAACAAAGCAAAATGTTGTCTGGTCCTGCAGTATCTCCAGAATCATTAGTAGGCTTGATCCCATTGTTGCAGCCACCATGTATTTTGGGTGCCTTTTTCAACCTAGGGGGTTCATTTTCCAATACTAATTTTGAAATTAGATTGCCAGGCCCTTCTCCTAGTCTGTCTTAGTCTGGAAGCTCTGATGAAACCTGTCCATCATGGGTGACCCTCCTGGTGTTTGAAATGCCAGTGGCATAGCTTCAGGCATCATAGCAACATTTAAGCCACCACAGTACAACTAACGGACAGATGGGTAAACCAAAACAAAATCAAACCCATTGCTGTCGAGTCGATTCTGACTCATAGTGACCCTATAGGACAGAGTAGAACTGCCCCATAGAGTTTCCAAGGAGCGCCTGGCAGATTCGAACTGCCGACCTTTTGGTTAGCAGCCGTAGCACTTAATCACTATGCCACCAGGGTAGTTCTCATCTATAAAATGGTGATAATAATATAGGGCCTATTCACTGAGCTATTGTTAAGGTTAAATGAATTGCTATATCTAAGGCACTTAGAGCAGTGCCTCTCACCTAATACCCATTGTTGTGGAGTCGATTCCGACTCTTATGGACCCTATAGGACACATTAGAACTGCCCCATAGGGTTTTCAAGGAGCATCTGCTGAATTTGAATGGTTGACCTTTTGGTTAGCATCCATGGCTCCTAACCACTGTGCTCACCTAGTAAACACCATATAATATTGTTATTATCAGGTCTACCAAAGCTACAGCAGATGGGTATGATAAAAAGAGGTCACATGTCAAGCACTGAAGATCTAACGGACTGGGTTAAAAGTTTGATTGTGCCATTAACCACCACTAACTACCTGACACCGAACTTCTCCAAGTGTCAGGTTTCTCTTTTGTAAGATAAAATACAGCTTATCTCATAGGATTGCCATGAGGAATAAATAAATGCAAAAGTTTCTAAGAGCCGTATACGTCATTAAGTTCTCAATAAATATGTATATTCCTTTTTCACCCTCTTCCTTGTCACAACTCACAATATTCTTCATGCTTTCTCACGATTAAAGTCTACTCTAGAATCCTAAAATATTACTACCCTTAGCAAGATGTTGTACTTGATCTAAAATCAATGCTGTAAGCGAATTAATGAGGTAGATCAGCAAAATGTGGGGAAGAGAGACAAAAGGATCATCTGTGCTCCCAAAGTCTTATTTTGAAGGTAAACCTATCGCAGGGCACAACATTCAATTACTAATGTTTATTTGTTCCAGAAACAATGCTAGTAGTCAAAGGTGTTACAACAATAAAAATGTATTCTCTGGGCTGCAGAGAAATTGCAATGTAGAAGAAAGGAAAAGCTCTCCCGTAGCTCTAATGCATAATGGCTACAATTCATATACTGACAGATGTACAGACCAAATGTTACGGCAACTCAGAATAGTGAATGAGCCCATCTGGTTTGTCAGTGGAGAAAATCTTCAACATAGGTGATATTTAATCTGGTCTTTGAGGAAAGGCAGGGTTTTGATTGATTGTAATGTGGAATAAAGGTATACCAAGTCAATGAGCATCAATAATAAAGTTTAGAAAAAATAATGGGAAGCATATTCAAAGAATGAGTAAAATTTCCCTTAGACAGTTTGGGTAGAGGATGAATGGAAGATAAGAGCAAAAGGGATTATTTAAACCAAAGAATGTTGTTGTTGTTGTTGCTGTTATGTCCCATCAATTGGATTCCAGCTCGTGGTGATCTGCTACCACAAAGAGTACCATATTTTTTACGCAAATAATGTCACACCTTCTCCATTTGTTTGTCACCTGCGCCCTCCTCTTTCAAGGTATTTGCATAAGTGTGCTATGCTAATATTTTTTACAGCAACATGTGGAAAAGGATTGGCTTGGCAGCCCTTGTGAGGGTGCCTCATGGGATGGGGTGGTGAGGAAGGAGCGTGAGGCCTGAAAACAAATCCAGAAGGCACACATTATTTGCAAAAATATACAGTACAACCTAGGAAACCCTGTGGAGTAGTTCTGCATTGTCCTATAGGATCACTATGAGCCAAAGAATAGAGAGCCTGGAATATAGGTAAGAATCTGGATTTTATTCAGCGGAAAAGGCAAGTTATTCAAGATTTTTGAAAGAAGTGTGACATCATTACATCGGCCCTTCAGGAAGTTGACATCAGTGGGTGGGTAGATTGGAGGAGGAGAGATTGGAAGTTGGGAGGCCATTTAAGCAAAAGGAGTGGTGTGACTAGGAAAATGAGAAAAAGTCAGAAGGTAATTTGGAACAAAATTGGTGAATTCAAGCTTCTATGGTAAATTTTTTTTTTTTTTTTTTTTTTATTGTAAAGGATAAAGTAGATACGAGACTTCCCACATTGCTGTAGGCTAGCTGGAGAACATTTAGGTCAGGCTAGAAATCAAGGCTTGAAGGGAGATACAGAAGCTTTGTAAAAAGTAGGATAAGTTCCACCTCAGCAGTGAATGGACTGGCTAATGGAGAGTATACCTAAAGCCAAAGATACTAACAATTGGGGGCTAATGAAAACAAAACAAATGAGCAAAAAAATTCCGGATGGACTGAATAGTCAACACTGCTTAAAGTTGTAGAAATGGCAAGCAGAGGCTCAGGAGTCTGTTGTGTTTGATGAGGTCAGGAGAACAGTGTGAAAGGAAACCAGACTGCAAGGATTTGAGTCAAGATTCAAAAAGAAATGCCTTCAAGAGCACAGCAGGTAATGAAAAGGGGCAGGATCGTGCATGACGCTAAGAGTGAATGCCTCCTTAAATTTTACACGCTGGTTCCTTCACTTGCCTCATTCTAGCCCTGGCCCTGTAAAAAAAACAACACCGGCTTGATGTGAGTCAATAGGGAGTCATAGCAACTCTAAATGGAGAAAGAATGCTAACTTCTACTTATTTTTAATTCTACTTTATATACCTCACTTAAATGTACCCATTTTAATTAAAGAGTTTAATGAGCTTTTATAAATATATGTATTGTAACCACCAACAAAATCAAGATAAAGAACATTTTCACCAGTTCAAGAGGTTTAATTACTACGTTTTCAAGTCAAAAACCCCTCAACCCTCAGCCTCAGACAACCACTAACCTGCTTTCTTTCACTATACATTATATTTGTCTTCTCTAGAGTGTCATAAAAATTGAAGTAAACAGTATAGATTCATGTGTCTAGCTTCTTTCAACATAGGTATATTTAAGGTCTCTCCTTCTTTTGTATTATTTATTTTTTGCTGAAAATTCTTCCGTTGAATAGATATGTCACATTCGAGTTGTTTCCTGTATCGGACTATTATGAATAAAGCTGTTATGAACATTCATGATGTTGTTTTAAATGATATGTTGTTTTTAAGTTTTTATTTCTCAATTGTTTTTTGTTATTAGGTACGAACAAAATTGATTTTCATATAATGCTTTGTGTATTTTAGCAACTTAGCTAAAATAGCTTATTAGGGTTTTAGAAAATTTTTCATAAGTTCTTTTGGATTATTTTATGTGCATGAAAATAAAGAGAATTTTACAATTGAGGTGACTATAAGATGTTTCTTTATGCCATTAATTTGATGGATTACATCAATTCATTCTCAAATGTTAAACAATATTGCCTTCCCACTTTATATCATGAGGTATTCTGATTTTATTTAACAATATTTGATTTGCTCCAACTTTGGTGAAGGACTTTTCCTTCTCTGTTCATGAAGAATATTTGTTTGTAGTTCTTTCCTGTAATGTCCTTGTGTATGATTAGTATCATGTCTTCCTGAAATGTTTAATAGAATTCATGAGTGAAGCCATCTGTACCTGGAGCTTTCTTTTGAGTATATTTTTAAAGTATGTATTACAAACTTAAGAAGAAATAGAAAATTTTATATTAATTAAAGTAATTGATAAAATTAAAAAAATTTTTTTTTAATTTTATCAATTACTTTAATATAAAATTTTCTATTTCTTCGTGAGTTTGTTATGGTAATTTGTATGTTTTAAAGAAATTATTCATTTTATCTAGGATGTCAACTTGATTGGCACAAAATTGTTCATGTGTTATTGTTAGATTGCATTGAGGTGGTTCCAAGTCATAGCAAACCTTTGTACAACAGAACGAAACACTGCCCAGTCCCATGTCATCCTCACTATCTATGCTATGCTTGAGCCCATTGTTGTAGCCACTGTGTAAATCCATCTCATTGGAATCTCTCTTTTTTGCTGACCCTCTACCTTACCAAGCATGGTGTACTTCTCCAGGGACTATTCCTTCCTGATAACATGTACAAAGAACTTGAGATGAAGTCTCGCCATCCTTGTTTCTAAGGAGCATTCTGGTTGTACTTCTTCCAAGACAGATTTGTTCGTTCTTCCAGCAGTCCATGGTATAACCAATATTCTTCACCAACACCATAATTCAAAAGCATCAGTTCTTCTTTGGTCTTCCTTATTCATTGTCCACCTTTCACATGTATATGAGGTGATTGAAAATATCATGCTTGGGTCCAGCACATCTAAGTCTTCAATGTGCCATCTTTGCTTTTCTACACTAAAGTGGCATTTTGCAGCAGATTTACACAATTCAATATTTCATTTGATTTCTTGACTGCTACTTCCAAGGGCGGTTGATCCTGAATGCAAGTAATTTTTAAATCCTTAACAACTTCAATATTTCCTCCATTTATCATAATATTCCTTAAGGGTCCAGTTGTGAGGATTTTTTGTCTTTTTACGTAGAGGTGTTATTAACACTGAAGGCTGCACTCTTTGATCTTCATCTGTAAGTGTATCAAGTCCTGTTTGCTTTCAGCAAAAAAGGTTGTGTCATCTGCATATAGAAAGTTGTTGATGAGTTTTTCACAAATCCTGATGCCACAATATTTAATATAGTCCAGCTTCTCAGATTATTCCCTCACACAGAGATTGAGTAAGTATGGTGAAAGAATACAACCCTGATGCACAACTTTCCTGATTTTCACTCACACAGTGTCCCCTTGTTCTGTCAAGTGTCTACCTCTTGATCTGTGTATAGGTTTTGCATGAGCACAATTAAGGGTTCTGGAATTCTCGTTCTTCCCAATGTTATCCATAATTCATTATGATCCACACAGTTGAATGCCTTTACATAGTTAATAAAACACAGATAAACATCTTTCTGGTATTCTCTGCTTTCAGCCATGATCCATCTGACATCTTCTGAATCTAGCTTGAATTTCTGTAGTTCCCTGTTGATGTACTACAGCAACCATTTTTGAATTATCTTCAGCAAAATTTACCTTGCATGTCATATTAATGATGTTGCTGTCAGGTGCTGACCAGTTAGTTCCAACTCATAGCAACCCAATGTATAGCAGAAAGACACACAGCCCAGTCCTGAGCCATCCTCACAATCGCTGTTGTGCTTGAGCCCATTGTTGCAGTTACTGTGTCAGTCCGTTTCATTGAGAGTCTTCTGCTTTTTCAATGACTCTTTACCAAGCATGGTGTCCTTCTCCAGGGACAGGTCTCTCCTGATAACATGCTCAAAGTATGTGAGATGAAGTCTCACCATCTTCCCTTCTAATGAGCTTTCTGGCTGTACTTCTAAGACAAGTTTATTCATTCTTCTGGCAGTTCATGGTATATAAAATATTCTTCACCAATACAATAATTTAAAGGCATCAGTTCTTCTTCGGTCTTCCTTATTCATCACCCAGCTTTCACATATGTGGCAATTGAAAACACCATGGCTTGGGCAAGGTGCACCTTAGTCCTCAAAGGAACATTTTCACCTTTTAATTCTTTAAAGAGGTCTTTTGCAGCAGATTTTCTGAATGCAATGTGTCCTTTGATTTCTTAACTGCTGCTTCCATGGGCATTGATTGCGGATCCAAGTAAAAGGAAATCCTTGACTACTTCAATCTTTTCTCCATTTATCATGACGTTGCTTATTGGTCCATTTGTGATGATTTTTCTTTTGTTTATGTTGAGGTGCAATCCACACTGAATGCTGTAGGTAGTCTTTGATCTTCATCAGTAAGTGCCTCAAATTCTCTTCACATTCAGCAAGCAAGGTTGTGTCATCTGCATATCGTGTAGGCTGATAATGAGTCTTCCTTCAATTCTGATGCCCGGTTCTTAATATAGCCCGGATTCTTGGATATTTGCTCAGCATACAGATTGAATAAGTATGGTGAAAGGATACAACCCTGACGCACACTTTTCCAGACTTTAAAGCACGAATTATCCTCTTGTTCTGTTCGGGTGACTGCCTCTTGATCTATGTACAGGTTCTGCATGAGCACAATTAAGTGTTCTGGATTTCTAATTCTTCCCAATGCTATCCATAATTTGTTATGATCCACACAGAAGAATGCCTTCGTATAGTCAAAAAACACAGGTAAACATCTTTCTGGTACTCTCTGGTTTCAGCCAGGATCCATTTGACATCCTCAATGATATTCCTGGTTCCACATCCTCTCCTGAATCTGGCCTGAATTTCTGGCAGTTCTCTGTCGATGTACTGCTACAAGTACTTTTGAATGATCTTCAACAAAATTTTGCTTGTGTGTGATATTGATGATATTGTTCGATAAATTCTGCATTTGGTTGGATAAACTTTCTTTGGAGTAGGCATAAACACGAAGCTCTTCCAGTCAGTTGGCCAGGTAGCTGTCCTCCAAATTCCTTGGCATGGGCGGATGAGCACTTCCAGCACTGCATCTGTTTGTGGAAACACCTTAACTGGTATTCCATCACATCCCGGAAACTTGTTTTTCGCCAATGTCTTCAGTGCTTTTTTCTTCAGTGCAGCGTGGACTTTGTCCTTCAATACCATGAATTCTTGATCATATGCTACCTCTTGAAATGACTGAATATTAACCTTTTTTTTTTTTTTTGTATAGTGGCTCTGTGTATTCCTTCCATCTTCTTTGGATGCTTCCTGCATCATTCAATATTTTGCCCATAGAAACCTTCAATATTGCAACTCAAGGCTTGAATTTTTTCTTCTATTCTTTCATCTTGGGAAATATCAAGTGTGTTCTTCCCTTTTGTTTTTCTAACTCTGATTCTTTGCACAGGTCTTTATAATACTTTACTTTGCCTTCTTGAGCCGCCCTTTGAAATCTTCTGTTCGGCTCTATTACTTCATCATTTCTTCCATTTGTTTTAGCTGTTCTACATTCAAAAGCAAGTTTTAAAGTCTCTTTTGACATCCATTTTGTTCTTTTCCTCCTCTTTGATGACCTCTTGCTTTCTTCATATATGATGTCTTTGATGTCATTCCACAACTTGTCTTCAGTCATTAGTATTTAATGCATCAAATCTATTCCTGAGATGGTCTCTAAATTCAGGCAGGATATACTCAAATTTTCTCACACGTCTGTCATTTTGTCATATTGTGGGGGCTTGCATGTTGCAGTGATGTTGGAAACTATGCCACAGGTATTCAAATATTAGCAGGGTCACCCATGGTGAACAGATTACAGCTAAGCTTCCAGACTAAGACATACTAGGAAGAAAGACATGGCAGTCTCCTTGTGCATAGAATTAGCTGGTGAAAATCTTATGAATATCAATAGAACATTGTCTGATACAGTTCCAGAAGATGAGTCCCTCAGGTTAGAAGGCACTCAAAAGACAACTGGGGAAGAGCTGCCTCCTCAAAGTAGAGTGGACCTTAATGACATGGATGGAGTCAAGTTTTCATCCGCAGCTACAAAAGACCATTAATAATAAAAATGTGGAATGTACGAAGTATGGCTCTAGGAAAATTGGAAATCACCAAAAATGAAATGGGACACATAAAGATCAGTACCCTAGGCATTAATGAGCTGAAATGGACTGATACTGGCCTTTTTGAATCAGAAAATCATATGGTCTACTATGCTGGGAATGACAAATTGAAGCGGAATTATGTCATGTTCATCATCAAAAAGAACATTTCAAGATCTATCCTAAAGTACAACACTGTCAGTGATAGGATAATACCCATAGACCTACAAGGAAGACCAGTTAATACAACTATTATTCAAATTTATGTAGCAACCACTAAGGCCAAAGATGAAGAAATTGAAGATTTTTACCAACTTCTGCAGTCTGAAATTGATCAAATATACAATCAAGATGCATTGATAATAACTGGAGATTAGAATGCAAAAGTTGGAAAAAAAGGGAAGGATCGATACTTGGAAAACATGGCCTTCATGATAGAATGACACAATTTTATAAGTCCAACAAATCCTTCACTGCAAATACCTTTTATCAACAACATAAATGACAGCTGTACACATGGACCTTGCCTGATGGCATACACAGGAATCAAATTGACTACATCTTTGGAAAGAGACCTTGGAAAAGACAATATCATCAGAACAAGGCCAGGGGCCAACTGTGGATAAGACCATCAATTGCTCCTATGCAAGTTCACATTGAACCAGAAGAAAATTAGAACAAATCTACAAGAGCCAAAGTATGACATTTAGCATGTTGCTGTTGTTAGGTGCCGTCAATCAGTCCTGACTCATAGCAACCCTATCTACAACAGAACAAAGCACTGGCTGGTCCTGAGCCATCCTCATAATCCTTGTTATGTTTGATCCCATTGTTGCAGCCACTGTGTCAATCCACCTCATTGAGGGTCTTCCTCTTTTTCACTGACCCTCTACTTCACCAAGCATGATGTCCTTCCCCAGAGAATGGTCTCTTCTGACAACATGTCCAAAGTATGTGAGACTAAGTCTCGACAGCCTCCCTTCTAATGAGCATTCTGGATGTACTTCTTCCAAGACAGATTTGTTTGCTTTACTGGGTTCATGATATATTCAATATTCTTCTCCAACGCCACAGTTCAAAAGCATCAATCCTTCTTTGGTCTTCAATATTCATTGTCCAGCTTTAATATGCATCTGAGGTGAATGAAAAGACTATGGCTTGGGTCAGGCGCACCTTAGTCTTTAGGGTGAGATCTTTGTTTTTTAACACTTTAAATAGATCTTTTGCCACAGATTCTCTGAATGCAATGCTTCTTTGATTTCTTGGCTGCAGCTTCCATGGATATTGATTGTGGATCCAAGTAAAATGAAATCCTTGACTACTTCAATCTTTTCTCTGTTTATCATGATGATGCTTACTGGTCCAGTTGTGAGGATTTTTCTTTTGTTTATGTTGAGATGTAATTCATACTAGGGGCTGTATGTAGTCTTTGATTGTCAGTAAGTGCTTCAAATCCTCTTCACTTTCAGCAAGCAAGGTTGTGTCATCTGCATATCGTATGTTGATAATGAGTCTTTTGTCAATTCTGATGCCCTGTTCAAAACATAGCCCAGCTTCTCAGATTATTTGCTCAGCATACAGATTGAATAAGTATGGTGAAAGAATATAGCCCTGATGCACACCTTTCCTAACTTTAAACCATACAGTATCCCTTTGTTCTATTCTTTTTTTTTTTTTAATTTTTATTGTGCTTTAAGTGAAAGTTTACAAGTCAAGTCAGTCTCTCACACAAAAACTTATATACGCTTTGTTACATACTCCCAGTTGCTCTCCCTCTAATGAGACAGTCTGCTCCCTCTCTCTACTCTCTCTTTTCGTGTCCATTTCGCCAGCTTCTAACCCCCTCTACCCTCTCAACTCCCCTCCAGACAGGAGATACCAACATAGTCTCAAGTGTCCACCTGATCCAAGAAGCTCACTCCTCACCAGCATCCCTCTCCATCCCATTGTCCAGTCCAATCCCTGTCTGAAGAGTTCGCTTTGGGAATGGTTACTGTCCTGGGCCAACAGAAGGTCTGGGGGCCATGATCACTGGGGTCCTTCTAGTCTCAGTCAGAACATTAAATCTGGTCTTTTTATGAGAATTTGCGGTCTGCATCCCACTGCTCTCCCGCTCACTCAGGGGTTCTCTGTTGAGTTCCCTGTCAGGGCAGTCATCAGTTGTAGCCAGGCACCATCTAGTTCTTCTGGTCTCAGGATGATGTAGTCTCTGGTTTATGTGGCCTTTCTGTCTCTTGGGCTCATAATTACCTTGTGTCCTTGGTGTTCTTCATTCTCCTTTGGTCCAGCTGTATTGAGGCCAATTGATGCATCTTAGATGGCCACTTGCTAGCGTTTAAGACCCCAGACACCACTCTCCAAAGTGGGATGCAGAATGTTTTCTTAATAGATTTTATTATGCCAATTGACTTAGAAGTCCCCTGGAACCATGGTCCCCAAAGCCCCGCCCCTGCTACGCTGGCCTTTGAAGCATTCAGTTTATTCAGGAATGGTTTAGTCCAGTTGTGCTGACCTCTCCTACATTGTGTGTTCCCTTTCTATTCTAATGGCTGTTTCTTGGTCTAAGTACAGACTCCTCATTAGCACAATTAAGTGTTCTGTATTTCTCATTCTTCCCAAGCTATCCATAATTTGTTATGATCCACACAGAGGAATGCCTTTTATAGTCAAAAATCACAGGTAAACATCTTTCTGGTATTCTTTGCTTCCAGCCAGGATCCATCTGACATCAGCAATGATATCCCTGGTTCCATGTCCTCTTCTGAACCTAGTTTGAATTTCTGGCAGTTTCCTGTTGATGTACTGTTGCAACTGCTTTTGAATGCTGTTCAGCAAAATTTTACTTGTGTGTAATATTAACGATATTGTTTGATAATTTCTTAATTCTGTTGAATCACCTTTCTTTGGAATGAGTACAAATATGAATCTTTTCCAGTCAGTTGGCCAGATAACTGTCTTCCTAATTTCTTGGCATAGATGAGTGAGCACTTCCAGTGTTGCATCCTTTTGTTTAAACATCTCAATTGGTATTCTGTCAATTCCTGGAGCCTTGTTTTTCGCCAATTTCTTCAGTGCAGCTTGGACCTCTTGCTTCAATACCATTGATTCTCGATCATATGCTACCTCCTAAAATGGTTGAATGCCCACCAGTTCTTTTTGTTAAGGTGACTCTGTGTATTCCTTCCATCTTCTTTAGATGCTTCCTAAGTCATTTAGTATTTTCCCCTTAGAATCTTTCAATATTGCAACTCGAGGCTTGAATTTTTCTTGAATTCTTTCAGCTTGAGAAATGCTGTGTGTTCTTCTCTTTTGGATTTCTATCTCCAACTCTTTGCACAAGTCATTATAATACTTTACTTTGCCTTCTTGAGCCACCCTTTGAAATCTCCTGTTCAGCTCTTTGACTTCATCATTTCTTCCTTTTGCTTTAACTACTCTACGTTCAAGAACAAGTTTCAGAGTCTCTTCTGACATTCACTTTGGTCTGTTCTTTCTTTCTTGCTTTTTAATGACCTCTTGCTTTCTTCATGTATGATGTCATTCCATAACTCATCTTGTCTTTGGTCATTAGTGTCCAATGCCTCAAATCTATTCTTTAGATAGTCTTTAAATTCAGGTGGGATATACTGAACATTGTACTTTGGCTCTCATGGACTTGTTCTAATTTTCTTCAGCTTCAACTTGAACTTGCGTATGAGCAAGTGATGGCCTTTTCCTCAATTGGCCCTTGTCCTTGTTGTGACTGATGTTATGGAGCTTTTCCATTCTCTTTCCACAGCTGTAGTTGATTCGATTCCTGCGTATCCCATTGGGTGAGGTCCACATGTATAGTTGTCATTTATGTTGTTGAAAAAAGGCATTTGTAATGAAGGATTCATTGGACTTGTCCAATTCTGTCATGTGATTTCCAGTGTGATTTCTATCAGGAAGACCATATTTTTCAGGTACTGATCCTTCTTTTTTGTTTCCAACTTTTGCACTCCAATCTCCAGTAATTATCAATGAATCGTGACTGCATGTTTGATCAGTTTTAGACTGCAGAAGATGGTAAAAATCTTCAGTTTCTTCATCTTTGGCATTAGTGATTGGTGTGTAAATGTCAATAATAGTCATATTAACTGGTCTTCCTTATAGGCATATGCATATTATCCTATCACTGCCAGTGTTGTACTTCAGGATAGATCTTGAAATGTTTGTTTTGATGATGAACGTGACACCATTTCTCTTCAATTTGTCATTCCCACCATAGTAGCCCATATGATTATCTGATTCAAATGGTTAGTATCAGTCCATTTCTGCTCACTAATGCCTAGGATATCAATCTTTATGGGTTCCATTTCATTTTTGGTGATTTCTAATTTTCCTAGATTCATACTTTGTACATTACACATGTTTATTATTAATGGATGTTTGCAGCTGTTTCTTCTCATTTTGGGTCATGGCACATCAGCAAATGAAGATTCTGAAAGCTTGGCTCCATCCGTGTCATTACGGTTGATTTTACTTTGAGGAGGCGGCTCTTTCCCCGTTGTCTTTTGAGTATCTTCCAACCTGAGCAGCTCATCTTCTGGCACTGTATCAGTCAATGTTCTGCTGATACTCATAAAGTTTTCACTGGCTAATTCTTTTCAGAAGTAGACCACTGCGTCCTTCTTCCTAGTCTGTTTTAGCCTGGAAGCTCAGCTGAAATCTGTCCACCGTGGGTGACCCTGCTGGTATTTGAATACCTGTGGCATAGCTTCCAGCATCATGGCCACATGCAAGCCCCCACCGTATGACAAACTGAAGGACACGAAGTGAATATTAATGATATGGTTTGATAATTTCTGAATTCTTTCAGATCATCTTTCTTTGGAATAAGAAGGTATATGGATCTCTTCCAATCCATTGTCCAGGTTGCTCTCTTCCAAATTTCTTGGCATAGATGAGTGATCACTTCCAGTGCTTCATTCAACTGAAAATTCTGATTTGGTATTCAGTCAATTCTGGTAGTCTTATTTTTTGCCAGTGCCTTCAATGCAGGTTAGACTTCTTTGTTCAATACTGTAGGTTCTTGATCATATGTAACCTTGTAAAATGGTTGAAAGTTGACTGATTCTCTTTGGCACCGTGACTCTCTGTATTCTTTCCATCTTCTTTTCATGCTTCCTACATTGTTGAATATTTTGCCCTTAGAATCTTTCAAAATTGCAACTCAAGACTTGAATTTTTTCTTCAGTTCTTTCAGCTTGGAAAAGGCCAAGTGCTTTCGTCTCTTTCGGTTTTCTTTCTCCAGGTCTTTGCACATTTCGTTATAATACTTTACTATGCCTTCTTGAGCCACCCTTTGAAATCTTCTGTTTAGCTCTTTTATTTCATCATTTCTCCCATTCATTTTAGCTGCTCTACCTTCAAGAGCAAGTTTCAGAGTCCCTTCAGACATCATTTTGGTCTTCTTTCTTCCCTCTCTTTTTAACAACCTCTTCCTTTGTTCATGTATAAGGTCTTTGATGTCATCCCACATCTCATCTGGTCTTTGGTTATTAGTGTTTAATGTGTCCAGTCTATTCAGGTGAGATATGTTCAAGGTCATATTTTGGCTCTCTTATACATACTTTAATTTTCTTCAGCTTCAACTTGAACTTGCATATGAGCAATTGAAGGTCTGTTCAGCAGGCAGCCCCTGGCTTCACTCTGACTGATGATGTTGAGCATTTCCATCATCTCTTTTCACAAATGTAGTTGATGTGATCCTGTGTTTTCCATCTGGTGAGGTCCACATGTATAGTCACCATCAATGTTGTTTAAAAAATGTATTTGCAATGAATAAGTTCGTCTTGCAATATTCTATCATGCTATCTCAGCTGTCTTTTCTATTACCAAGGCCATATTTTCCAACTATTGATCCTTCTTTTTTTCCAACTTTCACATTCCAATCACTGGTAATTATCAAGGTACCTTAATTGCATGTTTGATCAATTTCAGACTGCAGAAGCTGGTAAAATATTCAATTTCTTCATCTTTGGCTTTAGTGATTGGTGTGTAAATTTGAATAATAATTTTATCAACTGGTCTTCCCTGTAGATGTATGGATATTATCCTATCACTGACAGAGCTGCATTTCAGGATAGATCTTGAAATGTTCTTTTTGATGATGAACGCTACACCATTCCTCTTCAAGTTGTCATTCCTGGCATAGTAGACCATATGATTGTCTGATTCAAAATGACCAGTACCAGTCCATTCCAGCTCACTCCAAAAAAGAAAACCAAACCCAACTCCGCCAAGTTAATTCCAACTCACGGGACCCTATAGGACAAAGTAGAACTGTCCCATAGGGTTTCCAAGGAGCAATTTGTGGATTCAAACTGCCGACTTTTTGGTTAGCAGCCAAGTTCTTAACCACTGTACCACCAGCTGACTAATGCCTAGGATATCGATCATTACATTTTCCACTTCATTTTTGATGACTTCCAAATTTCCTAGATTCATACTTTGTACATTCCATGTTCTGATTATTAATGGATGTTTGCAGCTGTTTCTTCTCATTTTGAGTCATGCCACACCAGCAAATGAAAGTTCCGAAAGCTTTACCCCATTCATGTAGTTAAGGTCAACTCTAGTTTCAGGAGACAGCTCTTCCTCACTCGCATTTTGAGTGTCTTCCAACCTGAAGGTCTCATCTTTAGACTCTGTATCAGACAATATTTTGCCATTTTTCTAAGGTTTTCATGGCTGTTATGGATTCAATTGTGTCCCCCCAAAATGTGTGTCAACTTGGCTAGGCCTTGATTCCCAGTATTGAATGATTGTCCACCATTTTGTCATCTGTTGTGATTTTCCTATGTGTTTTAAATCCTACCTCTGTGATGTTCATGAGGCAGAATTAGAGGCAGGACTTAACATTAGGTTGTATTTTGAATCAATCTCTTTTGATATATAAAAGAGAGAAATGAGCAGTGAGATGGGGGACCTCATGACCAAGAATGAAGTACGAGGAGAGGAGTATGTCCTTCAGATCCAGGGTCCCTGTGCTGAGAAGCTCCTAGACCAGGGGAATATTGATGATAAGCCTTCCCCTGGAGCTGGTACCCTGAATTAGAACTTTTAGTCTCCTAGACTGTAAGAGAATTCATTTCTCTTTGTTAAAGCCATTCACTTGTGGTATTTCTGTTATAGCAAAACCAGATAACTAAGACACTGGCCAATTTTTTCAGAAGTAGACCGTCAGGTCCTTCTTCCTAGTCTGTCTTAGTCTGGAAATTCAGCTGTAACCTGTCCACCATAGGTGACCTTGCTTATATTTGAAATTTCAGTAGCATAGCATCCAGTATCACAGCAACATGCAAGCCACCACAGTATGATAAACTGACAGAAGGGTGGTGGAAAACTGTTCATAATATTTATTATCTTTTAACATCTGTAGCATCTGTAGTGATGGCTTCACTTTCATTTCCTGATAACGGTAATTTGTGTTCTCGCCCTTTTTCTTTAACTCTCATTATTCAGTCACTGAAAAAGAGGAAGACCCTCAAGGAGATGGATTGATTGACACAGTGGCTACAACAATGGGCTCAAGCATAAGAATGACCTTGAGGACGGCAAAAGACAGAGCAATTTTTCATTCTATCACAGGTAGAGTCACTACCAGTCAGAACCAACTTGACAGCACCTGACAAGAGAGTTATTAGTTCTATTGACCGTTTGAAAGAACTAACTTCTGGTTTTATTGATTTTTCTCTGCTGTTTGCCCATTTTCTATTTCACAGATTTCCATTATTGTCTTTGTTATTTCCTTCCTCCCACTTACTTCAAGTTTGTCTTTACCTTGCTCTTATTTTTCTAGTGTCTTAAAATGGCAACTTAGATTATTTTAGACTTTTCTTATTTGCAAGTATAAACATTTAAAGGTATATATTTCTTTGTCCAGCCATTGCTTTGAATTGTGGTGTTGGTAAAGAATATTGAATATACCATGGACTGCCAAAAGAACAAACAAATCTGTCTTAGAAGAAGTACAACCAGAATGCTCCTTAGAAGCAAGGATGGCAAGACTGCATCTTACATACTTTGGACATGTTGTCAGGAGGGATCAGTCCCTGGAGAGGGACATCATGCTTGGCAAAGTACAGAGTCAGAGGAAAAGAGGAAGACCCACAATGAGGTGGATTGACACAGTGGCTGCAACAATGAGCTCAAGCATAACGATTGTAAGGATGGCTCAGGACCGGGAGATGTTTTGTTCTGTTGTGCATAGGTCACTATGAGTTGGAACTGACTCAATGGCACCTAACAACAACAGCAGCTGTTGCTTTAATTGCATTCACTGAGTGTGAAAAATTGTGTTGTATTTTCTTCCAGTTCAAATATTTTGTAATTTCTCTTGTGATTTCTTTTCAACCGATAAGTTATTAAGCAGTATACTGCTTAGTTTCCAAATATTTGAAGATTTCTAAGATATCTTTTTTGATACCTAATTTAATTGTGTTTTGGCCAGGAAATAGACTTTCTATGACTTGAGTCTTTGACAACTTGATCATTGTTTTATGGACCAGAATATAATATTTTAATAAATGTTCTGTGTGCATTTAAACATAATGTATATTCTGCTCTTATTGAATGGAGTGCTCTATAAATGTAAATTAGGTCAAGTTTCTTGATAAAAAATTTCAAGTCTTCTGTACCTTGCTAATTTTTTTGTCTGTTTCTCCTATCAATTGTTAAGAAAAGAGTTCTGAAATCTGCAAATGTAATTGTGAATTTGTTTATTTCTCCTTTCATATCTGCCAGTTTTAACTTCACGTATTTTGAAACTCTACTATTTGGTATCTGCATGTTTAGGTTTATTATGTCTTCTTGATTAATTGATGCTTTATCCTTATGACCTTTTTTAAATCTGTGGTAATATCTCTTAATCTACTTTCTCTGATATTAATATAACCACTCTAGCTTTCTTATCATCACTGTGTGCGTTATGTATCTTTTCCTTTTTTTTATTTTCAGACTACTAATATCTTTATATTTAAATTCAATTTCTTATAGACTGTGTGAATTTGGGTCTTTTTTTTTTTAATCCAGTCTGAAATTATCTCTATTAATTGGAGTATTTGACCAAATAGTTAATGTAATTAAAAAGTGGTTGAATTTACATTTATTATCCTGTTATTATCTTGCAAATCTGCTGCAAAATACCTCTTTAGAGTGTTGAAAAGCAAAGATGTCACCTTGAAGACTAAGGTGTGCCTGACCCAAGCCATGGTGTATCCAATCACCTCATATGCATGTGAAAGCTGGACATTGAATAAGGAAGATCAAAGAAAAATTGATGTCTTTGAATTGTGGTGTTGGTGAAGAATATTGAATATACCATGGACCGCCAAAAGAACCAATAAATGTTGGAAGAAATATGACCAGAATGCTCCTTAGAGGCAAGGATAACGAGTCTAACTCTCACACACTTTCGACATGTTATCAGGAGGGATCAGTCCCTGGAGAAGGACATCATGCTTGGTAGAGTATCAGCAACAAGAGGGATTGACACAGTTGCTGCAGCAATGGGTTCAAGCATAACAATGATCGTGAGAGTGGCCCAGGAAAGGGCAGTGTTTCATTCTGTTGTACATAGTGTCACTATGAGTCGAAATTGGCTCAGCAGCACCTAACAACATCTTGCTATTTGATTTCTACTTGTTTTAGTTTTTGTTCATTTTTCCTGCATTCTTTTTTATTTATTGAGAATTTTTATGATTGCATTTTCCCTGTGACTGATTCATCAACTATACTTTTTTTTGTTATTGTTTTAGTGGTTTCTCTAGGGTTGACAACATGTATTTTTAACTAACCACTGTCTATATAAAATATTATCTCACTTCATGTAAAATATAAGCACCTTCTATTTTTCCCTTCCCATAAATTTTTGCTATTGCAGTCATACATTTTATATCTAGATCTACATACATTTTATAAACCCATCGTACATTGTTATTATTATTACTTTAAACAAGCATCCTTCAAAGAACTTGAAAAAGTGAAAAAATATCTTTTATATTTTCCATAATATAGACCACTCCCTTTATTCTGCGTTCTGTTTTTCATATCTAAATTTTCATCTGGTATTTTGTTCCTTCTGCCCAAAGGCCTTCCTTTAATATTTTTTGTAGTTCAGATTTTCAGGTCTGCAGCAACAAATTCTATCAGCTTTTGTGTGTCTAAAAACATTTATTTCTAATATATTGTTGGAAGATATTTTCACTGTGTACAGGATTCTAGGGTGACAGTTTTTTTGTTTGTTCGTTTTCCTTCTTCTTCTTCCAGCACTTCAAATATGTCATTTTGTTGATTCCTTGTTTGTATAATTTTTTCTATGGAGAAGTTTGAGGTATTCTCTCTCTTTTTTTCTCTTTTTTTTTTTTGTATTTCTGTACATATTTGGCCTTTATCCTTCAGCTGCTTTTAATTTTTTTTCTTTTTCTCTGTTTTTCAGCAATTCAATTATTATGAGTCTTGGGGTGTAGGTGCATGTGTACCTGTATGTGTATTCGCTTTTTCCCTGCTTATAATTTCCTGAGTTTCTTCAATTTGTGGATTTATAATTTTGATCAAATTTGGAAAATTTCCTGTCATTGTTGTTGAAGTTTTTTTTTTTTTTTTTTATGTTTCCCCACTAGCTTTGGACTCCAATTATATATGTGTTAGACTACTTAATATTTTCTTTGAATTTCTTTCCTCCCAATATTTTTACTCATTGTGCTTAATTTTGAATCATTTCACTATCATGTTTTCATTTTTATTGATCTTTTTTATGTAATGTCTAATTGCTGTATATCCCATGTAGTAAATTTTTAATTTTACATATTTTATTTTTCATTTCTACAAATTTCTTATGGTTCTTTTTTCTTCTTTTTCTATTATTATATTCATATATTTTTGTTAATCCTTGAGCATGTTAAGCATATTTAACACCCTTGTTTACCAATTCTCTCATCCCTGTTTTGCCAGGCTCTGATTGTACTGACCGATTTTTTTCAACCTGTTTATGGCTCTCATTTTCCTACTTCTTTTCATGTCCAGCAATTTTTTATTGGATAATGGACATTACGAATTTTTACATTATAAAGTGCTGCATTATTATTATTTTCTTCTTGTTATTGTTTCTTTTAACAATGTTGATAGACAGTTAAGCTTCTTAAAAATTGTAAGTCTGGGGCTAATTTAGAACCACTAATAAAAGCCCCCTGTATTCAACATGATCTCTCCACTCTGGCTTGTGAAAATGAAAACAATTCTCAGCTCTGTGTGAGTGCTGGGAATTTTTCAGTTTACAACTTCTCACTAATTGTTCTTTCTCTAGAAGTTGTTATGTGTTTGATTTCATGGAGTTTCACTTTACTTATGTGAAGATTGTTATTTCACCCAAAACTCAAAGTGACCTCTATGCAGATTTCAAGAAATCTTTCTCTATGGCTCCATGTTTTTAGTTTGTTTTGTTTTGTTTTCTGATACTCTACCCTGAAAGTTTTACCTGCCTCAGCTTCCCCAAACTATGATACATGTTGCCTCAACTCAGAGGCTGTGGGGATTTCCTTGGGTTCTTTCTCACAGCAAGGTCTAGAAATTATGTTTGGGGGAGAAACAGGGCAATCTTAGGGCTCACTTCTTTTTTTTTTTTTTTCTTTTCTTAAGGATCAGAATCTTGTGCTGATTGTTGTCCAATGTCTGAAAGCAGTTGTTTATATATTCAGTCCAGTTTTCTAGTTATATATGGTGAGATAGTAATTCTGGTCCCATTACTCCTCATGGCTAGAAGCAGAAGATGCCCAACTTATTTTTTCAATGCTGTGCCAACCAATCAATAAAATATTTAGGTATCAATCTATAAAGGCATTGTAGAGTGTAATTCTTTTACTTTTTAATAACAATAGCTAGCAATAACTGAGGCCCTAACAGTGTTAGGGGCAGTGCTGGATGTTTCATATGTCTTTTCTTATTTTATTTTCATAATAATCTTCAGAAATATATATTATTATTCCCAATTAGCAAGTGAGGAAATAGTAGTTGTAAACAATAAGTAAGCACTGGAGTTAAGACTCAGACCCTGGGCTGTGTGACTGTTGACCCTGGTCTATTCCACTGTGTTTCTCTCATCAATTTAAGTTGCATGGAAGAAGAATAGAGCAGGTGACAGTATAAGACGAATTAGCAGACTTGAAAAAATATTTTAGGGTTAAAGGTGGAACTAGATATTAAAGAACATGGCCTGGCAGAGCCACTATGTATGGGTGGTCTCTAGCCATGACTCACAGACTCCTTAGTTGCAGCTCTGTCCTAATCTAAAATGGAACATATGACTCTCACTTTGAAAAGTTCCATTTAGATTCACTTGCCCAAATTTCCATCGGTTTTCTGCACCATACCTAACTTACAGAAAGTTTGCAATTTTTCCTCCTGCCGCTTGGAGTCTTTGGTTTGCAAGGGCTATGTCTGGCTTCTCATTAATTTCCTCTGATTTCTTTTCACTCAGCTATGGCCCTGCAGGTTTTCTCTTTGGGATTTTTCCATCATTCTGATGCTATTATGAAATATTTCTTTGGTCTCTGGGGTTCTTTCTATAGAGTTTTTTTTTTTAATTAATTTTTATTAAGCTTCAAGTGAACATTTACTGTTCCAAGCAGTCTGTCACGTGTAGGTTTACATACATCTTACTCCCTTCTCCCACTTGCTCTCCCCCATTGAGTCAGCCCTTTCAGTCTCTCGTTTCGTGCCAATTTTGCCATCTTCCCTCTCTCTCTATCTTCCCATCCCCCCTCCAGTCAAGAGTTGCCAACACACTCTCCAGTGTCCACCTAATTTAATTGGCTCACTCTTCATCAGCATCTCTCTCCCCGCCGCTGACCAGTCCTTTTCATGCCTAATGAGTTGTCTTCGGGGATGGTTCCTGTCCTGTGCCATCAGAAGTTCTGGGGAGCATTGTCTCTGGGATTCCTCTAGTTGCTTTCATATCATTAGGTATGGTCTTTTTATGAGAATTTGGGATCTGTATCCCATTGGTCTCCTGCTCCCTTAGGAGTTGTCTGTTGTGCTCCCTAGCAGGGCAGACATCGATTGTGGCCGGGCACCAACTAGTTCTTCTGGTCTCAGGATAATGTAGGTCTCTGGTTCATGTGGCCCTTTCTGTCTCTTGGGTTCTTAGTTGTCGTGTGGCCTTGGTGTTCTTCCTTTGCCTTTGCTCCAGGTGGGTTGAGACCAATTGATGTATCTTAGATGGCCGCTTGTTGGCATTTAGGACCCCAGGCGCCACAATTCAAAGTGGGATGCAGAATGTTTTCATAATAGAATTATTTTGCCTGTTGACTTAGAAGTCTCCTCAAACCAAGTTCCGCAGACCCCAGCCCCTGCTCCTCTGACCTTTGAAGCTTTCATTTTATCCCGGAAACCTCTTTGCTTTTAGTCCAGTCCAATTAGACTGACCTTCCTTGTATTGAGTGTTGTCTTTCCCTTCACCCAAAGCAGTTCTTATCTACTGATTGATCAATAAAAAACCCTCTCCCTCCCTCCCTCCCTCCCTCCCTCCCTCCCCCCTTTGTAACCACAAAAGTATGTGTTCTTCTCCGTTTTTTCTATTTCTCAAGATCTTATAATAGTGGTCTTATACAATATTTGTCCTTTTGCCTCTGACTCATTTCGCTCAGCATAATGTCTTCCAGATTCCTCCATGTTATGAAATGTTTCAGAGATTCGTCATTGTTCTTTATCGATGCGTAGTATTCCATTGTGTGAATATACCACAATTTATTTACCCATTCATCCGTTGACGGACATCTTGGTTGCTTCCAGCTTTTTGCTATTGTAAACAGAGCTGCAATAAACATGGGTGTGCATATGTCTGTTTGTGTGAAGGCTCTTGTATCTCTAGGGTATATTCCGAGGAGTGGGATTTCTGGGTTGTATGGTAGTTCCATTTCTAACTGTTTAAGATATCGCCAGATGGATTTCCAAAGTGGTTGTACCATTTTACAATCCCAACAGCAGTGTATGAGAGTTCCAATCTCTCCGCAGCCTCTCCAACATTTATTATTTTGTGTTTTTTGGATTAATGCCAGTCTAGTTGGTGTGAGATGGAATCTCATCGTAGTTTTAATTTGCATTTCTCTAATGGCTAATGATCGGGAGCATTTTCTCATGTATCTGTTGGCTGCCTGAATGTCTTCTTTAGTGAAATGTGTGTTCATATCCTTTGCCCACTTCTTGATTGGGTTGCTTGTCTTTTTGTGGTTGAGTTTTGACAGAATCATGTAGATTTTAGAGATCAGGCGCTGGTCTGAGATGTCATAGCTGAATATTCTTTCCCAGTCTGTAGGTGGTCTTTTTACTCTTTTGGTGAAGTCTTTAGATGAGCATAGGTGTTTGATTTTTAGGAGCTCCCAGTTATCGGGTTTCTCTTCATCATTTTTGGTAATGTTTTGTATTCTGTTTATGCCCTGTATTAGGGCTCCTAAGGTTGTCCCTGTTTTTTCTTCCATGATCTTTATCGTTTTAGTCTTTATGTTTAGGTCTTTGATCCACTTGGAGTTAGTTTTTGTGCATGGTGTGAGGTATGGGTCCTGTTTCATTCTTTTGCAAATGGATATCCAGTTATGCCAGCACGATTTGTTAAAAAGACTATCATTTCCCCAATTGACTGATACTGGTCCTTTGTCAAATATCAGCTGCTCATATGTGGATGGATTTATATCTGGGTTCTCAATTCTGTTCCATTGGTCTATGTGCCTGTTGTTGTACCAGTACCAGGCTGTTTTGACTACTGTGGCTGTATAATAGGTTCTGAAATCAGGTAGAGTGAGGCCTCCCACTTTCTTCTTCTTTTTCAGTAATGCTTTGCTTATCCGGGGTTTCTTTCCCTTCCATATGAAATTGGTGATTTGTTTCTCTATGCCCTTAAAATATGACATTGGTATTTGGATTGGAAGTGCGTTATATGTATAGATGGCTTTTGGTAGAATAGACATTTTTACTATGTTAAGTCTTCCTATCCATGAGCAGGGTATGTTCTTCCACTTAAGTATGTCCTTTTGAATTTCTTGTAGCAGAGTTTTATAGTTTTCTTTGTATAGGTCTTTTACATCCTTGGTAAGATTTATTCCTAAGTATTTTATCTTCTTGGGGGCTACTGTGAATGGTATTGATTTGGTTATTTCCTCTTCGGTGTTCTTTTTGTTGATGTAGAGGAATCCAAGTGATTTTTGTATGTTTATTTTATAACCTGAGACTCTTCCAAACTCTTCTATTAGTTTCAGTAGTTTTCTGGAGGATTCCTTAGGGTTTTCCATGTATACGATCATGTCATCTGCAAATAGTGATAGCTTTACTTCCTCCTTGCCAATCTGGATACCCTTTATTTCTTTGTCTAGCCTAATTGCCCTGGCTAGGACTTCAAGTACGATGTTGAATAAGAGTGGTGATAAAGGGCATCCTTGTCTGGTTCCCGTTCTCAGGGGAAATGCTTTCAGGTTCTCTCCATTTAGAGTGATATTGGCTGTTGGCTTTGCATAGATGCCCTTTATTATGTTGAGGAATTTTCCTTCAATTCCTATTTTGGTAAGAGTTTTTATCATAAATGGGTGTTGAACTTTGTCAAATGCCTTTTCTGCATCTACTGATAAGATCATGTGGTTTTTATCTTTTGTTTTATTTATGTGATGGATTACATTAATGGTTTTTCTGATATTAAACCAGCCTTGCATACCTGGTATAAATCCCACTTGATCAGGGTGAATTATTTTTTTGATGTGTTGTTGGATTCTATTGGCTAGAATTTTGTTGAGGATTTTTGCATCTATGTTCATGAGGGATATAGGTCTATAATTTTCTTTTTTTGTAATGTCTTTACCTGGTTTTGGTATCAGGGAGATGGTAGCTTCATAGAATGAGTTGGGTAGTATTCCGTCTTGTTCTATGCTTTGAAATACCTTCAGTACTGGTGGTGTTAAGTCTTCTCTGAAGGTTTGGTAGAACTCTGCAGTGAAGCCGTCTGGGCCAGGACTTTTTTTTGTTGGAAGTTTTTTGATTACCGTTTCAATCTCTTTTTTTGTTATGGGTCTATTTAGTTGTTCTACTTCTGATTGTGTTAGTTTAGGTAGGTAGTATTTTTCCAAGAATTTATCCATTTCTTCTAGGTTTTCAAATTTGTTAGAGTACAATTTTACGTAGTAATCTGAAATGATTCTTTTAATTTCATTTGGCTCTGTTGTGATGTGGTCCTTCTCGTTTCTTATTCGGGTTATTTGTTTCCTTTCCTGTTTTTCTTTAGTCAGTCTGGCCAATGGTTTATCAATTTTGTTAATTTTTTCAAAAAACCAGCTTTTGGCTTTGTTAATTTTTTCAATTGTTTTTCTGTTCTCTAATTCATTTAGTTCAGCTCTAATTTTTATTATTTGTTTTCTTCTGGTGCCCGATGGGTTCTTTTGTTGCTCACTTTCTATTTGTTCAAGTTGTCGGGACAGTTCTCTAATTTTGTCTCTTTCTTCTTTTTGTACGTGTGCATTTATCGATATAAATTGGCCTCTGAGCACTGCTTTTGCTGTGTCCCAGAGGTTTTGATAGGAAGTGTTTTCATTCTCGTTGCTTTCTAAGAATTTCCTTATTCTCTCCTTGATGTCTTCTATAACCCAGTCTTTTTTCAGGAGGGTATTGTTCATTTTCCAAGTATTTGATTTCTTTTCCCTAGTTTTCCTGTTATTGATTTCTAGCTTCATTGCCTTGTGGTCTGAGAAGATGCTTTGTAATATTTCGATGTTTTGGATTCTACCAAGATTTGTTTTGTGACCTAATATGTGGTCTATTCTAGAGAATGTTCCATGTGCGTTAGAAAAAAAAGTATATTTTGCAGCAGTTGGGTGGAGAGTTCTGTATAAGTCAATGAGGTCAAGTTGGTTGATTGTTGTAAGTAGGTCTTCCGTGTCTCTATTGAGCTTCTTACTGGATGTCCTGTCCTTCTCCGAAAGTGGTGTGTTGAAGTCTCCTACTATAAATGTGGAGGTGTCTATCTCGCTTTTCAATTCTGTTAAAATTTGATTTATGTATCTTGCCGCCCTGTCATTGGGTGCATAAATATTTAATATGGTTATATCTTCCTGATGAATTGTCCCTTTTATCATTATATAGTGTCCTTCTTTATCCTTTGTGGCGGATTTAAGTCTAAAGTCTATTTTGTCAGAAATTAATATTGCTACTCCTCTTCTTTTTTACTTATTATTTGCTTGATATATTTTTTTCCATCCTTTGAGTTTTAGTTTGTTTGTGTCTCTAAGTCTAAGGTGTGTCTCTTGTAGGCAGCATATACATGGATCATGTTTCTTTATCCAGTCCGTGACTCTCTGTCTCTTTATTGGTGCATTTAGTCCATTTACATTCAGGGTAATTATAGATAAATAAGTTTTTAGTGTTGTCATTTTGATGCCTTTTCATGTGTGTTGTTGGCCTTTTCATTTTTCCACATACTTTTTTGTGCTGAGACGTTTTTCTTAGTAGATTGTGAGATCCTCATTTTCATAATGTTTAACTTTATGTTTGTTGAGTCGTTACGTTTTTCTTGAGTTATGGAATTGATATTCCTTTTTGTGGTTACCTTATTATTTACCCCTATTTTTCTAAGTAAAAACCTAACTTGTATCGTTCTATACCGCCTTGTATCACTCTCCATCTGGCAGTTCAATGCCTCCTATATTTAGTCCCTCTTTTTGATTATTGTGATCTTTTATCTATTGATTTCCATGATTTCCTGTTATGTGTATTATTTTGTTTATTTATTTATTTTTTAGAATTAATCTTAATTTGTTTGTTTCTGTGCTTTCCCTATTTGAGTTGCGTTGATATCAGGATGGTCTGTTTTGTGACCTTGTATTGTGCTGGTACCTGATATTATTGGTCATCAGGCCAAACAATCTCCTTTAGCATTTCTTGCAGTCTTGGTTTAGTTTTTGCAAATTCTCTAAACTTGTGTTTATCTGTAAATATCTTAATTTCGCCTTCATATTTCAGAGAGAGTTTTGCTGGATATATGATCCTTGGTTGGCAGTTTTTCTCATTCAGTGCTCTGTATACGTCGTCCCATTCCCTTCTTGCCTGCATGGTTTCTGCTGAGTAGTCTGAACTTATTCTTATTGATTCTCCCTTGAAGGAAACCTTTCTTTTATCCCTGGCCGCTTTTAAAATTTTCTGTTTGTCTTTGGTTTTGGCAAGTTTGATGATAATATGTCTCGGTGTTTTTCTCTTTGGATCAATCTTAAATGGGGTTCGATGAGCATCTTGGATAGATATCCTTTCGTCTTTCATGATGTCAGGGAAGTTTTGTGTCAGGAGTTCTTCAACTATTTTCTCTGTGTTTTCTGTCCCCCCTCCCTGTTCTGGGACTCCAATCACTCGCAAGTTATCCTTCTTGATAGAGTCCCACATGATTCTTAGGGTTTCTTCATTTTTTTTAATTCATCTGATTTTTTTTCAGCTATGTTGGAGTTGATTCCCTGGTCCTCCAGATGTCCCAGTCTACATTCTAATTGCTCAAGTCTGCTCCTCTGACTTTCTATTGCATCGTCTAATTCTGTAATTTTATTGTTAATCTTTTGGATTTCTACATGCTGTCTCTCTATGGATTCTTGCAACTTATTAATTTTTCCACTATGTTCTTGAATAACCTTTTTGAGTTCTTCAACAGTTGTATCAGTGTGTTCCTTGGCTTTTTCTGCAGTTATCCTAATTTCATTTGTGATATCTTTAAGCATTCTGTAAATTAGTTTTTTATATTCTGTATCTGATAATTCCAGGATTGTATCTTCATTTGAGAAAGATTTTGATTCTTTTGTTTGGGGAGTTGGAGAAGCTGTCATGGTCTGTTTCTTTATGTGGTTTGATATGGACTGCTGTCTCCGAGCCATCCCTGGGAAACTAGATTTTCCAGGTAATCAGCAAAAAATAAATGCAGTCAGATCCCTATGTGAATTCTCCTTCTGGCTCAGGGTATTCAGATGTTAATGGAGCCGCCTAGGGAGGGTGGGGGAGGGATCAGAGAGCTAGGCGTGTAGCAGCACAGAATATAGAGCTGATCCCCGCGTTCACGCTCCGCCCCCGTCCGCCAGAATCCCGGCAGGACGGCTCCCTGGCTGGGACGCTACTCTCCCCGCTCCAAGATCAGTCACTTCCTCCTGGGGATTTCTCCCCCCGGTGCACCGCACCACTCGCGCAAACTGGGTGGGCGTGGCCCTCACGAACAGCTAGGCCCGCCCCGGGGTCTATTCAGGGGAATGCGCTCACACCCCACCTGCTCTCACCAGGATCCCAGTGGGACGGCTCCCCGGCTGGGATGCTGCTCTCCCCGCTCCAAGACCAGTCACTTCCTCCCGGGGATTTCTCCCTCCGGTGCATCGCACCGCTTGCGTGAACTGGGTGGGCGTGGCCCTCACGAACGTCTGGGCGCCCCCCCCGGGGTCGCTTTAGGGAAATATAGTTGATCCCCACGCTCGAGCCTCGCCGGCCTCCCGCCAAACTCCCGGCGGGACGGCTCCCCGGCTGGGACGCTACTCTCCCCACTCCAAGATCAGTCACTGCCTCCTGGGTGTTTCTCCCACCGGCTGCGCCACTACCCCACCCACGCCAACCAGCTAGACTCCCTCCCGGGATGGGTTGGGGGGGTAGGGCTGGGCCCCTTGTCTGTGCCATCTGCCCCCCTGGGCTCTGCCCCAGCCTGGGCTCTGAAGGTCACCTGCCTGGTACGCTGGCTCTTAGTTCTGAAAACGATCGCTGTCTGCCTGTATTTGTTCGTTCTCCGTCTCTAAGTCTGTGTTTGTTGTTCAGAGTTCGTAGATTGTTATGTATGTGATCTGTTCACTTGTTTTTCCGAGTCTTTGTTGCAAGAGGGATCCGTGGTAGCGTCCGCCTAGTCCGCCATCTTGGCTCCGCCTCTTCCTTTCTATAGAGTTTTAAGCACATTTTTGTGATCCTATTATTTATTATTATTATTTAAAAAATCCTTTCTTAATCATCAACTTCTTCCTAAGCATAGGCCAATTTCCTCACTTGAGTCTTTGGCTACATTTCTTGAAAACAGAACTCAGCCTGCCTTTTCTACAGACACATAAAATTGTAACACCTCTTCCACCTACATTTCTGAAATAGTCACAGCAAACAAATAGCTTCAGAGATCTGGCTGAAAACCTTTTACTACCAAAACCAAATAGCTTTTCATCATCCCTGATTTTATTTAATTTAGCTTCTGATTTGGGTATATATTTGGTCATTAAGCCTCTCCATCTAATCCTCATTGTCTTTCTTCTTTTAAAGCCTCCTGTGCACCTAGGCTGGATTTTGTATGACTGGTCACTACAATACATTCTTCTTCTCTCTGGATGGTGTTAAATTCAATTTGGAAATCAGGGTCTTTTGTGTATTCAAACCTGTTACCTATATGGTACAACCAGTCCCAGAGCTTTTGCTCTCCTTATTAGGATGAAAACTAAATTCAAGAGTGGCAGATAAGTTGTATCATACATGCTAACACTAATTGACCCAAATGGCTACCAAGATTGCTGAGCTGATAAAGGCTCTGAGGACTTAATAAGCTAAAAGGGGAAAACTATCATTATCAGTTAACAATGGCTAAATTCTCACAACTGAGCCAATAAACAACATCATGATAAATGGAGAAAAAATGGAAGTTGTCAATGATTTCATTCTACTTGAATAAACAATCAATGTACATGAAAGCAGCAGTCAAGAAATAAAATGATTATTGCATTGGGCAAATCTGCTGCAAAAGACTTTTTTAAAGTTTTAAAAAGCAAAGATGTCACTTTGTGACTAAGATGCATCTGGCCCAAACAATGGTCTTTACTATCACCTCATATGCATGTGAAAACTGGTCAAAGAAAAAGGAAGAGAGAAGAATTGACGCATTTCAATTGAGGTGTTAGTGAAGATTATTGAATATACTATGGACTGCCAGAAGAACAAACAAATCAGTCTTAGAAGAAATACAACCGGAATGCTCCTTAGAAGCAAGGATGGCAATATTTCAGCTCACTTGCTTTGGAAACATCATCAGAACCAACCAATAATTTGAAAAGGATATCATGTTTGGTAAAGTGAGATGTCAGCGAAAGTGAAGGAAACCTTCAATGAGATGGACTCAAACATACCAAGATCATGAAGATAGCACAGGACTAGGCAACATTTTGTTCTGTAATACATAAGTTCACCATGAGTCAGAGTCAACTCCCCAGCAGCTTAACAATAACAATCATGATTATGGGAGTGAAGAGTGGTGACACAGTTGCCAAGTGTCTGCCAACCCTGAAAACGTCTTCCTTCCTTTAATGAAAATGCCTGTGGGCTTGTTGTTGTTATTAGGTGCCGTTGAGTTTGTTCTGACCAATGGCAACCCTATGTACAACAGAAAAAACACTGCCTGGTCCAGTGCCATCCTCACAATCATTGTTATGCTTGAGCCTGTTGTTGCAATGCATTGTGTCAACCCATCTCATTGAGGGCCTTCCACTTTTTTGAGATAGTAAGTAGGAAAGCCTGGCTATGAACCCAGTTCTGATTCAAAATCTGAACCACTGATGAGAAAAGTGAGACAAAAAATTTTCCGTTGTAGGTTTATGTGCCAGAGATAATGTTATGTGTTTAAACCCATTTCATTTTCCTCACTGACACAGGGGAAAACTACATTTTCCAGCATCCCTTGCAAATAGGTCCTGCCAGTAGAAGTGGAGAGAAGTAATATTTGCAACTTCCAGGCTGACTGCTAAAACTTCTTATGCAGTCCTTCATGCTTGCTTTTTTTTTTTTTTAATAATTTTTATTGTGCTTTAAGTGAAAGTTTACAAATCGAGTCAGTCTCTCACACAAAAACCCATATACACCTTGCTACACACTCCCAATTACTCTCCCCCTAATGAGACAACCTGCTCTCTCCCTCCACTCTCTCTTTTCGTGTCCATTTCGCCAGCTTCTAGCCCCCTCCACCCTCTCATCTCCCCTCTAGGCAGGAGATGCCCAACATAGCATCAAGTGTCCACCTGATCCAAGAAGCTCACTCCTCACCAGCGTCCCTCTCCAACCCATTGTCCAATCCAATCCCTGTCTGAAGAGTTCGCTTTGGGAATGGTTCCTGTCCTGGGCCAACAGAAGGTCTGGGGCCATGACCACCAGTGTCCTTCTAGTCTCAGTCAGAACAGTAAATCTGGTCTTTTTATGAGAATTTGGGGTCTGCATCCCACTGCTCTCCTGCTCACTCAGGGGTTCTCTGTTGAGTTCCCTGTCAGGGCAGTCATCGGTTATAGCCAGGCACCATCTAGTTCTTCTGGTCTCAGGATGATGTAGTCTCTAGTTCATGTGGCCCTTTCTGTCTCTTGGGCTCGTAATCACCTTGTGTCCTTGGTGTTCTTCATTCTCCTTTGATCCAGGTGGGTTGAGACCAATTGGTGCATCTTAGATGGCTGCTTGCTAGCGTTTAAGACCCCAGACACCACTCTTCAAAGTGGGATGCAGAATGTTTTCTTAATAGATTTTATTATGTCAATTGACTTAGATGTCCTCTGAAACCATGGTCCCCAGAACCCTGCCCCTGCTGTGCTGGCCTTCAAAGCATTCAGTATATTCAGGAAACTTCTTTGCTTTTGGTTTAGTCCAATTGTGCTGACCTCCACATGCTTGCTTTTTAATTACTCTCCTGGTCACTTGTGGAGTGGAAGACTATGAAGCCCCAGGACTTGTGGAGCCAATAGGATGAAGGGCCTCAAGTTTCTGAATGCCCTGTGATCCAGAGACCACTGCTGACTACATTGGTCTGTGATTATCTCTGAGAAATAAACTTTTATTATGCTATCCACTCAGATATGGGGTTTGTTTGTTACATGAATTAGCCTGCTATGGACAGCTTACACCAAAAGTTTGGCAGTTTGAGTCCACCAACTGCTCCTTAGAAACTCTATGAGGCAGCTCTACTCTGTCCTATAGGGTAGCTATAAGTTGTAATTGACTTGACGGTAACAGGTTTGGTTTTTGTTTTGGACAGCTTACAACTCAGGTCTCCTAATATCCAGTTTATGACCCCCCACCTCCACCGCCCAACACAATGAGTTCAAATGCATTCTCTGAAACAGACTTCTCATTTGTGATCATTTGTTTTTCCATCAGTTCTATATTTTACTACAGATGCATATTTCTGTTTGTTTCCTATATTTTGCTATCTTAATGCATCTATTAGTCTCCTAGGACTGCCATAACAAAGTCCACAAACTAGGTGGCTTGAAAACAGCAGATATTTATTGTTTCACAGCTCTGGAGTCCAGAACTTTGAAATCAAGGAGTCAGCAGGACCATACTCTCTCTGAAGACTCTAGGAGAATATCCTTCCTTGCCCTTTTCTAGCTTCTGGTGGTCGCCAGCAATCCTTGACATTCTTTGGCTTGTAGATGCATCAATCCAATCTCTGCTTCCATCTTCACATGGCTGTCTTCCCTCTGTGTGTGTATCTGTGTTTGTCTGCATCTCTATTTTTTCATGAGGACATCAGTCATATTGAATTAAGGCTCACCGTTTTCCAGTAAGACCTGATGTGAACTTAATTAATAACATCTTCGAAGATTCTATTTCCAAGTAAAGTTACATTCACAGATACTGGGGTTAAGACTTCAACATATTTTAGGGGGTTAGGGGATACAATTAAACCCGTAACAGTGAAGATTATGCTCTTCCTCCATTTTCATTTGTCTTGACACCTAGGAGATCTATTATAAAGATAGTATTGAAACTCATGTCCTCTCATTAGATGTCTTCCATTTCATATTGATCTGATCTTTGGTCCTGTCTCTCCCTGTCCCCTAAATATCTCCAGGCTAGAACTCTTTTCCTATCAAGTATATTTCTCTTTTACACTAAATTTTGATTGTGATACCTACTTAGCATTGTCATTCTGATTCTAGGCTAAGGAAAAGAAACTCAATATGTTCCCTTAAAATTGGAATTCCAGTTCATATTTTGTAGGGTTTATTTTTTATTTCCTAGTGTATTGTTCCTTGTTTGGTTGTTTATCTGATGTTAATCTTATGTTTCAGACTTGCTGGCAACCTTCAAAAGGAAAGACATTGCTTAAAGAAGTTTTGTGCTATGTTTTATCAAACACATAAACATTTGTTCTTGTTAATATTCTGCTGTTATTGTGGTGCTTACTATCTGATGCTATCACATATGTTTAATACATGGTAATAATGTTTATGTAATATCTTCATTATAATTACAGTAGGGGCTCATGATCACAGCAGCAGAAAAGATGCTATAGGTTTGTAAACCAGCTCATTATAAACCAACTGCTTCTTTCTCTATAAGTACATATGGGCTAGAAGCCTGCTGCCATGCCACCTTGCTGTTAGGCTGTGTGTTCATATGGGACTCAATTTACAGCCTTCTCCACACCCCTGAGGCACATTTCCACACTCCCATTGAGTTATCTCTGTTTGAAAACCCCATGTGATGGAACTCTGCCCATGAAACCGCCACAGGGGTGTCAGAGATTGGAACAGTAGAAAGAAATTGAGCCCAAAATAAAATATATATATATAAGGTCTTCAGTATGTAACTCGAATTCTGTGGAATGCCATTTATTGAAATGTCACTCTCTAAACACTTCCTAGAGAAAAGCAAAGAGCAAAGAATCTGCAAAGGGGGCCAGAAAAACATTGGCAGAGATGAGGCAGGTTTTCCTCTGAGATTTGTGAGACAAAACTAACAAGAAAAGGAAAACATCAAAGAAGGGATTGGTACATCCAGGTTAGTATTTCTCAGTGTGTTTTCTGGAATTCCAGTCCTTGGAAGGTTAATAGGTACTAACACAGAACAAAACTTCTGTGCTCAAATGAGTATTTTAAAACATGGGCCATCAACTTAAACTGATTTCTTCCTGCAGGACTTCTCAGGTCTTTTACTAAGATAATGACCACCTGAAAGTGAAGAAGACTTGAAGCACTTACTGATGAAGACCAAAGACTACAGCCTTCAGTATGGATTACAACTCGACATAAAGAAAGCAAAAATCTTCACAAATGGACCAGTAAGCAACATCATGATAAACGGAGAAAAAATTAAAGTTGTCAAGAATTTTATTTTACTTGGATCCACAATCAGCACTTACGGAAGGAACAGTCAAGAAATCAAACGATGTATTGCGTTGGGAAAATCTGCTCCAAAAGACTTCTTTAAAGTGTTAAAAAGCAAAGATGTCACTTTGAAGACTAAGGTATGCTTGAACCAAGCCATGGTGTTTTCAGTCACCTCATATGCATGCAAAAGCTGACCAATGAATAAAGAAGATGGAAGAAGAATTGAAACCTTTGAATTACGGTGTTGGTGAAGAATATTGAATATACAGTAGACTGCCGGAAGAACGAACAAATCCATCTTGGAGGAAGCACAGCCAGAATGCTCCTTAGAAGCAAGGATGGCGAGATTCGTCTCACATTCTTTGGACATGTTACCAGGAGGGATCAGTCCATGGAGAAGGACATCATGGTTGGTAAAGTAGAGGGTCAGTGAAAAAAGAGAAAATGAGGAAGACCCTCAATGAGATGGATTGACAGAGTGACCACAACGATGGGCTCAAGCATAACAACTATTGTGAGGATGACGCAGGATCAGGCAGTATTTCGTTCTGTTGTACATAAGGTCCCTGTGATTGGTAATTGACTCAACGGCACCTAATGACAACAACATTGGCCACCTAAACTCTAAGTGGCATACAGGATGCAGCATGTCTCAATTTACTTGATGACAACCTTTCTTTGCAGAACACAATGTAAAGCTAGTTTTGTATATTGAATTGTGCCCCCGAAAAATACATGTCAAAGTCTTAATCTCTGAACCTGTGAAAGTGACCTTGTTTGGAAATAGGGTCTTTGAAGGTATTGTCAGTTAATATGAGGTTGTACTGGAGAATGGTGGATCCCAATCCAATATGAGTGGTGTCCTTATACAAGAGGAGAACAGACAGAGAGAATGACACAGAAGGAAGACAGCCATGTGAAGACAGAGCAGAGATTGTACTGTCCAGAAACACCAAGGATTATCAGCTGTCATCAGAAGATAGGAGAGAGGCATGGAACAGATTCTCCCTTGAAGCCTCAGAAAGAGTCAACATGCATGATACTCTGATTTGGGATTCCTAGCCTCCAGTAAGTACTGTGAGAGAAAAAATTTCATTTCTTATAAGCCACCCAGTTTGTGATACTTTGTTATGGCCAGCCCCAGGGAACTAACACAGCTAGTTTTGAAGGAATCATTGGTTAAGGTCTTTTGACTTTAGATCTCGAAACATAGATATTCAGAGCATAAACCTGAGCACTGTATGAACAAACACTCATAGTTGTAAGAATAGCTTTATAAAAAACAAAATGCCACCATCACCAGCATTAACACTGAGCTGTTCTTTGGGAAATGTTATGGCCTGCAAAGCAGGAAGCACAGAAGATTTAGGGGATTTTAGAAGATATCTGCTTCCACATTTGTAATATACAGGCATCAGCTTAAGCCTTCCTTTGAGACTGTTTTGAAGATAAATAATTGCTCACTAACACATTGACTTTGTTGTTGTTAGGTGTTGTCAAGTCGGTTTCAAGTCATGGCAACCCCATGTGCTACAGAATACAACTGCCCCATACAGTTTTCTAGGCTGCAATCTTTATGGAAGCAGAATGCCAGATCTTTCTTCAGTAGAACTGTTGGGTGGGTTCGAACTGCCAACCTTTCAGTTACCCAGTCAAGTGCTTAGCCATTGCACCACCAGAGCTCCTTATGTTGACTTTATTGAGGAGAAATTATATATTCAAGATACTGACTTAATTTATCTTAAATTGACTTCCCACCTTCACTGAGGATGGCACAGAGAACCTGGAGTTCTTCCTTGTCACTTTCCTTCTTAAATAGGACAAAGAAGTTATTCCTTGCCATCATTCCTTCTCAAGACTTATATTGCCAACTATATCCTTATACATGGAGTTCTGGTGGCATAGTGGTTAAGAGCTATGGCAAGCTACAGCTACTAGCCAAAAGGTCAGCAGTTCAAATCTACCAGCCAGTCCTTGGAAACCCTATGGAGCAGTTCTACTCTGTCCTATAGGGTCCCTATGAGTCAGAATTGACTTGACGGCAACAGATTTTATCCTTATACATGCTAGCTCCCACTCCACGCTCTGGGACCTTGTCCCATCAATTACCCCCTCCTTGAATCCATCAGTTTTACTGTCTCCTTCCTTACTGTTTACCTTCTAATATGCTTAAACATCTTGCAGATTTATACAAGAAATCTTCTCTATTTACCCCCTTCTCTTCACCATCTAATTTTTCAAATAATAGCCTGCACTCTTCTTCCATCACTTTTTTATTTTGCCTCACTCCTTAGCATTATGCAGTCTCCAACCATCAGTTGCCATTGAGTCAAGTCCAACTCATGGCGACCCCTTGTGTGTCAGGGTAGAACTGTGTTCCACAGAGTTTTCAAAGGCTGATTTTTAAGAAGTACACGTAGTCCCCAACTTACAACATAATCGAGTTATGATGAACTGCACTTATGACCGTCCCTTTTTTTGGTACATCTTACAGTTAGTACATCTTCCCGGGAGAAGTTACAGGAAAATGTATGCAGGGGATGTAGAAAAAATTACTGAGTTATGTGAACACACTCCAAGCATTTGACCAGAATAATATTATGGAAGAGACTGGTGAAAAAATTGTCCATGTGGCAAGAACACTGAATTTAGAACTTGATATTGCTGATGTGGAACAACACATAGATCATAAAGGAGAAAAATTGACAGATCAGGACTTAATGGATTTTGAAGAGGAAAGACACGTTAAAGAAGAAAGAAATAATGAGGAAGAGAAAGGAGAGGAGCTGTCAAAAAATTTTACAGTGAAAGAATTAGCGGAGTTTTTTCTAAACTAAGTCAGGCGCTTGAGTTGCTTGAAAACACGGACCCAAACATTGATCCCCTTGCTAAAACTGATAGGGAGAGTCTGGAAACAATGAGATGTTACTGCAAAATTATATGAAGAAAAAAGGAAATGGACCATTCAGACAACTCTCACTAACTTTCTGACTGGAAACAATATCTCCATTCCCAGGGATAATCCAGATGATCCAGAACCTTCCACAAGTGGGATTATGCCAATGGCATCCAAATCTTCTACATTATCAGAGTAAATTTTTATGATTTGTGTATTTTTATGCACATATGTATGTATCAAAATGTATCTGTAAATTTATATGTAATGTTTCCAACCCCAAAGACAAAGTCAGATTTATAAAGATACTGATAATAAATGGCAATAATTATGAAAACTAAAAGAAAAAGCAAACAATGACTTATTTGACTTATATCAGAACCACCTTAAGATGAAATCGTTGGAACTACCTGTAGATCACCAGGTCTTTTTTTTTGAGGCACCTCTGAGTGGACTCAAACCTCCAGCTTTTCAATCAGCAGTTGAGCACATTAACCATTTGCTCCACTGAGGGACTCACTTAACGTAAGCTATCTTCGGTTAAAAAGACCTCTCCAAAGAAACCCTTCTTTGGAGTAGGACAGAGCTTTGCAGATTCATGAAAATTCCTTCTGCAGGTTCTTTGCCACTTTCGGGTCTTTGCTTAGAGGCTGCTTTATTTATGAGGCCTTTTTACTTAAAATTGCCACCACCCCCACCCCTAGCACTGCCTATGCCACTTCCTTGGTTTATTTTTCTTCAAAGTGCTTACCATCAGTTTGCATACTACATGTTTTAATTAGTTCTTTTGGTTTTAGTCTTTCTCCCCCAGTTGGAATGTACACTCTCTGAGAGCAGGGATTTGGGCTTATTGCTTGGTTTTGTTTTGTTTGTTTTTCCTCCTGCGCATTATCTCCAGTGCCTAGATCTGTGGCTAGCCCAGTGTGTGTCCACTGTTGTTGAGCCAATTCCATGTGTTATAGAGTAGAACCCCTCTGTAGGCTTTTCTTGGCTATAGTCTATATGAAAGCAGATTGCCAAGACTTTCTTCAGCCATGCTGCTGGATAAATTTGAGCCTCCAACCCTCCTGCAAGTTGACAAGTGCAAATGGGTTGCTCCACCCAGGAACTTCGCATAGCATAGGCTCTCAATAAACTTGGGCAATAATGAATGAATGAATACATTCCTTGAAAAAGCCAAAATAGTATCTAAATGGAACAGGTTTTTCTTATTCCATCTATTTTGGCTGCCTGCACTCAGTGGTTAAGCGTTCTGCTGCTAACCAAAAGACCGGCAGTTTGAATCCACCAGCCATTCCTTGGAAACCCTATGCAGCAGTTCTGCTCTGTCCTATAGAGTTGCTATGAGTTGGAATCAACTTGAGAGCAATGGGTTTGGTTTTTGGTTTGCTAGTGGGTTGATATGTTCCAATATGTCCACTTAAGACCTGTGAATGTGACCTGATTTGGAAAAAAGGGTGTTTGAAGATGTAATTAAGAATTTAGAAATGAGATCATCCTGGATTAGGGTGGGTTCTAAATCCAATTATGAATGTTCTTATAAGAAGACAAGAAACACAGAGGAGAAGGCCTTGTGAAAATGGAGGCAGAAATTGGAGAGATGTTTACAAGCCAAGGAATGCCTGCAGCCGCCAGAAGCTAGGAGAGGGTCATGGGATGGATTCTCCCTCAGAGTTTCCAGAATTAGCCAACCCTGTTGATACCTTGATTTTAAACTTCTGGCCTCTGGAAGTATAAGAGAATAAATTTTTATTATTTTGTCACTCCGTGTGTGATAATTTGTTACGACGGGCCTAGGAAGCTAATACACTATTCTTTTAATGAGACCGAAGTTCATTCCTGTCTCATAAAAGGAAGTCAAACCCAGGACTGAGAAGAATGGGAAACAGCATAATGTGATAGCATCACTTATAACAAAATATATCAGAAAATGGGGAAAACAGCAGAAGTAGGTTTTTAAAAATATAAAACAACCACAATTATGTGTTTTAAATATTTGCAATTCCCTCTGCTAACCTAACCAGAAGCAGGCTGGGGTTCAAGGATCTTATCCCAGGTGAACATGTCTACCGTTTCTAGGGACTACAAAACAAAAAAGCAAAAATAAAGTAACTTTTATTCACAAAATGGTAGAGCTGAGAAAATAGGGGAAGAAGAAGTAAAGACAGAATACCTCATCACCTAAGTTTCTGAAAGATTTCACTTTTAGGAAAGACCCAGATGCTTAGACTTTCAGCCAGGTGTACTCCAGTCTCTAGGTTCAGCTGCCAGTTCTTTTCTTGATGCTTAATTTGAACCCAGAAGAGGCCTCTCTGCTGTTCAAGGCCGCTCCGTCTGCTCCTGCCCTGACCTCCTACTTCACTGCCTCCTTCCCTCCTTCCCTTTTTGGTCTGTATTCAGCATTATTAAGTTACCTTACTTCCGAGATTCTAAGTTCCTGCAAAACACAGCCCAGAATGATGCTTTTTCTGTTTCTCCCCCAAACGCACCTCGAAGCAGATGCTCAGTATGTCTCTGTCGAACAACTCCAGCTGCTCCAAACAATGGCGTGAGTCATCCAGCCAGCACAACTCCACAGGCATTCAAGAGGTCTAAAAATATTTAAACTCTCATGGTGTGCTAAAATCATCATTATGCTTTAAGGCCCAACTCAAACATCTCTGCTTTGAAGTTTCTCCTGAATGCTCCCACCGACCCCCACTGTCCTCTCTGAGCACTTTGTGTGCCCCTTGGCAGAGCTAAATGATGCAAGTCTGAGCCCCTTTCATTCTATGAAACCCTCCAGGACAAAAACAGTGCTTATGTATATTTACACACTCTGCTCTGGCATTATGCCTGGTGTATAAACTAGTTGCCATTGAGTTCATTCTGACTTATGGCAACTCCATGTGTATCAGAGCAAACTGTGCTCTCTAGTGTTTTCAGTGGCTGATTTTTTGGAAGCAGGCTACCAGCCCTTTCTTCTGAGGTGCCTCTGAGTGGACCCAAACCTCCAACTTTTTGGTTACCAGCTGAATGTGATAACAGTTTGAACCACCCAGGGACACCTGGTGTATAAAAACCCATTGCTATCAAGTCAATTCCGACTAATAGCCACCCCACAGGACAGAGTAGAACTGCCCCATGGAGTTTCCAAGGAGTGCCTGATGTATCCGAACTGCTGGCCTTTAGTGTAGCAACCATAGCACTTAGCCATTATACTACTAGTGTTTCCACCTGGTGTACAGTGGATAATACATGAATATTTGTTGAACTTTTCTGATGGTCTCTGCCTACTGGCCTTTCTTACCTTCTTTTCTCCCTCCATCCCTCCTTCCTTTTATTCTATCTAGTTTTCTTCCTTCCATTCTCCCTCCAAAATCTAAATTAAAACTTTTGATGGACTTTTCAAGGAGTTTGCGGCATGAAGGTGTGTATCAGGATTTGGCTGTAGTCCCAGGAATCCTTCTTCTACCCCCTAAACATATTACCCCTTACTCTATTTCCATCCTTTGACCCAAATCAATGGTTCTTAGTCAAAGATCATGGATTACTTGAAAATTTGATATAAAATTGTGGGAAGTGTGTGTGCGTACATATAAGTGTGCATACATTCACATGCATGAAGACAGGGTTCAAAAACAGTCTGTGAGCCCTGCCTTGTCCAACTTCTCAAAGAAATTAAGGACCACAGATCTAGACTCTTTATTTTATTATAATATAAAAATACAATTATTTTTATAAAATAAATACAAAGACATGAGAAAGGTAAAAATCATTTAAAATGCTTCCCCAATCTTCGAATCACTCATCTTCCCACAGGCGACATGTCAAGGGGACATTTTTGTAATCAAAATTGGAAAGGCAATATGAGCTACCCTTCATTGCATCAGGATATCAAATCTACGGATAGATTTGGTGGCATAGTGGTTAAGTGCTATGGCTACTAACCAAAACGTCAGCAGTTTAAATTTACAGTCCTGATAACTGCACAGAACTGGGTTAAGCTGTGTCCCACATTCCAGAAAATGTGCAATACTCTGATCAAGATGACAGATTTGGGGTTTTATTGCTGACCTGCGGAAGTTCAAGTTTCTTGGGTTATACAGCCTTGAAAAGCATTCCCATTTGAAAAGGAAGTGCTGCATCACTGCCTCAGACAGATGAAGGCATTTAGTGGGCGTACACCCTATGCAGAAGTGCCAAGTCCGAGAAATCATGTTGAGCAATATGAATAATGATCTTGGATGCCTGGTGTTCAGTGGTTTTTGCAGCCATTGGCATCTTACTCCATAGGAGCTTCCTCATTCACTGCCCCCACCCAAACTTCACCCCTGGCAGGCTGCTCATAAGCCATTCAGAGTTTTAATTAAAAAGGAGCCCAAGACAGAAGATTGCAGGCTCTCTTTAGGGGACATCCCTAACTCAGTGGTTACCAGAGGAAAGAAAGAAACTGTTCATGCCAAATAAACATTCTTTTCACTCATTAAGAGTATGCAGCTGAAGAAGGTTATGTGGAAGAGTGTGCACTCACGTTCAGGCAAAGCCAGAGGAACCTTTTCTCACCCAGTGAAATCAGGGGAAGATTCTCCGACTATAAAAGAGTGGGCATGGTGGGCGGTCCTGGCGCTGGAAAGGAAGGTTAGATTGGGGCCCCATCCTCATTAACCAACTAAGTGACTGAGTATTCATGTGATTGCTAAAAATAATAAAAAAATAATAGCCACTGTTTATTAAGAGATTACCTTTGTTATCGTATCTTATCACCAAAACAGATTCATGAAAAAAAAAGTTGTTGATTCCATTCTATAGATGAGGAAACCAAGATGATGTGAGGTTAGGTAACTTGTTCAAAATCCCACAACTAACAACTGGGGAGCAGGGTTTCTATCAGAAACAAATTCAGACTCTCATCTACTACCTTTTCCTGGTTACCCTTGAAGGGTAATCAACCAATATATAGGCTTCTGTATTTTTCCTTGTGTTTTTTTCCAAGCAGAGGGTGATGAAAATAATAATGCCTATCTTTGTGTGTGTGTGCATGTGTGTGCGCATGTGCCTACAATTGGTCAAACACTACAGTAAATAAAATATTGTTTTTTGGAAAAGTGAATGAGGAAGGTATTATTATGCCCCAAGTATTTTTTTTAACAGAAGAGGAAACTGAGGCTCTAAGGCAGTAGCCCAAGTTCATCTGGCTGATGAGAGGCATATGCAATATCCAAGCATTGTTATTTATGTTGCTAGAACACAGTTTCGTGTTAACCTCTCCTTCCATCTTCCCACACCTATTTGAGTAGGTTTTATCCTCCTTGATGGTGGCAAGAAATGGGGACAGCAATCGGGGAAGCCCAGTTGGGATAATTTGCAGTAACCCAAGCTAATTTCCAAAGCTATGGGGTATGGTTATGAGCTCTGGCATCTACCTGTCTTAGAGTTTTCTTCCCTAAAATGATGGTTCCGGTTAGAACAGATAAGGCAGAAACCTACACCTACTTCAATGATATCAGAAAGAGGTGGAACATGTCAGTATTAATCAAGAGAGTTTCCAGCCCACATTTATTTATAACCCAGGGCTATCTTCTCATCATCTCACCCTTTATCTACTGCACATACACCCAACCCCTCAAATTTCACTCCAATACCACCTCCAAGATGGAGTTAGCTAGGCCATGTGTTACTCTGAGCCTAATTATTGTTTTTTTCAGTTGCATTTTTTTCATTATTACGTTAACATGGGGAGAGAGCTCGTAGCTGGAGCAACTAGGAGAGATGTGCCAGTATTGCTCAGTCTTAGCCAAGATCTTCAACTCAGTTGGAGCTGTTGGTGCCCAACTATATTTTTGGCTGGAACAATCCTTGTGGTCACAAAAATCTTAATTCTCTATAGTGCTTTCTGTTTTTATTTGTGAGTTTCTACCAATAAAAAAAAAAAAAATTTTTTTACCTCCTATTAATTTACTGAAAACTCACTCTACTTTTTACTAACTAAACCCAATAGATTTCCCTTCTGCAATACAATAGTTTTCCTTTTATGTCAGTCACATTTAGAGTTTAATCCTTCATCTTCTTCACCTGGAAAATCCAAATGATAAAATACCTGCCCTGCTGGCTCCACTGGGTCATGAAACATGCATCAATACCTTCAGTTCTTCTACTTTTATTTTTTTCTTAATTTAATTTTATCCAAATAATACATGCAACACTTTTAAAGTTCAAATGATTATTATAATACCTATAAAGTGAGTGATCGCTTCATGTTTGATTCTCTCTTCCCTTAGGTAGCCACTTTAGATTTCCTTTTAGTGTTCTTTTTATTATTTACCTCCTTATTTCTAATAAGTATGCTTTTTAGGAGTCGGACCAGGTAGTCTTTGTGGGTCACATGACTTAGCTTGCAGACTTTCATACAGTTCCTCTGTTTTCTGCACAGTTCTTCAGCCCACACTCACACCCCTACTATGTCTAGTGTCTGCAACAATAGAGTCTCTTTATTTCAATCTATCCATAGAACACATTTTGTGTCTTTTTCTGGATGAGGGGGCATATGCAAGCTGATTAAGGGTTCTGATAGTCCAACACAGGGTTTAGCAAACTATAGCCCATGAGCCAAATTTGGATTGCTGCTTGATTTGTAAATAAAGTTTTACTGGAACACAGTCACGCCCATTCATTTAGGTATCATCCATGGCTGCTTTCCCACTACAACTGTAGAGTTGGATAGTTGTGACAGAGACTATATGACCCACAAAATCTAAAATATTTACTAGGCGAGTGTTTACAAAAAAAGATTGCCAAACCAGCAAACTTTTCGTATACAGACTTACAACCAACCCACCTATTCCTAACTCATCCTGAACTACCAACTTCAAAATCACATGACGCTTTCTCTTCCTTAACCTTTCCAGGAATCTGTAGTATGAATCAGTTTACTTCTTATCATTATTTTCCCACTAGTTGGGTTTCAGTTTTCCTCCCTTTGATATGTCAGTTACCATTTACTCATCTGAATTCTATCTTTGAAAAACTTGTTGATGTCTCTGTTGTTGTTTTAACTCATACTTTCTTTGTTCTTGAAAATTTATGCCTCTTTTCTTCTCTTACTATTATTTTAATGACTTTGGGGGATTCATCAGTTGGTGTTTGTTCAGCTATTCATAAACCTTTCAAGGTGTTTTAAGCAGGAAGGAATTTGATTTAGGGAATATAGATGTTTACAACTCTGTTATAAGGGTTGGAGTTTCAAAGATCAGGTGAAGTCTCTATTTGTTTTCTTTCAGCTTTCAGAGTCAGGAAGTTGTAGGAACCACAGGAAACCACCAGCAATAATCACTGATGCTTACAGTGCTGAGTCAGGTGCAACACTGCAAACCACCTGCAGGCAGCTGCAAACCCTCAGACCCACTAAAGCGCACACCTCTGCAAATTCCAACCAAAGGATCGATAAAATTACATCTGCCTCTCTTCTACCTTCCACCTAACCTGAAATACTAGAAAGGGACTCTGGGAAATGTGTTCCCAGGCTTCCAGTCACTGTCCTACAGGGGAGAGGCATGGGGGATAGAGGAAGGGCAGATGACACTGAATTGCCAACAGTCCATCACTAGGAAATAGCAGAAATGAATAAGTGATTCCACTCTGCCATATTTAAATTTTCAACCCCTGCTCTTTCCCTCTGCACCATCCAAGAATCTGTGAAGCCACTATGCCCATAGAATAGAGCATAGCACTCTGGCTTGACAAATATGGTTTGGATATTTACTGTAATGTGTTGTTGTTGTTAGGTGCCATCGAGTTGGTTTCTACTCATAGGGACCCTATGTACGACAGCACAAAATGGTGCCCAGTTCTGTGCCATCCTCACAATCTTTGCTATGTTTGAGCCCATTGTTGCCACTGTGCCATTCCATCTTGTTGAGGGTTTTCCCCTTTTTCATTGACCATATACTTCACCAAGCATGATAGTCCCTCCTGATAACAATTGCAAAGTAAGTGAGACAAAGTCTCATCTTTCTTGCTTCAAAGGAGCATTCTGTAATGTGGCCTTGGTCAAATCACTTGGCCTTGGCTTCCTCTGGTCAAATGGAAAGAAAAAGAGAAAACCTACTTTATAAATGCTGGGAAGATTTTTTTTTTTTTAAATAAGATAGTACATGTTTAATGTTTAACTATTAAATGCCACATAAGTGGAAACTATAACTATGTAGACAAATTAATTCTGGCTTATGTTTCTGACTCCAGAGAACAGCAATAAATGTCTCCAGGGAATACATCTACCTATCAATCTCATCACAGACTTCTTTTCATCAGCCCTTATACATGCGTGTATATATATATATATATATATACATATATATATATATTTAAAACTCTGTATGTAACTAAATGTCACCACTGTACTATTTATTTCATTCATCAGCCTGTGGCAGATGTCCAGACAGATAATAGAACCCTGGACAGCTTCAAGTTTATGGAAAACTTTAAGGTGTGGAGAAGTCGAATCATGTCTACTTTCTATTACAAAACCTTGTTTTTGTGCAGAGGCCTTGAGGTTACAACATGTCATTTTTATTTTTATGATTCCAATTGAGATTTTTTCCTAGCAAATATCAGTCTCAAATCTTAAGTTCATGTTACAGCCAAAAATAAAATCTGTTAATATCTGCAGTGAAATAATAAAAATGAGTACTTCAACTAATTTGAAAATGGCTCTATTTTTCACCTATTATCAATGCTAGTCTTTTGCCTTAATTATAGCTATTAGGCAATTAAAGTGTATTAAAATATGTAGAAGGGTTGTGATCCAATAGAGATTAAATGTGTATTCTGTATTCACTCTTTTTTAGAAGGAGGGGCCAGAAAATGATGTTGGAATCGTAAAAGGTGAATTCTCTTAGAAGGACGAAGATAGAGGACTCTTGAGTCACTGAAAGTAACTTTATTTACATGTGTAGGCATAGGGTCAGCTTAGGGTCATTATCATACAGAGGATATATTCAACTTCTGCTTGTGTGCTCTGATAATTATTATTATTGTTATTTACTTATTATATTTTTGCCTTGAGAATTTTAAGCCCTGGGAAGATCCTTGGGGGAAAGGAAAAGAGAATATTGTTTGTATCTAGACTCACAAGGGGGCAGATGTCTGAACCAATTCTAACACAGAGCCTCCAGGAAGGCTTAAGCTCCAGGGCAGGACTTCTCAAAGAATGGTTCCTGAACACTTGGGGACAAGAATCCTCAAGGTTAAAACTATTTTCATAATACAGTACAAAATTATTTGCATTTTTTACTATGTTGACATTCACCTAATGATGCAAATGCAATGATGGGTAAAACTACAGATGCCTTAGCACAAATCAAGTCAGTGAACCAGATACTGGGAATCATCATAGTCTTCATAGCCACATGCTTTACATTTAAAAAAAGCCTGTTTCATTTAAGAATGTCTTTGATGAAGCAGTACAAATTAATGTCTTTATTAAACATTGACCCTTGAGTACATGTCTTTTTAGTATTCTGAGGGATGACATGAAAAATACCCACAAAACACATCCGTTGTGTATCAAGAACAATGGTTATCTGAGAGAAAAACACTCCTGTGATTATTTGAGTTGCCAGCTAAACTAGTTCCTTTGTGTGTGTGTGTGTGTAACACATTTTTACTTTAAAAAAATGGGTGACAGACAACTCTAGTTTCTCTGATTTGGTTATTTGATGGATATTTTCTCAAAAATGAATGAACCTAGCATGACTCATCTGGGTTTGGGAGTTTCCTGGTTTTAGCACTGAAAGTCTTACTTCCTGGGAATCTTCCTAGTCCTGGGCAAACTGGGATGGTTGGTCACCTTAAGTGCACTTGCCATTTTAAGGAAAACACAGTCAGTATTTGTTTTCCGTGATAAAATTGGAAGATTTCAAGCAAAAATTAGAATTTTGGAAAACTTGTGTTGGCCATCACGAACATGACAGCTTCCCAAAACTTAAAGACTTTTCTGCTGAGATGTTAATTAATGTAATATATTTATAAATATAAAATAATTTGGGAAAACAATATTTTCCAAATGGCCACTGCACAATACATGATACTACAGAGTCTTGCATGGATAAAAGATCTACTTAAAGTACAAGATAGATCAATGAATTTCAATGTAGCAAAGTTTGTAGAGGTCGTTGACATGGTTTCAGATTTCACATTGCAACTAACCTTTAAGAAACTACTACCTTTTTTGAGTTTTGGTAGACTATCAAAGAAGAATACCCACAATTATCTGAGAAAGCAATTAAATTCTCCTTCCTTTTCCAACTATGTGTCTGTGTGGGGTTAGATTTTCTTCAACCAAAATAAATTGTGACAGAATGAATGCAAAAACAGATACGACAATCCAACTGTCTCCTATTTCTACCAAACATTAAAGAGTTTGTAAAAATGCAAAACAATGGCATTTTCTCACTAAGTTTTGTCTTACTTTGGAGAACATACATATTTTTCATAATAAATATATTGTTTCCAAACCTGTAATCTTTACAGAAGCACACTGCCATGTCTTTCTCCCTTGGGGTAGCTGAGGGGTTCAAACCGGATACATTTAGGTTAGCAGCCAGGCACTTAACCACTGCACCACCAGGGCTCTTTTTAAACAAATTAATAAATACATATTTTTTAACTTTCTTGGTTTTTATTTCAAATGAAATAAATATCAGTAGTTTGTTGTTACCAAACCAAAAAGCCAAACCCAGTGCCACTGAGTCGATTCCGGCTCATAGCGACCCTATAGGACATAGTAGAACTGCCCCATAGAGTTTCCAAGGAGTGCCTGGTGGCTTCAAAACTGATGACCCTTTGGTTAGCGTCTCTAACACTTAACCACTGTTGTTGTTAGGTGCCATTGAATTGGTTCCGACTCATAGCAACCCTATGTAAAACAGAACAAAATGGTCCTGTGCCATCTTCATGTTGGTGGTTAGGCTTGAGCCCATTGTTGCAGCCACTATGTCAATCCATCTCCTTGAGGGTCTTCCTCCTTTTCCATGACCCTTTACTTCACCAAGAATGATGTCCTTCTCAAGGGACTGATCCTTCCTGATAACGTGTCCGAAGTATGTGAGACAAATTTTCATGTATTGGTAGATATCACTCACATAAGCAAAAGCTTTTTGGAGACCTTAATAATTTTTAAGGGGTAAAGGGGCCCTGAGACCAAAAAGACTGAGAACTGCTAGGAATGCTAGGACACAGTGCTCATAAACTAACCCAACCCCTGCTGCTAGAGGACATTATTTCTTTGCGAGTAGTAATTAAAAGCCCAGCCTCAACCATTGCCTTCTGAGCCCTGCCTCCTCCCTTCTCTCCTTAAAGAGATCCACCCTCCTACACTACTGCATTGCTATGTGAATTGTCTTCCTTAGCCAGCATTTTTGCATTGGTCATAGCTGACCAAGACCATATTCCCAGCCACTAGCAACTGAGATACCACAAGCAACATGGGAACCTCTTCGTACCAAGATATTCCTATGCCTAGGGGATCTCTGCTCCTATGTGTCTGTCAGTTTGTCATACTGTAAAGGCTGCATTGTTGCTGTGAGGCTGGAAGCTATGCCACCGGTATTTGGATACCAGCAGGGTCACCCCTGGTGAACAGGTTTCAACTGAGCTTCCAGACTAAGACAGACTAGGAAAAAGGACCCGGCAATCTACTTCTGAAAAGAATGAGCCAGTGAAAACCTTACAAATAGCTGTAGAGCATTGTCTGATACAGTGCCGGAAGATGAGTCCCCCAGGTTGGAAGGCATTCAAAAGACGATTGGGGAAGAGCTGCCTCCCCAAAGTAGAGTAGACCTTAATGAAGTAGATGGAGTCAAGCTTTCAGGGCCTTCATTTGATGATGGGGCTTGACTCAAAATTAGAAGAAACAACTGTAAACATCCATTAATAATCGGAACTTGGAATGTATGAAGTATGAATCTAGGAAAATTGGAAATCATCAAAAATGAAATGGAACACATAAAGATTGATATCCTAGGTATTAGTGTGCTGAAATGGGCTGGTATTGGCCATTCTGAACCAGACAATCATATGGTCTACTATGCTAGGAATGACAACTTGAAGAGGAATGGCATTGGATTCATCATCAACTAGAGTATTTCAAGATCTATCCTGAAGTACAACACTTTCAGTGATAGGATAATAACCATACACATACAAGGGAGACAAGAAAAAGGATCGGTAGTTGGAAAATATGGACTTGGTGATAGAGACAATGCCGGAGATCAAGCGATAGAATTTTGCAAGACCAATGACTTCTTCATTGCAAATACCTTTTTTCACCAACATGAACGGCGACTATACACATGGACCTTACCAGATGGAATACACAGGAATCAAATCGACTACATCTGTGGAAAGACACAATGGAAAAGCTCAATATCATCAGTCAGAACAAGGCCAGGGGCAGACTGTGGAACAGACCATCATTTGCTCATATGCAAGTTCAAGCTGAAATTGAAGAAAATCAGAGCAAGTCCACAAAAGCCAAAATACGACCTTGCGTATATCCCGCCTGAATTTAGAGACCAACTCAAGAATAGATTTTACCTGTTGAACACTAATGACTGCAGACCAGACAAGTTGTGGAATGGCATCAAGGACATCATACATGAAGAAAGAAAGATGTCATTGAAAAGACAGGAAAGAAAGAAAAGACCAAGATGGATGTCAGAAGAGACTCTGACAGTTGCTCTTGACCAATGAGTAGCTAAAGCAAAAAGAAGAAATGATGAAGTAAAAGAACTGAACAGAAGATTTCAAAGGGAAGCTCGAGAAGACAAAGTAAAGTATTATAATGACGTGTGCGAAGAGCTGGAGATGGAAAACCAAAAGGGAAGAACATGTTCAGCGTTTCTCAAGCTGAAAGACCTGAAGAGAAATTTCAAGCCTTGAGTTGCAATACTGAAGGATTCTATGGGGAAAATATTAAATGATGCAGCAAGTATCAAAAGAAGATGGAAGGAATACAGAGTCATTATACCAAAAAGTATTGGTCAACGTTCAACCATTTCAAGAGGTGGTATATGACCAGGAACTGATGGTAATGAAGGAAGAAGTCCAAGCTGCACTACAGGCATCGGCTAAAAACAAGACTCCAGGAATTGATGGAATATCAATTGAGATATTTCAACAAACAGATGCAGCACTGGAAGTGCTCACTTGTTTATGCCAAGAAATATGGAAGACAGCTTCCTGGCCAACTGACTGGAAGAGATCCATATTTATGCCTATTCCCAAGAAAGGTCATCCAACTGAATGTGGAAATTATCAAACAATATCATTAATATCACACAAAAGTGAAACTTTGCTGAAGATCATTCAAAAGCAGTTACAGCAGTATATTGACAGGGAATTGCCAGAAATCCAGGCCGGTTTCAGAAGAGGATGTGGAACCTGGGATATCATTGCTGATGTCAGATGGATCTTGCCTGAAAGCAGAGAATACCAGAAAGATGTTTACCTTTGTTTTATTGACTATGCAAATGTATTCCACCGTGTGGATTATAACAAATTATGGATAATACTGCTAAGAATGGGAATTCCAGGACATTTAATTGTGTTCGTGAGGATCCAGTACATAGAAAAAGAGGTAGTTGTTCAGACAGAGCAAGGGGATACTGGGTGGTTTAAAGTCAGGAAAGGTGTGTGTCAGGGTTGTATCCTTTCACCATACCTATTCAATCTGTATGCTGACCAATTAATTCAAGAACCTGGACTATATGAAGAATGGGGCATCAGGATTGCTGGAAGACTTGTTAACAGCCTGTGTTATGCAGATGACACAACCTTGCTTGCTGAAAGTGAAGAGGATTTGTAGCACTTACTGATGAAGATCAAAGACCACAGCCTTCAGTATGGATTATACCTCAAAATAAAGAAAACAAAAATTCTTACAACTGGACCAATAAGCAACATCATGATAAGTGGGGAAAAGATTGAAGTTGTCAAGGATTTCATTTTACTTGGTTCTACGATCAACACCTATGGAAGCAGCAGTCAAGAAATCAAAAGACGCATTGCATTGTGCAAATCTGCTGCAAAAGAACATTTTAAAGTGTTGAAAAGCAATGATGCCACCTTGAAGACTAAGGTGCGCCTGATCCAAGCCATGGTATTTTCAAATGCATCATATGCATGCGAAAGCTGGACAATGAATAAGGAATACAGAAGAAGAAATGACGTCTTTGAATCGTGATGTTGGTGAAGAATACTGAGTATACCATGGACTGCCAAAAGAACAAAAAAATCTGTGTTGGTATGAGTTCAACCAGAATGCTCCTTAGAAGCAAGGATGGCAAGACTAAGTCTTACACACTTGGACATGGTGTCAGGAGAAATCAGTCCCTGGAGGAGGACATCATGCTTGGTAAAGCACAGGGTCAACAAAAAACAGGAATACCCTCAAGGAGATGGATTGACACTGTGGCTAGAACAATGGGCTGAAAGATAACAACAGTTGTGGAAATGATTTAGGGCTGGGCAGTGTTTTTTTCTGCTGTACATATGGTCACTGTGAGTTGGAACCTACTCAACGGCGCCTAACAACAACAACACAGTATTTAGAACACAGTGAACGCTATGAAAGTGTAAGCTATTATGACTATTAACTATTTGATCCAATGAGTTTTGGAGAGCACAGACCAGTCATATTCATTTTTCTATGCATTACACATTACCTGTGCAAAATAAGAACAAAGTAAATGCTTGATGAATAATAATACCTACTATTCTTACAGAAATCTGTAATATATAGCACTCTTTTGCATATGTTAACTCATTGGATCCCTACAAAATCTTGCTAGAGAGCATTAATATCCATTTTTCCCATAAGAATGAAAAAGAGAAGTGAGAAAAGAAAAGAAAGCAAAATAAAACAAAATGAAATTAGACAACTTTTCCAAAGTTATGCAGGTTAACAAGTGGCAGAGTTGAAACTAGAACCTTGATTTTGGACAACTGGCTAATACCCCATCTAGCATTATTCGAGAAAAATATTATAGAAAGTATTGAGACATCCCTATTTTTGACAAAATAATATTCTGACAGAAAAATATTTCAGTGGAAAAAATAACCTGACTTTTTAATTTATTAAATGTGTGTTGTTTTCCCAAGATAGATGAGCCATCTAGAATCAAAATTATTTTAAACAATAAGAGTAAACAACTTCAAGATGGTGTTTAGTTCTGAACAATGAAAAAATTTGTGTTTTATTTGGCATGTAAGACCAGGAAGGCATAAAAGATGAATTACAGTTTCATTCTCTAAGCATAATTGGAATGTCCCAAATCAAACTGTTCTTTAAATTCTGTGAAGAAATGTAAAAACAAATTAACCATGTAGAATATCAAATAAATGCACTTTAGTGGGAGGGGGTGTTGAAATCACATACAGTACACCAGGGGTGAGAGGGGTAGAGACCACAGGAAACAACTGCCTGTTAGAATGGGCAGGGTGTTCTAGTACAAATATTATTTTGTTTGTGAGTCAATGCTATAGACTGAATTGTGTTCCCCCAAAACGTATGTTGAAATCCTAAGCCCTATACCTGTAAATATGACCCTGTTTGGAAAGAAGGGCTTTCTTTTATTATGCTAAATAGACTATATCAAAGTAGGGTGAGTCCTAAACCTAATAATTTCTGAGTTACAAAAAAAGCACAATTGACACAGACACACAGGAGAAAGATGCCATATGAAGATAGACACACTCAACAGATGCATCTACAAGCTCTGGAATTCCAAGGATTGTCAGCTGTTAGAAGCTGAAATCAGCAAGGAAGGACCTCCCCCTTCAGCCATGCCCTGAATTCGAACTTCTAGCCTTCTGAACTGCAAGAAAATAACTTTCTGTTCTTTAAAGCCACCCACTTGTGGAATTTCCGTTATGGCAATGTCCAGCCAATGTCTTACTTGCTAGTCCCTATCCATCTGTAAAGAAGGGAACTTAATGTTAGCTCACTATAGTCTGTTTGGTCCTATCTTGTTTTCTCCATGAGCCAAGTTAGTCCTTTTTCCTCTTACGTGTTCGTCCGGCAATTCCCCCAGTCTCCATCCTTGCCCATCTTCTTTTGGCCTGCATGAACTCTGAAAAAAAGGAATTCTGCCAGAAGATCGGACACAGTAGCTTCCTGGGTTATCTCGCCCAATCCTGATATTTAGATCCTGATTCTGGACTCTCTCCCTTACTTTATACCTGCGGGTTGACTTGGCTGCATTTTTTTGGATTTATTGTAGAAGCAAGATAAGTAAGTGGTTCTATACCAGGGATTAGCAAACTGTGTGCCATGAGCCAAATGCAACCCACAGCCTGTTTTTCCAAATAAAGTTTTATTGGAACATAATCACACTCATTTATGTATAGTTGCTTTCACGCTGCAAAAGATGAGATTGTTTGAAACACAGGCAGAACCTAACCCTTTACAGAATGACTTTGCTGATCACTGTTCGATACTAACAGAAGCCCCAGATGTGGTATTTTGCTTATATTGCTATCTTCTCTGTTCTGACCTTCCAGCCAGGCACAATGACAGCCATAGCTCTCCTGGCCTCCCTTTCCTGAGGCAACAACCCCTCACTGATTACAAGATAAATACTGATCACAAGGTACCATGGGCCAGTTAGCAACATCTGTGTTCACTTTCCTTCCAGCACTATGAATTTAAGAGAAGAGGCATCTTGGCTGTTGCTTACTCTATGCTCCTCCAGTCTAGATTTTCTACAAACTTTCATTGATCTTCTACTTGCATTTTTTTTTTTTTTTTTTTTTTTAACTTTGTAACCCACTCCGAATCAGTCTCATCAAGTTGTTCTCAGATTACGGAATAAGGCCTCCTGAGGTAATTAACTCAGGGTATTCTTCCTAGTCCTGGACTTCCAAATTTCCTTTCATTTCTCTCCTGACTTTTGAAAACTCTTGATCTTAGAGAAGTTGATCTCAGAATAAAAATATTATATTATCTCAAATCTCAGTACAAGTGTGAAGCATGTCCTGGAATTCCTATTCTCTGCCATGTTATCCATAATTTGTTATGATCCACACAGTCAAATGCCTTAGCATAGTCAATAAAACACAAGTAAACATCTTTCTGGTATACTCTGCTTTCAGCCAAGATCTATCTGACATCAGCAATGATATCCCTGGTTCCATGTCCTCTTCTAAATCCGGATAGAATTTCTGGCAGTTCTCTGTGATATACTGCTGCAACCACTTTTGAAAGATCTTCAGCAAAATTTTACTTGCATGTGATATTAATAATATTGTTCGATAGTTTCCGCATTTGGTTGGATCACCTTTCTTGGAAATAGGTATAAATGTGGATTTCTTCCAGTCAGTTGACCAGGTAGCTGTCTTCCAAGTTTCTTGGCATAGACTAGTGAGCATGTCCAGTGCTGCATCTGATTGTTGAAACATCTCAATTGATATGTTGTCAATTCCCGAAGCCTTGTTTTTTGCCAATGCCTTTAGTGCAGCTTGAACTTCTTCCTTCAGTACCATCAGTTCCTGATCATATGTTACTTCCTGAAATGGTTGAACACTGATCGATTCTTTTTGGTATGGTGACTGTGTGTATTCCTTCCATCTTCTTTTGATGTTTCCTGTGTCGTTTAATATTTTCCCCCATAGAATCCTTCAGCTTTGCAACTCAAGGCTTAAATTTTTTCTACAGTTCTTTCAGGTTGAGAAATGCAGAGTGTGTTCTTTCCTTTTGGTTTTCTATCTCCAGGTCTTTGCACACGTCATCATAATACTTTACTTTGTCTTTTCCAGTTGCCCTTTGAAATCTTCTGTTCAGGCCTTTTACTTTGTCACTTTGTCCTTTTGCTTTAGCTACTTGACGTTTAAGAGCCAGTTTCAGAGTCTCTTCTGAAACTTATGTGGGTAGAAACCCTTTATAACTTAGCTTTGAATCTTTAGAGGCAAGAACAATGCTAGGAATAAAAATGAGTAACCTAAACCTAAACCAATTCTAATTATTTCTTTTGTATGCCTTGGAACATGTTCAAGCAGATCCATACATTAATCCTTGGCTTCTTCACCATCCCCATCGATGCTGTCCCTCACAATTTAAAATTGACAGTGGAAGATTCACAGCCATTAGCATTTCTAGGTGAATTAATTTGGAGGTATTTTCAAATATTTTGAGCATATTGGTCCTTTCTGTATGAATACGTTATACATAAGTCTCCTTGACTTCCAAATATTTCCTTTTTGTCGCATCTTTTTGTCTGATGCAATGTTTTGAACACAGATTATGTTCTTCTAGCCTAAAATTTTATGGAGCCCTGGTGGTGCCGTGGTTAAGTGGTTGGCTGCTAACCCAGAAGTCATCAGTTCGAACCTACCTGCCTCTCCAAGGGAGAAAGATGTGGCAGCCTACTTCTGTAAAGATTCACAGCCTTGGGAGCCATATGGAACAGTTCTACTCTGTCCTATTGGGTTGCTATGAGTCAGAATTGACTTGATGGCAGTGAGTTTGGGTTTTAGCCTCAGATTTTTCTTAAAGTCACATATTTGACTTTAAGAAAGTACTCATTCCATGCCATTTCTGATGACACACTCTCTGTGTGACATTATTCTTTATATCTTTTAGGGTTCCTCTCACCCCTGCTAGAACTATTACAACTACCTCCTAATCACTCCAGCTTTAATACACTTTCTACACGGACATCAGAGCTATCTTCTTAAATTTGGACCTGATTGGAGTGCCCTGACCCCTCATATCCACTTATTAAGAATCACTTCATATTTTCATGAAGTTTTCCAAGATTCTCTCATCAAAATTTATCTCTTATTCCCCTAGAGTACCACAGAACTATACATCTTTATGATAGCAGTTTTCAAATTCTGAAGGAAACTAAATACACAGGGACAAATAGCCAAATGGAAAAGAAGGTATCACTGAATTGGTCCTTGGGCCAATGCCTTATTCCCCTCAATTCAGAGATATGGTGATATTTGGTTGAAGCTTGTGACTTAGTTCCTAGGACCAAGGAAGACCTCTTACCCTCTACCTATTAAGCTTTAACAGGCCTCCCAAATAGGTCAAGAGGGAAAGAGTATAAGGAAGACAGTGGGAATTCCATGGGGGCTTGTCCTGGCTCATCATCCCTACCCACCTACCTCATGGCCAGGTAGAGAAATAAAAAGAAAGAAGAAGATCTGAGGTAGGTGCAGGACAATTTAACAGAAAATTAACATACTATGTAAGAAATGTGATCCAACTCATAGAATTTTTATTTTCTCCTCCTGTGGAGAATTAAAGAGGGAATAGACATATGGTCTCAGAAGGGGCACAAATTTAACCCTTACCTTTATATTGACCATCTTTTCATCCTGTTAATCTGTGGAAATTCATTGCCGTCTTAGAGAAGTAAAACAATGCAATATTGGGGAAGTTAGAATCTCATGATATTTTACTATGCCTTTTCATGGTCGCTATGAGTTGGAATCAACTCCACGGCAACTTTTTTTTTCATGCTTCAAGAACTAGAGACAAAGGTGTTTTACTTGTCAAGTTCCTAAAAGTGAGAGAAATAGGATATGAATTAACTTAACTCCAAGATCATACTATATGCTGGGCAATATTTAGCTCCCATTCTATTTCCCAGCCCAAACTATACCCACCATTTTGGGATTTAACCAGGTTCTCTGGAAGTTACACAATGTGTTCATGACTGCACAGCCCAAACCATACAGTGTCTGTAATATAACAAAATCTCAAATTTGAACCACTCCCCATTAATAAATTCCCTCAAAAAATTGAAATCCCAACAATGAAAAATACCTCTATTTGTTGTTACAAAGTTTTAGGCCCTCCCCCCCCCCGAAAATAAAATAAAATAACACTCCCAAGCTTTCCTCTCTCTCAATCAAATTCTTAGAAGCAGTCAGAGGGTACTTCACTCAGATGTTTTTTCTGCCTTCATATTAGAGTTATTTGTGGATGTTCCTGTGTCCCTGATTACACCGGGAATTCTTAAAGGACAGGTCTGTATTTTAGTCATTTTTATATTCCTCAGAGACCTAGCACAGTGACTTTCATTTGGTCAGCACAAAATGCACAGCTGTGAATTTGCTCAGTTGTTGGACTATCATTATTGAGTTGAACTCCACGGATTAGGTCTTATGCTTACACCAAAACCAAAAATAACTTCAACTCATGATTTTTTGGAAATATATTACCGGGCTTTTCTCCTGAGGCATCTCTGGGTAGATTAAAACCTCCAACCTTTCAGTTAGCAGACAAGCACTTAACCACTTCCACCACCCAGGGACTCACCCCCACGCTTACCACTAAAAAACCAAACCCAGTGCCGTCGAGTCGATTCTGACTCATAGCGACCCTTACCACTCATCCTTACCACTAGGGAATGGAAATTAAATTCTTGAAAGCATTGGGAACAAGATGCTTTCCCATCTGTGGTGACTTTTCTCTACCCTGAGCCATGTGATCATTGGTTCTATCAACTGTCACAACTCCAGGCAATTGAAAGCATCAAATTCAGCACCACAATTGTCAGAACTAAACCCTAACCAAGCAGAGGACTGACAGTGGCTAGAAAAAGAGGAAAGAGATGCTCATCCATAAGCAAGAGAGCTATTGCTTTGTTTTTATCCCTTGAAAAAAGGAACAGTGAAACTTGAACCATTCTAGAAATGATGCATGATTCGGTAAAATTCTCAGCTCTCCATTGCATTCATTTTCTATACCAAAAAATAAAAACCAAACTCATTGCCATTGGGTTGATTCTGTCTCATAGAAAACCTGTAGGACAGGGTAGAACTGCCCCATAAGGTTTCCAAGGAGCACCTGGTGGATTCAAACTGCCGATCTTTTGGTTACCAGCTGTAGCAATCTCATTATCTATAGCTGTGTGTCCAACAATTGTGAGGATGGCTCAGGACCAGGCAGTGTTTCATTCTGTTGTGCATAGGGTTGCTATGAGTTGGAACCAACTCAACGGCACCTAACAGCAACAACATAGCTGTGTAAAAAATTACTGCAAAACTTAGTGGCTGAGAACAACAGCATGTATCATCTAACATTGTCTGTGGATCAGGAATCCAGGATGGCTTAGCTGGGTGCTCTGGCTCAGGAGCTCTCACAGGTGGCAAAGTGTCAGCCAAAGCATCAGTCATCTCAGGGCTTTACTGGTGAAGGATCTAATCCCAAGTTCACTCACTTGGTTATTGGTAATATTTCATTCCTTAACAGTTGTTGGATTGAGGGTCTCAGTTCTGGCTATTGGCAAGAGGCCACCCTCAGCTCCTTGCCACTTGGGCCTCTCCATGGGGCAGCTAACAGCATAGCTGACGTCATCAAAACAAGTGGGAAGCATCAGAGAAAGAGTAGAAGTGGGACAGAAGTCACTATCTCTTTGTAAACTAATTTTGGAAGTAATAAATTTTTTTTTTTTTTTTTAATATTCCATCCTAATTGCCACATTCTGTTCATTAGAATTGAGTTGCTACATTCAAGGGGAAGAGATTACACAAGGGCAAAAAAACCAAGAGGTGGAGATAATTAGAGACCATTTCAGAAGCTGCCTACCACAGGCAATTCAAATATAAGTATGGCCTATATCCATTAGCCTTCTTCCAGTCTCCTATCCCTTTCTTGGTCTTCTTATGCTAGTCTCGGCTAAGATCAAATACTCAGTGCTCTTATGGACCATGCTTGCATCTTTTCTACTCTGTAGGATACAATCTGACTAACATTTCAGTCCATCAGCCAGAGGATTATGCCAAAGAGCTGTCGTGCATTATTTTCCTTTGGATTTGGGGGAACTTTAAATGTTTGAGTGAGTTATGGCTTCAGCTAAAAGTACATTCATTTTTCCCATTGGAGAACAGAGCTATAAACTCTGCTTAAATATAGGCTTTGACATTAATATTCTTTTCATTAGCTTTGTCTTCATGAGCAAGAGCAGGTAGAAAACGGTCCTCTAAAATGTATTTTTTTTTTTTTTTTGCATTTTTGATTACATATATTGGATTGCTTCTTACCTGTGGCAAAAACTCTAGGATCTCTCTGTGTGGAAATACGTCTCTGCTAAAAAGTTTTTATTCAAAAGTGACATTATGTAGAAAGCAATGCTTCCGATAGAGGCATTTAGGTTTGCTCGCAATCTTCAGCATGATGAAATGAAGATTAATTTTACTGCAGCCGAAGCCAAAAAATAATACCTATGTTCCTTCCTTGCAGCGCTTCCCACAGAGCCACACAACAACCGCCCCCCCCCCCCCCAGTTTGCACATACCCCATGCCATCTCAGAGCTGACTTTAAGGGCCTGGCTGAACTCCTATGAATTCTAACTTCCAGTTCCAGTCTATCCCACCTCTAGAAGACTTCTTATGACATATCAGTCTTCTGCTATAGCCTGAAGAGTAGAGGGGTAAATGGAAGTCAGCTCTAAGAAGAAGAGCTTCCAAATTACCTCGTCCCACCTTTGAAAAAATAAATAATTATTGCAATAAGCTAGTTCATACCACAGATCAGTCATTCCACTGTCCCAGTCTGATGAGGATAATTTGTGCTTAAGGAGATACTGATTTTTGTATAATGGTTTTCTCTTGCATTACACACATGACAACATTCTTCTTACTTAACCAGGACAACAATCTTGCTAACCGACATACAGAAACTCTTCCTCAGAGGTCTACTTGGGCTTCAATATCTCAAGGAGAAAAAAGTTCAAATTGTCGTTGATGGTGTTATTGAATATATAAATAAACACAGGAAAGAGCAGAGGGCCAGGAAAGGAAGGGCTACAAATTTGTCTGAACTTGTTAGAATGGCGGTGCTCTGGGACTCTGTTGCTACAATTAAAATATGTTTTGTTGGTTTTCCTCTTGTCTGGGGCCCCCTGTGTGCCCTGAATGATAACTCTGGTCTGTCCTGGGGACAGGTAGAATTGAAAAGTCTTTTTGTTTCCATAGGCTTAAGCCAAAACCCTCAAAACAAGCTATTCCGGAGCTGAGCTGGAGCAGGGCTAATGCCGCGGTTGGCAGCTCAAGCGCAGCCTCCTCCTTGGCGAGCAGGGCAACCGCTCTTATCCGCTTCAGCTGTCTTTTAAAAGCCTCCTTCTCACAAAAGACAGGGCTGATCTCAAGGGCCTGGGAAAATAGAAAATTCTCACACTGTGATGGGAAACACTGTCAAGACCCAAAACTCTGTATTGAAGCATCAGACACCAGCGCATAGCCGCTGATAAGGTGAGGGAATAGGGCTGTGTGGAAGACACAGCAACAACAAAAATTAAAATAGACTGGTAAGCTGGAATTATAAATGATTTAGAACTAACCAAGAGAAATTCAGTCTTCACAGGGAGAACAGTCAATGTTCTAGTCATTTATTAACCGTAGTATATATTTCTCTCCTCCACATGGACTTGAATGGGATCTTAGGATGGGAATGTAAATTTTAGGCTGCTGATTGCCTCAGTGCAAACAGTTAAGTACTTGGCTACTAACTGTAAATGTTGGCAGTTCAAACCCACCCAGAGGCACCTTGAAAGAAGGGCCTGGTGATATGCTTTCGAAAGGCCACAGCCAAGGAGTGCAGCTCTACTCTGCAACACACGGGGTCACCATGGGTCAGACTTAACTCTACAGTAGCAGCTTTTATTGTATTTTTAAAAATATCTTTGACATTTTTGCCAGGGGTCAGAGTAATTGGAATTATTAATATTAAATGTGAGTGTTGCAGTTCTTACGTGGGTTGTTTCTGGGGTTCACTTTCCTCTTTTTGGTGGGTGCAGTATCCTCTCAAAGCCATAGCTCTGAGAAAGCATGTCATTTGAAATTGTTGTATCATTATTTTAGATATTCATATTTATGTCTCTCTTGAGAGACTGACAGTTTACTCCATCTACCTATGTATTTATGTAGTTCTTATCACCAAGCTACTTTGACACTCAAAGGATAAAGCCGATGTACTCTATCCAGGCCAGGTGATTAGGATGAATTGTTGTCCTGGCTGACAGTATAAAAGTGAGACATGCCATAGGCAATGCCTTACTTTTTCATGAATGCTCTTTATATTGATGTTAAATTATATATATTAAAAAGCAGATTTCAAGGCCTTATTAATATACATGACAATACATCACACAGCAAGGAGAGTTTTTGAGCTTTCAAATGATTTGAGACTGCATTTTCCAACAGGAATTTTGATTTCATTAACATTTATGACTAGCCTTCCAGGGATGTTTGCCAAGAGGATGAAAGCAGCAAAAAAACAAAACAAAACACAGCAGCCCTTCCACAGGCCTACGCAAAGGTGCTAATTAGTGATGGTTTTTCTCCATGGGCAATGGCCCAGGATGTGAGAACTTGTGACCACAGACCTATTTCTATTATGCCTAGGAAAACAACAAACACATTAAATGAAATGAAAATTTTACTTTGGGAAGCTTTGTGTCAACTAATGGCCTCCAATCACATGAGAAGTTATTACACAGAAGATTGTGAAAGTTGTTTTCTCAAGAAGAAATTAGCCACTGTCTAGGTAAAGTGAGTCTGAATTTTCTAACCAAGACTTTTCAGTATAGAATTGATGAGTTACAGAGGGAAGTGGAAGCAATATTTTTTGTGAAAATAAAATAAAATAAACTTTATTTCTCCTTAAAGTAAACCCATGCTCGCTTAGCTACTCAAATGCTTTCTAATTTTCCACAGCAGTGAATCAATCAAAAGCAACAGTGATCATTTATCAAAAATTCACCAAGGATTCAGGTCCAGACCTCACTACTCTACTTTCTTACTTAATTTCATTGTCTTAATAACTCTGTGAGAAAGATATTATTATTCCCATTTTTCAGATGGAAAGGTTAAGAGTCTGTGAAGTTGAACCACTTCACTAAACTCAAGCAGATAAAATGTGATAGAGCCAGGATTTAAACCAAGGTCCTTGGCTTATCCAAAGCCCAAGGTTTTATCCCTCTGAAAGAAGCATGAAGATAGGACCATGGCCCTAGATGTTGCCCTGGAACCTAGGCAGGATTCGTATCATTTGAATGAATAAAACCCTGTTCAATACTGGACCTGATAATTTTATGCTAATTACCATGAGTATTTTTTTTTTTTTATATTATGATGAGCATTTTATAAGTGGGTTGCTTAGATGATTTAATTCTCCACTTCACCTGATACTGTGAGAATACAGTCCCAGGAAACCTTGAGGCAAAACCATTAATTCAGTAAATATTTACTAGGTACCTACTATGTGTCAAATACTACTACTTGAGTTGTTAAACCTTGGAAAGAGAAGTTTCTCAGCTGGTTTGCTCTTCCCTTTTGCCTAGGGCAGTACTTCTGGGAAGACGTTGAATGGTAAATTCCATGTTTATTGATGAAAAATGAAGGAAGAAACAAGCAGAATTTAGGAAAAGAGGAAGAGCTGTTTCTTTGAAGAAGAGAAGAGCAGAGTTAGAAATTTGAAAAATACATGCACAACAAAAGAGCTCAAGGCATGTGGTGCAGTGGAAACATTCTTCATTCTAAGTGGTATTGTAGGATACAGTAGTAAAGCACAGTCCTAGAAATTTAGATTAAGTTGGAGACAGCACTGTAAAGTTACTGAGGTTCATCTGAAGCTGCCATCAAGAACGAGAACTATGCACATTTTCAGACATGGACCTTTGGCTGTTCAGCAGCAGTCTGATCCTGTGCAGCAAGTCTTGGTTTGCATGTTAATTATACTCACAAAGAAAAGTGAAAGAAGATTATACACAGACAGGGCACCATCAATGTTGATTACACAGTCAGTTTCCTCTAGAGGTGAACCCTGGGGCTGGTTCAAATGTGAGAAGTTAAGAAGAGGGACATGAATGGGAGGGTGATAAGACTGGGAGAGGATCCTTAAGAAGGGACCTGAAAACAAGCTGTGGAGGAAGTCCATCTATTCTAAGACCGACTTGGAAAATTTTGGAAATGCTTTGGTTCCTGATCCTTTTTTTTTTGGGTCCTGACCCACTTGTAGAGACCTAAGTGAAAGACCACATTCTAAATTGAAATTCCAATCATCTTCATGTCTCTTGAAAATCATAAAGCAGAAGTAGCACAAAATTGATGACAGCTGTTATTAGTGACTTTGTCGTCACCTATTTTTCCAATATCTTGCTATTTCCAGGAAATTTCCACTCACTTCCTCTCACAGCATTTTATCTCTCTTTGCACCGCCACCCAGCACTATAAGGCATGAGTGAATGTACGAATGCTATAATAAAGTACCACAAAATGAGTGACCTATAAGAATAGAAATTTAACTCTCCCAGTTCTGGAGACCAGCACTCCAAAATCAAGGTGCTGGCAGAGTCATGTTCTCTCTGAAGGCTCTAAGGGCAGATCCTTCCTTGTGTATGCCAACTTCTGGTAGCACCAGGTGTTTCTTGGCTTTTTTTTTTTTTTGACTTGTAGCTGCATCTTTTCCTCTTTTATAGGATGCCATTCAGATGCATACTCTACTCCAGTATGACCTCGTGTTACCCTAACTGATAATATCTTCAAAGACCCAATTCAGTTCACAACACCCTCCAACCCAACCCATAGCCTCTGAGGAGAGCATTTAGGTCGTACTGTTGCTATAAATCACCTCCTAGTTTAAGTGCTTTCTATTTCCCACCACTCTTCAGATTCTGAGGCATAAAAATCTCTTGTCTTTGGGGATTACTAGAACAGAAAAGGGAAAGAAACTGATCCATAAAGCCAGAATTTATTTGGGGGGAGGGAAATGCAAGAAAGTGGGCTGGAAATAGTCATAAGCTAATCATTATGTCCCTTTACAATAGCATGCAAGCTAGATCTCCAAAAGGAAAACACAACATTTAAGGTTACCCTTGATCTAGGGTATAACTGGCCCCAATGAACCCTAGGGCAACATAATTTATTAACTATGCTGGGAGCTATATCTGTGGAGCCAGTAGTACTGTGTGATTTCCACCTCCAGAACTCACAAAAATATCACTGGAATCATGTAATGCTAAAACCTGGGAAATCACTGGCCACCACCATTACAGCAACAGACATTTATGACTTTGGGGTGACCAGTGTTGATATTTACACACAGGTCTTATGACTTTAAATGGTCTAAAACAAAACCAAATACACATGGATGACAGGAATATGCAGTATTCTAGTCAAGATGGAAGTTTTCTTGTGGTTGAACAGTCAGTAAGGTCATTACAGAAAAATGTGGTGAATCACCAAAGAACAGTATTCTGTTTTTATGGGAAAGGCTTCCCAGTTACATACTTGTGGCTCCCTATCAAAAACCTGTAAGCGTGGCATTTAAATGAAGCCTGTCCTTATCCCTGGCGAGAATGAAAGGAAACAGTGTTCAGAGCAGTGATATGACAACATTGTAGACAACCCTTGCTAACCACATTGTTTCTGCTTTTTCTTTGACTATGACCTAACCAAGGGAGAAGCGCGCAGGCTAGGATTTACTCATAATTCTGTGGGCTTTTCAAAACTTACGTCAATTCAATAAGGGCTCGATTCCTTACCGTAGTCCCAGGGTGCAGTTGTCTGAGTAATATCAAAATGAAAAAGGTATCTATATCACAGTTCAAAAGGCAGACATTTAAAAGGTTAAAAAGCCATTCATTCATGCTTCCAAAAAATATTTGGTAATGCCAGTTCTAAACATTATGACCTATGATCAGCACATGAGTTACAGTGATGGGCAGATACACATGCTTTTCAGCCTCATCAAAGTTAGAGTCTAGCTAAAAAGACATCCATCAAGTGAGCAATTGCAAGTGCTCTGAGTATCATCATGTGGAGACTAAAGAGTCAGGATATATAGATTTAGTCTTGGTTCTCAGGAAGCTCTCTAAAACAAGGTTCATTTAAGTTCAACCTTAAATGAAGATTATGAAGTGTGGGCAAGAGGATTCCAGGCACAGTGTCCAGTAGTTTAGCTTCTGCGTGGATGTCATCCTTCTGTAATGCTTCCAGGAACAAAAAGTTTATCAGCAAGGGGTAGGGGACTTGGGGAAGATGAATAACTCTTTCTCAAGATAGTGGGGGTGCATATTTCAATAGAAACCTCCAACAATAAGCTCCCCTTTGTATATTATTAATGTGTGGGCAACACTTCTGTATCTTCTGCTCGGATATGTGTACATGTTCAACATTTCCAGGCACCTTCCAAAATGGCGATAGGCAGACTTCTGACAAAAATAGTTGTTTGGGGTTTTTTTTCCCCCTCTTCCATTAGTCATGGCCTCTTACCATGTGGAGTCTCACAAATGGACACAAACCAATCAATCACCCTTATAAAAATGTCAAAATTCATCCTTCCCTACTGTGAAATGAATGCACTGACCTTAACACAAATGTAGAAATAAATTAAAAAAAATCTATCACCACCATGGACTCCTGGCTACCACACTTAGATTTCCACACATTTAAGTTTGACAAGACTGACATTGCTGAGCAGAAATTTTTCCTTCCATTTTTTAAAAGCTGGAAGCAGACAAATATGCCCCAAATCTACTAATAGAACTAATTTACATAAAGAAGGGCATATAGGAAGAGCCATTATCTGTTCACAGGGAAGTAATGAGAGAGTGGTGGACCTAGGCAGTAGAGTGGGAAGGGGTATTCAGTCTGTATTATCTCTAAAAACAAACAAAGTGCATTTTTTAAATCTAGTGATCTTCAGATCTCTTCTAATACTTAACCAGGGAGCCTGCTTCACTCAGTGTGAAGTTCTAAGTCATGCAATATAAAACTGGTTAAAAGTGAAAGCTCAGAAATTGGCAGATGTCAGTTCAAGTCCTGGCTCTGTCATTTGCCACGCTGTGAAACCAAGCAGGTTAGTCAGTCTCTTTAATCTTCAATTTCTTTATTTGTAAAACAAGGACAATAATATCTACCTCCTAGAATGGTTCGCTGAAAGCAAAGAATACCAGAAAGATGTTTACCTGTGTTTTATTGATTATGCAAAGCCATAAAAAAAAATTTTTTTTTGTATAAAACTGTGTGGATCATAACAAATTAAGGATACCATTTCCAAGAATGGGAATTGCAGAATACTTAATTGTGCACATGTGGAACCTGTACACAGACCAAGAGGCAGTCGTTCAAATAGAATAAGGGGATACTGCGAGGTCTAAAATCAGGCAAGGTATGCATCAAGGTTGTATCCTTTCACCATACTTATTCAATACGCATGCTGAGCAAACCATCTGACAATGGGAAGAAGAATGCAGCATCAGGATTGGAGGAATACTCATTAACAACCTACAATATGCAGATGAAACAACCTTGCTTACTGAAAGCGAAGAGGACTTGAAGCACTTACTGATGAAGATCAAAGACCACAGCCTTCAGTATGGATTACACCTTAACATAAAGAAAATAAAAATCCTCACAAGTGAACCAGGAAATGACATCATGATAAAGAGAAAAGATTGAAGTTGCCAAGGATTTCATTTTACATGGATCCACAATCAAGTCCCATGGAAGTAACAGTCAAGAAATCAAATTATCGTGTTGGGCAAGTCTGATGCAAACGATCTCTTTAAAGTGTTGAAAAGCAAAGATGTCACTTTGGGACTAAGATGTGCATGACCCAAGTCATGGTATTTTCAGTTGTCTCATATGCATGCAAGTCTTGACAACAAGTAAGAAAGACCAAAGAATTAACGTCTTTGAATTTCAGTGTTGGTGAAGAATATTAGATATACCATGGACTGCCAAAGAAACAAACAAATGTCTTAGAAGAAGTAGAGCTAGAGTGTTACTTATAAAGGAGAATGATGAGCCTTCATCTTACATACTTTGGACATGTTGTCAGGAGGGACTTGTCCCTGGAGAAGGACATCATGCTCACTGTTGATGTTAAGTGCGATTGAGTTGGTTCCAACTCATAGCAACCCTATACACAACAGAACAAAACACTGCCCAGTCCTTGTCCATCTTCACAATTGTTGCTGCGCTTGAGTCCATTGTTGCAGCCACTGTGTCAATCCATCTCGTTGAGGGTCTTCCTCTTTTTTGTTGACCTTCCACTTTACCAAGAATGATATACTTCTCCAGAGACTAGAACCTCCTGATAACATGTCCAAAATATGTGAGACATATTCTCGCCATCCTTGCTTCTAAGGAGAATTCTGGTTGTACTTCTTCAAAGACAGATTTGTTTGTTCTTTTGGCAGTCCATGGTATATTCAATATTCTTTGACAACGCCATAAATCAAAGTCATCAATTCTTTTTTGGTCTTCTTTATTCATTGTCCAGCTTTTGCATGGATGCAAGACAATTAAAAACACCATGGCTTGGGTCAGGAGCACCTTAGTTCTCAAGGTGACATCTTTGCTTTTCAATACTTTGAAGAGGTCTTTTGCAGCATATTTGTCCAAATGCAATGTATCTTTTGCTTTCTTGACTGCTGCTTCCACGCATGTTGGTTGTGGATCCCAGTAAAATGAAATCCTTAACCACCTCAATCTTTTCTCCATTTATCATGATGTTGTTTATTGGTCAGTTGTGAGATTCTTTTTCTTTATGTAGAGGTGTAATCCATACTGAAGGCTGTGGTCTTTGATCTTCTTCAGTAAGTGTTACAAATTCTCTTCACTTTCAGCAAGCAAGGTTGTGTCATCTGCGTATCACAGGTCATTAATGAGACTTCCTCCAGTCCTGATGCCCTGTTCTTCTTCACAGAGTCCAGCTTCTCATATTATTTGCTCAGCATACAGATTGAATAAGTATGGTGAAAGGGGACAATCCTGATGCACACCTTTCCTGACTTTAAACCATGCAATATCTCCTTGTTCTATTCTAATGACTGCCTCTTGATCCATGTACAGATTCCTCTTGAGTACAATTAAGTGTTTCAGAATTCCCATTCTCCACAATGTTATCCATAATTTATTATGATCCACACAGTTGAATCCCTTTGCATAGTCAATAAAACATAGGTAAACATCTTTCTGGTATTCTCTGCTTTCAGCCAGGATCCATCTGACATCAGCAATGATATCCCTGGTTCCATATCTTCTTCTAAACTCGGCTTGAATTTCTGGCAATTCCCTGTGGATGTACTCCTGCAGCTGCTTTTGAATGATCTTCAGCAAAATTTTGTTTGCATGTGATATAAATGACATTGTCCAATAGTTTCCACATTTGGTTGCATCACCTTTCTTGGGAATAGCCGTAAATATGGATCTCTTCCAGTTAGTTGGCCCAGTAGCTCTCTTCCAAATTTCTTGGAATAGATGAGTGAGCACTTCCAGCGCTGCATCCGATTGTTGAAACATCTCAGTTAGTATTCAGTCAATTCCCAGAGCCTTGTATTTTGCCAATGACTTCAGTGCAGCTTGGACTTCTTCCTTTGGTACCATTGGTTTCTGATCATATGTTACCTCCTGAAATGGTTGAACGTCGATCAATTCTTTTTGGTATAGTGACTCTGTGTATTCTTTCTGTCTTCTTATGATGCTTTCAGTGTCCTTTAATATTTTCCCTGTAGAATCCTTCAGTATTACAACTCGAGGCTTGAATTTTTCCTTCACTTCTTTCAGCTTGAGAGACGCTGGGCATGTTCTTCCCTTTTGGTTTCATATTTCCAGGTCTTTGCACATGTCATCATAATACTTTGTCTCCTTGAGATGCCCTTTGAAGTCTTCTGTTCAACTCTTTTACTTCATCATTTTTTTCCTTTCTCTTTAGCTACTCAACTTTCAAGATCAAGTTTTCAGAGCCTCTTCTGGCATCCACTTAGGTCTTTTCTTTCTCTCCTGTTTTTAATGACCTCTTGCTTTCTTAGTGTATGATGTCCTTGATGTCATTCCAAGACTTGTCTTGTCTTTGGTCATTAGTGTTCAACACATCAAATCTGTTCTTGAAATGGTCTCTAAATTCAGGTGGGATATAGTCAAGGTCATACTTTGGCTCTCAAAGATGTGTTCTAATTTTCTTCAGTTTCAACTTGAACTTGCATATGCATAATTGATGGTCTGATCCACACTTGGCCCCTGGCCTTATTCTGACTGATAATATTGAGCTTTTCCATTGTCTCTTTCCACAGATGTAGTCAATTTGATTCCCATGTATTCCACCTGACAAGGTCCACATGTATAATCACCATTTATGTTGGTGAAAAAGGTATTTGCAATGAAGAAGTCATTGGTCTTGTAAAATTCTATCACGTAATCTCTGGCATCATTTCCATCACCAAAGCCAAATTTTCCAACTACCGATTCTCATTTGTTTCCAACTTTTGCTTTCCAATCACCAGTAATTATCAGTGCATCCTGATTGGATGTTTGATCAATTTCAGATTGCAGAAGTTGGTAAAAATCTTCTATTTCTTCATTTTTGGTCTTAATGGTTGGTGGATAAGTTTGAAGAATAGTCATATTAACTGGTCTTCCAGTGAGGATATTATCTTATCACTGATAGTGTACTTCAGGATAGATCTTGAAATGTTCTTTTTGGCGATGAATGCAATGCCAATCCTCCTCAAGTTGTCACTCCCAGCATAGCAGATCAGATGATTGTCCAATTCAAAGTGACCAATACCAGTCCATTTCAGCTCACTAATTCCTAGGATATTGATCTTTATGTTCCCGTTTCATTTTTGATGATTTCCAATTTTCCTAGATTCATACTTTGTACATTCCAGGTTCCAATTATTAATAGATGTTTGCAGCTGCTTCTTCTTATTTTGAGTCATACCACATCAACGAATGAAAATCCTGAGAGCTTTACTCCATCCATGTCATTAAGATCAACTCTACTTTGAGGAAGCAGCTCTTCCTCAATCGTATTTTGAGTCCCTCCAACCTGAGGGCTCATCTTTGGGCACTATATCAGACAAGGTTCTGCTGCTATTCTTAAGGCTTTCACTGGCTAATTCTTCCTTCTTCCTAGTCTGTCTTCATCTGGAAGTTCAGCTGAAACCTGTCCACCTGCTGGTATTTGAACACAGGTGGCGTAGCTTCCAGCATCACGGCAGCACACAAGCCCCCACAGTATGACAAGCTGACAGACATGTGGGGGACATCATACTTGGTAATGCAAAACGAGGGAGACCCTCAATGAGATATATTGACACAGTGGCTGTGACAATGGTCTCAAATACAGCCACAATTGTGAGGATGGACCAGGAATGTGCAATGTTCTGTTCTGTTCTGTTCTGTTCTGTTCTGTTCTGTTGTGCAAAGGGTTACTATGTGTTGCAACCAACTTGACAACACATAACAACAACAACAGAATGCTGCAATGGGCAGTTCTTATTTTCACCAGCCTATGTATTCATTCTCACTTCTTTTGGTGAATAGATGTCAATTATCTTTGGGGAATGTCTTAGTTACTGAATGCTGTCATAATAAAATACCACAAGTGGGTGGCTTTAAAGAACATAAATTTATTTTATCTCAGTTCTAGAGGCTAAAAGTCCAAATCAGGGTCTTGGCCATGTGGATTCCTTTCTTATTGGTATCCCCAGGCATTCTTTGGTTCCTCGGTGTTCCTTGACTTATAGACAGTCCTCACATGGCACCTGCCTTCTCCTGTGTGAATGTCTCTGTGTCTATTCTGGTCTTCTAATAACTCAGAAATGATTAGGTTTAGGATCCATTCTACACTGGTATGACATCATTAACATAATGAAAGAATAATCCTATTTCCAAACAGGATCATATCCACAGACACAAGGGCCAAGAATTCAGTGCTTTTGTGGGGGGGGGGGGGGAGCAAAATGTTACAATTTAATCCATAACAGAGGAACACCCTTTTTACTCACAAGGCGTGTGGTTTGGAGGGTTATTCCACCCCTGGTTCATGGAAAGGTACATGTGATCTCTATTGGGACCATCAGAACATCATGGGAGTTGTTCCAAAGTGTCAGGGATGGGGGAACAATAAGACTTCTATTGAAGACTTTTGCAGGGAGTTATTGAAAAAGATGACCTCTGGGTGCTAGAGTAACTGAGTTGACAAGAATTAGAACTGAAGGTACTAGCAACCTTGGAGAATGCCTGGCCAAGCACAAATCTAAATGAGAAAAACCGAAAAGAGAGATGGATATAAGTCCCTGAATCCTGCTGCAGTTCTGTATTTTCAGTTTCATAAGTTAATAAATTTTATTTTTTGTATTGGACTGTGTTGGATTTCTGAATATTTTAATTGAAATAAACCTAATTAATACATACATTTGGAGAATTAAATTACAATGTATATAAGTGACTTAGTAGAGTTCCTGGCATATAGCTAGACCTCAATAAATGGAGTTATACATTGTGTTGCGAGTGTGTCTGTCTGTGTCTATGTATGTGTTTGTGCTTACTTGCATATGTTACTCTGTTTAGTATATGAAATTTGCCCAAAGAGTCAAGAAGCCAAGTCATGAAAAATAGCCAAGACTACAAACCAGAGCTCAGCCCACAGAGACAGAAACCCCAGGATACTTTTAATCCGATCTTTAGGGAACAGATCACTTTTTTTGTACTTCTCTCACTCACTTGTTTGAACAATGAAACCACCATTAATTACAAGCCAACCCAAAAATTACAACACCAAAATTAAAATAAAGAGAGAGAGCAAGCAAACGGAGGAGGAGAATTATTCGTTTTCCCCTGAGCTCCTGTCCTTGAAGACCGTGGTGTGCCTGGTGTGATCATGTCTTAATGGGCATGAGTGCCTCTGCTGCCCACGTCAGGACTAGCATAGGCAAGCTCAGTATATTGCCTTCATTTTAATAGGTGAGGAAACAGTTCTCTCAGCCGTCTCTGGCCCAACACCTGCAGAAGGGTGAGGAAGAGACACATCAGGCCCACCTTTCTGCCCAAATACTTAAGGAAAAGATAATTGCCTTGGGTCTTGATTCTGTAACTCTCCCACATCCCAGGGTTATTTTCTCCCAAGAATCCCATAGCTAGTCTGCATGCGCCATTCACCTCTTATATAAAAACTTGTGTCCCCAAAAAAAAGAAAAACCTGAAACTTGTTCAATGACAATTAACTGATAATAGCTTAATTAAAGAGTTACCCTTTTCATGGCAATTTTCATTTAAAGAAGACCAAAACAAAAACAAAAGAAATATTCAAAATTTTTGGAGTTTCAGGCATCAATAAGAAAGGAACTATCCATTGGGGAGTTCTTACTATATGCTAGGCATTTACATATATTATTTTATGTAAAACTTCATAAATACATTTGAGGTATTATACCCATTTTATAGATGGGGAAATATGCTCAGAGAAGTTCAAAAACTTGTCCAAAGCTGCATAAATCAAAAGGGATGGATCTGAAATGGAAATACATCCAATTTTAAGTGACCCAAAGCCCACGTTTTTGGCTAAAAATTTTCCTGGTGATCTTAGAATTGCGACTGTCACTATCAGCATCACACTGACTCTGACCATGGAGCTAGCGGGCCCATTCAGGGACAATCAACCTAGCACCAAGGATGACCTGGAAAGAGGACAAAGGGCAGCTGAGTAACAAAGTGGATTCTTACCTGAAGAAACGAATTTTTAAATACAATAACAGGAACCACCACAGCACTTTTTTTTTTTTTCTTTTTAAACTTCAGTTAAATTGATTTTCTAAACTGCATACCAGTACCTAATCAGTTTGGTCCCTCTCTTTCTCTTTAATTTTATCTTCCAGGCTTGCGTGGTTGGTTTGGTTGGTTATGTAGGGGTGGGGGTGGTGAGGGGAAGAATCTTCTATTCTCTGTAGTTTTTTTTTTTTTCTACCATTCTCTGCTTTCTCACATTGTAGTCTTAATTTGATCAGCAGTTATGAAAAGCGAACATTAATGCTGGGGAAAGGGACATTGTTCATGGCCAGATGGTTATAGTATTGCTTCTAAACAGAAGTGTTTTGTGCTTGGGTATGAGTTTTTGCTGCTTGGGACACTGCAATTCCTTGATGTGAGAACAGAAAGGGGGACAAAGTTGCAAAGAATTGGATAGATGACCCCTGGTACTGGAAAGGCCTGTCAGAGAGCATAGCAAATTCTGCACCCCAGCTGAGCTCCTGGGCAAGAGGGACTGAGAAGGTGCTACTGTGTATGTATGTGGTCATGGGGGTGCTGGTAGCGGGGAGAGGACAGGGTGAGGTGAGAGAAAGGGAGAAAAAGAAAAAAGGGCTCTCCCCCATCCATTTCAACAGGCCAGTCTCCTGAAAGTATAAGACCAAGTAATTTATTCATTACGGTTATAGCTCTCATTTATACAGCACTTACTAGATTCCAGGTCCCTTGTTAAATGCTTTATGTGTGTATCTCATTTTTATCCTTACTATAAACATAGGGGTAGATATTATAACAGATGAGAAAAATCATGGGCTTAAGCAACTTGCCCAGGACTTGCCATGTTCTTAATAACTACACTATACTGTCTCCTGAGTATCTATTATGTACCAGGCCTTGGGCTAAGCCCTGAGGTTACAGGCATGCCTAAAAGGTCACAGAACTCTCAGTCTAGTGGCAAAAATAGGTGAATGAACCAACTGTAAATACCTTCAGCATTTAGCACAAAGCCCAGCCCTTGGGAAGTATTCAATAGATATTTATTGAAAGACTGGCAAATGGATGAATGGATGGACGGATGGGTAGATGGATGGTTGTATGGATGGAGTATAATGTAGTGTAAGAGCTGCACTAATAAAGTAAATATGAGGAACTGTGGGTACATAGAGGAGAAGGAACCAAACCCAAAAAGGAAAGATAATGCTTGAGCTGAAATTTTGAGATATGTGTAGAAATGCACCAGGTAGTGACTACCATCATTAAAACTTACATCTAGATTATATTTCACCATCAGCCCCACTCCAGCAAAGCAGTTTTGAGCTTTCTCATGCCATACTGAGAGCCAGAGACTGTATAGCAAAGACCAGATTCCAATCCGCTAAGTCTCCATTCATTTGCTTCCCCTGGACACTGCAATGCCTTTCTCTGACATTGTTTTTCTTTTTTTTCCAATATGAGCAGTCCAACTCCCAAGAATGACACATATCATCTATGAACCTGATATCTGCATTGCTTATATTAAGGATCATCAACATTTTAAAAATAGAGTGTTAAGTTTCAGGTCCCCATAAATAATTAGTACAAGAATAATAACAATAATACAACAAAATAGCAATAACGCTATCAAGAAAAAATGCATTTCTTGCATTATATAAACCCAGTGCCATCGAGTCTATTCTGACTCCTATATATAGTGCCTTATAATATACAATGATCTTTCAATGTACATTATTTAGTGATAGATCCTCATAGGCCTGTAGTAGAAATAAAAACAAATAACCTTTCTATTTTTTGGAAACCCTGGTGGTGTAGTGGTTTAGTGCTACGGCTGCTAACCAAGAGGGCAGCAGTTTGAATCCGCCAGGCACTCCTTGGAAACTCTATGGGGCAGTTCTACAGGGTCGCTATGAGTTAGAGTCAACTTGATGGCAGTGGGTTTGGTTTTTTTGGTTTTCTACCTTTTGGCGTAGATGGGGTTTGTGCTCAGAAGGGATGAGAAATCTGTTGATGGACTGAATGTGACAATCCCAATACTGATGATTGAATGTCCTTATTTCATTGAGCTCCCATACAGTAACTTGGTAAAGTAGGTACTTGTGTTCACATGCTTGCTATTGAGTAAACTGAGGCTCAGGAAGGTTAGGTGACATATCCAAGAGCATCCAGGTAGTAAATGGGAAAGCATTTTGCATTTTAATATTCTGCTTCCTCATTCTTCAAGATATTTAAAGAAAGAGGACTACTGACCAAGCATCCCAACCCCCTCCAGGGTTTTCACATAGGCTATTACAAATGTTAGGCATCTTGGCAGTCACTGATCCACAGACTACCAAAACCCTTCCAACCTTGGCTATACACCACAGATGCTTGGGTCTAGGGCCAGCTTTTAACAAACTGTGAAGTATCTGATGTTTCAAAGTTTCTCTTAGCCTCTTCAAACCAAAACCCTTTGCCACTGAGTAGATTCCTACTCACAATGACCCTATTGGACACAACCAAACTGCCTCATATGGTTTCCAAATTGCCTCCAGTGGATTCGAACAGCCAATCTTTTGGATAACAGCCAAGCTCTTAACCACTGTACCACCAGGGCTCCTAAAACCAAACCTGTTCCCGTTGAGTCAATTCTAATTCATAGTTGCCTGTAAAGATCCATTTCTCCCATCTTTTTTTTGTGGCAATCTCCCCTCCCCCATTCAATACTCTATTGTTCACTATTCCTGCCCTAGGTGTTTTAAACATTCTTTTACTTCTTAAGAATGAAAGATACATGTATGTGTATTAGGAGGAGGGAAGAGACCTCTTAATGCATCTTGGAATCACACATGTGAAGTAGCATTCACTTCTATTTGCTAATTATGTCATAAGAACTATCCACAGTCCATCTGAATTCTCACCCAGAAAACAAAGGCAATTTAGAGGGCAAGAAGTCAGTTCCAAATATATCAATAGCAATGGAGCTTTTTGGCTGCATCCAGCACACATAAATGCTGTTCTTCAAAGGGCGAGGTAAACGGGAGCAGGGTGGGAAATTTGGACTCAGAGATGCGCTGAGAGCCTGGAATGTCTTACTCCAGCTACATGGGAAGCAATGTATTTGCCAATCTAGGGGAAGAGGAGCAAAAGTAAAACCAAGAGTTGTTGTTGTTAGGTGCCGTCAAGTCGGTTCTGACTCATAGCTACGCCATGAACAACAGAACGAAACACTGCCCGGTCCTGCGCCATCCTTACAGTCATTGTTATGCTTGAGCTCATTGTTGCAGCCACTGTGTCAATCCACTTCATTGAGGGTCTTCCTCTTTTCTGCTGACCCAGTACTCTGCCAAGTGTGATGTCCTTCTGCAGGAACTGATCCCTCCTGACAACATGTCCAAAGTATGTAAGACGTAGTCTCACTGTGATTGCCTCTAAGGAGCATTCTGGTTGTACTTCTTCTAAGACAGATTTCTTTGTTCTTTTGGCAGTCCGTGGTATATTCAATATTCTTCACTAGCACCACAATTCAAAGGCATCAATTCTTCTTCGGTCTTCCTTAGTCATTGTCCAGCTTTCCCATGCATATGATGTGATTGAAAATACCATGGCTTGGGTCAGGCACACCTTGGTCTTCGAGGTGACATCTTTGCTCTTCAACACTTTAAAGAGGTCCTTTGCAGCAGATTTACCCAATGCAATGCATCTCTTGATTTCTTGACTGCTGCTTCCACGGCTGTTGATCGTGGATCCAAGTAAAATGAAATCCTTGACAACTTTAACCTTTTCTCCGTTTATCATGATGTTGCTCATTGGTCCAGTTGTGAGGAGTTTTGTTTTCTTTATGTTGATGTGCAATCCAAACTGAAGGCTGTGGTTTTGATCTTCATTAGTAAGTGCTTCAAATCCTCTTCACTTTCAGCAAGCAAAGTGGTGTCGTCTGTGTAAAGCAGGTTGTTAATGAGTCTTCCTCCAATCCTGATGCCCCATTCTTCTTCATACAGTCCAGCTTCTGGGATTATTTGCTCAGCATACAGATTGAATAGGTATGGTGAAAGAATACAACCCTGACCTACACCTTTCCTGACTTTAAACCAATCAGTATCCCCTTGTTCTGTACGAACAACTGCCTCTTGATCTATGTAAAGGTTCCTCATGAGCACAATTAACTGTTCCAGAGTTCCCATTCTTCGCAATGTTATCCACAATTTGTTATGATCCATACAGCCGAATGCCTTTGCATAGTCAATAAAACACAAGTAAACATCTTTCTGGTATTCTCTGCTTTCAGCCAGGATCCATCTGACATCAGCAATGATATCCCTGGTTCCACGTCTTCTTCCGAAACCGGCCTAAATTTCTGGCAGTTCCCTGTCAATATACTGCTGCAGCCATTTTTGAATGATCTTCAGCAAAATTTTGCTTGCGCGTGATATTAACATTGTTCTATAATTTCCACGTTTGGTTGGATTGCCTTTCTTGGGAATAGGCATAAATATGGATCTCTTCCAGTCAGTTGGCCAGGAAGCTGTCTTTCATATTTCTTGGCACAGACAAGTGAGCACCTCCAGGGCTGCATCTGTTTCTTGAAACATCTCAATTGATATTCCATCAATTCCTGGTGCCTTATTTTTCGCCAAGGCCTTCAGAGCAGCTTGGACTTCTTCCTTCAGTACCATCAGTTCCTGATCATACGCCATCTCTTGAAATGGTTGAACATCGACTAATTCTTTTTGGTGTAATGACTCTGTGTATTTCTTCCATCTTCTTTTGGTGCTTCCTGCATCGTATAATATTTTCCCAATGGAATCCTTCACTATTGCAACTTGAGGCTTGAGTTTTTTCTTCAGTTCTTTCAGCTTGAGAAACACCAAGCTTGTTCTTCCCTTTTGGTTTTCCATCTCCAGCTTTTTGCACATGTCATTACAATACTTTACTTTGTCTTCTCAAGACGCCCTTTGGAATCTTCTGTTCAGTTCTTTTACTTCATCAATTCTTCCTTTTGCTTTAGCTCCTCGATGTTCGAGAGCAAGTTTCAGGGTCTCCTCTGAGATGCATCTTGGTTTTTTCTTTCTTTACTCTCTTTTCAATGACCTCTTGCTTTCTTCATGGATGATGTCCTTGATGTCATTCCACAACTCATCTGGTCTTCAGTCACCAGTGTTCAATGCATCAAATCTATTCTTCAGATGGTCTCTAAACTCAGGTGGGATATACTCAAGGCCATATTTTGGCTCTCATGGACTCACTCGATTTTCTTCAGTCAGCTTGAGCTTGCATATGAGCAAATGGTTATCTGTTCCACAGTCGGCCTCTGGCCTTGTTCTGACTGATGATACTGTGCTTTTCCATCATCTCTTTCCACAGATGTAGTCAGTTTGGTTTCTGTGTGTTCCATCTGCTGAGGTCCATGTGTGTAGTTGCTGTTTATGTTGGTGAAAGAAGGTATTTGCAATGAAGAAGTCATTGGTCTTGCAAAATTCTATCATTCAATCTCCAGCATTGTTTCCATCACCAAGTCCATGTTTTCCAACTACTGATCCTACTTCTTTGTTTCCAATTTTCCCGTTCCAATCACCAGTAATTATCATTACATCTTGATTGGATGTTTGATCAATTTCAGACTGCAGCAGCTGAATAAAATCTTCTATTTCTTCATCTTTGGCCCTAGTGGTTAGTGCGTATATTTGAATAATAGTCGTATTAACTGGTCTTCCTTGTAGGTGTATGGATATTATCCTGTCACTGACAGGGTTGTACTTCAGGATAGATCCTGAAATGTTCTTTTTGACGAAGAATGCAACACCATTCCTCTTCAAGTTGTCATTCCCAGCATAGCAGACTATATGATTGTCTGATTCAAAATGGCTAATACTAGTCCATTTCAGCTCACTAATGCCTAGGATATCTATGTTTATGCATTCCATTTCATTTTTGATGATTTCCAATTTTCCTAGATTCATACTTTGTACTTTCCAGGTTCTGATTATTAATGGATGTTTGCAGCTGTTTCTTCTCATTTTAAGTCACGCTACATTATCATATGAAGGTCCCGAAAGCTTTACTCTATCCATGTTATTAAAGCCGACTCTACTTTGAGGAGGCAGCTCTTCCCCAGTCATCTTTTGAGTGTCTGCCAACCTGGGGTCTCATCTTCCAGCAGTATATCAGAGCTATTCATAAGGTTTTCACTGGCTAATGGTTTTCAGAAGTAGACTGCCGGGTCCTTCTTCCTAGTCCGTTTTAGTCTGGAAGCTCAGCTGAAACCTGTCCTCCATGGGTGACCCTGCTGGTTTCTGAATACCGGTGGCATAGCTTCCAGCATCACAGCAACACACAAGCCCCCACAGTACAGCAAACTGACAGACACGTAATTTGATAGACCTAGCCCCATAAGGATCTTGGGGGCAAAGGGAAGATATTGCAGGGTTGGATCAGGGGTGTATCACGATCAGATATATGCTTTTGAAGGCTCTCTGGATGTAGAATGAAGTAGAGTGGAGAGGACCAAGAGAGGGTGAAAGACTAGTCAGGAGCAGATCATTGCAGTAGACCAGACAAAAGATGATGGCCAACAAGAACCAAGGCAGTAATAGGGAGACTAAAGGAAGAGGAGACTTAGAGACAATAGGGACAGAGTCCAAGCCTAGGTGCAGTCATGAGAGCAAGGAGGAATGAACCACCATTTATAGGGGAGATAGGCGCCACAACACACTTGACCAATTTCATCAATTTTCCAGTGTTCACAAGCATGTGTATGAATGATATGGAATGAAACAGGAGGGAGGTCAAACAAATATTCTTTGTTTTTCTGTCCTGACGATGTTAGGGTTAACACCTCAGGTCTCATAGGACAACCAAAGGCATTTTTGTCACCACGTCTGGTCAGAGCTTCTGATTTATGTCCTGTCAGGAAGATCTATTTCCCTAGTAATTGTCCTGTTTCCACTGGTGATTTCCCTCCCCTTGGGACCTTAGATTGCATCTAGCTCTGCAGCCTCCTGAGGCATATCACCTAAATGTTCCCCTTGGAAATTGTTCCTGCAAATATTCTTAATCAAAATCCACTAAAGTGTCTGAGAGCTTGTGCTGCCCTGGATGCTGGGAATTGCACATGAAAATCATATCCCAGCATATTAAACCAAAGGCTAACTCCAGCCCCATCCAAACAACACAGATCTTTATACAGGAATTACAACTGGGCCTTAATCATCCTAAGGCAGACTTGGCTATTGAATGAAGAATATTTATCTAAAATCTTGACATATTTAGAAACACCAGCACATGTCAAATACACTAAAACTGTACTAGAGAACAAAGGGGACAGTGGTTTGTGAAAAAGTATCCTTCCGAGTTTCTTCCTTTACTAGGGTTTTGTAAACGCCCCATGTTATACTTTCTACAACAGAATATCACAAAAGCAGATATTCATATAAAGCCACCCCTACAAAAGTAGTGATTCTTTTATTTTATTTTTAGAAAATAACCTTCTAGCCATGTATTCTGTATGAACGAAGTACAGAACAAGGGGATACTGATTGGTTTAAAGTCAGGAAAGATGTGCATCAGGGTTGTATTCTTTTACCATACCTATTCAATCTGTATGCTGAGCAAATAATATGAGAAGCTGGACTATATGAAGAAGAATGGGGCATCAGGATTGGAGGAAGACTCATTAACAACCTGCGTTATACACATGACACAACCTTGCTTGCTGAAAGTGAGGAGGATTTGAAGCACTTACTAATGAAGATCAAAGACCACAGCCTTCAGTTTGGATTGCACATCAACATAAAGAAAACAAAACTCCTCACAACTGGACCAATGAGCAACATCATGATAAATGGAGAAAAGGTTAAAGTTGTCAAGGATTTCATTTTACTTGGATCTGCAATCAACAGCCGTGGAAGCAGCAGTCAAGAAATCAAGAGATGCATTGCATTGGGTAAATCTGCTGCAAAGGACCTCTTTAAAGTGTTGAAGAGCAAAGATGTCACCTCGAAGACCAAGGTGTGCCTGACCCAAGCCATGGTATTTTCAATCTCATAATAAGCATGTGAAAACTGGGCAATGACTAAGGAAGACCGAAGAAGAATTGATGCCTTTGAATTGTGGTGTTGGTGAAGAATATTGAATATAACATGGACTGCCAAAAGAACGAACAAATCTGTCTTAGAAGTACAACCAGAATGCTCCTTAGAGGCAATCATGGTGAGACTGCATCTTACATACTTTGGACATGTTGTCAGGAGGGATCAGTCCCTGCAGAAGGACATCACACTTGGCAGAGTACAGGGTCAGAGGAAAAGAGGAAGACCCTCAATGAAGTGGATTGACACAGTGGCTGCAACAATGAGCTCAAGCATAACAACAATTGTAAGCATGGCTCCGGACCGGGCAGTGCTTCATTCTGTTGTGCATAGGGTTGCTATGAGTCAGAACTGACTTGACAGCTCCTAACTACAACAACAAGCCACATATCAATTAAAGGACAGGTTATGACATGGCATTGTAACAAAGAGTCACAAAAAGTTGCCCAAGCAAGGCAAAAGCTATGTTTCTATCTTGGGATATAAGCCCAAGCTGATGGGTGATCCCAGACATCATTCACAGAGAGATTTCTTCTGTTTTGTTGATCTCTGATTCCCTCAAATTCTGTTCCCAGCACGTTTGAAGCTGAGTCACTGTCACCATTTTTATGTTGCAGTTCATGGGAGAGAGAAAGAGGAAGGGGAGGCAGGCAATTGCCCCTGAGGATATGACCTAGAAGGTGTACACTTCACTGTTACTCACATCCCTGTTGGCCAGAACTTAGTTATGTGAAGATTGTTTGTGGCCAAGGAGCTGGGGAGTGTGGTCACTAGTTCAGTGACTATGTACCCTCCTAAAGCTCGGGAATACTAGGGAACAATTAGCAGTGTCTGTCAGAGTGCTTTATTCCTAAACTTCACCTCTTGAGCTTTTTTCCCTGGGCTCTAGAAACATCGCAATGCTTGAGATTCTGGATTTCAACATGTGGCCTCAGGGCTCTGTGCCTGTGACTGCCGCTCTCTCTCTTGAATTCTTTTATTCTCTCCCTCTGCCAGTTTAACTCTTCCTCATCCTCCAAAATTGAGCTCAGATGCTACTTCCTGCAAGAGAGCTTCCTCTATACCCCGTTACTTCTCTCAGAGAGCGGAAAGTGTTCCTCTAAGAGCAAGCACACTTAACCCTACTCCATAAGGTATAGTACTTCCTTTATCTTCCACTAGGCCAGGAGTTTCTCAACCCAGGCTGCACTTCAGAATGGAGCCCTATTGCAAACCAATTGAATTAGAATCTAGGGCCAGGGCCCAGACTTGGCTTTTAAAATATTTGCTCAGGTGATCTAAAGGGCGACTGTTGGTGGTGTGATTGTTAGGTGTCATCAAGTAGGTTCTGACTCATAGCCACCCTATGTACAACAGAAGGAAACATACCCAGTCCTGCGCCATGTCCATGATCATTGTTATGCTTGAGCCCATTGTTGTAGCCACTGGGTCAATCCATCTCATGAGGGTCTTCCTTTTTTTTGTTGACCCTGTACTCTACCAAGCATGATGTCCTTCTCCGGGGACTGATCCCTCCTGAAAACATGTCCAAAGTATGTAAGACATAGTCTTGCCATCCTTGCTTCTAAGGAGCATTCTGGTTGTACTTCTTTCAAGACAGATTTGTTCATTCTTTTGGCAGTCCATGTTATAGTCAATATTCGTCCACAACACCACAATTCAAAGGGGTAGGTTCTTCTTCTGTCTTCCTTATTCATTGTCCATTTTTCACATGCATATGATGCAATTGAAAATACCATGGCGTGGGTCAGGCACACCTTAGTCTTCAAGGTGACATCTTTGCTTTTCAACACTTTAAAGAGGTCTTTTGCAGCAGATTTACCCAACGCAACGCGTCTTTTGATTTCTTGACTGCTGCTTCTGTGGGTGGTGATTATGGATCCAGGTAAAATGAAATCCTTGACAACTTCAATCTTTTCTCCATTTATCATGATATTGCTTATTGGTCCAGTTGTGAGGATTTTTGTTTTCTTCATGCTGAGGTGCAATCCAAACTGAAGGCTGTGGTCTTTGGTCTTCATCCGTAAGTGCCACAAATCCTCTTAAGTTTCAGCAAGCAAGGTTGTGTCATCTGCATATCACCGGTAGTTAATGAGACTTCCACCAATCCTGATGCCCCATTCTTCTTCATATAGTCCAGGTTCTCAGATTATTTACTCAGCGTACAGACTGAACAGGTATGGTGAAAGGATACAATCCTGTCACATACCTTTCCTGACTTTAAACTACCTGGTATCCTCTTGTTCAGTCCAAACAACTGTCTCTTGATCTGTGTACAGGTTCATCATAAGCATGATTAATTGTTCTGGAATTCCCATTCTTTTCAATGTTATCCATAATTTGTTATGATCCACAAAGCCGAATGCCTTTGCATAGTCAATAAAACAGGTAAACATCTTTCTGGTACTCTCTGCTTTCATCCAGAATCCATCTGACATCAGCAATGGTATCCCTGGTTCCACATCTTTTTCTGAAATCCAGCCTGAATTTCTGGCAGTTCCCTGTCGATATACTGCTGCAACTGCTTTTGAATTATCTTCAACAAAATTTTACTGACATGTGATATTAATGATACTGTTCGATAATTTCCACATTCAGTTGGGTCGCCTTTCTTGGGGACAAGCATAAATATGGATCTCTTCCAGTTAGTTGGCCAGGTAGCTGTCTTCCAAATTTCTTGGGATAGATGAGTGAGCACTTCAAGTGCTGCATTTCCAATTGTTGAAACATCTCAATTGATACTTTGTTAATTCCTGGAGCCTTGTTTTTTTGCCAGTGTCTTCAGTGCAACTTGGACTTCTTCCTTCAGTACCATAGGTTCCTGATCATATGCTACCTCTTGAAATGGTTGAACATCAACCAATTCTTTTTGGTATAGTGACTCTGTGTATTCCTTCCATCTTCTTTTGATGATTCCTGCAGCATTTAATATTTTCCCCATAGACTCATTATTGCAACGCAATGCTTGAATTTTTTCTTCAGTTCTTTTAGCTTGAAAAATGCTGAGCGTGTTCTTCCTTTTTGGTTTTCTATCTCTAGCTCTTTGCACATGTTATTATAATACTTCGCTTTGTATTCTCGAGGCTCCCCTTGAAATCTTCTGTTCAGTTCTTTTACTTCATCATTTCTTCTTTTCGCTTTAACTACTCTACTTTCGAGAGCAAGTTTCAGAGTCTCTTCTGACATTCGCTTAGGTCTTTTCTTTCTTTCCTGTCTTTTTAATGACCTCTTGCTTTCTTCATGTGCTATGTCCTTGATGTCATTCCACAACTCGTCTGGTCTTCAGTCATTGGTGTTCAACACATCAAATCTGTTCTTGAGATGGTCTCTAAATTCAGGTGGGATATACTCAAGGTCATACTTTGGCTCTTGTGGACTTGTTCTAATTTTCTTCAGTTTCAACTTGAACTTGCATATGAGCAATTGATGGTCTGCTCCACAGTCAGCCCCGGCCTTTTTCTGACTGATCACATTGACTTTTTCCATCATCTCTTTCCATGGATGTAGTCAATTTGATTCCTGTGTATTCAATCTGGTGAGGTCCAGGTTTATAAAAGTCACCATTTATGTTGGTGAAAAAAGGTATTTGCAATGAAGAAGTCGTTGGTCTTGCAAAATTCTATTATTGGATCTTTGGCATCATTTCTATTACCAAGACCATATTTTCCAATTCCTGAACCTTCTTCTTTGTTTCCAACTTTCGAATTCCAATCACCAGTAATTATCAGTGCATGCTGATTGCATGTGCAATCAATTTCAGACTTCAGAAGTTGGTAAAAATCTTCAATTTCTTCATCTTTGGCCTCAGTGATTGGTGCGTAAATTTGAATAATAGTTGTATTAACTGGTCTTCCTTGTAGGTGTATGGATATTATCCTATCACTGACAGTATTGCACTTCTGGATAGATCTTGAAATGTTCTTTTTGACAATGAATGCAGCGCCATTCTTCTTCAAGTTGTTGTTCTCAGTATAGTAGACCATATGATTTCCCAGTTCAAAATGACCAATACCAGTCCATTTCAGCTCACTAATGCCTAGGATATCAACCTTTTTGTATTCCATTTCATTTTTTATGATTTCCAGTTTTCCTAGATTCATACTTCATACACTCCAGGTCCCGATTATTAATGGATGTTTGCAGCTGTTCTCATTTTGAATCATGCCACATCAGCAAATGAAGGTTCCCAAAGCTTGACTCCATCCACATCATTAAGGCCCACTCTACTATTTTTATATATTTTTTTCTACTTTGAGGAGGAACCTCTTACCCAGTTGCCTTTTGAGTGCCTTTCAACCTGGGAGGCTCATCTTCCAGCACAATATCAGACAATGTTCTGCTGCTATTCATAAGGCATTCACTGGCTAATTCTTTTCAGAAGTAGACTGTCGGGTCCCTCTTGCTAATCTGTCTTGGTCTGGAAGCTCAGCTGAAACCCGCCCACCATGGGTGACCGTGCTGGTACCTGAATACTGGTGACATAGCTTCCAGCAGCACAGCAACATGCAAGCCCCCACCGTACCACAAACTGACAGACACAGGGGGGAAAGGGCAGCTAGAATTGGGAATTGCCTAACTGGCTTAAAAGAAATTGCCATCAAGTCAATTCCTACTCATAGCAACCCTATACTACAGAGCAGAATTCTCCCACAGGGTTTCCAAGGCTGTAATTTTTACGGAAGCAGGTTGCTACAGCTTTCTCCTGCAGAGCAAGTGGCTTGTGGGTTCAAGCCACCAATTTCTTGGTTAGTAGCCAGGTGTTTAACCACTGTGCCATCAAGGCTCCTTAGAAATTTTATCTCTGGACCATTAACACTTAAAGTAGTGTCTGGTATCCTATTGACACTCAATATATGTTTAGTGAATAAGAAAATGAATAAAAAAATGGCTTTCTGCATATCAGTTAAACTAAACCCCAAACAGGAATTGACAATTTACTTCATTTTCTCAAACACAGAATATTAACACCAGAAGGGACCTTCGAGATGATAGAGGTTCATCTTGTGTGACAGATGAAGAAATTACAACTTGTAAAAGTCTATTACGAGTTAGTTCAGTGCATAGACAGGCCTCTAGGTCCCTGAAACCCAAGCCCATTAGATGTCATACTATAAGACACCTTGATTTTATGTATCTGCCCACAATTTTAAACAGAATTCCTCTTGCTTGTCCTTTCAAAGCAGAGCTGAGTTCCCACTATGAAACTGCTGCACTAAATTGAAACAGAAACATATTTTCCAGGCTTGTGATCATTCCAGGGCATTTAGTTCATGTTTGGAACCCGCTCATTATACCGCTTTGCTATATAATGAAGACAAATGCCCACAGTTTAGCTACAGATTTGGTTAATGACAAGATGTATAATAATATAAGGTAACAGGGCCAGGCCATTGCATTCTAATTAAATATTTTTGTCAGATTTCTTCCCTCATTAATCTTCTTTTATTGTCCATGCTTCATGGCTATTTTGCCTTCTACCTTGAGTATATGTGTACATGTAGTTTTGAGAAAAGAAATTCTCAGAGATTTTGTTGGAAATGGGCTTTCTCCTCTCTGTATCTGTAAATCAGCAGTCTAGCCACTGAGTTTAAGAGGAAAGACATCACATATAATCCAGACAAGGCCGCTAATTGGTATGCTAGCCCACGCAAAGCTATCTGATTGCATTCAGTAACTGGCAGGGTCAGAAAGCATTTCCAAGGGAAATAATATCTTGATGTGAATCGGGGAATATCTATGTAAAAACTGAACAGTAAACACCAGCCTTAATTTTAATTTCTCACATTATGCAAAACTTTCAGAAGATAGGTCTCTGATGTTCAAGCCTACTCCACAGGGCAGCAGTGCTATCATAGGATGTTATGGGAGTGAGTGTCAGATTCCCTACTGCTTGGGGACGAGGCCAGAGTTCAGAGCATCGACATTTCCAGATCATCGTTTTCTCCCATCAGCAAAAGTATTTACCTATTAAGAGCTGTCGAAGGCTGAGATTCTACAGGCTATCTGGCTGCTAGCAACAACCCCTTTTAGGTCAAGCTTTGATAGGGCAGTCTTTAGGTTCTAATGGCCCTTAAAAGCTGTAAGGTGCAAATGTGAAACGATGAAATCCAGACCGAAATGGCCATTTGCAGAATGATCCTTGCAAAGCTGCTGAGAGATTTAGCGGTTGATGAGGCATCTCCATCAAAATGTGCTCCCAGAAATGTGTTCTCCATGATACCTGTTTCATTTAATGCTGATCATTCTCAGTCTCCACCCCTCTTCCCACAACTAAAGATGATTACTCTGACAGCAAGCTATGTCTCACCCATCATTTTCTGTCAATTTTCTTGCCTCTGGAAAGGATTCTGTTTGGGTTCTTAGATTAATTCTCTAGGCAAAACACTCGCCTCCTATTCTTGCTGTTTCTGTTCAAAATAGATATCCTGGGAGAGTTAACCGAGCAAACAAAACTTAGACTATAATTTAAACACAACCACCAATTACAATTTTTTCAGAGGGAATGGGAAAGGATTCAAGGACAACTTTCGTACTGAAATGCACACCAGACATGGGGCATTGCATGGATTCAACAATATTCACCTAGTGGATAAGGAGCAGGACTACCATTCGACCTGCCATCCAATAATCTAGATTGATCCCCATCAGTATCTGCAGCATGAGATGTGCACACCTGATGGACATTTAAGTCCAGGAGTTAAAAAAAAAAAAAAACCATTAACGTGAATTTTACTAACCAGTTAGTAGTTACTCTTCTCTGATGGAGAAGAAGCCCCAAGACAGGATTCAAATGTTTCTTAGGACTAAATTTCTGGGATTAAGGGATTTCACATAGCCTTTTCTAAAGGCATTTCTTTGTGGATTTTTTTTCCAACATTGAGTGCATTCAGCTTCTATAAAGATGATGAATTCTTAGTACCCAAGACTTCATCTCCTGTCAGCTGAGCTGGGGAAACATCCTAATCCATGAAAACATATTGAGTGATGCAGGCAAATGTGACATTTAAAGGGTAGATGGGGAAGGCCAAAGGCAATGGAGATGGAATTCAACTTCATTTTGGAAAAAAAAAAAAAAGAGACCAGCTTTAATTGCAAAGTCCTCATCTTTGAATCAGTGGGGCTCCCAGGAGTGCCTCCTTTTTTATTCCTCCCCCCCCCCCACCCGCCACAAGGCAATCAATTGTTTGGAAAAATCTAACTCTGAGACACAAGAAGGAAGTTTTATAGGTGGCAGCAGTGTTAGACCATGAGGCCTTAATTTGGTCACGTTAGTTAAAAATTGTTAATACATTGAGCACTCACTAGGGTCAGTGCTAGAATAGAAATATATTGACAACAAAAGGACATAGTATGGACTGTGTATAGAAATGACTAGTTTTAATGTACCAAAGCGGGAAGCTGGGGGTATGTTGGGCATTAGGTTTACTTTCAAATAGGGTCCCAGTAGCATGGTTGATGGCAATGGTGTTTCTGAAGTTTAGGTCCAGGTATACTAGAAGAGTGGAGAATGTACTCTACCAAACCTGTTGCCGTGAAGTCAATTCTGACTCATAGCGACCCTATAGGACAGAGTAGAACTGCCCGATAGGGTTTCCAAGGAGCACCTGGTGGATTTGAACTGCTGGCCTTTTGATTAGCAGCTGTAGCTCTTAACCGCTATGCCACCAGGGTTTCCAATGTACTCTACAGTCTCATGACAATACTGTGGTCAATGGTGGAATATTTTCTCAGGGGCCAAAAAGGTAGCCAGGGCGAAATTTCATCTCAACAGTGTGTTTGATTTCCAAGTCCTCCTGCATGTCTAGACAAATGAGAGAAACTCATAAAAGAACTATGAGTTCTTTCTCTGTCTCTCTGTCAGTCTCTCAGTCTCTCTGTCTCTCTCTCTCTCTCACACACACACACACACACACCATTCCCCTGAAAAACTACTTTGGTGAAATACCAAATTCCACATTCCTGTTTTAGATATTTATACAACACACAAAAAGGCTTTGAACAAGTCCTGCATGAAGAAAGTCATTTAGCCTACATAACCCAAACTTATCTGACTATAAAAAAATAAAAAATATTTGCAGACCACCTACACATACCCCATTGATCTTGTGTCCTGCTGAAAAGAGTCTTTGGGAAATGCTAGACTAACTCAAAGATGCTTCCTCCTGTCATTACACCACTACCTCCTTGTTAAGTCTTTGGTTCCTTCCCACTCTTCCCCATCTTATTATTCTCTGCCCCATTTCTTTTGCCTTTTTGGATTTTCTTCACATTCATTCCATTGACTGCTACAGACTTTACCCTGTGGGCTTAATGTTCTTTATTATATGACTGTTTCTTTCATTATTCTTTTGTCACCTTTCAAACCTGAATTTCTTTTTTTCATTCCACTCAACCTCTTTTTAAAGTCAGAGTTTCCCACCAAGAAAATACAAGGGTCCCAATAAGGGAACTTGTTCATCAGTAACTTAATTTATAGTTTTCTGCCTCTGCTGATCATTGTTTATTCTTTCTCTAAGAACCTTAATATCTTTAGAAATATTGCTCTCTCAGCATAACATTGCACTCTTTTTTCATTAGTATTTCTTTTCTACCATAATTCTTTCCCTCTTTTGCCTCATTTTTTATCTTTATTTTTTCTATTCCAAAAAATTGGACCAGAGACAATTTTTCTCTTCTTCCACATTGCATGCCTTCCTTTTAAAATATTCACAGTATAACATTACATATGTGTAAATAAATTATTGTAATAAAGGACTCCACATATTTACTTGTGATATTTGATTTAGCTGGTTTCATATCATGACGTTCAACCCATATTTCTCTAATCCTTTTTAATGAAATCTAAATTGGCTTCCCATATTTCTTCGTATTCGTGTAAATTATTTGGTGCCATATAAATCGTAAGATCTTTATTGCTCAAACTAAGAGCTCTCAATTAAAAAAAAAATCTCAGAGTGCTTTGTGTTCTTTCAGAAGTTAGCATCATGCAAGAATGTATCTCATCAATTCTAGTTTCTGAAGTTCTTAGAAATCACACAACTATACAATCTTAGTAATCATACAATACAGTCATACATAGTGAGGATCATTCCTCCCTAGACTGTTTTCTTTCCAAATGCACTTGGTATGTAAGTTTCATACTACGGTCACCATACACCTTTGAGGTGGACTTCCTCATTGCAAATGTCTTTTTTCAACAACATAAAACTGTGACTATACACTTGGATCTCACCAGATGGAAACCATAGAAGTCGAATTGGTTACATCTGTGGAAAGAGACAAAAGAAAAGCTCGAAATCATCAGTCAGAACATGGCCAGGGGCTGACTGTGGAACAGACCATCAATTGGTCATATGGAAGTTCAAGTTGAAACTGAAGAAAATTAGAACAAGTCCACGAGAGCCAAAGTACAATCTTGAATATATCTCACTGGAATTTAGAGACCATCTCAAGAATAGATTTGACTACTGAATGAGGGCAAAACTAATTGTGAAATGACATCAAGGACATCATATATGAAGAAAGAAAGAGGCCATTAAAAAGTCAGGAAAGAAAGAAAAGAACAAAATGGGTGTTAGAAGGGACTCTGAGACTTTCTCTTGAATGTAGAGTAACTAAAGCACATGGAAGAAATTATGGTGCAAAAGAACTGAACATAAGATTTCAAAGAGTGGCTTGAGAAGATATAGTAAAGTATTATAAAGAAATGTACAAAGGCCTGGAGTTAGAACACCAAAAGGAACACACATGCTAGGCATTTCTCAAGCTGAAAGAACTATTGAGAAAATTCAAACCTCGAGGTGCAATACTGAAGGATTCTATGGGGAAAATATTAAACAACATAGGAAGCATCAAAAGAAGATGAAAGGAATACACAGAGTAACTACACCAAAAAGAATTGGTCAGTGTTCAACTATTTCAGGGAGTAGCATATGACAAGAACCAATGATATTGAAGGAAGAAGTCTAAGCTGCACTGAAGGCATTGGCAAAAAAACAAGGCTCCAGGAATTGACGGAATACCAATTGAGACATTTCAACAAACAGATGCAGTGCTGGAAGTGCTCACTCGTCTACACCAAGAAATTTAGAAGACAGTTACCTGGCCAACCTACTGGAAGAGATCCATATTTGTGCCCATTCCAAAGAAAGGTAATGCAACCATATGCCGAAATTATCAAACAATGTCATTAATATCACATACGAGTAAAAGTTTGCTGAAGATCATTCAAAAGCAGTTACAGCAGTACAGGGATAGGGAACTGCCAGAAATTCAGGCTGAATTCAGAAGAGGGCATAGATCAAGGGATACTATTGTTGATGTCAGGTGGATCTTGGCTGAAAGCAGAGAATACCAGAAAGATGTTTACCTGTGTTTTATTGACTATGCAAAGGCATTTGACTGTGCAGATCCTAATGAATAATGGATTCTCATTTTGAAGAATGAGAATTCCAGAACACTTAATTGTGCTCCTAAGGAACATATACTTAGAACAAGAGGCAGTCATTAGAACAGAACAAGGGGATACTGCGTGGTTTAACGTCAAGAAAGATGTGCATGAGGTTTGTATCCTTTCACCATACTTATTCAATCTGTATGCTGAGCAAATAATCCAAGAAGCTAAACTACGTGAAGAAGAAAGCAGCATCAAGATTCAGGGAAGACTCGTTAACAACCTATGACATACAGATGACACAAGCTTGCTTGCTGAAAGTGGAGAGGACTTGAAGCACTTACTGATGAAGATCAAAGACCACAGCCTTCAGTATGGATTACACCTCAGTATAAATAAAACAAAAATTCTCACCACTGGACTAAAGTTGCAACATCATGATAAACGGAGAAAAGATTGAAGTTGTCAAGGATTTCATTTTACTTGGATCCACAATCAATGCCCATAGAAGCAGCAGTTAAAAAACCAAAGGACGCGTTGCTTTGGGTAAATCTGCTGCAAAAGACCTCTTTAAAGTGTTAAAAGAAACATGTTACTTTGAGGACTAAGGTGTGCCTGACCCAAGCCATGGTGTTTTCAATTGCCTCATACGAATGTGAAAGCTGAACAATGAATAAAGAAAACCAAAGAAGAATTGATGCCTTTGAATTATGGTGTAGGTGATGAGCATTGAATATACCATGAACTGCCAGAAGAATGAACAAATCTGTCTTGGAAGAAGTGCAGCCAGAATGCTCCTTAGAAGCAAGGATGGCAAGATTCTTCTCACATACTTTGGACACATTACCAGAAAGGACCAATCCCTTGAGAAGTGTATCATGCTTGGCAAATTAGATGGTCAGTGAAAAAGAGAAAGACCCTCAATAAGATGGATTTACGCAGTGGCTGCAACAATGGGTTTAAGCATAACAGTGATTGTGGTGATGGCGCAGTACCAGGCAGTGTTTCCTTCTGTTGTACATAAGGTTGATATGAGTTGGAACCACCTCAGTGGTATGTAACAGAGGTGATGTTTTTTCCATAGAAAGGTGCCTTTTAAGCCTTTTAAAAAGAAAATAATAACTACCGTTTGAGTATTTAATACATATTGCAAGTATTATACATTTTCCATAACTGCTCATATGATTCTTGTAACAATCTTGCAGTGCGAACATTTTTATCTCCATTTTTCAATCAGAAGAGATGAGTTTTATGGAGATAAAGCAACTTGCCTAAAGTTAGATAGCTTCTAAGTAGTCAAAGTGAGATTTAAACCCAGCTCTCCCTAACTCCAAAGGTTCTTAACTATTAGTGCACGGTACTACATCTTTGTCTGAAAACCATCAGTTATTTCCAATAATATGTGTCAAAACTGCAATGCCAGGGTTCTGCTAGTGATAGAACAGTCCCACACTTGGAGAACAAAGGCTTAGAGACTACGTAAAACCGACAGCATGGGGCAGACACTAGTCAGAAGAGTTGTCTCTATACTGTAGCAGGGGCAAGTTAGGTTAGATCCTTAAATAATGGTACCTGACAAGGATAGGGATGAGCTATGTGACAGTCCAAGCTTGTGGTCAGAAAAAACACACACACACAAAGGAGAGAGTTGGATTTATTGGATTATGTAACTTAAAGTTCAATAGCGGATTTGGCTGCAACCATGGATGAATGTTTATATAGTTCAAAAATTGTGTTGTCAGGCATCTATCTCTCCATCTCTTGGCATGGCTCTTCCTACGTTGGCTTCATTCTCAGGCTGGATTTTCTTTTGTGGTAGCAAGATGACCACTAGCAGCTATACGCTTACATTAAACTAGCTTAGAGTCCCTAGTGGAAAGTAGAGCTTTTTTCCCCCTTATTGGCTCAACAAAAGTCCTGGGATTGATTAGGACAATGTAGATGTTGTGTCCACCCATGAGCTTAGCAATTACTCTAGCCAGGAGATGAAATGTACTGATTCTGCAAACCTGGACCATGTGTTCATTCTTCCACCTGTAGGGGAGAAAGGCATGCCAGCCCAATCAAAACTGCAAGAACTTAGAGTAGGAGACAGATGTCTCTGAAAGAAGGTAAAACAGAGTCTGTACACTCTCGAATAACAATAATATCCATTACTGTTCTATCAGAAGTCAGACAGAGACCTATGACAACTGAAGAACGTGAGGGCTGAGGTTGACTCAATATGTTTGCTATAGAACTAGGTTTCTTAGACACCAAGTGATAAACGACAAAATTAGTCATTTATTTCTACCGAGGAGTCATGTAGCTCTACTAAAAAGGAACAAGGAGTCTCTGGGTGGTGTAAATGGTTAATGCACTCTGCTACTAACTGAAAGGGTGAAGGTTGGGGTCCATTCAGATGCACCTAGGAAGAAAAGCCTGGTGATTTACTTTAAAAAAAATCAGCCACTGAAAACCCTGTAGAGCACTACTCTAACACACATGGGGTACCCATAAGTTGGAATCAACTTGATGGCAACTGGTATTTTAAAAAGAAACAAGTAATTGTAAAGGCACGGAACCAGATATTCACTAATTTCTTCGCTCGTACATTTATTCGTTCTTTAAGCACTATGTCCATTCATTTCGCCACCAGACATTGAACTACTACATGGGAAGCTGTGCTGAGGATGTAGATGAGACCTAGTACTTTCATCAAAGAATCCACAGTCTAGAAGGAGAGACAGAAGTCTCAATTGATAGCAGAAATACAAGCAATTAAGTATAATATTTCATTTTCTCCCAAGGTGGGCTCCTCTGGTATCAATGCCTTCAGTATGAAAAGCCTTTTCGAAAGAGCAGATAAGCACAGCTCATGTATTAAGAAAATGCCATAATCCATCATGTACATGCTTCGCTCGTTAGGAGTGTATTTGTTTTCTCTCAAATTCTAAAGAGATCCTTTCTCCTTCTTATGGAAATTCTAAATCTAACCATAGCAATCTCCCCTGTAAGTGAAATAAAAACAGGGCACAAATAACCCCCAAATCATTTCTATTTGGTTTTGAAATGAGTAGCAAAATAGAATGTAACTTGTCCTCAATACACCCTTCTCTACTTACTTACTGAGATGCCAGTGGTACATGGTTTAGCATCTCTGGGTCTCTGTTTATGTGTCTATAAAATGGGGATGATAATACCTCATAAGAGTTAAAAGAGATATCATATGTAAAGCCCTTAGAAAAGCACATGGCTTATAGTGTGTACACAACAATTGGTAGTAGTTGTAATTGCATTTTATATATGTTTGTTATTATTATTATGGAATTATTATTTAATTGAAGCTCAGAGAAGGCCAATAGCTTCCTCCAGACTCCCCCAGCATGTTAATGGAAAAGTCAGGCTCAAATCCAGGTCTCTGGGTTGCACAAATGTTTTATGTTCAGCTATTAACTTCAAGGTTGGCAGTTCAAACCCACCCATCAGTGCCATGAAAGAAAGACCTGGCAATCTACTTTTGAAAAAATTACAGCCAAGAAAACCCTTTGGAGACGTTCTATCATGAAACACATGGAATTGGTATGAGTCACAATCAACTCAACAGCAAAGAGTTTTGTTTGTTTATTGGTTTATTTTCCTGATACCACAGGGTCTCACTCTCATACAACTTACATTCCCAATTATGCTTGGCTCAGGCTACTCCTAAAATCATTTGTATTCCCTGAGCATGTACAACAGGTAAGGTGAGTGTGGCATTGACAAGAATAATCATACTTGGCATTTGTGGAATATTTTGTACTTTTCAAAACCCTTTTACATATGTTACCTCATGTGGGATTAAACATTTGCCCTGGATATCCCACTCATGGATAATTAAGGTTGGCTTTTCAGGCAAATCATTTGCTAAGACTTCAACTTTTTCTGGGAGACTTAAAATTCGAGTTATTTAGTGTAAGTTGCATTTATTGCCACCTGTTTTCAGGGAACTTGGGTCAGCCAAAATTGGGAGTTTGGTTTGCATATTTTAGGGGAAGATAAATTTTTCAAAAATTTGTTTAGTAAGTATGGTGGGGTGAGGTGGCAGCAGGGAAGGGATAGAGTTGTGATGTAGAATTTAAGCTGTTTCCAGTTGATGCCTTTGAATTGTGGTGTTGGCGAAGAATATTGAATATACCATGGACTGCCAAGAGAACGAACAAATCTGTCTTGGAAGAAGTACAACCAAAATGCTCCTTAGAAGCAAGGATGGCGAGGCTGCATCTTACATACTTTGGACATGTTGTCAGGAAGGATCAGTCCCTGGAGAAAGACATCATGCTTAGTAAAGTACAGGGTCAGCAGAAAAGAGGAAGACCCTTAACAAGGTGGATTGACACCGTGGCTGCAACAATGGGCTCAAGTATAACAATGATTGTAAGGATGGCGCAGGACTGGACAGTGTCTTGTTCTGTTGTGCATAGGGTCGCCATGAGTAGGAACTAACTCGACGGCACCTGACAACAACAACCAAGTCCTGACAGGCACTTCCAGGAGACAGGAATGCTTCTCTGGGAAGCCTGGGAGCTCAAACTGAGATAGGAGGATACACCAGTCATGGGCCACCTTAGAAGAATGAAGGGTTGGCCAGAAGTACCCATGTTGTAATGGCACAGTCGACCCTTTCTGTGAAGAAATGCATACAAGGCTTTCAGCGCAGTACCTAAGTAGAGCAGGCACTTAACCACTAGTAGTTTGAGGATAAAGGAATGGCTTTTAAGTCAGACAAATCTGAACTTAAATGCCTACCCTGCCACCTACTAGCCTCCCTGGTCCTGAATTTCCTCATGTCTTACATGGGTATTGGGATACTATCTTAGTTATCTACTGCAGCACTAATAGAAATACCACAAGTGGATGGCTGTAACAAACACAAGTTTATCCTCTCAGAGTCCAGGAGGCTAGAAGTCCCATTCAGGGCACTGTCTCCAGGGGAGGGATTTCTTTCTCTGTTGGCTCTGGAGGAAGGACATTGTCATCAATCTTCCCCTGGTCGAGGAGCTTCTCAGCGCAGGGACCTGGGTCCAAAGGATGCACTATGTTCCCGGAGCTTCTTTCTTGGTGATATGAAGTCCCCAACTCTCTGCTCACTTCTTTTTCCTTTTATCTCTAGTAAGATAAAAGGTGATGCAGGCCACACCCCAGGGAAACTCCCTGTACATTGGATCAGGGAGGTAAGCTGAGTAAGGGTGCTTTATCCAACCCGAATCCTCTTTAATATAACCCAGTCTTTTTTTTTTTTTTTTTTCCTCATTAACCACAGGCAGAGATTAAAAACAACCCGTTGCCATCGAGTCCGTTCCAACTCATATCAACCCTATAGGACAGAGTAGAGCTGCCCCACAGAGTTTCCAAGAAGTGCCTGGATTTGAACTGCTGACCTTTTGGGTAGCAGCTGTAGCACTTAACCCCTGTGCCACCAGGGTTCCCAGGCAGAGATTAGGGTTTACAAAACATCAGAAAATTACATCAGTTACAAAATGGAGGACAACCACACAATACTGGGAATCATGCCCTAACCAAGTTGACTCATATTTTGGGGGGACACAGTTCAATCCATAACAGATAGGTAGATCATAAAATCATGATGAGATAAAATACATTTGTACAGTACCTGTATATATATATATATTTTTTTTTTAGGAAGCATGTAAGAGTGGTAACTATTGTTAGTATTAATTTATTTTTATTATTGGTTGTTGTTAGATTGAGTCAATTTTGACTCATAGTGACCCTGTGTGACAGAAAAGAACTGACCCATAGGGTTTTCTAGGCTATAATCTTTATAGGAGCAAATCACCAGGTCTTTCTCCCCAGAAAAATGCCATCACGTGGGTTCAAACCACCAACTTCTCAGTTAGCAGTGACCGCATAACTGTTGTGCCACCAGGGCTCCTTGTAGCAGTGCTTGTTGCTGTTGTGTGCTGTTGAGTCAATTCCAACTGACAGTGACAGAGTAGAACTGCCCCACTGGGTTTTCATGGCTATAATCTTTACAGAAACAGATTGCTAAGTATTTTTCCCATGGAGCTGCTGGGTGAGTTTGAATCACTAACCTTTCAGTTGACAGACAAGCACTAAGCATTGTGTCTCATAGCAGTGGTAGTAGTAGTCAATTATGCAGTTCTAAGGCTGGGGCTAGAAGACTTGGTGGTTCAAACCCACCTAGGGGTTCCTCGGGAGAGAGACCTGGCAATCTGCTTCCATAAGGAGCGCTATTGTTGTTAGGTGCTGTAGAGTCAGCTCCAACTCATAGCGATCCTACGCACAACAGAACAAACCACTGCCAGTCCTAGGCCTCCGCAGAGTAAACCATTCTCCACTCAGCAAGTATTTACCGTGCACCTACTTTGTACAGATCTTGAGCCTCCTGTAACAGCTTTTTTCAAATTGCAGATTATTAGTTCGGTGTGAACACAGTAATTGGCAAGCATGTGCTATAAAAAACATGACTTGGCTATTTTCTCTGCTGTTTTTTTTTAGAAGCTGAAAATTAAAAGCGACATCATGAAAGAGGAAACAAATGAATCCTGGTGGGTAAAGGCATGGAAGAACAAACAGAAGCTCTCTGTACCACAGCTTTAACTCTCTGCCTTGTTTCTCTCTAATGTTACACAGTTAAATCATCTCTTTGAATAGATTCTGGAGAAGAGAAATCAAGCCTAATTGCCTCTGGGCCTACCGCATAGCCAGGTCTTCCTAGTGTCTACAGATCTTTGCTGTTTCAAATGGAACTGAGAGCATGTTTGGCACTAATATGCTACAACTCTACTGGGGTCCAGACTCAAGAAGCCAGTAAGGGAACTCATGAATTGCACAGATCACCATTTCCCAAATGAAGTACTTGCCTTTTTGGTGGTAACAAAATCTGTAGTCCAGAAACTTCTTCAGTGGAAAGCTATTTATTTAGGTGAAATGGAACCCTGCTGTAACTTCAAAGGTACGCAAGCGGCCACACCCAAGGTTTTGACAAGGCAGAGGAGTAGTTCAGACAGGAAACAAGTTGCCATGGAGTCAGTTTCTCCTCATGGAGTCCCCGTGTGTGTCAGAGTAGAACTGTGGTTCGTAGAATTTTCGATGGCTGATTTTTCAGAAGTAGATCCCCAGGCTTTCTTCCAAGCCACCTCTGTGTGGACTGGAACCTCCAATCTGTCAGTTGGAGCCAAGCATGTTAACCATTTGTACCACCCAGGACTCCTAGGAAACTTCGGTGGGATCGCTGGTTTAATCAGGAAGCCTGCATCCTGAAAATCCTGGGTTCAAGGAAATACTGCCCACCTATTCTCCTATTGTTGAGCCCCAGGTGTGGGCTCTTCCTGTCAAACAGACGCCATGTTGTGACCAAAAAGAAGGATGGATGATTAACGGCAGGGTCACCGTGCCCGAGACTGTGGTCAGCAGGCTGAAGAAATTGTGAAAGCTGCTTCGTCATTTCAGCCATTCAGAACTAGAAATCAAATGCTTCTGTTTACAAGGACATCTTGTCAATAACACCAAATCATATGTCTTTTGTGCCGGTTTCCTACCATTTTAAGAAGGAAATCATTCACAAGCATATGGAAATTTTCCCACTTTTCTGATGGATGTGAGAGAGTAATTTGTGACTTGTAGAACAGACAAACTAGGTCTTGATAAAGACACTGGCAAAGGAGAGGAGTTCGCCTGCACGTCCTGAGAGGCAAAGCCAGCTTTTCCCTCCTTTCACTTTAGGGTCCCTGCTGCTGATCTGCTTTTCAACATCTGGGCCAAATGGCAGTGGCCATACTGAAATCTAATCAATTTGGGCCAACTTCCTGAATGTAGTAAAGTCAATCTTAGGGACAAGATAGACTAAACAAATAGAAATTCATTATGACTAGGAGGGGATAAAAAGTTATTACCTCCCAGACAATTAGCAGAAAACCAGCAGGAAGCTTATTAACTGTCTACAGTGGTGAGTCACTGTCTGGCAATAATAACTTGTAAAATATTTCAGAACATTCAAGATTAGGCAAAGGCAGGTGAAGAAACAAGTGATGATTTGGCCCCAGTGGTACTGACCAGCTACTCCCACGCAGCCTTTCCTCTTTGTCTCTGCTCAGCAGTTACCTTCCCTTCAGTTGACTCCCCTGAGTCAGTACAAAGCTTCCTTTTGACCAATATGTGAGGTCAAAGCCCTGACGATGCTTTCTAAGACAATGCTTGACAACTTCTGTGTGTCCCTGCTGTGAGGGAGCTATTAGAGATTGAGTGACAGCCCAGGCTAGGTTCGATATCATGTCTGCCCCTCAGGAATTATAGAACCTTGGACCAGTTACTTAGGTATTTATCACCTAAGAACTGAAAATGATAACACTTACCAGATACAGTAATTAAGAAGACTAAATAAATGAGCTAATAAGGAGTCCTTGTGGTGCAATGGTTAAGCACTCAACTGCTACCTGAAAGCCTGGCTGTTCAAACCCACTCAGCAGCTCTACAGGAGAAAGACCTGACAATCTGCTCCTGTGAACATTACAGCTTAGAAAACCCTAGGGGGCTGTTTTACTCTGTCATATGGGGTCGCTTTGAGTTGAAATCTACTTGATGGCAGCTAACAACGACAGTAATGATTTGCAAATATTTTTTCCCATCCTGCAAGCTGTATTTTCACTTTCTCGATGAATCAAATTTTCTAATTTTGATGAAGTGCAATTTATCTATTATTTTTCTTTCATTACTAATACTTTGATGCCAAGGAAATTAATACTTTTTTTTTCTACTAAGTGTTGCATGGTTTTAGCTCTTATTTTAGGTTATTGATCCATTTTGAGTTAATTTTTGTATATGGTGTGAGTTAGGAGGCCCAGCTTTGTTCTTTTGCTTGTAGAAATACAGTTGTCCCAGCACAATTTGTTGAAAAGACTATTCTTTCCTCATTGTAAAGGCTTGGCACACTTGTTGACAATCCATTGGCCAGAGATGTATGGGTTCATTTCTGGAATATCAATTCTAGTCCACTGGTCTATATGTCTATCTTTATGCCAGTACCATATTGTTTTGATTACTGTAGCTTTGTAGTTTTGAAATTGGGACATATCAGTCCTCTAACTTTATTCTTCTTTTGCAAGACTCTTTTGGCTAAATGGTACCCCTTGCAATTCCATATGCATTCAGGAATCAGCTTTCCCACTTCTGTAAAAAAAAAATGCTGTTGGAATTTTGCTTTGGGTGATATTAACATCTTAACAATATAAACTCTTCCAATCCATGAACACAGGATGTATTTCACTTATTTAGTTCTTCTTTAATTCTTTTAAGGGATGTTTTGTAATTTTTAGTATACAAGTGTTTCACTTCCTTGGTTAAATTTATTCCCAGATATTTTGTTCTTTTAGGTAGTATTGTAAATAGAATTACTTTTTAAATTTCATTTTTGGTTGCTCATTGCTGGTACATACAAACACAACTGATTTTTGTGTGTCGATTTTGTACCTTGCAAATTTGCTGAATTTCTTTAGTAGCTCTAGCAGCTTTGTTGTGTTTCTTTAGGATTATCTATATATGGGATCATGTCTCTGTGAAGAGAGATAGTTTCACTTCTTCCTTTCCAATTTGGACGCCTTTTGTTTACTTTTCTTGTCTAGGTGCTCTGGCTAGGACATCCAGCTCAATGGTGAATAGCAGTGGGGAAAGTGAACATAATTGTCTTGTTCCTGATCTTAAAGGGGAAAGCTTTCAGTTTTTCATCACTGAGTGTGTTAACTAAGGTGTTTCATAAATCCGTTTTATCATGTTTAGGAATTTCCCTGTATTCCTATTTTTCTGAACGTCTTTATGATGAAAGGTGTTGGATTTTGTTAATACCTTTTTTATATAAATTAAGATGATCTGGTTTGTTTCTTTCTTTGTGCTATTAATATGTGTATTTTGCTGTTGTTGGGTTGAGTGTTCTATATATGTCTGTTATGTCTTGTTGGTTTATAGTGATGCTCAAGTCTTCTATTTTCTTATTGATCTTCTGCCTAGATGTTCTATCTATTATTTAAAGTTGTGTATTGAAGTATCCAACTATTATTGTAGAACTCTTTACTTCTCCCTTCAGTTCTGCCAATGTTTGCTTCTTTTATTTTGTGCTCTGTTGTTAGGGGCATATATGTTTACAATTTTTATATCCCCTGGATGATTTAATCCTTTATCAGTAAATAATGCCCTTCCTTGTCTCTTGTAACAGATTTTTTACTTAAAGTCTGCTTTGTCTGATATTAGTATAACCACTTCAGTTCTCTTTTGTTTACCATTTGCATGGGATGTATTTTTCAATCCTTTCACTTTTAACCTATTTGTATCTTTGGCTCTAAAGTAAGTTTCTTGTAGACAGCATATAGTTGAATCATGTTGTATTTTGTTAAGTCCATTTTACCAATATCTACCTCTTTATGGAAGAATTTACTCTATTTACATTTAAAGTAATTACTGATAAGGGAACACTTCTGTCAATATGCTATTTGTTCTCTTTATCTTATACATTTTTGTCCCTCATTTCCTCCACTATTGGCTTCTGTTGTGTTTAATTGATTTTTGGTAGTGAATCATTTTGATTCCCTTTTCATTTCCTTTTGTATATATATTTTAGATATTTTTTTTCTTGGATACCATGAAGACTACCTTTAGTATTCCAAATTTATAAAACTCTAGTTTAAATTGATACCCACTTAATTTCGATAGCATAAGAGAACTCTGTTCCTATTCAGTTCCACTTCCCTATTTATTCTTTTCTATCTCTTTGTTGATATTCTCATTTCATTCATAAATGATTATTGATTTTCTTTAGTTCTTTGTCCATGTTTTCCTTTAGTTTTTTGAGCATATTTAAGACAGATGTTTCAATGTCCTTGTCTATTAAATCCAAATGTCTGGCCTTCCTCAGGAATGGTTTCTGTCACTTTATTTTGTTACTGTGAACGGGCTATTCTTTTCTTTTCCTCTGTATGTCTTGTGATTTTTTGTTGAAAACAATATTTGAACAGTATAATGTATAGTATAATAGTATAATAGTATACTAGCAGTAACTCTGAAAATAAGATTCTTTCCCTTCCTAAGAATATGCTGGGTTTTTGTTTGTTTTCTTTCTGTCTCTTTCTTCCTTTCTCTCTTTTGTTCTTTCTTTCTCTTATTCTCTTTCTTTTCTTCCTTCCTTCCTTCCTTCCTTCCTTCCTTCCTTCCTTCCTTCCTTCCTTCCTTCCTTCCTTCCTTCCTTCCTTCCTTCCTTCCTTCCTTCCTTCCTTCCTTCCTTCCTTCCTTCCTTCCTTCCTTCCTTCCTTCCTTCCTTCCTTCCTTCCTTCCTTCCTCTCTTTCTTTCTCTCTTTCCTTGTCTCTCACTCTCTCTCACTCTCTCTTTCTTTCTTTCTTTTAGTTATTGAAGACTATAATAGCCCATTGATTCAGTAACTTTTCCAAACTATTTTTTCAAAAAATGTATTCCTTGGTGTGTGTGATCACTGAAGTCTCTTTTCCTTAGCTTGTGTTGAGCTACTGTCTTGACAGAAATTTGTTTCAATGCTAGGAACTAAAAAACAAATGGAAAACAAACAAAAAACACCTCTCCCAGTCTTTGCAGATTGGCTCTGTGTTGGAACACTCCTTCAACACATATTCAGGCTTGCACTAATCTAGAGATGAGTCTAAGGTGAAAGCTTAGAGTCTTCTCAACTATTTTTTCTAACATATACCTTGCCCCAGACATGTGCCTGTTCTCAACTATTTTTTCTAACATATATCTTGCCCCAGACATGTGCCTGGCTTTCTAAATTCCCCCATACACACTGGTGCTTTGGATGACTTAATTTCACAAAGAAACTCTTTCTAGTTTTTCCTCCAAGGCCTTAGGTGATCTTTTGTATGTTTCAATCATGATGTTCTGTGCCAGGTGACTGCATGCCTCCATTACAATATATTTGAGCAAAGCTCACCACTTTTTCAGCCTGAGGAATTTGAGTTAGGTGAAACAGAGGTGAGTGTCCTGTGTCAGTCCTTCAGGTAGGCCCCACATAGGCTATAACATACAAACACAATATGGACTAGGATCCTACATTGGGTATGTTGACTGCCATCTTTGAAACTGTGGCTGAGCTTAGGAGGATGTGGGGCAAGGGCAAGTAAAAACCCACAGAACCTTTTTTTCCCCTGATTTAAGATAAAAAAATATTAACCACATTTTTTTTTGCAATACTTCTCCTTCCCCCAACCCCTGAGAACCACTAATAAACTTTTGTCTCTGCATTTGCCTATGCTATATATTTCATATAAGTGGATTCATACAGTATTTGTCTTTTGTGTCTGGCTTATTTCATTTAGTGTAATGTTTTCAAGGTTCATCTATTTGGTTGCATGGATCAGAAGAACATCATTTTCTTTACAGTCGAATAATATTCCATTGTGGATATATTACATTTTGTTTATCCATTCATCTGTTATTGGATGCCTGGGTTGTTTCCACTTATTGGCTATTGTGATTAACATGACTATGAACACTGGTTTACAAATACCTGTTTGAGTTCCAGCTTTTAAGTCTTTTGGGTATATACCTAGGAGAGGAATTGGTAGTATGATAATTCTATGTGTAACTTTTTGAGGAATTGCCAAACTATTTTCCACGGTGGCTGTACAGTTTTACATTCACACCAGCAATTGGTGATGGTTCCAATTTCTCCAAATCCTTGTCAATACTTGCTGTTTTCTGCCTTTGCTTTTTTGTTTTTATAATAGCCATCCTAGTAGTTTTGAAGTGGTATCTTATTATGATTTTAATTTGCATTTCCCTATTAAGTAATATGTTGAGCATCTTTTCATGTGCTTATTGTCTATTTGATATCTTCTTAGAATAAACGTCTATTCAAGTCTTCTCCCCATTTTTTAGTTCAACTGTTTGCCTTTTTGTTGTTGAGATGTAGGTGTTCTTTTTATAATCTAGATAGTAAGCCCTTATATCTATATGGTTCTCAGATATTTTGTCCCATTCTGTAGATTGTCTTTTCACTTTCTTGATAATGTTTCTCGAATCTTAAGTTTTTAATTTTGATGAAATCTGATTTATTTTTCCACCAGCCACTCTTGGAAACTCTATGGAGCAGTTCTACTCTGTCCTATAAGGTCACTACGAGTCGGAATCGACTTGATGGCAATGGGTTTGTTTTTTTTTTGTTTTTTTTTTTTGGTTGTGCTCACTTTTGGTGTCATATCTAAGAATCTATTGCCAAAAACAACTTTCTCTTTTTAAATTGCCTTTTCTTGCTTTAGTATTTTCTTGGTTTCTGTAAACCGTTGACTATTTTCAAGAGTTCTGACAAATTTGGCCCTGTTTGAATGGAAACCGTTCTCCTAGTTTTTCAATTTTTTTTTTTTTTTAATGGGGATGAGAGCTTGGCACTACCTACTCTGCCAGTTTGCTGATGTCAGTCTCTATTTATAGTCTTTTAACAGAGGAGCAACATCATCATCATAATAGACACAAAAATTTTAGCAATAGGTTATTATCTCCATTAATCTTCTAACTAGGCAGCGACAAAGAATTTCTCAGTTTTGGATAGAATCTTTGCAGGGTAAAATGACAGGACAACCAGAACCAACATACTGGGGATCCTATCAGTTAATTTTTGTAATATAAGAAACCACCCTAAAAACTCAGTAACTTAACACAATAACCATTTACTTAGCTCTGCAGGTCCGCAATAAACCTTGATGGCATAGTGGTTAAGTGCTAATGCTGCTGACCAAAAGGTGGGCAGTTCAAATCCACCAGGTGCTCATTGGAAACTCTATGGAGCAGCTCTATTCTGCCTATGGGGTCACTACGAGTTGGAATAGACTCGACAGCAACAGGATGGTTCAGCAATTTGGGCTGGACTTATCTGTGTCTGTAGTCAGCTTCCAGGTCAGCTGCAGCCTGGTTTATTGTAGGCTAAGGCACTGTGGCTCTCCTCCAATGCCCTCTCATCCTCCATCAGACTAACCTGGTCTTTCTCACATAGCAGAAGTGGGGTTCAAGAGAGTAAGTGGAAGTATGCAAAGTCTTTTGAAGTCCAAATTTGGTACTGGTACGTTGTGACTTCTGCCACGTGCTGTTGATCAAAGCAAGGCACAGAGCCAGCCCAGATTTAAGAGGTGGGGAGAGATACCTACTTCTTGGCAAAAGGAATAGCAAAGTCACATTGCAAAGCAGCATGATAAAGAGAGAGGACTAATTTCTGACCACTTTTTTGTAATCTACAACAGAATTGTTGGAATTTTGCCAATACAACTATACCTGTATGCCTATACACCTTTTTGAATACTTATTCAAACACACTACAACAATGCCTCCCAACAAACCTTTTCATACTATCATGATATAGTGCTGAATATGGAAAAGTCTCATAAATGCGCTGCATTCAGAAATCCTAATGCGAGTCTATTGTGGTAAGTTCTAAAAAGGAGTAAAGGGCTTATGGCCCACTGACCAAATGTAACCAAATGTGTTTGTGACATCTTACTCAGGACAAAAAAGCAAAATTTAATGGGCTGTGAGGGAAGAATTGATCCATGAAGCAATTTGGTAGCAATTGCCAACAGCTTACTGAGAATTAAAGTAATAACAGAAAACTGTCTGTAACGGTTCAAGAGAATAACCAACAACATTGAAGGTGAGATCATTTAGCAAGGAATAAAGAGAAAGAGTCAGCACAGTAGTGCTGAGACTGTAAATTTAAAAAGAAATTTCCAGTACTCTTGATTCCCATTCTTTTCCTTTCTACCTCTTCTTTAAAAAGGAAAAAAATTAATGCAGGAGAAAAATCAGACACATCATCACCAAACTCAGCATGCAATTAAAAGGTCAGTCAGGACCAGCCATAACTTTGCTAAATTGATTTTCCTCAATGATGTTTGCAACCCCTCTGAGGTTTGGAAGTGAAGTCTGCTTTTAACTTATTCGTTTCTTTTTCCTAACAAGCATGTGCACATTGAGATTGGTGTTGTTGAACTGCTCACGAATGCTAAGCGCCAGACATTGATTTCCATTTTGGGGAGAGAGTGTGGGGGAACTTTTCACTCAATGAGTTGGTGGTCTCCAACTAGTTCCTAGCATACTGGTATCCATAGTCCCACTTTACCAGGACAATGGAGCCCTTTGTTGGCAGTCTTGGCATTAAGGATTAACTGGGCATGGTGCCTCAGCAACTCTCAGCTGTGGCCCTGCTCAGTTCAAAACACAACTATGGTACAGGGGACAGCCTGAGAAGGCTTCATTAGTCACTGCCCATGGCTCACCACTGCTGGGGACAATCTGTTGTTTGAAAGTTTTACACTGGGTTTTTTATTTTAAACGTAAGCTTTGAATGGCTCTTCTTGTTTAAGATGAAGGCGGCTCCATTATTTTCTTGCCAAGAGGTATTTCTAGTCCAGAGCACATACGGGAACACACTTTGTTGGGTGACCCACAGCCAAGAAGTTAGTTTCTTTATGCCTTGGTGTTTCACTGTAAATTCAACAGGAGGAAAACTTAAAACTGGTTTTCGGAGGATGACAGAGAAGGTACAAACGATCAGAGAGCAAGATTTAGAAAAATCTATGAATTCGACCAGCAGGGTTCATCACCCTGAGATGACTAAACCCTAAGAAACCCTCAGAAGAGGCTTAAAAAGTAGAGTGGACATCTATGTGTATGTTTTGAGTTTGTTGGTTTTGTTTGTTTTGTCTGTCCAGCATAACTTTATTTGTCCTAAGAGCCCCCAACTAAATTTTGGGAAACACCCACAACCACTACTCGGTCACACTGAATTCAGGTGAGGCACACTCAGTAACTACAGTTCCAAGTCTGGGCATGAATGACATATCTCCTTAAGATATCTGATTGACCCAAGTTGCTGGTTTGGAGAGCACCTGCTAAAGAAAATGAGCCCATGTGGGTCCCAGTCCAGGCTCAGAGAACTTCACCCAAAATGCACAGTCCAGGGCATTAAAGTGGGAAACCTAGAAAATTTTGAAGAGGGTGCTTCCAGTCACCAGGACCCACATGAGACAAGCACCAGAGAACTTTGCACTTTAAAGTGTTGGCGGGGGGCGGGTACAGGAAGGGTGGAAGATGAGGCATGGGCCCGGGGCAGGGATCCAGAGACTCAACTTGCCCAAATCTGAAGGCAATACTTCCCTACTCCCTACCTCTCCTCTTTTCCTGCCTTATCTTCTCTGAGAAATATTTCCAAGCTGCCCCAGAATAGATTGGTTACCCGTTCTATGTGCTTTTTGCCCTTATCCTCTACAATATAATTATTAGTTTAATTAACTGACTTTCCCACTGAACTGTAAGCTCCACGAAGGCAGGGACTATGTCTTTTCTTCCACTATATCACCAGTGCTCAGCATAAAGCCTGGAATAGATAGAAAGGAATAATTAATATCTCTAAAAAAAACTAGATTCTTATTTCAGAAAGGGTCTGACAAAGAGAGATGGGTGAAGAAATCAATTCTGATTTCTTCTATCTCATGCTTATTTAACATGACCCAAGCGGCTAAGTGCTATGGCTGCTAACCAAATGGTCGGCAGTTCAAGTCCGCCAGGCGCTCCTAGGAAACCCTATGGGGTCGCTATCATTCGGAAACGACTCGATAGCAATAAAAATAAAAGATAATGGTAGCTTTTTCACGATAGCACATTGCTGATTCATATCCAGTTTATGGTCAGTTACAAGTCTTGCTCAGCTTGTGGCTGGCCAAGCAGATGTTTTAGCTACAGGACCAAAAAAAAAAAAAAAAAAAAAATCCAACTTTTTAAAATGTTAGGGTGTCAATTTTCTCTTTTCTTTCATTTTTCACTACATACGTGAAAGAATCTAGCTTTGCCCCGGCTGTTCTGCTGTTACCCTGCTAGGAAGGTCCACGTTATTTTACCTTGATGATTCTAATTCAGTAGACCCAGCACCAATCACATCTTTTCCCCAGGCATAAGTATGTTCCATAAATATACCTTCCAGAAAAAAGTTTAAATATGGTGGATGTATGGGATGTCTGATCATTTTACTGTACTTTCTCTCTTGAGCCCATAAAATCAACAAAAGAACAACATTAAAAAAGTGGGGAAAATCATATTCAAGACAGACCAACATGACCTTAACCCCAAAGAAAAAAACCATAAAGCACATCTGATATAGTGAAATATTATATAGGCTCCTACCTTCCTTTCATATATATGAAAGGAAGGTAGGAGCCAAAATGTATATCATCAGAAATCTGGGAGCAGATACATTTCCCTAAAGCCAAGTGACAAGTGTTCTTAAGGCCTATTGAATGATTAAAGATTAAAATGTTGTCAAAGTTCCGAGGGATATAGTCAGGATAAAAAAAAAGTTAGGTGTACAATTTAATGTTTTAACATACATGTCATGGATGAATTACATCCCCAAAAAGTGTGTGTGGACTTCGCTAGGCCAGGATTCCCCGTATTGTGTGGTTGTCCTCCATTTTGTGATCTGATGTAATTGTCCTATGTGTTATAAATCCTAATATCTGTCTGTGATTAATGAGGCAGGATTAAAAAAAAAAAAAAATTTTTTTTTTTGGATTAGATTATGTTAAAGGGGATTAGGTTATGTTTGTTATGTTAATGAGGCAGGATTAGCATGGAATACAACACCCTTACTCAGGTCACAGCCCTGACCCAAAGTAAGGGGAGTTTCCCTGGTGTGTGGCCTGCATCACCTTTTGTCTTACAAGAGATAAGAGAGAAGCCACTAGAGAGGGAGGGATCTGACTACCACCTGAAAGAAGAGCCAAGAGTAGAGCATGTTCTTTGGGTCCAGTGTCCCTGTGCTGAGAACCTTCTAGACCCAGGGGAAAATTGATGCCAAGGCACATGTAGATCGCCAAGGAATGCTGGGCCCACAGATGTTGAAAGGAGACAAGGATCTTTGCCCAGAGCCAACAGAGACAGAAAGCCTTCCCTTAGAGTTGGCACCATAAATTCAGACTTCTAGCCTCCTAAATTGTGTGACCCAAGCCGTGGTAGTCTCAATTGCCTCATATGCATGTGAAAGCTGGACAATGAATAAGGAAGACCAAAGAACTGACACCTTTGAATTACGGTTTTAGTGAAGAATGTTGAATGATCTGCCAGAAGAACAAACATATTTGTTTTGGGAAAAGTACAGCCAGAATGCTCCTTAGAAGCAAGGATGGTCAGACTTGTCTCAAGTACTCTGATGTGTTATCAGTAGGGATCACTCCCTGGAAAAGAACGTCATGCTTGGCAAAGTAGAGAGTCAGTGGAAAAGAGGAAGACCCTCAATGAGAAGGATTGACACAGTGGCTGCAACAATGGGCTCAAACATAGCAACTATTGGTAGGGTGGCACAGGACCAGGCAGTATTTCATTCTGTTGTATAAAGGGTTGCTATGAGTTGGAGCCAAGTCAATGACACCTAACAACAACAAGAGTGTCTTATGAAAAGAAGTTCTTAAGTTTTTTTTTTTCTGAAAGTATATACAGCCAAAGATACACTGTTTCAATAATTTCTACATGTACAATTAAGTGACATTGATTACATTCTTCAAATTGTGCTACCATTCTTGCTATCCTTTTTCAAATTATTTCACTACCATTATCTTGAACTCGCCGCTGCCTAAGCTTCCCATTCAACCTTCTGAGTTGCTATTGTCAATTTGATCTCACATAGACAATTTTATAAAAGAGCACAATGTTCAAAGCAGACATTCAAAGATTTCAGGGGATGATTTTGGTTTAAAGTTTAAAGATTATTTCAGGACAATAATTTTGAAGGTTCATCAAGTCTCAATGGCTGCAGAAAATCTGGATTCCTTTGAAAATTTGAAATTCTATTCCTCATTTCCCCTCCCCCTTTATGATCAGAATTCTTCTATAGAATCCTTGATCAGGATGTTCAGTAATGGTAGCCAGGCATCACCCAGTTCTTCTGGACTCATGGCAAAGGAGGCAGTTGATCATGAAGGCAACCAGTCGTGTATTCAATTACCTCCTTTGATTCCTGACTCTCCTTCTTCCTCTGTCGCTTCAGGTGAATGGACACCATTGTTGTACCTTGGATGGACATTTACTGGCTTTTAAGACCCCAGTCACTATGCAGCAAACTAGGAGGTAGAACAGAAGTACTGCAAAAAAACGTAGGGCCAATTGATTGGGGTGTTCCTTGAAGCCACAATCCAAATCTCCAAACCATGAAAACAAATCCCATGAGGTGTTTGGCTGACATAAGTAGCTTCAACAGCTGCTTTTTGTTGTTGTTGTTTATATATATATATAACTCAATATTTTTCAAGTGTAGAGCTTAGTGATATTAATTACATTAACTGGTTATGCAACCATTACCATTACCTTTAATTGATGCTAAAATTCCCATCATCATAAACAGAAACTCGCTGCTTCTCAAACAGTGGCTTCCCTTATCCCTTTTTCCCACCCCTGATAACCACTGACAAACTTTGGTCTGATAACCACTGATAAACTTTGGTCTCTACATATTTGCCTATTCTTGTCATATTACATAAGTGAGATCATACAATATTTGCCCTTTTGTCAGTGACTTATTTCACTCAGCATAATGTCTTCAAGTTTGATCCATTTTGTAGCATGTATCCATTGTATGTATGTACCACATTTTTCTTACCCATTGATGGACAATTTATGTTGTTTCCACCTTTTGGTGATTGTGAATAGTGCTGCAATGAACATTGGTGTATATATGTCTGTTTGTATCACTGCCTTCAAGTCCCTTGGGTATATATCTAGGAGTATGTTTGGTGGGCCATATGGTAATTCTATTTTTAGTTTTTTGAGGAACTATCACATGGTTTTCCACAACAGTTGTACCATGCTGCTTTTCTACTAGCAATGGATAACTGTTGCAATTTCCCCACATCTTTGCCAACATTTGTTATTTTCCTTTTTTGTTTGTTTTGTTTTATTTTTTTAATCTTTGCCATTCTGCCAGAAATGAAGTGGTATCTCATTGTGGTTTTGATTTGCATCTCTCTGATGGTTAAAGATGTTGAGCATCTTTTCATGTGTTTATCGGCCATTTGAATATTCTCTTTGGTGAAATGTCTACTCAGGTCCTTTGTCCATCTTTTGATTGTCTTTTTCTTGTTAAGTTGTCAGAGTATTTATTGTGGGTATTGGGCCTTTGTCTGTTATGTAGCTCCCACAATTTTTCTCCCAGCCTGCAGGTTGTCTCTTCAAATTTGTTAACAAAGTCCTTTGATGAACAGAAGTCTTCAATTTTGATGAGATCTTGTTTATCTATTTGGTCTTTTGTTGCTTATGCATTTTTCTGATTAGTTTCATGACCAATAATTTTTTATTGAATTCCAGACATTTTAATTTTTTTCTTGCCAGATGTTGGGCATTTTTTGTGTGCCTATAAATATAATTGAGCTTTGTTTAGGGATGTGATTAAGTTACTTGGAAATAGTTTAATCCTTTTTGGTCTTGCTTTTAACCTTGGTTAGGCAGGTTCAGAGTACAGGGTAGTGTAGCCACTGTGGCCTCCAGAATCCTGGCTTTGTCTCCTAATCTTAGGGAAGTTGCTGCCCTCTGTCTGGATTCTCCTCTCCCTGAGCGATAACCTGGAATCCTTCCCTAAACTGCAAGCTGGGACAATTGCAAGGTTCATTTCATTTATTTCATGTCTCCCAGGAATCAAAGACATTTGTTGTTTGATGTCCAATGTCTTGAAAACTATTATTTCATATTTTGGTCCATTTTTTTGTCATTGTTATTGTTTTTTGTTTCAGGCAAGAGGGTGAATCTGGTCCTGTTATTCCATCTTGGCCAAAAGCAGAAGTTTGATTTAAGAATTTAAAACAAATCAAGTTTTCCTTAAATTAAAAAAAAGACAAAAATTCTCAAGCATGTAAAACTTCTATAAATTATCATGGTCTTCTCCAAGTTCTTCTTGAGGAAAATGCTTATAACTATATCCAATCAATTGGAGATAACTCAAAATAAAGAACTTGTGGATGAAGTAGTGGTGAACACTGATTCTATTTACATATATAAACTAAGATTTAAAAGTGTGTGGAATAATATAGAATCAAATGTAATTGTTATAAATATTGACAACAAAATGTAATAATAAATTAAATAAAACTTGAGAGCTGATGTAGGAAAAAGGATAGGTTCGTGTTTGGAGGTCAGTGGGTGATATTTAAAATAGATACATGTAATTGAAAATGAAAATTCCAACCTCTTACTATTTTTCCTGACTTTTTTCTCTTAATTTTTAAGAGCTTTTTTTTTTTTTTTTTAAAGAAAGAAGGTATGCGTATGTGTGTGAGAAAACATTTACTGTTTGGATCACTTTTATTTTTTTCTTCCATTTAATATAGTGGACTGAGCACAAAAGTTTTCTTTCTCTTCTGGAAATCTCATGAATATCACAATAAAGTAAATTTAAAAGGTGTAAACTCATGACAATAAAGACAACAGAAAAGGGAACCATATACAGATGATATATTTCAAAAATTTCTGGAAGAAATAAAGAAGAGAGAAGGGTGTTGATGGATTAAGAAAAGGATAAAAAGCTGTAGCCCAAGCATACTTATATCTTGAAGAAGGGCTGAGTAGAGAATTTTAGAGAATTGAATACTTTCTACCACAGATTTATAGATAGTATTATTATTCCAAATATTGCCATACCTTCCTGGGGTGCCTCTATCTGTGGTATCTCTCCCTTCCTTCTACCTAAGAGTATTCAGCCTTACCCTGTTGAACTTGAGTGAGGTCATTTAACTTGCATTAGCAATAAATGCTAGTGGAAGTAACTTGTTTCACTTCCAAGTGGGATCTTTAAGAGCTAGCACATGGTCCATAGTGTCTGTTTTCTCTTTGTCACAATATTTCCAATATCCCTGAGTGTGGCCACTATTTTACCTTGGGTCAGGGAATGAAGTGACATAGGGCAGAATATCCACTGATGGATGGTAGTCTTGTGTTAACATTTGATGTTGTAATCCACTGAGATATTTAGGGGGCTTTGTTAGTATCCACCACCCATCTGTCAGTTTGTCATACTGTGGTAGCTTGCATGTTGCTGTGAAGCTGTAAGCTATGCCACTGGTATTTCAAATACCATCAGGGTCACCCATGGTGGATAGGTGTCAGCAGAGCTTCCAGACTAAGACAGACTAGAAAGAAAGGCCTGGTAATCTACTTCTTAAAATTAGCCAATGAAAACTTTATGGATCATAACAGAACATTGTCCAGCTCTCTTGCTTTGGATATGTTATGAGGAGGAATAAATCACTAGAGGAGGACATCATGTTTTGTGAAGTAAGGGGCCAACGAGGGTGAGAGAAACCTTCAGTGAGATGGACTGGCACAATAGTTGCAACAGTTGACTCAAACATGTTGGTAACTGTAAGGATGACACAGGACTGGGCAACCTCTTGTTCTGTTGTATATAAGGTCTCCATGAGTCCGAGTTGACTCAGTGGCAGCTGTTTCTCTTGCTACTATAGTATAACTTAGCCTAAGTTGACCAGTACAAACTCTATACAAAACAAGAAAACAAAACACAAACACAAATGTCTTCTTTAAAGAAAAAACTAGAGAAAATAAAGATAGTATGTGGATGTTAGTGCTCCAAAATAAAAATTCTCATCATTCTGGTATTTGGGAGGTATTACAGAATAATGGGTGCACTGCCCACTCACCTTAGGAAAAAGCCTCCCTGTCAATATTCTAGTCATGTACACAGTTCTCCCAGCGGACATTCATATTTATTTATTCTTAACCCTGTGAGCAGATAGTCAAGGATCACTATACATTTTAGGAAAGCCAAAGTCTGAAGTGAAGAAATAATATAGTCCAAAACATATGAACCTAAGGAAATGGAGAGAGATAATTCAGGAAACAAAGACTTAAAGAAAAAATAGGAAAGAAAGGAAAGGAGGAAGAAAATAAACAGAAAGGGAAGGGAGGGAGGGAGGGAGGGAGGGAGGGAGGGAGGGAGGGAGGGAGGGAGGGAGGGAGGGAGGGAGGAAGGAAGGAAGGAAGGAAGGAAGGAAGGAAGGAAGGAAGGAAGGAAGGAAGGAAGGAAGGAAGGAAGGAAGGAAGGAAGGAAGGAAGGAAGGAAGGAAGGAAGGAAGAAGACATTATTTTCAGAGAAAGTTGAGAAGATATTTTATCAATAAGACAAATACAGAGCGATGTGGCAGATCTCTAGTTTTCCTTCCAAAAACCATTCAACCCTTTTTCCTAGTGGCATCCAGCTAGACAAAACTTTTTTCAGGTTCCTTTGCAGCTAGTCGTGACTTGTGACTAAGCTCTAGTCTATTTAATGTGAGGAGTGATGCATACAACTTGTGTCTTATACTTTCTTTTTTCCTCTCCATGTGGGCCCTTCCTTGACCCAGCATTAATCTAGAAGGTCCAACATCTGACTACTAGGACTTCAAGAGGAAGTATGAGAAATGTAGACAGAAGGAAATTAGTAAAGAAATTACATACTGATTCCGTGCATATAAAGGACAAAAATAGTCAAAACTAGTCTTCCTATTAGAAACCAGGACGGTGGTTATCTTGGCAGGGAAAAAAGAAAGGAGTCTGAGGAAGGCTTCTAGGGTGATGGAATCATTATATTTCTTGTTCTTAATGCTGATTACAATGATATCATGGGTTTCTGAAAAAAACATTAAGTGAAATTCTATGATTTGTCTATTTTTCTCTAAATAGATTATGCTTAAATAAAAATTTTAAAATCTAACAACATGAGGAATGCTGACTACTACCTTGAGCTGAATCTTTATTTAAAAAAGGTTTTCAAGTGCCAGGAAACCCTGATGGCATTGTGGTTAAGTGCTACAGCTACTAACCAAAATGCCGACAGTTTGAATCTACCAGGTGCTCTTTGGAAACTCTGTGAGGTAGTTCTACTCTGTCCCATATGGTCGCTGTGAGTCAGCATCAACTCAATGGCAACCGGTTTAGAACAAGAAACATCGTTCTAAAATTTCATAATATGAAAGATAAAGAGATCTCCAAAGTTAGCAAAGAGGAAAAAAAAAGGTAACGTACAAGAGCAAAGAAGCAACCCATCATCAAACATATCACCATCAATAATGAATGTTAGAAAACAATAAAATAGACTTCAAAATTCTGAGAAAATGATTTTTACCCTAGAAGTCTGTATCTAACCAAACTAAAAATCAAATTCAATATTGAAGTCAGATTTAAATATGTGGGGCATCTCAAACCTTTTCTCCCTATTTCCAAGTAGCTATCTAAAGATGTACTGCAGCAAAACAAATGTTAAGAGCAAGAATATCAGGTATAAGAAATGGGTGAACTAAACCAAGGGCCCAGTGAAAAAAGTGACTAAGACAACAGCTGTGCAACAGGTCAAAAAAAAAAAAATTGTTTAAACTTAGAAAAAGAAGTTATTGTCATCCAATGGGCATGCATTCCAGAAGAAAAAAAAATGGATTCCAAAAAGTAGTTAGAGTGATTAAGAGCTAAACAACAGCAGTTATATTTTCCCTTCCTCAAGGAAAGAGATAATCAAAAACTCCAGAAAACCAACAAGAATATTGTTTTCCAAATATAAAAGTAAACTGGGACATGACCCTGACAATTTAGAGAATGTAAGAGTGAAGACTCTTTTGATCTTGATTCTAGAAACATTTTATTTTTGAGTAGCAAAGAGAAAAGTAAAGAAAGAAATGGAATTAGAGCACAATATTGGCTTTGCAATAAAAAGTATTTACATAGTCATAAAAATGCAAATGTTCTTAAATAGTTTTCAGCATTTTGAAAGTGATGATTTCCATATGATTAAAGTTCAGAGGGTAAATGTTACCAGCTTGGGTAATATAACTTTTATATCTTATATCTGAAAGAAACTGAGAAGGGGAAGGAGGAATGAGAAGTGGACAGAAAAAGTAAAGTTGTTTAATATCTTCATTTAAAAACTACATAGTCATGAGACATTGTTAAAAATTATGCTACCAATAAAAACCTGTAAATTTGTCAATGTTGATAAGACTATCAGAAATTGGAACAGAAAGTAAAAGTGTGTTGTTGTTAGCTGCTGTCAAGTTAGCCCCTAACTCATGGCAACTCCATGCATGACTGATCAGACCATTGTGATCCACTAGATTTTTATTGGCTGATTTTTGGAAGTAGATCACCAGGCCCTTCTTCCTAGCCCATCTTAGTCTGGAAGCTCCGCTGAAACCTGTTCAGCATCATAGCAACACACTAGCCTCCACTGATGAATGGGTGGCAGCTACACATGAGGTGCACTGGCCAGGAATTGAACCCTGGTCTCCCACATGGAAGATGAGAATTATACAACTGACCCACCAATGCCACTCCCCACTTAATTTTCTCTTTGTTAATCAGATATATGACTTCTAATAAGTTATGATTTAAAGCATTTGTTAGATAATGTCATTCTGGCAATATTCAAAAGAAACCCCTGAAAACTGTTCTAGAAATTTTAGAATGATGTTTCTTGCTCTATGTACCTGGCATATAAAACCAAACCAAAACCAAATCCATCGCTGTTGAGTCAATTCAAACTCATAGTGACCCTATAGGACAGCGTAGAACCACCCCACAGGGTTTCCAAGGAGTGGCTGATGAATTTGAACTGCCAAACTTTTGGTTAGCAGCTGGATACTTAACCACTGCACCACCAGGGCCGCCTGGCACACAGGATCCCAAAATAAATATTTGTTGAAAAAATTAATACTTCTTTCTTTTGGCTCTTTCATTTCCCACCTTAGGTTGCTTATTTATTTATCTATTCTTTTGTTTGTTTGTTTTGTTTTGTTTTGACTGAGCTGGTGCCTGCACTGCTAATGTTCAGTCAGATTTTTAGACTCATCTAAATATTGCTGCCTAGCCCCTAAGACAAGCTCATGTCAAGGACTCAAACAGAAATCTTCTCAATTAAGATAAATGACAATCTTTAATGAATGGTTACCATAAAAATAAAAGCTCTGCTTTGTGCAATGGCCAATTCACTGATTTTACTTGTAAATTCCTCTTGAGAAAATCCAGCACAGAACAAGATGGCTCCTCCTGATTCCATGTCTTTCTTCAGTCTGATCAGTGAGTGGGGAACACACCCTAATGTGCCTCTGAGTAAGTAGGCATTGAATGCTTGCCTAGTTCTTCCCTGCCAGACAAATCCATTTCCCTTGACGTTATTTCTTCTCCTCCTTCCATCATTTATGAGTCTATCCAAGTTTGATTATTCGACAGTAAATTCTTTTTCAGTTTTCCTTGTCTTTATTAAACATCATTCATTACTCTTCGGGTTGCTACGAGTCAGAAAACTCGACGGCAGTGGGTTTGGTTTTTTGTTTTGTTTTGTTTTTACTAAACATCCTAAAACTGTTAGTTAATTTAGTATTTGCAATTAACTTCTCAAACCTCAGAGAATACTTTATGAACATTAATGCACACATTTCTGAAAATATTAGAACAATATTCTCTCCATAACTTTTTTTTCTCGTTCAACAGGGTGGAGTATGGGGGCTCTTCTATCTTCTTATATGACAAAAGACCTAACTAATTCCCAGACTTTCATTATTGACCCCTTTCTCCATATAATGGGCTATTATCATCCTGATTCTAAATGATGAGTTCTGCCAAGAGACAGTCTTTTCTTTGAAATGACACCTTTTAAAACATAAAAAAAAGAGAGAGCAACTGATTTGAAATAATTAAGGAGTTAGGTTTTCTTCATAATGACAGTGTTATCAGTGACAGAATTAGCTGTTATGTCTTTGCCTTCAGTTGGGAACTGAACTATTTCAGCGAGAACCCCCGGGATTCTACTATGAGCTGGTTGGGGCTGGGGAGACTGGTGTAGAGCCTCTTGCTGTGTAAATTCTTTGTGTTTTATGGCTATTACCTTGGAAAATATTCATTCATCAAAGACAGCACAGTTAAACAGACATTTGTGAGCTTCTATCTTTTCCCCATTTGGATCCCATTGTCCAGCCTCTAGCAAGCCACCAGTGTTGCCATTTTTCAGAGATTTGTTTGGGCAGTGGCCAATTTACCTCAGGGCCTGTGTAGCTGACACCGAGTGAAATGAACGGTGGGCACGTCAACATAGTCTGTAGGCTGCTGCAATTAAGTAGTGTTAACTGCCATGACTGCTTGAAGAGGTGGTTCAGAATCATAAAATGAGAGGTACATGGTCCCGCAGGTACTTTAACGAGGCCTTATGGTGTTGTGATTTCTTTACCCTCCACCTGCTCACCACACTCAGCTACTAGAATGATCCTCTGCTGACCCAGTTCCATTACATCACTCCCTGCCTGGAAACCTTTAGTAGCCACCTGCCTGCAATGAGAAATAAACAGTCAGTTCTTACAATGGCTGTAGAAGTTGCATGACAGAAAGGCAGAAAATTTGGCTTCTCCTCCCAACTTCATCACTGTAACAAGCTGTCTCGACCTTGGATAAGCCCTTCCAATAACCTAGACCTTGATTTTTTCATCTGTAAAATGAACAAGTTAGACAAGATAGATTTAAATGATGCCTTCCGACTAGAAGATTCCATGACCACATAGTTTCCTTCATAGCTTCAATGCTGAGATTTAACATGCATACAATGCCTTTTCCTCTGAACAATTTCTAGTCCTCTCTTCCTTCCATATACCAAATGAAGAGATTGCATTTTTCCATTCACAACCCTGTATTTTTTCATTTGTGAAGCACAGAAGACAGACGTTGAAGTCCACCATTATTCTCTTTTCTGAAAGAACCTATTTCGTGTAAAACTCGTAAACTCTGGGCTTCCCAGCGACATCTCTCTCTTCCTTTCACTTCTACTGTCCTCCCTTTCTCATAGATCAATCCTTTATGCTTCCTTCTCTCCATTTCCCTTTCCTTACTTTCTCTTTTTCCTTTCCATCTTCTTTCTTTCTCTCATTTTCCTTTCATACATGGGGTCACCATGAGTTGGAATGGAGTCTGCAGCAACTAACAACAATAACTCTTGTGACAAATGCTACTTGCCTCTCGATCGAAGACAACAATTATTTCGCATTCTGAGAAAGCAAACTGTCAATCAGAAAAGTTTTCTGTCAAGTTTAAACCAACCTACACTTTTGTGGAGAGTATAGGGACTCTGAAAGTGATGGAGAAAAGCAATTTTTCTCTAGGCAGAGAAATAAGATTGCTAGCAGGAAATGACCCTGGACTTTGCCCTCTAACTTAACAGAATCCTTAACCAAACTGTCTCATTCATCCAGAGGAAACAACCAGCGTAATTTTGCAGCAAAGCCCCCAGCTGCAATACTCTGCAAACTTGCAGGGAATCTCATTTCCCTGGTTCCTCATGAGTTGGTTTCTAACAAAGGAAACAAAGGACCAGTCTTGCTGCCTGTAAAGAAAACTTAGCAGCTGAAGCTCATGACTGGACTGAACCCTCTGAATTCTGCATAGATGATCAATCACCTGAGCTTCAGGTTCTCCAAGCCTTTGCTACTGCTACCGTTTGGCCTTAGCGAGTAGCCGTTCTCTGCAGTGAGAAATGAATGAGGAAAGGGGATGTAAGAACCAAATACAAATGGGGAAAAGGGAGGGAAAAAAAAAAGAGTGGGAGATAATGAAATGTAGCAAAAGGTGAAAGGCTTTCAAAAGGAGATATTTTACTGACTTTCCAAAAGGTTCTGTCAATATATGCATGCTGAAAACACGGGATTCGTCAGCACGCAGGCAGGGCAATCCCCACAGCTCTGCTTTTGCCCTTGGGCCCTGCGTTTGCAGTGGCACTGGTTATGGTTTGGGGTTTTTCATCCATTTGTGACCTTTCTCTTCTGACACCCTGCTTACAGGCAAACAAGCGTTCATGCCAGTTAACCTTCTCTGTTTTTCCTGGGTGACCTTATGAATTTCCAAGAGAAAAAAAAAAGCAAAATTGCCAATTTGTTTTTTCATTACCCAAAGGATAAACACAAAGTGGGGAAACCTTTTATCTTGCCACACTGGCAAACTTCCCCATTACTCAGCATCGAACACCCATTTGCTAAGAGTTAATAAATCCACTGTGTAGTTTCCTTTGTGCAGGGACTCTCCTACCATCCTGGGCAATCTCTCATTAAGGAAAAATAAATGGAACATACTCATATTTTATTTGTGTCCACAGGATCCCAGGGAACAAAAATCCAAAATTTTATAGGCACAAAAAAAACCCAAAACAAAAAGGTTCACACTTTTATTTCCAATGACATCTCTTGACTCTTAGCCCCACAAAGGAGATGCTTGATATACGTAAAGTGTTGCCAACATTCTTACCATTTCAGCGTGGCAGACTGATTGTTATAATTGAGCCCAGCGACCTTTCACCATATCCCACAGTTAAAAGGAACCGAGGTTTATTGAAGCATAGCCCTGGATAAGTCCATTGGGCCAGGCGTCTTGTATCCTTTCAAGTCTATTTAGACTTCCTTTCCCAGCTTTCCTCTACAGAGGTGAACTGGCAAAATCCACATTAAAGGTATCAGCATAGCCGCTGCAGCAAGTTTTAATTTACCAGTGATTCCTATCCTGCTAGCCCAGAAAGGCTCTGGTGATTTATTGGACTTCAGCAGAATGCTCATCCATTATAGTTTGTCTTAACTTAATCAAAGGTATCTCCTCCCTTTGGAGCGTCTCACCTACAAACTCCACGGTCACCATGATAAATGTGCCCGCTTGACTTCTTTTTCTGATTACTGGGAATGAAGCCTCACGAGCAACTTGATATATTCTGTTAATGCTGTGGCTTTAGAGCGGAGATAGCTGGAGTTATGTTGTATAGAACCAGCGATGTAGGGAGCTGGAAGGTGATTGCACCAGGGTTTTGACTGAACGATGTAATTGATGATTGGGACCAGGATAAAATTCACGGGGGTTTAAAAGATCAAGAAAGGGAAGCAGTTGCCTTGTTTGTTAAAAAAGACTTTTCCATCCCTCTGTCTATGGCAGTACATGTTCCCAATCCCATCCTCACCTGGCATACACACACAACACAATACAACCCATGGATAGCCACAACTCTCTGAAAAAAGCAAGAGTCACTATGTTCACATATAATCTAAGGCTTCCCTACATATTGATTGATAGGCAAAGGACAAAGATGTATCTGAACAAATAAGAAACTGAGGAGATGACAAATATATTTTAAAATTTTTGTTCAAGTAATAAGTGACAGTCAAAGGAAAAGAAAAGCATGAAGCAATTATTCAAGTGTTTTTTCTGTATGTATTTTTCTCATTTTTCTTTTTATGTAGTTTTTTTTATGTAAGGAGCCCTAGTGGCTCAATGATGAAGTGCTTGGCTGCTAATTGTAATTTGGTAGGTTCGAACCCACCCAGCAGCTCCACATGGGAGACCGACCTGGAGATCTGCTTCCATAAAGATTATAGTCAAGAAAACCCTAGGGGGCATTTCTATTCTGTCATATGGGGTTGCTAAGAGTCAGAATCGACTCCAGGGCACAAAACAAGAAAAACAACATGTAAGTATTCAAGACTGATCTTTAGACTTTGTCTGAGACTTCCTCATAACAGTCTATAGTTTGAAATTAGTGATCATGAATCTAAAATATTATTCTCTGGCTTAAAAAAAAAAAAAAAAAGTTTTCCTAAATTCTCTCCTTTGTAGATTCTAAGCTCCTCCAAGGAAGTGACTGTTCTGTTTATCTGTGCAATCCCAGTCATTAGCCCCATGTTTGATGTGCTCAGGGTATTCACAAAATGTGAATGTTAACCCGAACTGTTCACATTTAAAATAAAACAATTAATTTTTGTGGTACAATGCATAGAAACATAGGTATAAGGATAAATATAAATTGATAAAACCTCCAGGTGACTGCTTCACTTTTAAATGCTAATCCTGTTAAAGGGGAACATTTTCACTGAATCCCCACACCCCAGTCAACCTATAGCATTTAGGAAAGTGCAGAATGGCAATATATGCTTATCTCCTATTGTTTGTGGCAAACCTATTTTATTCTGTTAAATACACCAGAATAGAGTGTATCTGTATATGGTATTAAGAAGAAAATCTGCAAAGAGAGTAGTGAACGTTGAATGACCAACTGAGAATTTAGATCAAGGGTCTGCAGAGGATTGCCTAAGCAATTCCTGCCTTTGGCCTGTTTTTGCACAACCCATGAGAAAAGAATTTTTTTTTACATTTTTAAAGGATTGTAAACAAGAATATGGACAGAGACCGTATGTGGCCCACGGAGCCAAATTAGTTACTATTTGGCACTTTCCAAAAAAAGTTTTCTGACCGCTGATTTAGATGATTTAGGCAGCCAATCTTTGAAAGTTTTTGAGTAAGAAGTGGTATGGTTAAGGCTAATTTTTAGAAATGTTAATTAAACTACAATATGGAAAAAGAATTACGCTAATAGGCCTAGCAATCTATTGATTAAAACAAAAGGATAAAGATTTGGAAAGGTAAATTGGGACAAGATTTAGGAAGAACATTTCTTTAAGTTTAAAAATATTGGTGTTTACCATGCAGGTAATGGTGAGCCATGAAAGATTAAGAAGACAGGAGACTTAGTAAAATGAAGGTGTGCATCAGGGTTGTATCCTTTCACCATACTTATTCAAACTCTATGCTGAGCAAATAATCCTAGAAGGTGGACTATATGAAGAAGAATGGGGATCAGGATTGGAGGAAGACTCATTAACAACCTGCGTTATACAGATGACACAACCTTGCTCACTGAAAGTGAAGAAGACTTGAAGCACTTACTGATGAAGATCAAAGACCACAGCATTCAGTATTGATTACACCTCAACATAATGAAAACAAAAATCCTCACAACTGGACCAATAAGCAACATCATGATCAATGGAGAAAAGATTCATGTTATCAATGCCCATGGAAGCTGCAGTCAAGAAATCAAGTGACACATTGCTTTGGGCAAATCTGCTGCAAAAGTGTTAAAAAGCAAAGATGTCACTTTAAGGACTAAGGTGTACCTGACCCAAGCCATGGTGCTTTTAATCACCTGATATGCATGTGAAAGCATGACAATGAATAGGGAAGACTGAAGAAGAACTTATGCCTTTGAATATTGAATATACCATGGACTGCCAGAAGAATGGACAAATTCGTTTGGGAAGAAATACAGCCAGAATGCTCATTAGATGCAAGGATGGTGAGACTTTGTCTCACATATTTCAGACATGTTATAAGGAGGGATCAGTCCTCAGAGAAGGACATCACGCTTGGTAAAGTACAGGGTCAGCATAAAAGAGGAGATGGATTAACACAGTGGCTGCAAAAATGGGCTCAAGCACAATGATAGCGATGATGATACAGGACAGGGCAGTGTTTTGTTCTGTTGTACGTAAGGTCACTCGCTTTGAGTTGGAATTGATTCAATGGCACCTAATAACAACAACAATAATAAGCGTAGTATGAGATTATAGATTAGTGGGGAAAAAAAAGAAAAAGGAGTGAGAAACAAACAAATTCCTTAAGGGTAACAGACACATTTATAGATTATTGATTTCTCTGTGACAGTCATGATTTTATGTAATTTTATTGTTTTCTGAACAGGTATTTATTTTGCAAATATTCTTATAGGAACATCTAGCTGGATATAGAATTTTAAGTTGACAGTTTAGAGATGTTATTCCTTTGGGTTCTAGTATTTATTGTTATGGATAAGTCTGCTGTAATTCTAACCCACTCTTATGAACGTAATCTCTCTTTTCATTTTGTTTCATACCATATTTTCTCTTTGACTTTTATGTTCTGCAACTCCATTAAGATGTGCATAAGAATAGATTTATTTTTATTTTCTGCTATAAGTGGGTATAGCCTTCTAATCAGTGTTTCTTCAACCTAAAGTTTTATGTGGTTTTTATTTAAGAAAAACTTTCAGCCATTATTTTGTTGAAATCTTCTCCCTAGCTACCTCATTGTTCTCTACTTAAAACTTCAATGAGATGTATAATTGGAATTTCTCATTCCAGCTTTTACATCTTTTAAATGCTCTCTCAAATTTCCTATTTATTCATCTCTCTGTTTTCATTCCAGCTAATTTCTACAAATCAATCTTCCAGTTCACTGATTCTCCTTCCAACTGTATTTATTCTGTGGTTTAACTTGGCCTTTGAGTTTTTCATTTTTAGAAACTCTATTTGGTTCTTTTTTAAAAAATCTTCCTGTTATATTTTTCTGAAATGTTCTATTTTTCTATTGTTGAGTCCATTCCTTATCTCTTTAAGCATTTTAGCATGTTTATTTTATTGTCCCAGACTGTACTCTTCTACTTGCAATAGTTTCCTGAAGGTCTCTGTGGAGAAAGATAATAAGGCTTAATGAGAAAGATTATGGGAGTAGAAAGAATTTGATGGGCAGCCTGCCATCCACTTGCCATGCATGGAATAACCCATAATTAAAACAAAAAGATAAAGGTTTGGAAAGGTAAATTGGGACAAGATTTAGAAAGAACTTTTTTTAAGTTCAAAAATATTGGTGTTTATCGTGCAGGTAATGGGGAGCCATGGAAGATTAAGCAGGCAGGTGACTTGGTAAAACTGTGCTTTAGGAATTAGTGAATATCAGAATATTAACAAATGCTGACTTTTTTCTAACACAAATGCTTAATTACAGAGAAGGAAACGGTTTGTGAGATGGCATTTTGCTCAAGAGAATGCAGCTGAGGGAAAGCATTGCATAGGACCAAGAAGATAAATAAACTGGAGGAGGCAAGAAGAAATGATTGTGATGCTATAGTTATTCGGATATGAAATAAAGGAATCTCATATAATGATATTAAGAATGGCAAAAAAAGTATAAAGGAATGATCTCTGGAGTTCCTGAATAAATGTGTGTGGATGTGTGGAAGTAGTACATAATGTAAGCATAATTCTAAATAAAAAAGATGAAGCAATTAGGGGCCCACAAACAATACTATAGACATAAAAATATTAATAAATATTAAGATGTTTTAAGCACAGAAGAATGCCAGAGAAGAGGAACATCTCTTGGCACATGGTAGACATTCAAACATGTTTACATTGTTTTATTGTTACTATCAATTATTTTCATGCATGATGTGGAAGTGTGGCTTAGTGGAAAGAACTTGAAATTTCGAGTGAAAAAAATATATAGGATATTGGGCATATCACAACCCCTTTATTTCTAGGTTCTTCACCTTCCTACTTCACTAGAGAATTTGAAAATCAAATATGATAAAGTGATGTGAAGGACTTCATAAATTATACAGTTTTATTATTAAAATATGAGATAGTATTTTTTCTACTCACAATGTTACAAGCAGAGTTGAATATCACAGTCTTTTAGGCATGGGTTTTGAGTAAGAAGTAGGATTCCAAGGCCACCATACCCCCTACAAACTCTGTTACGTTGGACAATTTCTTATTTTTTTCTGAGCTTGAATTTCTGAACCCCACACTTTCAAAGGGTAGCTTGAGAAGATGAAGTAAAGTATTATAATAACATGTGCAAAGACCTGGGGTAAGAAAACCAAAAGGGAAGAACACACCTGAGATTTCTCAAGCTGAAAGAAGTGAAGAAAAAAAATCCAAGCCTTGAGTTGCAATAGTGAAGGATTCTATGGGCAAAATACTTAACAGTGCAGGAAGCATCAAAAGAAGGTGGAAGGAATACATAGAGTCACTGTATCAAAAAGAATTGGTCAACATTCAACCATTTCAAGTGGTTGCTTATGATCAAGAACCGATGGTACTGAAGGAAGAAGTCCAAGCTGAGCTTAAGACGTTGGCAAAAAAACAAGGCCCAGAATTGATGGAATACCAATAGAGATGTTTCAACAAATGGATGCTGCTTTGGAAGTGCTCACTAGTTTATGACAAGAAATTTGGAAGACAGCTACCTGGCCAACTGACTGGAAGAGATCCATATTTATGCCTATTCCAAAGAAAGGTGATCCAACAGAATACAGAAATTATCAAATAATATCATTAATATCACACACATGCAAAATTTTACCAAAGATCATTCAAAAGTGCTTGCAGCAGTATATGGACACGGAACTGCCCGAAATTGAAGCCAGATTCAGGAGGGGACATAAAATGAAGGATATCATTGCTGACATCAGATGGATCCTGGCTGAAAGCAGAGCATACCAGAAAGATGTTTACCTGTGTTTTATTGACTACGTAAAGGCATTTGACTGTGTGGATCATAACAAATTATGGATAATGTTGTGAAGAATGGGAATTCCAGGGCACTTAATTGTGCTCATGCAGAACTTGTACATAGATAAGGAGGCAGTCATTTGAAAAGAACAAGAGTATACTGCGTGGTTTAAAGTCAGGAAAGGTGTGCATCAGGATTGTATCCTTTCACCAAAGTTATTCAATATATATGCTGAGCAAATAATCCAAGAAGCAGGACTATATGAACAAAAATGGGGCATCAGGATTGGAGGAAGACTCATTAACAGCCAGTTATGCAGATGACACAACCTTGGTGCAGAAAGTGAAGAGGACTCACAGCACTTACTGATGAAGTTCAAAAACCATAGCCTTCAGTATGGATTACACCTCAACATAAAGAAAACAAAAATTCTCACAACTGGACAAATAAGCAACATGATGATAAACTGAGAAAAGTTGAAGTTGTCAAGGATTTCATTTTACTTGGATCCATAATCAACACCCATGGAAGAAGCAGGCAGGAAATCAAACATTGGGCAAATCTGCTGCAAAAGATTTTTCTTTAAGTGTTAAAAAGCAAAGATCTCACGTTAGGATAAAAGTGCACCTGGTCCAAGCCATGGTGTTTTCCATCACCTCGTATGCACATGAAAGCTGTACAATGAATAAGAAAGACAGAAGAGGAGTTGATGCCTTTGAATTATGGTGTTGGCAAAGAATATTGACTATATGATGGACTGCCAAAAGAATACACAAATCTGTCTTGGAAGAAGTGCAGCCAGAATGCTCATTAGAAGCAAGGATGGCGAGGCTTCATCTCACATGCTTTGTACATGTTATTGGAGGGACCGGTCCCTGGAGAAGGACATCATGCTTGGTAAAGTAGAGGGTCAACAAAAAAAGTAGACTCTTAACAAGATGGACTGACACGGTGGCTGTAACAATGGGCTCAAGCATAACGATTGTGAGGTTGGGGCAGGACTGGGCAGTACTTTGTTTAGTTGTACATAGGGTCGCTATGAGTTGGAACTGACTAGACGGCACCTAACAACAATAACAGCAACAAGTTTTGAATCTATAAAATGTGTGTAAATGGATGAAGTGAGATGATATGTGTAAAGAACATGACCATTCATGCAGTTGGTATTCAGTTAATGTAACTCTTATTCTTACCATACTAGTATTTAAGAATTTTCATTCATTGTATGGCTGAAATTACCTTCTTAAATAATAAGATAGCTGTCTTATTATTACCTACTGCTGCTATAACAGAAATACCACAAGTAGATGACTTTAACAAACATAAATTTATTTTCTCACAGTTTAAGGGGCTAGAAGTGTGAATTCAGGGCACTGGCTTTAGAGGAAGGCTTTCTCTCTCTCTGTTAGGTCTGGGGGAAGGCCACTGTCTGCTCTGTGCATCTCTTTTCCCCCATTTCTGTTTGCTCACTTGCTTGTTTAATCTATATCTCAAAAGAAATTGACTCAAGATATACCCTACACTAATCTTGCCTGCCTCATTAACAGAATAAAGACAATTCATTCCTGAATGGGATTATAACCACAGGCATAGAAGTTGGGATTTACAACACATATTTTGGGGGGACACAATTCTATCCATAACATTCCACCTCTTAGCCTCCAAAAATTCATGTCTTCCCACATACAAAACACATTCACCCTATGATATCATCCAAAAAGTCTTAAATCAACTCCAAGTCCAAAATCTCATCTTCTGAATCATCTAAATCAAATATGTGTGAGACTTTAGGCATCTTATATCCTGAAGCAAAATTCCTCTTGATCTGTAAACCTGTGAAATCTAGACTACAAGCTATATTTCCAACATACAATGGTGGAACAGGCACAAGACAGACATTTGCATTATGAATGGGAAAAACTGGAGGGAAACAAGGTATAACAGGCACCAAGCAAGTCCAAATACCAGCAGAATAATTTACATTAGCTTTGAAGAAATTAAAAATGATCCCCTGTTCTTTGAGACCACCTGGGCAACGGGTCCACTCTCCAGCCTCTGGGTGTTGGCCACGTCCTTTGAAATCTGGGTGGAGGCCCCTCAGCCCTGGGCTTAAGTTCTGCCTTCTAGGCCCACTGGGACAGCAGATTTTCTCCCTCAGCTTTGGATGGCCCAATTTTCCTAGTTCATTTGAGTGGCAACCCCAACCACTTGGCCCCAGAAGGCCCCATTCTTCTGCCCCTTAGGAATGGTAGCCCTGCCCCCTCAGCTTTGGGCAGTGGCTCCATTCCTCTGGGACACCTTAATGGCAGTCCCATGCTCCAGGACCAAGTTGGCAAAGATATGACTCTTTGAAACCTAGGAGGCTGTGGCCCCACCCTTTGAAACTGAGAAGGCCCTGTTTCCTGTGCTCCTTCCAACAGTTCTGTTGATCTCCAACCTACTGTAAAGGTGGTCTTTTCTTCTCTTGGAGGACAACAGATGTAGCTCCTTTGGTCTGTTTCCTCCCTGTAGAATTCCAAAAGACAGACAGCATTCTCTCTTTTCGTTCTTTCTCTGTCCCCTTCAGTCTAAGCTGATGGGTTTTCTGCCATGGTAGTTGATTAGATCCATCAGTCACAGGCTTAATCTCTTATTAAAAGATTGTGTAGCCATGCCCTTGGTGAACTTTCTGGGACATGTGTCCTTAGTTTATACAAAATTTTCCAAATCTTTAAGTTGTTTTCATTTTGCACAGTTCATTTTTAAGTCCCTCTCTTTCCTCTAGCATTTTACTATAGGCTGCAAGGAGTAATCATCCAGCCCCTTTAAGATCTTGCTTAGAAATCTCATCAGCCAGATATTAATGTTCATCACTTACAAGTTCTACCTTTCACCAAATATTTGAACATAATTCAGGTAAGATATTTGACAACCCATAAAAAGCATCATTCTTCCTCCACTGTCTAATCACATGTTCGTCATTTTCCTTTAAAGTCTTACAAGAAGCATTTTAATGTCCACATTTCTAGCAATATTTCTGTTGCTGATGCCATATGTATTCCCTAAGATAATAGAGACTTTTTCTATAGCTCTCTTCGCTTCCTTCTGAGCACTCATTAGAATTGCCTTTGATGTCTATAATTCTACCAACAGTCTCCTCAAGGAAATCTGGGCTTTTACTATTACCAAACAAAGAAAAACAAAACAAACCCATTGCTGTAGAGTCGATTCAGACTCAAAGCGACCCTATAGGACAGAGTAGAACTTCCCCATAGAGTTTCCAAGGAGAGCCTGGTGGATTCGAACTGCTGAACTTTTGGTTAGCAGCCGTGTAACTCTTAACCACTATGCCACCGGGGTTTCCTTTACTATTAGGTACCTTAAAATTCTTCCAGGCTCTACCCATTACCCAATTCCAAAAACGCTTCCACATTTTAGGTATCTGTTAGAGTAGCACCCCACTCCTCCAGTACCAAATTCTGTCTTAGTTACCTAGTACTGCTATAACAGAAATACCACAAGTGGATGGCTTTAACAAACAGAAATTTATTTTCTCATAGTTATGGGAGGCAAGAAGTCTGAATTCAGGGTGCCAGCTTTAGGGGAAGACTCCCTCTCTCTCTCTGTCAGCTCTGAGGGAAGGTCCTTGCTTCTTCTGATCTTCTGCTCCTGGGCAGTCTTCATGTGGCTTGGCTTCTCTCTTCCCCCATCTCTGCTTGCTCCCTTACTTGTTTATTCTCTTTAACATCTCATAAGAGATTGATTCAAGTTACACTCTACACTAATCCAGCCTCATTAACGTAACAATGACAACCTATTCCCAAATGGAATTATAACCACAGGCACAGAGGTTAGGATTCACAACACGTATTTTGGGGGGACATAACTCAATCCATAACAATAGCACTTGTGGCTTGTGAAGGCAAAACCCTGGCTGAATTCTAAGGACTAGAAGGTCTGAAATCTTTCATAGTTGAACTGAAAGATTATTTGAAGGCTGAAGAAAGTGAGCATAAATATGCTTCTTAGCCATCAGACACATATGAAGTGATAAAATGAAGTGCATTTGTTTACTCAAATTTTGTAGTTGGAAGTTAAAAGTTATATGGGAGTGTCACCTTTTATTTTCTGTTGTATAACTTTACACTGAGCACTTATTACTTCTCTGAAAAGATTTATTTTTAGAATGTGCAGTTCTGAGGAGTCACCTTCTTCTATACTATGACCAACATCTGATAATTGTATTGAATTTTCCCAACCTCTGAAATTATGAACTGTAAGCATATAAACACAATATATTGAAATGAAATCACTGGTAGAGACTTCAAGAGTTCACTGTTGCTTAAAAGCAAAAAAAAAAAAAAATTTTTTTCTTTTTTTTTTCTTTTAAACTATTAATTTCTAATACTCCACGCAAACCTAGCAATTGCATGTACCTAGCAGGTGTTCCTCAGGAAGCCGTGTTTCCTTAGAATTAATGACATGCCATTATTATAACAATTTTTCTAAGTCTCTAGAGTGTCTGTAATCAAGAGGTTTAACTGTATTAAAAATGATATAAAGTGTCATTAGTCTCATGCTAAATCATTTCAGATTACTGATTTATTTGGTGGTGAAATTATCCAGGTAATTTTCTAAACTAGATAAATGTAAGGTTTCACACATGAGAACCCCTACTGAAAAAAGCTTCAGGTTTTCTTTGGGAAAAAGAAATGCTTCACATATGAAACTCCACAATATTGTAACATAAAGCTTTGCTAGTCATTGCCTTCTCTCTGAGTCAGTTTCCTCACTGAGAGGGATGGACTAGGTCGGTGGCTGCCATTTAATATGCAAAGGATAATTTCCCCCTCCACGTAATCTATGAAAACCTTCCTTCAAATAAAATTATAACTGAACACCCAGAACATTTATGGCTAAAGGAGGAAATTGGAAAAGCCCCAACCACTTCTGCAACTCCATCTCTGCTTGCTCCTACTGTTATGGATTGACTTGCATTCCCCCCCCCCCAAAATATGTTGAAATCCTAACCCTTATATCTGTGGATGTGACCATTTAAGAATAGGTTTTTCTTTTGTTGTATTAATGAGGTCATACCACATCTCATTATGGGTGGATTCTAAACTTAATCACTTCTGAGCGGTCTCTTATGAAAAGGGAAACAGACATGAAGAGACACACCCATGGGCTGAAGACAGAGACCATATAAAGATGGAGACTGATTCATTTACAAACCCAGGGATGCCAAGGATTGCCAGCAGCTAGAAACTGAAGGAAACAAAGAAGAATCTTCCCAAGCGTTGACACCTTGAATTCGGACTTCTAGCCACCTGAACTGTGAGAAAATAGATTTCTGTTTTTAAAATCACCCTACTTGTGACATATTTTTTGTTATGGTAATACTAGCAAACTAAGACACCTACATATACTATCCCTCTTTCAAATCTCCACAATTGCCTGGTCAAAATAAGCTTTAAACCAAAAAACCAAAACAAAACCCATTGCCATGAAGTCAAATCTGACTCACAGCAACCCTATAGGACAGAGTAGAACAGTCCCATAGAGTTTCCAGGGAGCACCTGGTGGATTAAAACCGACGACCCTTTAGTTAACAGACATAGCTCTTAACCACTATGCAATCAGAGTTTCCAAAAAAGATTTAGGGGCTTTTTAATTCCATTTATTCATTTCCAAGGTTTCCATTTCAAGTGTCTTGCTCCTTCTTGTTATTTTTTATTCTTCTCCACACCCTCTCCATCTAAAAATATTTTTAAAAATTAAGTGCTTTTGATTATTATGAAAAAGAGAACTAGAATGAAGACTTCTCTTAAGTGTCTTAGTTATTTAAGGCAGCTGCAATACAAGTGGGTGGCTTAGAAAACAGAAATTTATTTTCTCAAAATTCAGGAGGCTTGAAGTCTGAATCCAGGGCTTGGCTCAAGGGAGAGGCACTTCCTTGTCTATTTCTGCTTCTAGTAACTTCTAACAATCCTTTTAGATGAGTTTGTCTCTGTAATTTGTTTTTCTCTTCTCCCCATGTAGGGTGCCTGTGTGTCTAATCTACTCCCTTTATAACTCAGAAGTGCTTAGATTTAGAACTCACCAGACCCTGGTGGCACAGTGGTTAAGAGCCTGGCTGCTGAGGTGGGGCCAAGATGGCGGAATAGGCAGATGTTTCCTATGATTCTTGCTTACAACAAAGACGTGAAAAAGCAAGTGAAACGATTATATTTATAACAACCTAGGAGCCCTGAACATCAAAGGCAAAGTTAGAAAATGGACTGAGTGGCAGGGGAGGGAGAGACGGTTCAGAACTGGAGAGGAGTTGCTGGACCTGAATCACCAGGATCCCTCAAGCAGCATTCCCAGGAGTGGCTACGGTGGGCTGGTACTAGTGCTCAGCTGCAGTTTCCTCAGGGAGAAGCAGCCAGCTGCACAGCCTAACCATACCTCCGGAACCAGAGAAGAACAGTGCACTCTGCAAAAGCTAAGTACTTGTGTATATTTTAAGGTGCTCCCCCTGCCCCCAAGCTCGCTTCTGTGGCTGTTGAATTCCATGGGCCTGAGATAGACCCTGTTGAGCACCTGGAACCATCCTCCCAGCCTTGGAGAAGGAATAAATTCACAACTGGGGGAAAAGATAATTTGCCAGGTCCACTAACCTGGGAAGCTCAGAACAGAAGTGGCTCCCATCCAGGCATAAGCTGTCCATGGACTTTGAATACCTTTCCCCACTGCATGGACCTGTGTGGGCCTATTTCAGAGTAGGCCATTGTTGGCAGACTACAACTATTTCAGCTGTGCTGTGGAGAGGTGGGTGTTTGATGTTTGACACTGCTTTGCCTATTAAACAGGGTCCTTACCTACCCACATCAGGGGCCTAAGGACTGGTGGCTCCGTTCAGGTCAACCACCCACCCCTGAGAGGGGTCCAAGGATAACTGGTACCTCCCAGTCCTTACAACCAAAAACATCAGGTGCCCATGGTCTGTCTACAGAACCCATCCACCTGTATGCTGTAGGGAAGAAGGATGCACCTTCCTCAGAGACACTTGGGGAATGATTCTTGCCCCCTGCCTTGTTCAGAGCTTGACCCCCTGCTTCAACCAGATACTGGTACCTACGCCAATCACCCCTGCCCCTCTAAGACTGTAGGACAGAGCCCATACCACACACTTGATGATTAACTACCTGGAAACCTGAGCTGAATTCATACAAGAAAAGTGAATGGACTCCTACACTGAAATACCTGATAACAGCTCTAGTCATCTGGTGACAGGACGTCTGTGCTTCCAAGGTGAAAATAATCAAGCTAGCTCACTCAAGCAACCCATTTGGGCATATCAAAACAATACAAAGCAAGAAGCTAGGATACACTAAGGAAACATAAAATAAACTAATACAATAACTTACACATGGCTTGGAGACCACAGTCAATATCAAGTAACATAAAGAAACAAACCATGATCACCTCCACAAGCTCTCAAAACAAAGAATCAATGGATCTTCTGGATGAAGGTGCCTTTCTGGAATTGCCGATGCAGAATTCAAAAGATTAATATACAAAACTCTTCAAGACATCAGGAACGAGACAAGGAAGGAGTTAAGGCAATATGCAAAACAAGCCAGGGAACACACAGATAAAGTAGTTGAAGAAATTAAAAAGGTTATTCAAGAACATAATGAAAAATTTAATAAGCTGCAAGAATCCATAGAGAAATAGCAATCAGAAATTCAGAAGATTAACAATAAAATTACAGAATTAGACAACTCAGTAGAAAGTCAGAGGAGCAGAATCGTGCAAGCATAAGGCAGAATTTGTGAACTTGAAGATAAAGCACTTTGCACCAATATAATTTGAAGAAAAATCAGATAAAAGAATTTTAAAAAATGAAGAAAACTTTAGAATCATGTGGGACTCTATCAAGAGAAATAACCTACAAGTGATTGGAGTACCAGAAGAGGGAGGGATAACAGAAAATACAAAGAGAAATGTTCAAGATTTGTTGGCAGAAAACTTCCCTGATATCTTGAAAGATAAGAAGATACCTCTCTAAGATGCTCATCGAACTCCACATAAGGTAGATTTTTTTTAAAGAAAATCACCAAGGCAGATTACTATTGAACTTGCCAAAACCAAAGATAAAGAGAGAATTTTAATAGCAGCTGGAGATAAATGAAAAGTCACCTACCAAGGAGAGTCAATAAGAATAAGCTCAGACTAGGAATCAACTTGACAGCACTGGTTTTTTTTTTTTACTCAGCAGAAATCATGCAGGCAAGAAGGCAATGGGATGCCTTATATAAAGTATTGAAAGAAAAAACACTGCCAGCCATGAATCATATATCCAGCAAAACTGTCTCTCGAATATGAAGGTGAAATTAGGACACTTCCAGATAAACAGAAGTTGAGGGAATTCATAAAAAACAGCCCAAAACTACAGGAAATACTAAAGGGAGTTCTTTGCTTAGAAAATCAACAATATCGAGTGTCAACCCAAGACTAGAACACTGGACAGAACAATCAGATGTTAACCCAGACAGGGAAATCACAAAAATAAATCAAGACAAAAAAAAAAAAAACCCTTCAAACAGGGAAACAGCGATGTTCTTTTGTAAAATAAGAGGACATTAAAACCATAAAGAGTGACTAAGAAATATAGTCATAGATCTTTCATAAGGAGAGGAAGACAAGGCAATATAAAGAAATAAATGTTAGGTTTAAATTTAGAAAAATAGAGGTAAATATTAAGGTAGCCACAAAGGAGACAAACTATCCTATACATGAAAATAAAATATGAGAAAAAAATAAAGACTCAGCAGAAACAAAATTTACAACAATGAATATGAGGAAAAGACAGTATATAAAGCTAAACTACTCAGCACAAAAAAATTGATTTGGAAAAAGAAACTGTAAACAAAACACAAAAAAAGACATCAAATGGACAGCACTAAATTCCTATCTATCCATCATTACGATGAATGTAAATGGACTAAATTCACCAATAAAGAGACAGAGAGTGGAAGAGTGGATTAAAAAACATGATCCGCCTATATGAGGAGTACAAGAGACACACTTTAGATTTAAAGACACAAACAAACTAAAATTCAAAGGATGGAAAAAAATATATCAAGCAAACAACAGTCAAAAAACAGCAGGAGAAGCAATATTAACTTCTGACAAAATAGATTTTAAATTTAAATCCATCACAAAGGATAAGGACACCATATAATGACTAAAGGGACAATATAACAGGAGGATATACCCATATTAAATATTTATGCACCCAGTGACAGGGCTGCAAGATACATAAAACAAACTCTGTCAGCATTGAAAAGTGAGATAGACATTACCACAATTAGAGTAGCAGACTTCAACACACCACTTTCGGTGAAGGACAGGACATCCAGATAGAAGCTCAGTAAAGACACAGACGATCTAAATGCCACAATCAACGAACATGACCTTATAGACATATATAGAACACTCCACACAATGGTAGTCAAGTATACTTTCTTTTCTAGTGCACATGAAACATCCTCTAGAATAGACAACATATTAGGTCATAAAGCAAGCCTTAGCAGAATCCAAAATGCTGAAATATTACAAAGCATCTTCTCTGACCATAAGGCTTGCTTTATGACCAAAGTGGAAATCAATGACAGAAAAAGCAGGAAAAGAAATCAAACACTTGGAAACTGAACAATACCCTGCTCAGAAAAGACTGAGTTATAGAAGACATTAAGGATGGAATAAAGAAATTCATAGAATCCAACGAGAATGAAAACACTTCTTATCAGAACCTTTGGGACACAGCAAAAGCAGTGCTCAGAGGTCAATTTATATCAATAAATGCACACATACAAAAAGAAAAAAGGGCCCGAATCAAAGAATTGTCCCTACAACTTGAACAAATAGACAAAGAGCAACAAAAGAAACCCTCAAGCTACAGAAGAAAACAAATAATACAAATTAGAGCAGAATTAAATGAAACAGAAAACAGAAAAACTATTGAAAAAATTAATAAGACCAAAAGGTGGTTCTTTGAAAAAAATTAACAAAACTGATAAACCATTGGCCAAACTAACAACAGAAAAACAGGAGAGGAAGCAAATAACCCAAATAAGAAATGAGATGGGCGATATTACAACAGACCCAACTGAAATTAAAAGAATCATATCAGATTACTATGAATAATTGTACTCTAACAAATCTGAAAACCTAGAAGAAATGGATGAATTCCTGAAACACACGACCTACCTAAGCTAACACAAACAGAGGTAGAACAACTAAATAGACCCATAACAAAAGAAGAGATTGAAATGTAATAAAAAAAACTCCCAAAAAAAAAAGCCGTGGCCCAGACAGGTTCACTGCAGAGTTTTACCAAACTTTCATAGAAAAGGTAACACCACTACTACTAAAGGTATTTCAGAGCATAGAAAAAAAAATGGAATAATCCCAAACTCATTCTATGAAGGCAGCATATCCCTGATACCAAAACCAGATAAAGACACCACAACAAAAGAAAATTACAGACCTATATCCCTCATGAATGTGGATGCAAAAATCCTCAACAAAATTCTAGCCAAGAGAATTCAACAACATATCAAAAAAATAATTCACCATGACCAAGTGGGATTCATACCAGGTATGAAGAGATGGCTCAACATTAGAAAAACAATCGATGTAATCCAACATATAAATAAAACAAAAGATGAGAATCATATGATTTTATCAATTGATGCAGAAAAGGCATTTGACAAAGTTCAATACCCATTCCTGATAAAAATTCTCAGCAAAATAGGAATAGAAGGAAAATTCCTCAACATAATACAGGACTTTCGTACAAAGCCAAGGGCCAACATCATCCTAAATGGAGAGAGTTTGAAAGCATTCCCCTTGAGATCAGGAACCAGACAAGGATGCCCTTTATCACCACTCTTATTCAACATTGTGCTCGAGGTCCTAGACAGAGCAATTAAGCTAGATAAAGAAATAAAGGGCATCCAGATTGGCAAGGAAGAAGTAAAAGTATCTGTATTTGCAGATGACATGATCTTACACACAGAAAACTGAAAGGAATCCTCAAGAAAACTACCGAAACTAACAGAAGAGTTCAGCAGAGTATCAGGCTACAAGACAAACATACAAAAATGAGTTGGATTCCTCTACACCAACAAAAAGAACATCGAAGAGGAAATCACCAAGTCAATACCATTTACAGTAGCCCTCAAGAAAATAAAATACTTAGGAATAAATCTTACCAGAGATGTAAAAGAGTTATACAAAGAAAACTACAAAATACTTCTGTAAGAAACCAAAAGAGACCTTCCTCATGGATAGGAAGACTTAACACTGTAAAAATTTCTGTTCTACCAAAAGCCATCTCTAGATAAAATGCAACTCCAATCCAAATTCCAATAACATTTTTTAACGAGATGGAGAAACAAATCACCCACTTCATATGGAAGGTAAAGAGACCCCGGACAAGTAAAGCATTACTGAAAAAGAAGAACAAAGTGGGAGGCCTCACTTTACCTGATGTTAGAACCTATTTCCTGCCACAGTAGTCAAAATAGCCTGGTACTGGTAGAACAGATATATAGGCCAATGGAACAGAATTGAGAATCCAGATATAAATCCATCCACATATGAGCAGTTGATAATTGACAAAGGCCCCAAAGCAGTTAAATGGGGAAAAGACAGTCTTTTTAAGAAATGGTGCTGGCATAACTGGATATCCATCTCCAAAAAAAATGAAACAAGACCCATACCTCACACCATGCACAAAAACTAATTCAAAATGGATCAAAGACCTAAATATAAAATCTAAAATGATAAGATCATGGAAGAAAAAATACGGACAACATTAGGAACCCTAATACATGGCATAAACAGTACACAAAACATAATCAAACACCTGTGCTCACCCAAAGACTTCACCAAAAGAGTAAAAACATTACATACAGACTGGGAAAAAGTTTTCAGCTCCGGCATTTCCGATCAGTGCCTGATCTCTAAAATCTACATGATACTGCAAAAATTCAACTACAAAAAAACAAATAACCCTATTAAAAAATGGGCAAAAGATATGAACAGACACTTCACTGATGAAGACATTCAGGTAGCTAACAGATACATGAGGAAATGCTCATGATCATTATCCACTAAACCAAAAAATTATCCATTAGAGAGATACAAATCAAAACTACAATGAGATTCCATCTCACTCCTACAAGGCTGGCATTAATCCAAAAACACGAAATAATAAATGTTGGAGAGGTTGTGGAGAGACTGGAACACTTATACACTGCTGGTGGGAACGTAAAATGGTACAACAACTTTGGAAATCGATTTGGTGCTTCCTTCAAAAGCTAGAAATGGAAATACAGTATGATCCAGCAATCCCTCTCCTTGGAATATATCCTAGAGAAATAAAAGCCTTTACACGAACAGATATATACACACCCATGTTCATTGCAGCACTGTTTACAACTGCAAAAAGATGGAAGCAACCAAGGTGCTCATCAACAGATGATCAGATAAATGAATTGTGGTATATTCACACAATGGAACACTACATATCAAAAAAGAACAGTGATGAATCTGTGAAAGATTTCATAACATGGAGGAATCTGGAAGGCATTATGCTGAGTGAAATTAGTCAGTTGCAAAAGGACAAATACCGTATAAGACTAGTATAAGAATTCGAGAAATAGTTTAAACAGAGAAGAAAATATTCTTTGATGGTTATGGGGGGGTAGGAGAGGAGTATTCATTAACTGAAAAGCAGATAAGAAAAATTTTAGGTGAAGGGAAAGACAATAGACAATACAGGAGAGGTCAGCACAACTGGACTAAATAAACTGAATAAACTGAATGCTTCAAAGGCCAGTGTAGCAGGGGCGGGGGCTAGGGGACCATGGTTTCAGGGGACATCTAAGTCAACTGGCATAATAAAATCAATTAAGAAAACATTCTGCACCCCACTTCAGAGAGTGGCGTCTGGGGTCTTTAACGCTAGCATGCGGCCATCTAAGATTCTTCAATTGGTCTCAACCCCCCTGGAGCAAAGGAGAATGAAGAACATCAAAGACACAAGGTAATTACAAGCCCAGGAGGCAGAAGGGGCCACATAAACTAGAGACTACATCAGCCTGAGACCAGAACTAGATGTTGCCCAGTTACAACCAATGACTGCCTGACAGAGAACACAACAGAGAGGAGGGAGCAGGGGAGCTGTGGGACGCAGACTTTAAATTCTTGTTAAAAGACCAGACTTAATGGTCTGACTGAGACTAGAAGGACCTTGGTGGTCATGGTCCCCAGACCTTCTGTTAGCCCAAGACAGGAACCATTCCCAAAGCCAACTCTTCAGACAGGCATTGGACGGACCAATGGAATAGAAAATGGTACTGGTGAAGAATGAGCTTCTTGGATCAAGTAGACACATGAGAGTATGTTGGCATCTCCTTTCTGAAGGGGAGATGAGAAGGCAGAGGGGGTCAGGAGCAGGCAGAATGGACACAAAAAGAGAGAGTGGAGGGAAGGAGTGTGGTGTCTCATTAGAGGGAGAGCAATTAGGAGTATATAGCAAGGCGTATATAAATTTTTGTATGAGAGACGGACTTGATTTGTAAACTCTCACTTAAAGAACAATTAAAAAGCAAACTTGGCTGCTAACCAATAGGTCAGCAGTTCAAATCCACCAGCTGCTCCTTGGAAACTCTATGGGCCAATTCTACTCTGTTATAGGGTTACTATGAGTTGGAATCGACTCGATGCCAGTGGGTTTGGTTTTTTACTGAGGTATAACTTAATTAACATGACAAATGAAACCCCATTTCTAAACAGGATCACATCCACAGGTATAAGGGTTAGGATTACAACACATATTTTGAGGAGGATACAATTTAATCCATTCCATTAGGTAAATGATTCAATCTATTGTCTTAAAACAAAATGGTGGTAAAAAATATTTTGAATTAGCACATCTTTTTATGCCCACAGTTTCCAGTGTGATAAAGAGGGTACAGAGTAAGGTGTTCAGTACAAAATAATTACTTGTTTTTATTTACAATCTCTTCAATGGATAACTCTGTTATGAAAGATATTAGCACTTTAATTTTTCTAACCATGGTGTTCTCATACCTACTTCAGTTTTTAGGGGTAACCTGATAACCGAGCCAGCATTATACATAGATTTATTCCAGCTTGGAATGTTAAGAGATATAGTGCTACGATCCACTTAGGGACTGATACAGTGCATATGAAAGGGAATTATAGAATTGGTTTTAATTCAGAGCCCTGAAATTTGTTTTCCCTTCTAGTGATTTTCATTCCTTCTGGCACTTTAGCGCTTCTATCTGGGATCTTTTTTTTTTTTTTTTTCCGTGTCTAAACACTTCCTTTAGTATTTCTGTGTTTGAAAGTCCACTGTCTTCATTTTAGCTTGTGTGTGACCACCATTATTTTTCCTTGCTTTTTAATGTATATCTTCATTTAAAGAATTTTAGGTAGATAGGTACTTTCTTTCAGCCCTTTAAGGATGTTTCATTGTCTTCCTGCTTCCATCATTTGAGTTTAGAAGTCAGCTTAGTTTTATTGTGGCTCCTTTGAAGGTAATGGGTGTTTTACATGCTTTGGCTATTATATGATTTTTTGTTTGTCTTGCTTTGTTTTCCCAGTAGTTTTTCTCTAATGTGCCTAAGTGTAGTTCTCTTGCATTTGTCTTACTTAGAATTTGTAGAGCTTCTTGAATCTAGCTTGATGGCTTTCATCAGTTGTGAAAAATTCTTACACCTTGAATGATTATACCCCATCCTCTTTTCTCCTTTGGTACTCCAATTACACGTATGTTAGATCTTTTCCCTGTGTTCCATATGTCTTGTAGAAACTTTTAAAAATATTTTTCTTTTTTTTCTCTGTACTTCAGTCTAGATATTTTCTGTTAACATTTCTATTTCCAGTTCACTAATCCCCTCATCAGTTTTTCTAATCTATGATTAAACTGATTTCTGTTCTAGAATTTTCAGGTATTTTCATTTTTCAAGTAACAGATCTCTGTGGAAATTTTCAACCTTGTCGTTAATGTTTTTTTAATATATTAATATATCTGAATCACCTATAGCTCTGTTAATAATTTTTTCTCTTATCTTTTCATCATTTGTTCTTGCATTATGTAATTTTTAATTGAAAACAGGGACAGACTTAATATATGAAAAATTATAGAAATAATTTGAGTTTCTGGATGATGTTATCTTCCTCCAGAGCTACATTGTCTAAAATAGGAGCAGCTAGCCAAATATGGTCATTTAAATTGAAATTAAGTAAAGTAAATTAAAGGAGCTCTGGTGGCACAAGGGTTAAGTGCTCATCTGCTTAAAAAAAAGGTTGGTGATTTGAACTTACCCAGTGGCTCTAGGGGAGAAAAGCCTGGAAATCTTCTGTAAACATTACAGCCTAGGAAACCCTGTGGGGTCACTTCTACTCTGTGGTATGGGGTCACTATGAGTTGAAATCTACCAGACAGCATTTAACAACAACAACAACAAAAAAATCAATTACAATTAAAAATTCAGTTCCTTTGTTTTACCAGTCTCATTTTAGAGGTTCAATAGTCACGTGAGCTAGTGGCTATCCTATTAGACAGCACTGATAATAATGTTTTCATCATCACAGAAAGTTCTTTTAAACATTTCTACTCTAGAGGCTTTATTTTTGCTTCTGGAGGACAGTTAGATAAGGGCAAATAACCTTCCCCTAGTGTGTGATTGAAATAAGTAGAAGCTATGTTTTACTCTTTGGAATGTTGGTCTATTTCTGGTTGCCCTTATTGTTAGGATGAAACCCTCAGTGTTCCCAGTGAAATTCTGAGTTATTTACCAAACTTCCCTCTAATTTTTTGTCTCTGAAGCTCCATTAGACTGTCCTTAGGTTTGGTCAGCTTCTTGGCTTCTTGGCCATTACTTTCTGCTTGGCTTCCAAGCTTCTACTCACAGTAACACTTAGGAATAGGTAAATGCTTAATGGGAGAAAACAGCATCATATTTTGGGTTCCCTTCGATGCATTTCCCTTCTTTCCTGGATTTTGGCCTATTAAGTCTTGTCAGTCTTAGTTTGTCTCAGTTATCTTTAAATAGTTTTTTTTTTTTTTTAATCCAGCTTCTCTAGTTATTTCAGCAGTGGTGTTGGCTTGATATAAGCTCAATCATCATAGCCAGAAGAAGAGTTTTCCCATTCCCTCTTTAACTCTCTGCTGTCTGGTTTTCATCCTCTCCATTTCACTGAAATATTCTCACCAAGGTAACTGTCATGGATTGAGTTGTGTCCCCCCAAAATACCTGTCACCTTGCCTAGGTCATAATTCCCAGTATTGTGTGATTATCTACCATTTTGTCGTCTGATGTGATTCCCCTATGTGTTGTAAATCCTACCACTATGATGTAATGAGATAAATTAGTTGCAGTTATATTGACAAGATCTATAAGATTAGATAGTGTCTAGGCCAATCTCTTTTGAGATATAAAAGAAAGAAGCAAGCAGAGAGACATGGGGACCTTATACCACCAAGAAAGCTGTGCTGGGAGCCGACTGCATCCTTTGGACTTGAGGTTCCTGCTCTGAGATGCTCCCAGACCAAGAGAAGGCTGATGCATCACAAGGACCTTCCTCCAGAGCTGACAGAGAGAGAAAGCCTTCCCCTGGAGCTGGCGCCCTGAATTCGGACTTCTAGGCTACTAGACTGTGAGAGAATAAGCTTCTCTTTGTTAAAGCTATCCACTTGTGGTATTTCTGTTATAGCAGCACTAGATGAACAAAACAGTCACTAACAACCTCTGTGTTATCAAATCTAATGATCAATTCTTAGTTATCATCTACTATGGGCTCAGAGCATCATTCAAACTCTGTCTTAGTTATCTAGTGCTGCTATAACAGAATACCACAAGTGGATGACTTTAACAGAAATATATTTTCTTACAGTCTAGGAGGCTAGAAGTCCAAATTCAAGGTGCCAGCTCCAGGGAAAGGCTTTCTCTCTCTTTCAGTTCTGGGGAAAGGTCCTTGTCATCAATCTTTCCCTGGTCTAGGAGCTTCTCAGTGCAGGGACCCTGGATCCAAAGGATGTGCTCTGTTCCTGGCTCTTTTTTCTTGGTGGTATGAGGTCCCCCTCTTTTCTGATCTATTCTCTCTTTTATATCTCAAAAGAGACTGACTCAAGGTGCAACCTAATCATGTAAGTTAAGTCCTGCATCATTAACAAAACTGCCTCTAATCCTGCCTCATTAACATCACAGAAGTTAAGATTTACAACACATAGGATAACCATATCAGGTCACAAAATGGTGGATAACCACAAAACACTGGGAATCACGGCTTAGCAAAGTTGACACACATTTTGGAGGGACAGAATTCAATCTATGTTGTTGTTAGGTGTTGTTGAGTCAGTTCCGACTCATAGTGATCCTATGTACAACAGAATGAAAAACTGACCTATCCTCTACCATCCTCAAAATTATTGTTATACTTGAGCCCATTGCTGCAGCCTCTGTGTCAATACATCTCATCGAGGGCCTTCCTCTTTTTTTGCTGACCCTCCACTTTACCAAGTAAAGTAGAATCCACAACAAACTCCAAATTTATATATTCAACTTTCTACTTGACTTTCCCATTAAAATTTTAATAGGCATCTCAAATTTAATGTGCCCAGCAATAAACTCTTGATCATCCCCATTCTGCTTCTCCCTCAAATCTTCCCTGACTTTGGAAAGGGACAGCTTTATATATAATTCCAATTGCATTGGCAAAATACTTTGCAGTCACCTCTGACTCTTCTCCAAAGGTTTTCCATGTTACTCAGAATACAATCTAACTTCCTTACCACGATCTGTTGTGACTCTATGTAAAACAGAACAAATCACTGTCCAGTCCTGCCCCATCCTCACAATTGTTATGCTTGAGCCCATTGTTGCAGTAACTGTGTCAGTCCATCTCATTGAGGGTCTTTCTGTTTTTCTCTAACCCTCTACTTTACCAAGAGTGCCTGATGCCCTTCTCCAGCGACTGATCCCTCCTGATAACATGTCCAAAGTATGTGAGACTAAGTCTTACCATCCTTGCTTCTATGGAGCATTCTGGCTGTACTTCTTCCAAGACAGATTTGTTCATTCTTCTGGCAGTGCATGATATATTCAATGTTCTTCGCCGACATCGTAATTCAAAGGCATCAATTCTTCTTCAGTCTTTCTTATTCATTATCCAGCTTTCAGATGCATACAAGGGGATTGAAAACACCGTGGCTTGGATCAGGCGCACTTTTATACTTAAAGTGACAACTTTGCTTTTTAACACTTAAAGAAAGTCTTTTGCAGCAGATTTGCCCAATGTAATGTATATTTTGATTTCTTGACTGCTGCTTCCATGGGTGTTGATTGTGGGTCAGAGTAAAAAGAAATCCTTTACGACTTCTCCATTTATCATGATGTTGCTTATTCATTCAGCTGTGAGGATTTTTATTTTCTGTATGTTGAAGTGAAATCCATACTGAAGGCTGTGGTCTTTGATCTTCACCAGTAAGTGCTTCAAGTCCTCTTCACTTTCAGCAAGCACGATTGTGTCATCTGCATATTGCAGGTTGTAATTAGTCTTCCTCCAGTCCTGATGCCATATTCTTCTTCTTTTCACATCATACCCAAAACTCTAACCCTATCATTCAATAAATATCATTTTTCTTGGTTCTGACTCAATCTAAGGAGAGGGAGGAGGTATCAAGCGAGCCATGAACTCTCCCTAGAAGCCAAAATACACATGCCCTGGAGACATTACAACAGACCCAACTGAAATAAAAAGGATTATAACAGAATACCTTGAAAAACTGTACTCCAACAAATTTGAGAACCTAAAGGAAATGGATAAACTTCCAGGAACACACTATCTTCCTAAAATAATACAAGCTTAGACAGAAAATCTGAACAAATCCACAACAAAAGAAGAGATTGAAGAGATAATAAAAAAAACTTCCAACAAAATAAAAGCCCTGGTCTGGACAGTTCACTGGAGAATTCTACCAAACATCCAGAGAAGAGCTCACACCAGAACTACTCAAACTACTTCAGAGCATAGAAAAGGAAGGGATACTCCCAAATTCACTCTCCGAAACCAGCATAATGTTGATACTAAACCAGGCATAAAAAAAAAAAAACCACTAAAACACAAAAATTATAGGCCAACATCTATCATGAATACAGATGCAAAAATTCTCAACAAAATTCTAGCCAGTATAATTCATTCAGCATCATATCAAAAAAATGCTATGCCATGACTAAGTGGGAGTCATACCAGGTATGCAAGGATGGTTCAACATTAGAAAATCAATCAGTGTAATTCACCACATAAATAGAACAAAAGTAAAGAATCACATGATCACCTCAATCAACACAGAAAAGGCATTTGGTAAATTCCAACACCCATTCCTGATAAAAACTCTCAATAAAATAGGAATAGAAAGGAAATTCCTCAACATACTAAAGGACTTTTTTTATACAAAACCAAGAGCCATCATCACTCTCAACAGAGAGAGGATGAAAGCATTCCCCCTGAAAATGGGAAAAAGACAAGGATGCCCTTTATCACCAATTGTATCTGACATTGTGCTGGAAGTCCTAGCTACAGCAATAAGGCAAGGAAAAGAAATAAAGGGCATCCAAATTGGAAAGAAAGTAGTAAAACTATCCCTATTCACAGATGATATTATACATATAAAAAAAAAAAAAAACTCATTGCCTTTGAGTCAATTCCAACTTATAGCAACCCTATAGGACAGAGTAGAGCTGCCCCATAGGGTTCCCAAGGAGCAGCTGGTGGATTCAAACTGCTGACCTTTTGGTTAGCAACCATATGCTTAACTACTGCACCACCAAGGCTCCAAACCCATACATTTTTTCATACATAGAGAGCCTTAAAGATTCCACAAGAAAACTACTGGAACTAATAGATTCAGCAGAGTTGCAGGATACAAGATCAACATACAAAAATCAGTTGGATTGATTCCTATACACCAACAAAGAGTCTTTTGAAAAGGGAATCAGGAAAACAATACCATTTATAATAACCCTTAAAAAGATAAAATACTTAGGAACAAATCTAACCTGGAACATAAAAGGCTTATACAAAGAAGACTAAAAAGCACTATTGCAAGAAACCAAAAGACAGCTACATAAATGGAAAAAAACATACTATGCTTAATATTAGAAAACTCAACATTGTGAAAATGTTAATCTTACCCAAAGGGATCTACAGAGATAATGCAACCCCTATCTAAATCTGAACAGCATCCTTTAATAAGATGGAAAAATTAATGAACAACTTCATATGGAAAGGAAAGAGGTTACAGATAAGCAAAGAATTATTGAAGAAAAAGGACAAAGTGGTAGGCTTCACACTACGTGATCTCAGAACCTACTATACAGCCAGGGTAGTCAAAGCATCCTGGTACTGGTATGACAAACACATAGACCAATGAAACAGAATGGAGAACCCAGACGTAAATCCATCCACATATGGTCAGCTGATCTTTGACAAAGGACCGAAGTCCATTAAACGGGGAAAAGATAGCCTTTTTAACAAATGCTGCTGGCAAAACTGAATGTCTATCTGTTAGAAAAAAAAGAAAGAAAGAAACAGGACCCATGCCTCACATTATACACAAAAATTAACTCAAAATGGATCAATGACCTAAATATAAAATCTAAAATGATAAAGATCATGGAAGAAAAAATAGGGACAATGCTAGGAGCCCTTATACATGGCATAAGCAGTACACAATACATTACTAACAATACACAAACACCAGAAGAGAAACTAGATAAATGGGAGCTCCTAAAAATCAAACACTTATGCTTACCCAAAGAATTCATCAAAAGAATAAAAAGACAACCTACAAACTGGGAAAAAGTTTTTGGCTATGACCTTTCGAACAAGGGTCTAATCTCTGAAATGTATAGAATACTTCAACACACCTCAACAACAAAAAGACAATGCAATTAGAAAATGGAGAAAGGATATGAATAAACACTTCACCAAAGAAGACATTCGGGTGGCTAACAGACATGTGAGGAAATGCTCAAGATCATTAGCCATTAAAGAAATGCAAATTGAAACTACAATGAGATACCATGTCAGCCCAATTTTACTGCCACTAATCCAAAAAAAAAAAAATGGAAAAAATAACAAATGTTGGAGAGGTTGCAGGGAGATTGGAACTCTTATGCACTGCTGGCAGGAGTGTAAAATGGTACAACCACTATGGAAAACCATATGGCATTTCCTTAAAAAGCTTAAAATAGAAATACCATATGATCCAGCATTCCCACTCCTAGGAATATATCCTAGAGAAATAAGACCTGTTACACAAATAGACATATGTACACCCATGTTCACTGAAGCATTATTCACAATAGCAAAAAGATGGAAACAACCTAAGTCCCCGTTAACAGATAAATGTATAAACAAATTATGGTACATCCATATAATGGAATACTACACATCAATAAAGAATAATGATGAATCTGCAAAACATTTCACATGTATGAATCTGGAGGACATTCTGCTTAGTGAAATAAGTCAGTTATAGAAGGACAAATATTGTATGAGACCACTATTATAAAAACTCAAGAAAATGTTTACAAACAGAGAAAAACAATCTTTGATGGCTATGAGGGAGGCAAGGTACGGGGAGGAGAAATCACTAACTAAATATTAGACAATTTAACTTTGGTGAAGGGAAAGCTAACACACAATACAGGGAAAGTCGCTACAACTTGACCAAGGCAAAGCCATAGAAGCTTCCTAGACTCATCCAAACACCTTGAGGGGCTGAGCTAATTGGGCTGAAGGCTGTGGACCAGGGTCTCATGGGACATCTTGGTCAATTGGCATAGCATAGTTCATAAAGAAAATGTTTTACATCTTACTCTGGTTATTAGCATCTGAGGTCTTAAAAGCTTGGGAGCAACCACCTAAGATACATTTATTGGTCCCATCACATTCAGAGCAAAGGAGAATGAAGAAAACCAAAGTCACAAGGAAAATATTAGTCCAAAGGACTAATGGACCACATGAACCAAAGCCTCCACCAGCCTGAGCCCAGAACTAGATGGTGCGCAGCTACTACCACCAACCACTCTGATGAGAAACACAACAGAGAGTCCTAGACAGAGCAGGAAAAAAAATGTAGAACAAAATTTAAATTCACAAAAAAAGACCAGACTTACAGGTCTGACAAAGACTGGAGGAACCCCCAAATTATGACCCCCAGACACCCTGCTAACTCAGAACTGGAGCAACTCCCAAAGTCCACCTTTCAACCAAAGATTAGACAGGTCTATAAAACAAACGGTAACACACATAAGGAATATGCTTCTTAGTTTAAACAAGTATAAAAGACCAAATGGGCAACATCTGCCCAAAAGCAAAGATGAGAAAGCAGGAAGGGACAGAAAAACTGGAGGAATGGACATGGAGAACCCAGGGTGGAAAGGGAAAGGGAAAGGGGAAGAGTGCTGACACTTTGCGGAGATTTGCAACCAATGTCACAAAACAATTTGTATATAAATTTTTTAAGGAAAAACTAACTTGCGCTGTGAACTTTAACCTAAAACACGATAAAATTAGAAAAAAAATATGCATGCCATCTTAATCATTCACCTTGGTAAGAGAGAAGAAAGCCAAGGGAAGATGGAGTCCCTGGCTGGAAAACAGAAATCTTTGGTAAAAATTACATCTCTCTTAGAAAGACTTAGAAAGACTTAGAGAGCAAGCAGAGAAAAGGTGAACCCAGGTAAGCCAATGAAACCTGTCTGCCAGTGGTTACATGACAAATGGGTATGAAACTGAGCAACTTATGAATATGGGAGTTTTATAAAGGTTATCAGTCTACTCAAGCTTTGTGTTTAAGATTAGAGTTTAACTGGCTCTTAGAGAAATGCTGTGAAATCTGGTTAGAAAAGAAGAAAGACATCTGGTCTGTATTATACATTTTTTTAATTGTACTTTTGATGGTTTATAGGGCAAATTAGTTTCTCGTTAAACTATTAATACACATATGGTTTTGTGACATTGGTTGCCACGTCCATGACATGTCAACACTCTCCCGTTCTCAACCTTGGGTTCCCCATTACCAGCTTTCCTGTCTCCTTCTGCCTTCTTGTCCTTGTCCCTGGGCTGGTGTGTGCATTTTGTCTCATTTTGTTTTATGGGCCTGTCTAATTTTATACTTTTTTAAATTTCTAAATGTTTGCTCTAAAAAAAGAGCCAAGCAATTTACTAGATTTGAAAACAACTGTTTCCTGTATGGACTACTCTACCTATTAGATCATTTATTTTCATATTCATCTAAATTCTGCCCCCCTATAACTTTCTCGACTAGTACTCTTTTGCTTTATGAAGGAGAATTGGCAAACTGTGCCCATTTTCCCAAATGTCAGCTCTTTAGGTATTGAAAGTCAGGTTTCGTACCCCTTACGAATCATTTTATGTTCTCTACTCTCTTTTTTGCCTGCAGCTTTCACTCTAGGTAAAGTTCAAGCCCATGTTCAATTGCTGGCTAAACATTTGGATCAGAAGGTAATCTTGCTTAGCTCTCAAAGTCAGCATGACCAGAACTGAACAGAATCACTCCTATACATCCAGACCATGTCTTCCACTTGACTTTCCCATCTGCCAGAGTCATCTTTGACTATTGCTTCTCTACTCCATCCCAAATAAAACCAATCACTATGTCTTGGTGAATGTTACCTATTTGTTCTTTCCTTTCCATTTTCCCAGACTTGGCTGTAATCCATGCCATAATTACCTCTCCCCTGGACTTCTAATTGGTTTCTTCACCTTCAACTGTCCTTTCTTCCAATTCATCTAACTTACCTCAGCTTTACTAATATTCTTACTCAAAATTGGCAACATTTTCCCATGGCCATTAAGTAAAATCCAAATTCCTTAACCAAGTATTCAAGGAGATATATACTATGGTTTGACTCTATCTTTGTGAGATGTCTTCTGCCAGATTTCTACATGAACAATAAAATAAGAATAATTAAAATATATTGTTTGTCCCTGAAGCCCTTCCATACAAAACCCACTGCCATTGAATCGATTCCAAAGCATAGCAACCCAACAGGACAGAGTAGAACTGCCCACAGGGTTTCCAGGGATTGGCGGTGGATTTGAACTGCTGACCTTTTGATTAGCAGCCAAGATCTTGACCACTGCACCCCCGGGGTTCTGAAGCCTTTCTATATCTTATACCACATTTCAAGTGCTCAAGAGCCACATGTGGCTGATGGTTACTATGTTGGACAACACAGTTCTAACAGATTCATATAAGATATGGAATAGCTTCTCTTATATAAATCATACCTTTTAGAACTGTGCTATCCAGTATAGTAACCATCTACCGCATGTGGCTCTGAGCAGTGGTTAGGAGCTGCAGCTCCTAACCAAAAGGTTGGCAGTTCGAATCCACAAGCTGCTCTTTGGAAACCCTCTAGGGCAGTTCCACTCTGTCCTATAGGGTTACTATGAGTCAGAATTGACTGGACAGCAATGTGTTATAAAAGTGAAATACACGTGGGGTGTTAAAGATTTAGTAGGTGAAAAAATGTATTATATCTCGTTAATATTTTTATATTGAAATGATATTTTGGATACATTGGGTTAAATAAAATATATTACTAAGTTACTTTTACCTGTATCTTTTACTTTTTATGACATGGATCTTGGAAAATTAAAAATTATATTTGTGGCTTGTGCTTGGGACTTGCATCATATTTTTATTGAACAATACTGCTTTAGAGTGACAAATATATATCTATATGGACAAAGAAAGGGAGGAAAATACATAGAAATGAATTCAGAGCTTTAAGAGAAAAATGTGGCTTGGGGTTAGTTTTTGCCTTTTTATCAAAAAAAAACTTAACCTTTTTTTTTCTACAGTAAAAATATGCATAATTAAGTTTTAAAAATACACCTCTTTCAAGAATCTTTCTCCAAAAAACTCAGGTGAAAGTAATTATTTTAATTACTTCTTAACTGGATTTCTTACATCTGTAAGATGGAAGAAAGCCTGGTGGTACAGGGGTTAAGAGTTCAGCTGCTAACCAAATGGTTGGCAGTTCAAATTCACCAGGCACTCCTTGGAAACCATATGGGGCTGTTCTACACTGTCCTATAGGGTTGCTATGAGTTGTAATCGACTCGATGGCAATGGGTTTGGTTTGGTTTGGTTTGGTGGTTCTGAAACCTGTACCTTAGAATCACCTGAGGTGTACTTAAAAAAATATCAGCTGCCTAAGCCCCACCTCAGAATAAGTGAATAAAAATTTCTGGACATGTGGTTTGGAATACATATTTTATAAAAACCATGTTGGGAACCACTGACCTATAGCAGCAAACCATACCTGTGGCACTTAGTAGTAGATGCTTCCTTTTTAATAGTTATTTGCCTACTTGTTATTTTATCTCCTTTACTAGGTCTGGGGTATGCATCTTTGTATTCTCTGTTCTGTGAGGCTTGATAGATCCTAGATCTTTGACAAGTGTTATTAAATAAATGGTGAAAAGTTTAAAAGGATTTCCATAAATGGAGTCATATGCCAATAAGTTAGTGAGCTCTGTGTGTCAATTACTGAATTAGGCGCTTAATACCTCATTTATTCCCTGTGACAGGAGCTCTGGTGGTGCAGTGGTTAAAGCAATCGACTGCTAACTGAAAGTGGATGGAAACCACCAGAGGCTCCACAGGAGATATGGCAGTCTGCTTCTATAAAGATTACAGGCTTGGAAACCCTATGGGACAACTCTACTCTGTCTATAGGGTTGTTATGAGTTGCAATGGACTAGGTGACAATGAGTTTATGGGTGTGAGGCAGGTACTATTATTACCTCCATATTACAGATGAGAAAATAGTTGTTCAGAGAATGAAATAAAGTGGCTGTACATCTCATTGGGCAGAGATACAGTCAGAATTTAAACCCAGGTTGAACTAATTACAAACTACAACAGTGAACCACTTGTTGAGTGCTTTCCAGTCGATTTCGATTCATAGTAACCCTATACTATGCTGGAAAAATAGCAGACATTATTGCTTTATATATAGGGTACTACCAAAATGTGGCCTGGCCCAAACGGTGAGAGATTGATAAAGCGAGACAGAATAAAAACTTGACCCTTTGTGATTAGAGTTTAGTGGAGACAACGAGTTAAGAAGAAGGTTCAGCTTAGACTGGATATGGGAGCACAGTGTGGAGTAATCAGGGAATACTGGGGTATCACCATTTGTACAATACTCATCTGTGGAAAGGCACTTCAGACTGACTCTCAAGAGCAGGGTCTCTCAAATGCTACCAAGGACACACATCGTCTAGGACTCTTACAATGCAGATTCTGATCCATCAGGTCTGGGGAGAGGGCTGAGATTCTGCATTACTAATAAGTTCCCAGGTAATACTTATGCTGCTCCTTCTCAGACCACCTCATGAGTAGCAAGGCTAGGCTAGACAATCTGTCTGTGACGAATTTATACCTTGAGATTTTTTCACCTCAGGGTGAAAAAATTTGAATAGTAGCTAACTGAATTATATGCTTGTCTGAATTCAATTCATCAATCATTGAAGAGCTCCCATATTCCAGGCACTTTGTGAAGTGCTGAGCATACAGTTAATCAGTAACCAACAGGTAGCAGGCCCTATGAATGTTGAGTACTTTGCTAAGTTTGTGAACGTCTGGGAAATGATTCCTAAGACAAAATCACTGCTCTGAAGGTGTTCACAGTCTGGTGGGGAAAATGGTTATGTCAAGATACAATTATAACACAGTCTGATACGTGTCATAACAGACAGAAATCCAAGGGGGGTGGTGGTGGGGATAAGGACATAAAGGGCCACCTAACTGAAGACTTCCTATGGAGGAAAAAGGCCATAATCTCTAATCTCTTACCTAGTTGAGAAATTCTATAGCTCTCTTCTTCTTAAAAGATCCGGGTTCCAGGAATTTGTCCAGGCAACAGGAAGCATGCATTATCTTCTGGAATGTCATCCACGCAAGACCCCAATGAAGCCTAAGCATTGCCCTCATCCCTGCCTATTCCTTCTCTGCCTGTGGTCCATTGGTTGCAAACTCTTACCCAGTATTCCTTCTTAACAACTTTCTCATCCATCCCCTGTTATCTCCATCTCCATCTCCATTGCTACCACAATAGTTCAGGTCCTGATAAATTATCTTGTGGATTACTGTCTCAGCCTCCAAATGGGTCTTCCGGCCCCCATCTTATCTTTTCCTTACACCCTAGAGCTGGAGAGATTTTCCTGAAAAGCAAAGCTGATCACAGCCTTCCTTTCTCTGAATGTTAAGTAGTTCTCTATTGCATACAAGATAAAATATGACTCCTTTTTTGACGCACCTTTCAGGTATCTACTTAAATCTCTTTTTTAGCTACCTTTTCTATAGCCTCAGCTTGTGACTTATTGAGTGATTACGTATCTTGAATCTTGCTGTGGTTGATGATGTTTCCAAGCTTTAACATATGCTGCTTCTTCGTTGTCAACACTCTACATTCCCCCTCCACCCCTCTTCACTGGGATTCCACCGACGTATCCTTCAAATTTCAGCTGAGATGCTCCTTTCCTTGACAAGCCTTTCCTCCTTTCCAAGTCTAGGTAGAGGATGGACGAATCTTCAAATATAGCAGTTATTACAGTACATTATCATCACTGATCTGTCAGTTTGTCATACTGTGGTAGCTTGCATGTTGCTGTGATGCTGGAGGCTAAGCTACCAGTATTTCAAATATCGGCAGGATCACCCATGGTGGACAGAATTCAATGGAGCTTCCAGATTAAGACAGACTAGGAAAAAACATGCCTAGGGGCCCACTTCTGAAAATTAGCCAGTGAAAACCTTATGGATCACAACAGAACATTTCCTGACTTGCTTGCTTTGACCATGTCATAAGGAGAGATCAGTCATAAGAGGAAGCCATTATGTTTGGTGAAGTAGACGGCCAATGAGGGTGAGGGAGGCCCTCAGGGATATGAATTGGCACACTAGCCACAATGATGAACTTGAACATTTCGGTGGTCACAAGGATAACACAGGACTGGGCAATGTTTCGTTTTGCTGTACATGAGGTTGCTATGAGTCGGAGTCTACTTGATGGCATCTATTATCTATTTATCAATTGATCTATCTTTCCATTTATCTATCTACCTATCTTACATCATGATTATTTTCCCCGGCTGAGTCTGAGTATCTTGTGCTAAAGAGAAGTCAGTGTGTTTTAAGTGTCTATTTCTCATGTCTAGTGAAGTTCCTATCACTTAGTAGGAACTCAGTGAAGGCTTCTTGGGGATCACCTTTCTAGTCAATCAGCCCCATAACAAATACACTCTCTTCTTGAGTAGGAATGAGAATCTGATTAGAGGGACTACCCTAAGGAACTTTAAGCAAATCAAAGATTGGATAAAGGAAGTAAACAAAGGTCTGTAAATGAGGGACAATATACAAATAGACAACATTACACATATTGAATAGATAGAGAAAATGAGCTTGAAACCACAACACCTTCCCCTGGCCAGTCTAGTCAATGTGAACACTGTCCAAGCCATCATTTAACTGGACACCTTGAAATATCTAGTTTCCTGAAGGGCACGTTGGCAGCTAAAACTGAAGAAATTCTCCATCATCAATACTTTTTTTTTTAATTTTCTGTTCCAAAGACATGATTATAAAAATGTGCCATCCTCTGTATGAATGACAGGAATATAAAAGTCTAAATGTGATAAGAAGTTCATGTCTTATTTTGCATTATTTTAATTAGAGGGAATGGTAACTGAGTTAATAATGTGAAATTTTTATGTAGGCACTGCTACTATTATCAGTGAAAATACAAAACTGAAATAAAATTACAGAAAAGGAAACATCATACCTTCGTTTCTAAAGAACCTGCATTAAACTCAAAGAGAGCAAATAATGAGGAATGAAAGAAGTCTTTGTTATTTAGCGATTTCTATGCTCTGCCAAAATGTCAAATAATCCATTTAATCAATCAGAAAATTAAAGAATGTGGCAAAACTCAAGGTAGTTTGAGGTTACAGCTGTGTGAAGTACTTCAACTATAGCATGAAGCCTATGTCACAATAGCAATTATTTAATGATTCATTTTCCTACAACTTTGTTGATATAAAAAAGCAATTTAGATTTCTAATTAATTACAGCTATGCTCCTGTTAGAATCTTGTATATTTTATCTGAGGATGTTTACACAACTTCTTTCAACTTCTGCTTTAATTAATCTCACTTTTTTATGAAGACCACATCTGCTGAAACGGAATTCTTGCTATGTGTTAGCTAAATATTCAATTATAATCTTCAAATCTGTTTCTTAGGATCATTACGTGGTGTGATCAAACTTTAAAGGGGATTTGAGACTTTAGAAAAGAAATACGAAATCTTCTGATAACTTAATGCAGGGTGGAAAAATCATTCATTCATCCAACAAACGTTGAGTTCCTTCTATGTGCCAGGTGGTCTGGTAAGTGCTGGAGAAAAATAGGGGCAAGATCACAAACAGTTCCTGATTTGATGAAGCATAATTTATAGCTGGGGAGACATTAATTAGTCATACAAATGAAAAATTTATTACAAACTTAGTCAAATGCCTGAAAAAATATTGTGCACTCTGATGGGAACATGTAATAGATAAAGCTGACCTGGACTGAAAACCTGGGGAGGTGGCGTGTAGGAAGAGTAAAGTCTGAAGATTGAATAGACCTTAACAGGAAAGAGGGAGATAGAGAGGTGGGTTTTGGAGAACCTTCCAGTGGGAGGGAGCCATGAGTATAAAGAGGTGGGAGGGTGCAAACATGTTTGAGGAACTGATGCACGCCTAAGATAAACAGAGAGCACAGAACAATAGGGAGGGTGTTACAGAGAAGGCTGGTCATATAGCACCTTGCTGGTCACACTGGTGACTCTGGCCTTAACCCTAACAACACTGGAAAACTATTAAAGAGTTTTGAGAAGGAGAGGACGTTGACATATGAGAGTTAAATTTAAAGAGTGATCTCTGGCTGCACTATGAGACAGGAGCCCTAGGGAAGGTAGGAAGCAGAGTAGGAACGCCATGTTATAGAGTATTGAGTAGTCTGGGCTATATTGAACCTGTAGTGGCAGTGAGGACAGAGAGAAGTGGATGGACTTAAGAGATATGTAAGAGACAAAAATCAAGATAACTTAGATTATAGTGAAAATGGGAAAAGAAACATATCAAGGATTACTCCAAGATTTCTACTTTACACAACTAGTATAACCTGCTGAGATGAGAAGCTGTGGAAGAAGCCCAGGTTTAGAGTAGAAGTTTCCTAGCTTGGTTTTGAACATATTGCAAGTGATACATCTTTGAAACACCATAGCGGAGATGTCTAGAAGACAGTTGGATGTGCTGATTTAGAACTCATAAAAGAGATCAGGGAAGAAGTTATTGAAGCCATAGGTCTAGAGGGGTTTTCCTAGGAAGAGAAGAGGAAAATGCCCAGGCCCTAATCTTGAGTAACTTCATATTAAATATTTGGGCAGAAGTGAAAAATCCTGTAAAAGAAGTGGAGCTGTAGCCAGAGAGGTAAAAAGAAAAATAAAAGATTGTTGTGTCATAGAAACAAAGTTTTTTTTTTTTTTTTTTTTTTAAGAGACTGGTCAACAGTTTAGATTGCTGTGGAGAAGTCAGTTAAATGAAGACTGAAATAGTTCATTAGATTTAGCTTTGTGGAATTTATCGGTGACCTCAGCTGGAGCTGCTTGCGGATATGAGTCATGGGTTATAAGGCAAATTAGAGTGAATACAGAGCAAGTAGGAGGTAAGAAAATAGAGACAGAGATTATAATCATAATAATGTTAGCTTACACTCGTATGACATTTAGTATGTTCCAAATACTATTTTAAGCAATAATTCATTTCACCCTTACAACAACTCTAAAGATATACCCTGTTTTGAGCCAAGCCTCAGATCAACCCAAAATGGGTAGGATGGAAATTTTTCACAGATTACAGATGAGAAACCTGGGCTTCAAGAGAGTAAGTGATATTTTATGGCCACACGTCTAGCCAGGGGCAGAGTTGGACCTCTTGACTGGAGTTCCACTGTCCTGTTCACCAGACTTCACCAGATAATGTGCTCAGTGTTCTGTATCAAAAGCTTCCATGGATTGCAAAAGAATGAGTAAGTCTCCTTGAAATATTGACTCTTCAAATTTCTTTAATTCATGATGTCACATGCCCTAGTAGAGCTATGATGCAGGCCTTCCTTAACTGCACTTTCTACACCAGGTGGTAGGCAAGATCTGGAAAACCTCCGCAGAGATCCAGGGACCCCTTAATACTTGGGACCCCTCATGGGAGGCAGGAAGCTTAGTGCTCTGTACTCAGAGGGCCTTTGCCCTGATAGGGCCAGCCCTGTCTCTCCCAGAACCCTTCTGACCTTTAACAAGAATTATGGCAAAAGGCTGGCAAGAACAGACAGAAATAAGTGGAGGGGGAGAGGGCCACAATTCCTCCCTTTCCTGGGCAAGCTCAACTCTTAGAGGCAATAAAGAAAGGGGTGGAGGGTATATGGCATGGAGTGGTGGTGTTGGGCACTTGCCCTTTGAGCTTAAACATCTGACAAGTAGAAAGCGAAGGAATATTATTGTATTGTCATGTACAAAGCATAGAAGGTGGATTTGACGCTCAGAAACAAAAGCTTGATAGCTGGCACGTCTAGTATGAGCCATACTTGAGGTTGAGGACTGACATCAGACATAGGATAAGAATACTGTGAAATGGATCCAGTGTGTCACAACCTTTTGGAACCTCCATTTCCAAATCTTAAAAAAAAAAAAAAAAAGGAGGACAATGCCTTCCTGGTGAGGCTGTTGAGAAGATTAATCAAAATAGTTACATAAAGGGCATAGCTCCTAACACGTTCTCAATGAATTACTGTTTTCTTACTTCCTATGCATCTTGGAAAGGAAGACAACATGGAAATGAGAGTGAGAGGTAGTGAGGCCATAAACCTTGTAAGGAAAGGTTATTTTCTAGACTTGAGAGTCTGTAACTACTGACAGATGCTGGGAGCCCAGCTGGCTTTTAAATATTTGGATTTGCTAAAACTGAGTGTCATGGATTGAATTGTGTCCCCCCACAATATCTGTGAACTTGGCTAGGTCATGATTCCCTTGCATGATTGTCTACCATTTTATCTTCTGCTGTGATTTCCCTATGTGTTATAAATCGCATCACTACGATGTAATAAAATGGATTAGTGACAGTTATATTGATGAGGTCTACGAGATTAGATAGCATCTTTGAAATAGAAAAGACAGAAGCGAGCAGAGAGACAGGGGGACCTTATACCACCAAGAAAGCAGTGCTGGGAGCAGAGCACGTCCTTTGGACCTGAGGTTCCTGCGCTGAGATGCTCCCAGATCAAGGGAAGACTGATGACGAGGACCTTCCTCCAGAGCCGACAGAGAGAGAAAGGCTTCCCCTGGAGGCACCCCAAATTTGGACTGCTAGCCTACCGGGCTGTGAGAGAATAAACTTCTCTGTGTTAAAGCCATCCACTTGTGGTATTGCTGTTATAGCAGCAGTAGATGACTAAGACACTGAGGGAAGAGCTAAAAGTTCTTTCTGTAATCTGGAGAGGAATAGACTGTAACCAAGAAATATGTATTAAAAGTGAAAATAAAATTTGCAAAATCTTTTTTATTTGTGCAAAGTCTGGTTCCTTTCAGGTGTGCCTCACGTCTTTCTGCTGCAGAATTTAAAATAAATTTGTGCAGCTGAAACAAATAGGTACACTCTCATGCTACATCCACCTCATACAATTATAGTGAACAGCTATTAAATTCTCTCGTTAGTTCCCTTTGGAGTTCTGTCAATTTGGGCCATTTGTTTATCTTACCTGGGCTCTTATATTTTCTTTAGAGATATAATGCCTATAAGTAATTTAGCTGATTTCTAGTTTTCAAATGGAGTCCCTGGTTGACACAAATGGTTAATATGATTGGCTGTTAACTGAAAGGCTGGAGGTTTGAATCCATCCAGAGGTGCCTTGGAAGAAAGGCCTGGCAATCTACTTCTGAAAAACCAGCAATTGAAAACCCTATGGAGCACAGCTCTACTCTGACATACGCAGTGTGTCACCATAAGTCGGAATCTACTGGACAGCAACAGGTTTTAGTTTTCAAATATCTGGAGATGCTAACTCAGGAGGCAGAAGTCCTGAGTTCCTCCCTCTTAACCTTGACAGTAATCACAAGCGTAATCTTGGAACTCAGTTTCCTCACATGTAGAATAGGGAAATTTCTAGGTTTTTTCCATTTCTAAACTAATTCCTTGCATTCTAGGTATCTACAGCTGAAGTTGACAAAGTAAATGAAAATACCAAAATTTGACAGACACTTCCAGAAGTAATAAAACAAAATAAACCAAATAGCAAGGGAATCTGGTGAATTCCACAGAGATCAACATAATAATGATGAAAAAGTCAAGCCAATATTTTCTAACTAGAATTTAAGATGAACTATTTACTTTCTGCTAGGAGTGTGGAGTCCCTGGGTAGCACAAAGGATTAAGTACTGGACTATCAATTGAATTTTCAGCAGTCAGACCCACCCGGAGATGCCCCAGAAGTAAGGCCTGGTGATCTGCTTCTGAAAGGTCACAGCCTGGAAAACCCTATGAAGTGCAGTTCTACTCTGCACACTTGGGATTGCCATGAGTTAGAACTGACTTGACAGCAACTAACAACTAGAGGAGTGTGGACTACTGGTACAGGGGAAAGCAATTTGGCAATAGATATGAAGAGCCACAAAAAAATGCCCAACAACTTCCAATTCAATAATTCCACTACTAAAAATCTATCCTAAGAAAAATAGAAATCAGGATAAAAATAGATAAAGATGCACACCACAGGAAAGGAAAGCTGTATGTTCTGCAAGAAGGTAATGGTTAATTCATGTGGTGAGGAAGTACAAGAGATTCTTTGTGGTTATGATATATCAGATCTTGACACATAAATGCCAGAAGCTCCCAGATCTGTATTAAGTTAACAAATACTTGGGTGTCTACTATGTGCAAATAAAATTCTAGGCCTTAGGGATAAGGCAGTGAACAAAGACAGATCCACCCCCTGTCCTCCTGAAGCTTATGTTCTACTGAGGAGAGACAGACAAACAGGTTAAAATATATAGCGTATCAGATAATGAAAACGCTACAGAGAGAAACGACTCAGAGTAGGGCGGTAGGGAATCCTGAGGAGGAAGGGGCTTAGTTTATAGAGGATTGTCATGGCAGGCCTCACTGATAACGGGACTTTTGAGCAGAGGCTTGGGGCACTCAGAGAGTGAGACACGTGGATATACAAGAAGAGTACCCCAGGTAGAGGGAATAGCAAGTGCAAAGATGCTGAAGCAGAAGCCAGTTTGGCATATTTCTGGAATATTACAAAGTCAGTGAGCTTGGAGTGGAATGTACTAGGGGGAGAGCAGCAGGAAATGAGGTTGCAGAGATGGGGGAGGGCCTTGTGGGTCACTGTAAGGACTTTGAACTTAAACGGCAAACAATTAAGTCATCAGTAGAGTCCCTGAGTGGTGTAAATGGTTAATATGGCTTGGCTGCTAACTGAAAGGCTGGAGATTTGAGTCCACCAAGAGGCATCTTGGAAGAAAGGTCTGGGAATCTACTTCTGAAAAATCAGCCATCGCAAACCCTGCAGAGCACAATCTATACTCTGACACATTGAGCCACAATCGACTCAATGGCAACTAGTTTTGCTGGTAAGTCATCAACATTATTTGAGTCCTCGTTGTGTAACCTAACTTTGGGCTGCCAATAAGTTGCTTGCATATCCCCAGCTTTTTCATGCTAAACATACTCCCAGAATATTTTTCACCTCTTGCCTAGAAAATTTTTTTCAAATCCTCAATTAAATACATGAAAGAGGAAAAATTAATGGAAGAAAAGAATGAATCAGAAGGGCTAATATTATTAGCTGACCAATTGATTTTACATTCTTCTTGATAAGTACTAAAGGTGAAAGGAGAGGCAAAAAAGGCCTGGCATCAATGGCCCCATCTCTGGATTTAACATGTCTAGGGGTCTTGAGAAAAGCCATGTAGAATCATGAGAAACTTTCCCAAATCCCATCCCACTCTGCTTTTGGACCACCGGCGTCTCAAATCCAAGGGTATTCTAGTCTATAAGAACAGGTTGGGGGTAGCCGTTTCTAAAGCAGATACCCTTGGGAAGTCTGATTCTGAGAATTGATTTAGCGATTGCAAACATGAAGCTCATGGCCGAGATGGTGAGAAGGCATGATTATTTGACCCTCTTATTTGGTGCACCTCGAAGTTTCGGACTTTGCTCTCCAGTGTAGAACCCTCTCTGATCCAGAGCTGCAGGTTGAACTGCTCCTTCAGTCTTGCCGCAGGTGCAGATGAGAGTAACTTTGGTGATTAAGATAGGCAAGAGAGAGTATATGGGCCGGCATGAGCCCATTCCCGTCTGTGCAAATTCAACTCAGCATGTACGCAAGACCCAACTGGTGACTAAAAGTGTCAAGCTTTGATATTTGTACCACTGAGTCAGAGTGCCTGGTACCATCCAAACAATGAGAAGAAAGTTCTGAACGCTTTATTTAACCTTCTTAGGAGGCCTCACAGTTTCGTAGTGTCATTTGGGGATCTGAATATGTAGTGTATGTGTGGTTTTTCTTAAGCTGTTCAAACTCATCGATTAAGATAATGTTAGTGAAACCTCTGATGAGGACATGGGAGTGAAACAAAGTTAGAAAACCTGTTCTGCCCCATATCTCTATTCTGACTCTTTTCTGATGCTTGTCTCTCCTGCTTATGCCAAGTCCACTGTTAAGGTTAGAGATTTACCCATTCACTTATTGAGTGAAGTCACTTTTTATTACAACATTCTGCTCCACTGGACAAGACATTTATATGTACTTTATATAGGAATATGCAGTGATATTATTTATTGCCAACCAATAAGCCTGAAAAGGCCAGTGCCTGGTGAACAGATTCAGTAACTCAGTGTTGTTGGGAGATGCTGAGCCTCAGAGTTATAGCAAATATTGGAGTTTAAATATAGACATGCAAAATGAAGGGAGGGGTAAAACTGGGCAAATGCATGGCCATCCTTGGAACCGCAGGCATGCTGGCAGCTTCGACTCATCCTACCCCACGTGGGTAATGGCTAATTGCAGCCCACTGAGATGCAGCAGTAATTAATTAATCTAAAGTGTGTCCATTAAAACCTATTATCTGCTACTAATGGAACTTGTGAAGATATTTAGAAGTAAATATGTTCTGCAGGGTAATTTGAATACTTTGTGTATTGGATAAGTTTCCAAGAACCATTCACTTTCACCTTTCAGGAATTCCCTGACAAATTAATTTTCAAATCCTTTGACTCACGCCTATGGAAATTTGGCTGAAGTTCTATATCCTGACATGGATCTGTCCCTGATTCTAGTGAGCTGTCCCCACTCTCTTAGTAGTAATTTTTGTCTATGCCACACATATTACATTTTTATCATGAATGGCCTAGTAACATTTACTCTATTGCAGACTTAAACGTCTCCTTACTCTTTCAGTAGACCTTGAACTGTGTACATATGTTTGCCCTATTTTCCTAAGCGTACAATGTTTTTCTTATGGTGATATGGCCTTTTACTTCTTTATTTCCATCCCTTCCCCATTCCTTTCTCTATCTCTCTCCCTCCTTCCCCCTTCTTTTCCCATTTATTTATTCACATGAACTGGGGATACAGAAGTAAACATGGGGTTTAAAGGACAAATTCAATTTTAATTAAAGAACTTTAGATAGAAATGCGCTGTCATGGATTTTCACTGTGTTTTTGATTAAAAAAATTACAGATTAAGTGTATTTCTAAGTTTCCTCATTTGTGTATTTGCAAAGTCCTTTCCTTATCACAAATCTTCTACAGATCTGAGTGGTAGTCAAAATATAATTTCTACATATTTAAAAGTTAAACTAGCATCAAAGTTACAACTAAATTGATGAATTCCCCCAAGCACATTGATAGGCAAATGCAGGTGAGAAATGCTGGGCGGGTTCTAAGGACAAGGCATCCTTTACCTTGCGTCGGAATCTATGTGACAGCAATGGTTTTTTTTGGTTTTTTTAACCTTACTGGGACAACCCAGACATTTTCAGCTCACTGGCTAAAAGCGCATTGTATATAGAAAACGGTGAGGCAAAAGATAACAGAAATAATTTTTATTAGAAATTTCATTGAAAAAATACAGAAAAACAGTAAAAACAAATATAGGTCAGTAGTCAATGTTGACACACTTCAAGCAAAGATGAAATATACAGAAAACATTAAAATGAACATAGGTCAGGAGCAAACATTAAAACAGTTCAAGTAAAAAAATAAAACAGACTACTGGTCCAACCTAGGCATTTAAGCCACACATGGAATATTCTTGATGAAGTCTTTTCTCTCTCAAAGGTGCTGCTTGGATCCAAGAATTTTTAAACTAACATCTGAAGGAAGGGGAGAGAAAGAAAGAGAGGGAGAAAAGGAGAAAAACTAATATTTCATGTTTGTTTGTTTTTTTTAATACAAGCTAAATACTTTGTTAAGCACTGTACACATTACCTCATTGAATCCACATAACAGCCCTGCAAAGTAGGTATTACTTAACCCCATTTGAAAGATAAAGGAAGAAGCTCACAGAGTTTAAATGGATTGCCCCAGGTCATATAATTTAAGCGGCAGCAAAATTAGAACACAATTCTACTCTACAGCCCTTCTTACCTCCAATACCCAGGTGTTTCTCTACTATACCACATCCTTAATTGGAAAACTACCCTTAATGGATTTATGGAGCTGAGGAGTTGTGGATCTTGCCCACCCAACATATACCTTTTTGGAGCTTGGGAGTAGAACAATCTGGACCACAATTCCAAGAGGGCAATTCTGATTTGTCTACTTCTTCTTTGTTTCACAAGAAAGACAACACCAGTTGGAGAAAGAAGGCATAGGAGGACTGAATGCTGCCTACCAGACTGGTGGACAGTGAATAGTTTCCCTAGAACATATTCATTAATAGAAAACAGAGAAAAATGTATGATACACAGAAATGTGCATGTCAGTCAATGATTACAAAGATGAATCAACTCTTGTGACCTAGATTCCTTATCTGTGAAAACCTAAGAGTAAAGAAACTCAAAGACACACCAAGCATGTAGCCGAGATATGCACTAAATCATTTCTCCATCACATTTACAGCTCCACACGCTAACGTTTTCTATACTGATGGCCCCTTCTTAGTTGATGATTTTTCACAATGTATTTCATGGCTTCCATCCCTACATGAGACTTTATTACTATCACATAGGAATAAAAAGCCATAAAGCACTAGAGTGAATTTATCTTGGTCGGATGCAAAACTTATTTTCTTCACACGACTTCACAACCATTTCAAAACTAACCAATCATTTCATGCTACATTGAGGAACATTTTAAACTACACATAAGTGACAGGAAGCACACTTAAACTGTGACATCACAAATTAGCAAGATTTTATCCTTCAACGACATTCTCAGCTACAAGGATCAGGAAACAAGACCAGTAGACACTCAGCAACACTCAACCATTGAATTCACCAAAAACAAAGGACACTGGGGAGAATTCCTGGAAAAAAGCTCATCACTTTAACATTGAACTTGGAAACACATAAGGAAAGACAGGAGACAGACAAATCACTGAAACCAAGGGAAACGTTCAAGCCTCTTGCTTTCTCTTTACTTTTACCCAGGAAGCTTTCTTACATTCCCACTGCCAACTTTTAAACTTTTTATTTCGGGGCAGGTAGAGCGGAGGGGGGACCCTTAGCACCTGCTTGTACTGTGTAAGCATTAAACCTTCTGCACATTAGTAACACAAAAGAAAGAAAACCTACAGCAAACTAAGGGACGACAAGTGCTAACTGCTCACTGTACTTGCCTTCATAGAGCCTAACTCCATCCCTCATCCCCATCTACAGAAGCAAATATCTATGCCAGAAACAATACTGCACTGAGATCCTTCAATAACATAAACAACTCAGGCCTGGAGCCCAAGAACATTCTTAATGCTGAATTAAAGTTACATAGCTCTTGGTATTATTAATACGCTTATAACTGGCCACACTAAAACCCAATCCTCCAGGATCTCTGAAAACTCAATGTCATAAATTCCCTGGCTTTTCTAGTTTTTCAAAAATAAACTTGGGATACACATTTACCAATTCTTGAAGCAGTATCCCACACTATTAACCACTGCCCTCTCCTTAAAAAAAAAAAAAAAGTAGTATTCAAATTCAAATTAAAGAAACAGGAACTTGAGTTTCTCATTAGGAGTAAAACCTGTTATTGTTAGGTGCTGTGGGGTCAGTTCCAACTCATAGCAACCCTATGTACAACGGAACGCAACACTGCCCAGTCCTGTGCCATCCTCACAATTGTTATGTTTGAGCCCATTGTTGCAACCACTGTGTCAATCCATCTCATTGAGTGCCTTCCTTTTTTCGGGGACCCTCTACCACGCATGATGTCCTTCTCCAGGGACTACCAAAAAAACCAAACCCATTGCGATCGAGTGGATTCTGACTCATAGAGACCCTATAGGACAGGGTAGAACTGCCCCATAGGGTTTCCAATGAGCACCTGGTGGATTTGAACTCCCAACCTTTCGGTTAGCAGCCATAGCTCTTAACCACTGCGCACCAGGGTTTCCAAAGGTTACTAAACTATAATGAAATCTTGGTTTATGGAACTTGCAAGAGGGAGACTGGAAATAGTTAAATGAAAGGAAGTGCATACACAAATTCAATTATCATGCATGAAACATGCAAATGATTTAAGCGCTGCATCTGAAACTCTAGTTTATATTCATTAATCTCAGGTTGCACTTTTGAAGGAGAAAGACACGCTAATTGGGTCCAGATTAATGCACTCCCAAACCTCTCCAACTTGTTTTTAGGTGACGGTTAAATGATATGTATCAAAATAAACACAGCTGCTCATCTGCCTCTCCCTTCCACCTCCCCAACCCCACCTCTACCCCCACCTCCAGCTGCCTCGCCTCCTACCAGACCTCAGCTTCAATGGCTCACCTCCCTCACCATGCTGCACCCAGCTGTCTCCCCTCCCCTCCCACACCTCTCCCTTCTTTAGGGAAGGAATATAAGAGCCCTAACATTTTCTCTTCGAAATTACATTGGAAAAATAACCCTGTTTCTTAATCTTTTCAATAGTTTCCCTTTTCCCCACAGTCACCAAACTCCAGGAAGAGAATCAATCACACATCAAATCCTCCTGATGCTTAAGGGTGGTACCAGGCTGTGTAGAAACAGGAAAGCAGTTTAGCATTGTCTTGGACAGCGGATTCTCTCTACAAGTTTGGGCCTGAAGTCCTTTTGACCAGTACTGAACGGTAGCTTCAAAGTGTCCAGTCACACGTTTGCTTGAAGCCCAAATTGCTGCAGGTTGGCATGGCGATCCTGTGACTCAGTGATGTGGGAAACTAGAGGCCCAACAGAGAACCTGGGGGTCTTTGCTGCCGTTCTTCCTCTGTGGCTCACTGGGCCAGGAGGAACTGGCACAGAGCCGGGGCACTCACAGATGCCTTTCCAAAGGGTCCCTTGCTTTTTCTTTCCCTCCTCCCTGGCAAAATTATCCTTAAATAAAGAACGGCTTTTATTTATTTATTTTTGTAGGAGAAATTAGTTTGGGACACAGAGAAGTCACATGTTTTATGGAGAATCTTCTCTTGTGAGTAACGAGGTTTTAGGAATAGAAAAAAATTCTTTTCTTGGACTTGGTCTTTAGAAAAATGAAACAAAGGAAGAGGAACTATGGCTTACTGGGAATAACACAGGCACAGAGCTGGGGTGGAAGAGATACTCGCTGAAAAAGCAGCCGTGGAGGAGTTAAACCAGGCATCAAAGAAAAAAAAAAAAAAGAGAGAGAGGCCTTCAAGCTCATTTCACACTGAAAGTGATGTTTAATTTGAATCATGCTCTTCCCAAAGGGAAAAGGTTAGTCTTGTCTCTGGGCTCATCTCCCCCTCCTCCTCCTTTGCTACGAATGGAAAATTTAGATTGACCGTTAATCATGACATGATATATTCTCCTTTTCCTGGTCCAAAAATCAAATGAAAGTCTCAGCCCACATCTGAGGTCCCATTGGCTGGCCAAGCCTCCCAACCTGGGTTCACAACAGAGAGACAAGAACGAGGGCACATACATACACAGAGACAGAAATTACCGGACGTGCACGCACAAGGGATACACACAAATACAGACAGCTATGAATAGTCGCTGGCTCAGAGAGAGCCTCACCACTCAAATTGATTGTTACATATTTGCAAATGTAAAATTAGTCATAGTAAATAACAACAAGGACGAGACTGATATTAAATCTGTCCACATCCTGACAAATGCCTTGAGCACTCTGTAGTTAGGTAACATACTTTAGCATAGTCATCGCTCCTAAAAGAGAAAATGATTACACGGTAACCAAACCCTAACTACAAGCTAAAGATATTCACCTCGTGAAGCCATTCCTCAACTAGCCCCTTGGCACTTGCTGGAATTATTCGCAGCACGAGCTCTACTTTCTCATTTTCTGCTGACTCCATGTGGGTAATTTCTTTCTCATGATTAAAAGTGAGCTTGGCAGATCCTTCAAAGCGCGGCTTTAGGTGTGGTGGGGCTCGGAGCGCATCCTTTGTCTAAGGCAGATTTCGAATAATTCATCATTGGATGGGCAGGGTCAGGGGGATATTCACGCACCTAAAATGATTTTTTTCAAAGGCAAACTTTATGGATCTCTTTATATAAGCATATTTTATAATGAAACATGCAGCTGACAGATGAAACGAACTGTTTACCTTGGAAAGAATAGGCAGGCTTTTCTCTTCCAAATAATCACTCTGGCCTTTCTGAATGTCATCCAAAAGCGATTCTGCCTCCCTCGACTTATCCAGCATCTGAGGCTGTGAGATAACCCTCATAGCACTGGCCTCCTTCCCTGGCCCCTTCATTATTAGCCTCCTGGTGGGTGAGATAGAATACAGTGAATGTAATAACCGTACTTCACACAACAGGCTCGCTCTCTCTTTTAAATTGAAAATCCCCTTATTACAAAACAAGGGGTGTCCTTTTTCTTCTACCTTTAAGTAGGACTGCCACATTCATTGCTTTTTACAAAAACGCAGCTGCTTTTTAAGCTACAGATAAATAGAATCTGCTAGGCGGTAATTCGACTCAGTCTGAATGCATTATTTTCTAAGGCACTTCGGCGAGGGGCTTTTTTATTATAAACTGGAATGAACAAGGAAAGTCCCTTTCTCTTCTAATTATGAATGTGTTTTGTTCCCTACTATTAACCTACAATGTCAGATTGATCTTCTTTTTCTTCAGCCAGTTCAATAAATCAACTTTTTTTTTTTTTTTCTGGAAAATTAGAGGGTTAGTGATTAAGTTTTCATGAACTCCAATGAGAAAATAAAAATAGCGCAAGGAAAAAGCAAATGCAAATGCTGCAACCATAAATGAAGACAAGGAAGACGCTCTCTGATATCTAAGGTAACGGATCCTGTTCAGACAACACAAAAGTTAAAATAAAGGAAATGTATTTGTTAATATCGTTCTAATTAATTTAGTTTTAATACAATTAAAGACTTTCCAGGCATTTTTATAAAGCCGATTTTATATTCATTCACCTAGAAAGAAAAGATACAATAAAACAATAACATGTCTAAATAGACTGCCAAAACCTCTTGTGTTAGTTGACTTGTCCCTTATGTAGACAGTCTGTAATTTTATCAGTCAGTCCCCTCACTTCTTGAAGTAATGAAATGAAGACTGAAGACAGAGGAGGAAATATCGTGATAAAGCTTATTCAATTTGAGGTTGTGCTGACATTGCTTTAAGTCTGAAGATAAACACCGGAAAAAAAAAAAAAAGGTGAGTTCCTAATAATATTGAAAGGCAGTCTAGAAATTCCATTAGCCTAGGTGTTGGTTTAATTTTGATCCCAGTGTTGATATTTCTGGCTATAATATTACAATAGTCCACGGTGGCTGTGCTCTAAGTCTTTATGGATATATTGCCTTGCCAAGGGGAGGAAGTCCCACAGGGAATCAGTGGGGTTCCAATTAAGGAAAAATAAATATTGCTGCAGCCTTGACAGTAAGTGGAGATTACCAGTATATCACAGATGTACAGGCAGGGGCCCCACTACTAAATGTACAGATTTAGAGCCGATGCTGTTACTTCCCTTCCTTCAGCAGTCATGGAAAACAAGCTGTGTGTGGTGGATAGTTTCAGAACAGTTTACTCTTTTTTGCTTGTTTTATTATTTTGAGTTTATTTCCTACAAGGATGAGAGTGGGAATCAAAGAAGCCTTGTGCAAAACACAAAGGCTTTTATGGAAGAACTCTGTCCTGGGATAACACGTATATTCATGAAGAGACCCCCAGACCCACCTAAGATACACGAGCATGAGACAGAGAAGAGAGGCCTTGAAATCATATTTGCATCTAAAACCATGTTGCCTTTCCTGTGTTGTCCTGTTTGAAAATTTTTAAAGAGAGATAGTCATTACAAGTGAGATGCAGACCAAGCAGGGCTTCTAACCAGTTTGTTTTGGTTCCAGTTCCCACTGAGGATTTTCATTTCTAACAAGTTCCCAGGCTATGCTAATGCTGCTGGTTAGGGACCAATCTAGAGAACCACTAGTAGAACAGTAGTTCTCAAAACGTATTATATATAAGAATCACCTGGGGATCCTGTGAAAATGTAGATTCTGATTCAGTATATCTGGGGTGGAAATGCAAATCCTCAGCAGGGATTCAAACCGGAATGAACCAGTTCAAAGCCCTGAAACCAAGTTTTCAGAACACTCACTCTCAGAAGAGATATATATGCAATGAACGTGATGACAGAGCTTTTGAGCTTCTACCTATCTCCTTAGATTTGAATCAGTTTTATGTCTTCTGATACGCCTAGGAACAAATGAGGCCCCATTAGGTTGCTGGCCTTGGAATCAGGAGCTTGAGTGATGCTGTGGCAACACAAGAAGCCCAGTTTACCTGGAATAAATAACCAAGCCCCTTCCCTGAGAAACAAATTGAAGTATATGGGGCACTGATATGAGTGAAATTGAATCCCTATGCATCGACTCCTCCATTGAGCTAATGCCACAATAACAAGTCTGCTTTGGCAATCATGAATGTTTATTTTTGTCATATTAATATTGTGAAGCAAATAAAGGAAGAAAAAGATCTTAGTTGTATATTTGAAGGAACTCAATTTCTTAGATATTCTGATTGAGAAACACATTAACTTTTTTATAAAACATGGGTTCTACTGGGTTATCCCCCAGAACATACCTTTGAATATCTGCTTTTGTGAATCTATTCTTTCCCTCCCTTTAATCCTGGAAAATTATTGACACAGGCAAAAGATTGATTAGGCAGGGTTGATTGTGTGCTTGTATGATAACATATTATCACCATCTTCTACCACCTGTGTTATTATTTTAAGGTAATAAAAAATAATGAGATAATAATATACTGGTAAGCCAACAGCCAGAACTCTTGGCTCTTATTACACATTCACAATAATTAAATAAGTAGTTCTACTGAAAGCAACTCTACTGATGGAGGGAAGAATAGATACGTTGTGGAAGAAGATCCAGTGGAACAGTGGCTGAACAACCTGGCCTCATTCCTTTCTCTTTGAGAAGAAAAACAGAAGGAGAAATGAAGTTAGGAGGAGGAAGAGGAGAAAGGGGAAAGTAAAAAATTCATTGAGTATAACTAATAAATTAGTTATTTCCTCCCAAGTAAAAATATTTCACACCATGCCCTTGCCACTTACTAGCAAATTCAGTTTATAACTTCTCTAAAACTTCACTTTTTTCCCCTGTAAATCAAGGATAGGTGCACCTCCCTCACTGGGGTCCTGTGAAGATTAACTGAGGCTACTTGAATTATCTATGATACCCCAGGTAAACAGTAGTTATTCAATAAGGAGCAGCTATTATCATTCACAGCACTGCTAATTAGGCTTCTCATTCCCTTTGTGCCTCTCTGTCTGAAAGCTCTTGATTAATTCCCCAACCATCCCTGAAATTCAAAGATCACCCAGCAAAGCAAAGTAACCCAAGCACAAATGGATCCTGCCACTGCTCCTTCCTTCCTTCCACCAGTCAAATCTCTTTACACTTGCAAAAGAAGGGTTGAACATTGATTTTGTTGTATCTCCGGGTCCTGAAGGGTAGGACGATGATTTTTCTTAGAAGAAAGAGGAGGCACTTAAAGTGTAATGATTAGAGCCAGTTGGCTAACCCATTCTCTTGTCTGAAAGGGTTCATGAGCTTAAACAAACTTCCAATTTACTAAGGAGTGACAGCCTCAGGGATAAATTGAAATCCATTCGGCTTTAGTTGTTACTTTCCCAAATTCAAGTTTGTGTGCACCCTCACACGTGGCTGCATACACCCATGCAGACATACGCACACCTGACATTAACATCCTATCAGGAATAAAATAGCTCGATTTAAGAAGCAGACATGCTTTAATTATCTCACCTGAAAACCTTCACACTTCCACACCTGGTGATGAAAACACTAAGCTACATTTAAGAATATCGGGTAAATCTGATTTTACAAAATTGTCAAAATACCTCCTTTCTACTACACAAAATGCCAGCTAACCATACCCAGGTTGCAAAGCGGCAACATCAGGACTGTGACTTTACTATTGAGATGGATTGAATTTTAAACAACAAAATTAGAAAATTAAAAAAAAAAACCTCATCATTCTTAAACATATTTTACATATTTTGATTTATCTTTCACACAAACCATATTTCTAATTTCTAATTGGAAAATCAAGCTATAGTGTGAAGATGAACATTGACATAAGTACACTCAGTTTCTTTAAGAAAAAAATACTCTCCTGCTAATAAAAAATGTCTATTCCTCTGAAGTCTCTTTTCTGAATAGGGTTGCTTGAACTGATACCATTTTTATAAACCCAAATATCTTAAGATGGTCAAACATGACAATCAATGTACAGGCAAATAAAAAATAAATAAATTTTTTTTGAAATACAAACTCTTAAAAAGCAACTTCCAAAAGACTTCCTCCTCCTGATGACTCTTTGCCTCTGAACATGACTTCCATGGCAGAAGGAGGTTCTGAGCTCAACTGACCACAAGAGCTTCCAGACAAGGTTCTAATCTCACCTGCAGAAGGCAGTACAAAGGCCATGGATGGAACAACAAAGCACAGTATGCCACTGAGTTTGGTGTGTTCTACAAATGAGGAAACACTGGTTATCTGCCCAGAATCACATTAAGCATGGAGATGCACTAAATGTGAAAAGTAAGACAAGCTTTTAACTCCTTGTCAAGGCTTTCTGACATCCAACACCTCCATGAGGTCAAGAAATGTGTCCCCAACTCTGTTTTCTGTTCACCTTCGGGAACATGGTGAAGAACGGGGCCGCCCTACTGCCTCTGAGTGCGTCACACTTGGACGACTTCCTTCTTGACTGGGTGAGTGTATCCAGAAGAAAAAGCCAAATCAATTTAAAACACAAAAAAATGTGTATATTTTTGCCTCTTTAGTATTCTAGGGAGCACCCCTGGCATAGTGAAGTTGAAAAAAGCTTTTATATAATGAAGATTACTGATGCATAAATCACATAGGTAAAAACTGGCAAGTAAGATGGAGATAAAATCTAAAAGCTAATCAGATTCAAGGAAAGCGTCTCGAAAGACAACATACCCACTTAGCTTCCCGTTTGAATATTTTGTAATTGAAAGGGAGGGCAATAAGTGGAGAGTTGTTATGGTTGTAGATTCCATAGTGTGATCCTTTAGCAAAACCTGAGAAGGGGCAAAAAAGATTAGATGCATGGATTTCCAGGCTGAGTGGAAGCCAGGGCCAAAATGCAAAGAATAGATAAGTTAGAGCTCTGGAAGAACTAAATTTGAAGCCAGCCAGTAAACGGATTGAACCTTATTACCTCTAGTCACTGAGAAATTCCCAAGACAGTTGGATGCAATTTGAAAAGGTCAGAAAAATATTTCCTGCACAGCATTACTGCTTCATGGTTTAAGGGTGTACATTTGTGAGATGCCAGCTCTAATCATCTTTATTGACTTTGCTTTCTAGAGACAGACAGACAGTCTGGGAGGCAAGACCAAGAGATAAGAGAAAGGCAATCTTATAAATGAAAATCTCTCTTATTTTGATCTCTTACTTATGACTGTGAACGATTTCAAATCTTTCCCATTTGGTGAGAAATCACACCAACTTTGCTGAAGACTGACAGATGGAAACAAAACCTAGGAAAGTATCCCTACAATTCTTGTGAGGTTATTTTCTTTTAATTGTTACTTATTTAGCCTCTACTACACACTAAGCCCTGCAAGAGATAAATGATGTTGCACTTTAATCCAAGTGTGAATGTTTAAAATGAAACACTATAAAATACACTCGGGTACGGACATTTATTTATTGTCCCCATTCCTTTATGGGATAGATGCCTTCATGAAAGAGGGCAATCCACAGGAATGGGGGAAAATAAGCAAAACATATAAATATACTTTCAAGATATTATCTTAACGAAGGCTCTATTGTCATTAGGGAGCCCTGGTGGCACAGCGGTTAAGAGATCAGCTCCTAACCAGAAGGCTGGGAGTTCAAATCCACCAGCCACTCCTTGGAAACCGTATGAGGACGCTCTGTTCTGGCCTATAGGGTCGCTATGAGTCGGAATCGATTTAACGGCAATGGGTTTATTGTCATTAGAGCCATTCCAGATACAAAGAGAGACGATTTGTATTTTTACTTTAAATGTGACTTTTATACAATAAGAACGCTTGTTAGCAAATACATTTGTGGGCCATTTTTACTTAATTTTTTTTGGCATCCAGTTACAAGTCAAAGCTGATTTTTCAGTATAGACTGGCATTATCCTGTCCAACCTTGCAGAGGCTTAAGTAATATCTGACTTTTCTTTCCATGAGAAGCCATGTGTTTTTGGATGCAAGCACAAGCCCATTTACTCTTCTCTTTTTTAGCAGCAAGGCCGTTGTTGTTCTTAGTTGTTGTTGAGTCAGCTAGGACTCATGGTGACCTTTTGCATAAAAGAATGAAGTGTTTCCCGGTGCCATCTTCATGATCGTTGGTATTATGGCTATTACGTCAATCCAACTAATTGAGGGTTTCCCTCATTTTCACCATCCTATGCTTTACCAAACATGATGTCCTTTTCTAGTGATTTCATCTTTCCTGATGATGTATAAAGTAGGTGAGTTGAAATCTCATCATCCTCGCTTCTAAGGAAATTCTGGTTGTAGTTCTTCTAAAACTGATTTCTTTGCTTTTCTGGCAGTTGACAGTATATTCAGTACTCTTCAACACCACAATTTGAATGCATCAATTCTTCTTCTGTCTTCTTTTTTCATTGTTGTACTTCCTCATGCATATGAGGCAATGGAAAAGACCATGGCTTAGGTCAGAGGTACCTTAGTCATAAAGTGACATCTTAGCAGGAAGGCTAAAACTTTTTAATGACTCTGAGACCAGGCTGCATACTTTCATATGATGCTCTGGTCTTAAGAAGATGACCTGATAGATCACTAGGGTTCTTCAACCAGCACGATGACTTTCCCTGTGAAAAGCCTTTGTTCTGAGCAATTCCACACCTGAGGAGACTCAGGCATTTCAAATTGCACCCAGCAATCAACAAGGCCACCACAGCTGGCAACATTAGAAGCCAATCACAAAATGGCTTTTTTTAATGTCAGATACCCAAAAAGAAAATTGAAAAATCCAGTTCATTGCTAGACATTTGGATTCTTGGGAGCAAGGGTACAAATATCTAGTTTGTTAACTGATTTTTTTTTTTTCTGTACATGGACATTAACATTGGTTGGATACCAGGAATAAAAATTGGTGTTTTTTGTTTGTTTGTTTTTGTTTTTCACTCTGTGCATCATCATAAGAAAAAAAGTGTTTACTAAAACTCTGCCATGATGTTTACCACTCTAGTGAAGCACATTTAAAACTCAAGGTTCCACATCTTTATACTCACAGGCCCTGGTTATTGCTAGCAGAAAAAGCATCTAATGTATTCATCTTTTGATTTCCACTGTTAAGTTCTCTGTGAGGTAAATAATTTTGAAGCATTCAAATAATCATTAATAACAATAATGATAATCCTAAAATTCTTCTTGCTAGTAAAATAATAATAACGGAAGTAGAGACCATTACTTGAGCTTTTACTATGCGTGTCATCGTTAGATGCTGTCAAGTCAGCTCCCAAATCATGGCAATCCAATGCATAACAGAACAAAACCTTGCCTGGTCCTCTGCCATCCTCATGATCAGTTGAGGATTGGATTGCTGTGATCCATAGGGTTTTCATTGGCCAATTTTCTTTTCCAAAGTATATCACCAGGCCTTTCTTCCTAGTCTATCTTAGCCTGAAAGCTCTGCTGAAACTGTTTGACAACATAGCAACACACAATCCACCCCGACAGTTGGGGGGTAGCTAGCTGGACAGGAGGTGCATTGGCTGGGAATTGAACCCAGGTCTCCTGCATGGAAGGTGAGAATTCTACCACTGGACTATCACAGCACCTCTTACCATGTATGGGCACCATGCAAATACATCATCTAGTTTAATCCTCACAGCCACCTGAAATAAAGTAAATGTGATTTTTTCCCCACTATCACCCATGAGAAGAATGAGGCTCAGGGAGGGCAAGAGACTCGTCTAGGATGGAAAGCTAGTAGGCAGAGATGCTGAGACTCAAGCTCAGGCTTGTTCTATTCCTGTCCCTATTACTTCAAAGTTGTCTGCTTTTAACCATGCCTTATGAGCATTACAGGACCCAGGAATGCTGATCTTCCCAGACAGCATTCCTGGAGCTGCGCCAAATGAAATTTCACTGTTTGCATAAACTGAGCCAGACCCACCAAACATTTGCTGAAGGTCTACAGACAGTAGCCACCCTAGTAGCCACCCTGTCCTCAGGGACCTTAGTTCATGAAGAGAATACATTCATAGGAGCCTCCTCAAGTGGGCTGCATGGTTCATCTGCACTTAATAAATGTCGGAGCCTAACTGCACATAAATTGCTTTATCTCTTAATTATGTCCAGAGAGGGGAAAGAAGAGAAAGTTTCTTCTTGGCCGAGGTGGCATTGAGCTCGAATGTGTTAGTTCAATGAATCCTTTTCCAAACAACTTCAAAAAGGGAAAATGTGCAGCTCTTTAGTTATTGTCAGAGACAAATAAGTATAATAAAAAGAAAATAACGACGGGTTGCAAAGTGTTAGCACATAAACTATTGCAGGTCTTTTGTTTCAAAAGGATGTGAAACAAAAGAGCCAGGTTTCCGAAAAATACATACATTATTTTAATGTTGTTGTTGTTAGTTGCCATTGTGTAGGCTATGGCTCATGGCAAACTTAAATATAACAGAGCGAAATGTTGCCTGCTGTGCCATCTTCATGAAGATGGTCATTGGTATGATTGTTGATTCTCTTTATGACTATTCTGACACATTTAGCAAATGGAGGCCCATCCTTGGCTGTTCCCATTTATAGGGAGGGAATGACTTCAAGTGTTGAAACACCGGTTGGTAGTCCCAGCACATGTTCTCCAGGTAGCTGTCTTCACCTGCCTTTTGTAGGCTCACTCTGATCTTCTGTCTGGAAGAGAGCCCAGTTTGCTTGTTGGGTCACCTTTCAGAAGGAGAACCTTCCTTCCAGCCCTGAAAGGAAACTCTGCTACTGATAAAGCTATCTTGGAGTTCAAGAGCTCTTCAAATGAGCCAAGAGGAGAAATACCAGCAGCTGGGCTGCACTTCTTGCAGAATGAAGTCGCTGTTAGAGGTGTAAAGGAGAAAGCATTTAAATAATAGAAAAGACATTAGGTGCAGCTACTGAAAGGTAGAGGGGGGAGAGGTAGGTAAAGAGGAGGGTGGCGCACAAAATGAACTTAAATCTTGAGCGTGAATCCCCTAGTGGTTCTGTTTCCTGGCTTTTCTTAAGCGCAGAGTAGGCAAGAGAATAGAGAGGATGGTGATATGGGGCCTTTTCTGTGCACTCCTGAAGTGCTTAAGGATGAAAGCCGTCCAATTCCCAGCCGAGAGAGAAGTGTAAAATACTGTCCACAGTAATCGAAGTTTGAATACATCATGTCAAGGAATCAGTGTTTAAGCCTTGCTTACTTTCCAAAGGAGATATCTCAAAAAATATTTTTAAAGCAGGTTAATTGATTAACTTGTTTTTTTTGTTTGTTTAATAGCAACTGCTCTCAAAACAAATTACAATTAAAAAAAAATTCCTGTAATAAACACTGGAAGAAAACATCAAGTTAGCTTATTATATATGAAATTTCTATTTTACTTGATCCTTTCTGTGAGAACAAACTCAGCTTCAGGCAATTAATATCATTAGAATTATTTTCTAGAAATGATACGATGAAGGAATGATGACATACAATTAAAATACAGTATTTATAGTGATAGATGCAGTTAACACCCTTGGACACTGTGGAGAGTGGACATAGCCTTTCCTTTCTCCTCTCTGGATCAAAGTAATTTTGTAATTTTTAAAAGCCTGCTGTTAGATTTTTACTTTAATTATTCTTCCAGCATTTCAATGTCACAATGTTAAATGCATTGTGTACCTGGTTATCCTTCTCAAGAGGGTTTTGGTAGTATGAGAACCCAAATGTTATCCCAGTCCATTTTGTGTGAATTATATGATTCTCCAGAGCGTATTTTTTTCTCACATTGGGAGATAGCATGCCTTAAATTTTTCTGAATAATTTTTCAAAATCAAATTTGAAAGTTTTCATGAGAGCTGATCCTCCCTGGTGGGTGATCTGAAGCATAGCCTAAGGGGCAAACATGAAAATAAATAGCATAAAACATATTAGCATATAGATGCCTTTGAAATAATAAACAGCAGAAAACCAAAATGCTTATCCCCAAAAGAAAGTTGTGAGAAAATATGAAATTAGCGTATACTTCTCACATGACAACCCCAGCCTGGAAGCCAAACAGGATATTCTCATTCAGCTAAAGGTGGAATGACTAGGGAGATGGGCAGATACCCCCAAGCCAACTCTCCTTTGCTCTGTTTTGCTCATTATCACCACACTGATATTTTCCATTTACCCTTCATCCCATCCCACCCCACCCGATTCTCTTTTAAACAGAAAAAAATATTAGCAGAAAAAAAAAGAAGGTATCTTCTTCTAAGAGCCACTACCACTAAACAGATGTAACATTCTCTTTTTCTTACTTTTTACCCTTTATGACCTTTCCATTTTTCCCTAATATGTTGGGGGCATAAAAAATGCTATGCTTGGTAATTCAATTACCAAAGGGTAGTCCTCAGTTGAAAAGCGGGTCAGGGCTTAGAGATTTTAACCATGGATCATGAACACCTTGATTCGTTTCCTTTTATATTTGAAATTAGTGTGGCCTCTCTAAGATGGCATATTGTGGTGTGATAGGCAGAATGTGGTCTTAGGAGTCAGCCCTCGTTTAAAAATCTGACCTGGGTAACCTTGGAAAAGTGAAGCACAATGAGTTTCAGTTTTCTCTTCTACAAAATAGTGATGATGTTGTCCACTTTCCTGGGTGATTGTGACAATTTGAGATTATATATGTAAACTACCTGGAACATAATAATTGTTCAATAAAGGTAGCTCTATTCACCAAATAATCATCTTCTTCAATGGCTTTAGTGAAGACTCCATAGTCCCAGAATTTTAGGATGTGGTAAGCCTAATACTGTCCCACCTCCACATGTGCATGTATGTGGATAACTGTATACCCCCCCAACATCTATTGAGGGGTGATGCCACACTATATGATCCTTTGTTCTGCATCCAAGGTGGCATGAGATTAGGAAGATGGTAGTATAAATTGCACTGGAGATAATAAAGTCAAGACAATAAAGATCCTACAGAAACATTTCATTTCATAAAGCAAGAACAAGTTTTAAATTTAAGCGTTATAACAACGCATACCCATGGATCTGTTATGTGACCCAAAGGAATTAAGAATTTGTCAACTACACTTTAAATTATCTAATTCAGGTAAATTCCCCAAGGAAACCCATGCGTCCCCATATCTGGACACTGTGTACATTATTTGGTCCTTTTAATATTTAGTTATTTTTAATAGCTGGCACTACATCATTTTGGAACATTAGGAAAGGGTGCTTTGCCAATAGCACCTTTTGATTTTCTCAATTTATTTTTAACTTCAAATTTTTGATTGATGCTAACTACTTAATAAACAGGTGTTTTGGCCTCTTGAAAGACAGAATGAGAAACATTCATTACAAAATATTGAATTCTGGAATCGACTCGAGGGCACTGAGTTTTTTGGGTATGGAGACTTAAAAATCAAACTTGGTTTACATCACTTGGCTCGCTTCCTGTGGAGCACAGCACTTGAACCTAACCTTTATTATCTAACACCTGCCTCTAAGGCATGGTTTCCATTTCCATCCAAATGTATCCACTGATCACTTGAATGTTTATATTGCCTCATTGATAACCTAGCACAAGGCTGACACATAGTAATGAGATTGGGACAGGTGGAAAAAATAATTAAAAGCTTCATATATATGCTTGAAATATGCTACCTACTTAGGTCACATTTGCGGTAGGCATGTTGCTGAGAAGGGTAAGGCTGCCTTGCGTGGAACGGAGTATTGGTGTTGTTTACCATTTCAACACCTCGTTGAGCAAGCATCCCGAGACAGACACCATCAGCAAGATAATCCTCGCAAACGACCCTTAATCCTCATTTCTCTTAACCAGTCAGGCCTAACAGAGACACAGGTAAGGTTCTTATTGTCCTTTGGGGCCAGTTTAAAAAAGCAAATATTTAGAAAGACACACCCCAGTAAATAAACCAAAAGCTAACTAACGTTCCTTTGTCTTCCAGGATCTGAAAATATTTTGATTGTCGCATGCCTTCTGTGAATGGCTCCTCAGGCTATGAAGAGAAAGGGCCCGTTTCACAAATCAAATAAATACATATGTATACTAAAGGTATTCTCAACGCTTTGCCGGTCATAAATAGGGTAGGGTAAAACTTGTTCTCTTCGGCAATCCATAATGGATTTAAGGCTCTACCAATTTGTTCCCTTGAGGATATTTTGAGTTCTTACAGGGCATCATTTGAATTCCAACGATGCGCAGACGTATTTGTTCTATAGTCGTTTCCAGAGTTTAAACCCATCTAGACTTAGTAAGGAAAGAGCAGACGTATTCCTCCAAACTCTAAAATCTTCTCTTTGTTGTTCTTGTTCCCAAAGTATCTGCTTTCAGACTTTATAATCTGTTAGAGCTTGACAAAGCCTCTATTGCAAGGAATAAAATAAATCTTTTGAAGTGGTCCTCCATTGGTTGTTTTTTAAATTCAGTTGGTAGATTTTTCTTCATTTGTTTTATATGTGGTCGAAATGTGTGTGTGTGTGTTTTTTTTTTTTCCACCTTGCCTTCCACCTCCACAAATATAGCCAAAGTGACAAAAATTTACTCTGACACCAACATTTCCTTGATGAAAAGCATAAATGTGAAATATTAAATCTCCTCTTCACAACATCAACAACAACAAAAAATTAGTATTTTTCAAATATTCTACAGGCTAAGAAATTAAGGGAAATCCTGTTGGTGTAGTGGTTAAGAGTTTGGCTGCTAACCAAACAGTTGGTAGTTCAAATCTACCAGGCGATCCTTGGAAACCCTAATGGGGCAGTTCTACTCTGTCCCATAGGGTTGCTATGAGTTGGAATCGACTAAACGGCATCAGGTTTGTTTTTTGTTTTGTTTTGGGAAATTAAGAGGCAACAAAAATAGCTATGTCATCTACCTCTGATACAAGCCCTTCAAACATGAAGACGGCATCCACATGTGGGAGATATGGTAAAAAACAACAAGGGTTAGTTGACAATAATGATTGAGGTACCTCTCCTTCAGTTCTACTTAAATCATCCTCTTATACTCCCTACTTCCTTTCATGTCTGTGATGACTAAGCACCTAGCATTGCACCAGAGATAAATCTTGCCTTTTATCTGGAACGTTTATGTCACTTGGTGAACTCTTGTTTAAATAAGACACTGATACATTCTCATTTCTCATCCCACTCAATGATGTAAGTAATTTGTAAAAAACATGCCCCATCTATCTCTTCTTCAGCCCTAATACTCTTAGACATATTTATGTGGAGTCATAGGTAATGCTGCAAGATTAGAAACATTCAGTAGAACTTGTTCATCCTCAGAATAAACTTGTTCATCCTTAGGATTTTGTCCTCATCAAATGCCACGACCCGCCTCTTTTCTGACCTCATCATTTTGCAATCCTGCTGAAAAGAAAATATTCCTTTCTAGCCCTATGCTTACATTTTTGCCTGCTAGAAGAGCTTGGGATCAGGCCGAAAGCCAATGTCTGAGAGCCCTTTCCAAAGACACTAACTGAAGACGACAGAAGAAGAGACACAGGAGAGAATATTCACATACCTTAAGGTCAGGCTCAATAACTAGTAAAAAAAAAAAAAAAAAAAAAAAATTTTTTTTTAATGCTTTTTCCAAAATTTGTTCTCTGGAGGTGGGATGCACCTGCAGATTAAAAAAAAAAATTCCCTACAGCAGTAATAATTCTGCAAATTTCTCAGTTGTCATTTTGATGTACAATGGAAGAATCAGACTCTGAATCTTAGATCTGCCCCTTACTAGCTCCATGATGTGTTTCTTCTGTATCTACAATGTCAGCCACAGAGGGTTGTAGAAAGAAGCAAACAAACAAGAATACGCCTTATAAACTATACTCAGTAAATACTAGTGATTGTTTGGAGATATGGTTATCATGGTAGTGGTGATTGTCAGATGAAGACTAGTTGATTTCATGCTATATGAAAGGAAAGGCATGAGAAAGCAGACTAGAGAGATTTTAATGACAAGGCCCAGAATATAATTTAATATAAACATATGATTTTATTTATCTGACCCTGTGTAGGAAAAACCATGCTTATCGTAAATGTGTCCTCAGTAAGTAGCGCATTTGCCAAGAAAACATACATATTAGTGTTTTTCTTTTTTACTTTCTCCAATGTATGTGAAGATATTTACAGATCACCATAATTCTATTCCTAATAATAGATGACATTTATAGGGGTTTGTTACCATATGTTTAGTATTGCTAAGCAATTTCATAACAAACTTTTGAAGTAGTGGGGGCAGGAGTCGATATCCCACTATATTAGGTAGTATCAAGGTTGTACAGCATGTAAACACATATTATATAAATGGATAAAATAGGGTTATGTAAACCCAAAATAAAGCTATTTCTTTTTTGAATGGGATTTCAAGGGTTAATTAAGGGGAGGAAGGGATGTGAGAAGATTGATTTGGGCATTTGGACTTACTAGAGGAGATGGCAGGGAAGTGAAACAGTAAAGTAATGTTGTTGTGTGGATGGAAAATAGTAAAGATTTGAGGGAAATGCACAAATACTAAACATAATCCCAATTCTAGTAGAAGATATGGTCCCTCTGGCTACAGAAAATCATGTCCTCCAATATACAAATGTATCCCTGAGAATTGTGCCAATCTTCCAAAGACATATCAGCCATTACCTTCTATGTACAGTCTACTTTCTGACTCCCTGTGTATCTGGAAGCTATATTCCCCAACTTGTAGGGGATTTATAATTCTATTTTGGCTTCCCCCCTTCTTCCAGCACTCATCTTGGACAAGTCTCCACCATCATATGGGGCTCACGCTGAGGTACACAAGCTGAGGTATACAGTATCAGCCTAGTCAACCTAATTGGGCAGGCATGTTTACTGCTAAAAGTTCTATAATATGTTTTAATTTCAAATCTACATTTGATTATTCTATCACCATTTGTGTAAGAACAATCACAAGTAAGTCATTTTGGCTTTTTCTAAAGCCCAGGTAAAACCCCCAATACCAATTTTCCCATTTGGGCTTCTTAATGCAATATTTGAACCAGCACAGAAACCTAGGATATTCGTTTACAGCATTTATCATCTAGCCTTCTCTCCCTTTCCCTTTTCCATAGAAGGGCAAGTAGGCAGACAAATCAATGAAGAGAGCAATACAAAATAGAAAATGATTACCGCTATAGATTCCTACTTCTTAGTGTAAAATGGGAATAATTCTTCTTACACCACTGAGTTGAACTGAATAGCATATTTAAGAACAGGCCAGAACTAACAGATCATGGTTATGTGATGATTTCTTGTAATTGAAAGAGTGGATAAATTCCTGAAATAACTTATTTTCAAATGCCAGAAGCCACATTTTAATAACACATGAGATGTTGACAGGCAGGCTGGTGGGTTTGCTTCTTGGCTCTGCTACATAGTATCTGTGCTTCAGTTTCCCCATCCATAAAGTAAAAATAATAATAGCCCCCAAATCAAAGGGGATATGTGAGAATTGAGTTAAAACATGTAAAGTATTTAGAACAGAAGTTGGCACGTTGTAAACTAATTTATGTAGTGCTGACCCTCGGGGTTGTGATCATCCTGTCAATACTGACAATCATCTGCTTGCTTAAGAGACAAAAGAAAGTATCCTTGTTATGCTGACTTCAGCATGGGGGGAATTAAACACCATTTCATTATCTCACTGGTAGCTAATTCATTTATTCATCAAATATCGACTGCTTGCTATGTGCCAAGCACTACGGTATTACCAATACAGAATATTTGCTGTCCTTGTGAAGTTTACATTCTAAGGGGATGATAGACAATAAACAAATGTATAATATAATGCCCCATAGTGATGGGTACTTTGAAGAAAACTAAAGGTAGATAGGGAAATGCAGAGTAGCTTTACTCTGTCCCCAAATCCAGCCGTGCATGACAAAATGGCTCAGCACAGGCCATGCTTTTCCCCTGAATGGAATTCTCATGCTGACATTCTAGGTAACTGTTTCACTGAAATCCCAACCATTTGGATGCAACAAAAATAAGTCAGCATATGAACACATGCAGATAGACATATGTATACTGGTTTTCTAAGATGTAATGTGTATGTAATTTCCTGAATGGCTGGTTGTCTCATCCATCTGGTCTTATTTCCATAGCACTTGAATGCACCACCAGGATATAAACCCTAAAAGCTAGAAAACAGAATTTAAATACCCAAACACATACGAGGTATGTTTTCCAAAGCAGCAGACAAGGCGAGCACTGTAGTAACTTCATTAACTTCTTAGCCTCAGTTGAGAGTAGCTGAGGCTAAACATAAAGGCCCCAGAACATAAAAGACATTCCACGGCAGACCTCATTAAGTGGGCTTAAGACAAGCTTGACAAGCTGATGACAAAAATCTAATTTGGACTTTCTGGACATAAGAACCCTGAGCAAGTCCAAATATACCAAGACTCTACCATGCGTGTTATCTGAAAAGGTAACGACCCAGTACAATTAGGCCCGTGTAGTTCATGAATCAAAGCCCAGCAATGGATGTTGTCCTATTCAATCACACTGAATAGGAAATCATGTTCTGTGTATTTGGACTTGGGCTCTGGTCCTATTTAAATTGCACAGATGTTGTAGCTTCCTAAATTAACAGTGATCTCCAGGGAACTGTTCATCAGGCTGCTTGTATAGAACAAAGGCCGTGGCTAGAACCTAGACACCGCACTCTACAGAAAGCATTTTTGGTATTGTTAACCCCCATATCAATCTTATTACAATCAACCCAATTTCACAGATTAGGGAGCTGAGGACACAAATAATATTCCCCATCTCTCATTAGTGGAGAACCAAGGATCTAAACTCAGGCAACTTGCCTTCAAAGCTCACATTTGTACTCTACTACCTCCTTAGAAACAAAGGAGAAAGGATCTGTTGCTTCAGACATATCATTGTCATAATAATAGGCATATAATGACAGGGCAACTTTTTTAGAATATTTCAGGAATCGGGTATTTTCTGTATCTCTACCGTGCCTTTCATAATACCTTACAAATTGAAGGTATTTGTAAGATATTTTTTGAATCGGTGAAGTATTTATTCCACAAAGCAAATAAAAATGGATGAAATGGCTTCCTTGGGCCATTTCCCTCTCCTGTGACTATCTGCTTATATGAACAAAGGATGGATTTTTTCTGGACTATAGCACCACGTGCTAATATCTTAAAACAACCCTGGACATGCTCTCACGTTTAGACTGCTGAGCCTTTGTCTGGACTTGAAGGAGATCTGAGTTCCTGGCCCCAGCTTTTCCAAATTTAGCCAACCCCATTCCCATCCAAGCCCTAGAAGTAACAGTGGAAATGCTAATATTTAACGATTGTGAGCAATGCAATGAGCCAGGATATCTTAATAAATGTTTGTTGAGGAGAAACTAATCCCATTCTGCCTGTCAAAACCTGCATGATGTCCTGAATCTCATAACATACTCATTCCTGGACTCTATACGTAAATGCAGTAACATTCATTTAGGACATTATTTTGTTCACCAGTATTCCACACAGAAAGAGCATTATAACTTCTTTTGTCAAAACAGCCCAAAAAAGGACTCCATGTGTGTATTCTCCTACCTTCGATTTTTCCCTGACCTTCACTGCAGTGGGAGGTGTTAGGTAAGCCACTAACATCTCTGCTTATCTCATTTATAAAGAATATAATGTCACTTGTCCTGCCTTGTTGCTGTGAAAATCAAATATGATACTGTATACAGAATTATTTTTGAGCCATGAAGTGTTATATAGCTGTAAGAAATTATTATTAGGAGAGAAGGAAGCCACAAGTTCATGCACCATATGTTTTCAAGGAGCCAGGCATTTAATTCTGTTCTGAAGTAAGTGATATGTGTATGTATACATGCATGTACACACACACACACACACACACGTATACACCCCAGACAAAATGGGCTTGTATGTACACTGGCGGGATATTTGAATCTCTGTAATGCCTGAAAGTTTGAGTTTATGAATGCCACGCTTAAAGAATTTCTCTAATCGTCTCTGATGCTGGTTTTTAATACAGAGCTACCGTATTTAATACAGTAATCATACCTATTATTTACTGAGAGTTAACTTGATGCTAGGCTTCCTGTTAAGGTACTTATATATATTATAGAATTTCTTTATCTTAATGTTACTGCAAGTAGGTAGACCAAGGCCCAAAGAGAAATTCAGAAAATGTCCCAAGGTTACACTACTAGCAAATGACAGAGGCAAAATCCCAATTTAGCCCTGCCTGACTATAATGCTTTGTTTACCAATTCAAGTCCTATGCAGTTGAAATTTGCATTAATTCAAATGTAGCATATATGATGGTTTTCAGGGAGCAAGATCAAATTAATGCCATCCTTGATGAAATTTTAGGGTTCCTCTGCCATAATAGAAACTGATCAAAACTATGTTAATTTTTCAAGATATTCAGGAGCTTTAAAATTTTCCAACTGTCTTCAGATACAAGTCACTGAGTTATCAGCAGGGTTACTATCCATAGTTCTTATTCACTGGTACCCGCTGGTCACTCAAGGAGCATCTTGAGTGAACCTACTATGAGCAAACTATTTCTCATGTGATGACGCTGTGTGAAGGCAGAGGAAAGGGTTTATGAGAGAAAGAGAGTTCCCTCAGGGGGCCTACAATCTATCGTTTGGAAAAGAAGGCAATATGCACGAAGCAGTCAAAGAGTCAAAGGAATCTTAGCTACATTAGCAGTACTTAGAAGTAATAAAACTAAATCAAAACGTCTTCAAAGGATTAAGTCCTTCAGCCTTTAACTCAGTCAGACCTGCTTCCCCCACACGCCAATTAGAGTTCAAAGGAGATATTCATACACTTCATTTACAGATCTATTGAACCTCAGGCACAAATGATAAATCCTTAATAAGTCAGAAAGATTGCTGTATTTATTCTTAAATTTAACTAATTTGCACACTGAGGTTAAGTAATTTGCCTAAAGACAATCCGTCAGAATGGCTGATGAAACCCCATAGCTTCATTTCTCATTTGACTTCACTGACCCATTTTCTCGTTTTAAGGTTATCACATAGAAATGCTCACATGTGTCAACAAGGATAATAGAAAAAATTCTGATACATAACAAGTTCACATCTACACATGGAGACCCCCCTACAAAAAAATTTTTTTTAACTAAAATATTTAGGAAATTTCATGAAAAGCCAAGAGTGTCCCAGGCATTGCTTTATAGATTTTTTTCCTTTGTTGTTATGCTTTAAAAACAGACTTAAGTTTACTCAGCAGTTCTCTGAGTGAACCCAGCAGCACAAAAACTAAACACACACAACTTTCAAACTGGTTGACTGGTTGGTCAACTATATGATCTAAATTCAACTCCTGGTTTGGGCGATTTTATGGATGTACACATACACATATACACACACACTTTTGTTCCATGACAATGAACTGTCTTGAACAGTTCACAGAACATTCAACAAGCTACCTTTAGTCATTGGGAAATAAACCTTCCAAGTTTTTATCTCTTAAGTATAAAGGCATTTTGTATTAAGCATCTTTGGAGGATTAATGCTGAGATGGTTATCGAAGGCAAGACAATTCTGCAGATGAGTTTTCAAAGCATACTGTAGACTAATCATAACTATACTACACATGCTTTTTATTTAAAAAATTCTACGGTTCCCTTCATCTATTAAACCAAAAACAGCAATATCTGTTACAATTGGTATTGATATAGAAAATGCAATACAAATGGGCCAAGCTGTTATAATGTCATTTTTCCCTACTTTGATTTAAGCTATTTCATGCTCTTTACATGTTCCTGGGCCAGATAACAGTACTTTAATATTTGGTAGCGAAAATGAAACTAGAGCAGAGTCATTTTCACATATTTCTTATTTTTAGTATTGGATTCCATTGTATTTATGTAGGTTCTAAACCTGTCATAGAGAACCCAAATTATACAAAACTTTGAGGGTAGAAATGAGCATAATTGAAATAATTCAATTTTTGGTAATTACAATTCTCACTTAAACCTAAATGAAATATGCCAAACTATAATTATGCTCAAATTTGCATCATGAAAATTATCCCCATTCTGCTCACAGCATCTTAAAATATCTAATAAGGGATCTTAAGCTCTTAAGGTTGAGTCAAGAGGCCTTATTTTTTCACAGCCTTGGGGATGAGGAGACTTATTATGCATTAAAGGCAGTTATTCAGCCTACTGGGAAAAGGAAGATGGGTCCATTATTTCCTCACTATGTGCTGCTCAGGATTTGTACCGTAATCTTTGGATACCTATAAGTTACAAAGCCATTAATGAGAGCTGAGTACCACAGCAGATGGTAAAAGATTAATGCTTCCTTTGGAGAAAAACCTTAAGAAAAGCAGTTTATGCTTTAGGACAAAGGTAATGGAAACCAAAGACACAGAAAAGGCTGTAACACTATAAAACCAGCCACTTGAAAACAAGCACTGATTTGCTACCCATTTTAAAATATTTAAAGCTGCAAGACAACATGAAGGCAATGTGAATTGTTCACTGATTCTTAGATGACTCCTGGGATCCAACTTTATTATTATTACTATTTACTTGGGATGCAAAAAGAGAACACCCACAAAATACTACACAGGATAAGCTCTCTGTTTAACTAACTTTTCTGCTATTGGATTTGATTAAATGAACCTGCTGACGTGATTAAGCCTGCAAGATGGTTTATTTCTCTTCTTTGGGACAGTAAGTGGGTAGAAGCTGCAAATACATTGGTCAGGAAGTAGTTGAGTCTGGATGTACAGGGCTGACACATTGTCAAAGCACACGACAAGTGTCTTACAAAAAAACATATGAATGCATCTCCAGTTGAGTAAAATATTCACATTAATACTGGAATAAGGCAGGAGAACCCTGGATGACATCCCATCTGTTCTTATGAATTAAATTTAGAAATCATATGTAATATAGACATTTCTGTCTGAATATCATAAAGCCCTGACACATCCAGGCTTTCATTAGAAAGCTCCGAGATGTGACTTGAATAACAATCTGTCTCAGCTAATTAGTATTTTCAGTTTAGCATATTCACTTCCAGACATATTGCTGTTTGCACATGGTAATTTAGGTAAACAGATACCATCCACAGCTGCATCAATTAACACTGCTAATCAAAACTGAATTCAGGTAATTAGGCACATTTATGCAAAAAAAATGTGTAATTTTCGAGAAAAGCTAGATTCTTCAGTAATATGTCAATAAGTAAAAATCTCCTTTTCCTCACAAAAATGAAGAACGAGGGGCGAGAAATCTTCATTAATATATACATCATGCAGACAGAGTAAAATCCCTAAATTAAATCTCACTCTTTAATTGGCCCGTATTTTCAGAAATTGGATCATATTTTTCATAAATGTTTTCCTCAATGTTTCCACATAGTGAAGTTGATTCACATCTGCCTAAGGGTTTAATCACCATCAAGCAGGACTCAAATGGTTAATGAATTCTCAAGTATTTATATGATGAGAAGGAATGTTGGTCAAACTTGATTCTTCTATCCTGCCTAGCATCTCTTAGGGTAGAAGCTCTCAGTAAGTCTCATTTATTATACACTTAAATTTTCTCTGCTGCAAAGTACTTTAACTGGCTGTTAGAATTACAATCCTAATTTCTTATTTTCCTGCAAATACTCTTAAAACTTCCCTGATTCTACCCAAAGCCCTTTAGTTGCTTTTTAATTTATTTCAAATGAGTATCGTGAATTTTTTGTCTTTAAACAAATATAAACCAATCTGATAATTCTGAGAAAGCATTATAATCAGTTCTGAAAACTAGCTTAACTGTTGCTAACTAATAAAAGTGGCCAACTAGTGACTAACAATTCAGGTAGACGGAAATTGATGGGCATAGATTTAAAGTTAATGTAAAGGAGAAAATTTGACCATTTTCAAAAACATTTTGACTTTGTACAGAAGTTCATATGGGAATAATTGCAAGTACCACATGAGATACATATATAGAAGTCCTTGGGTGGTATAAATGGTTGGTTTGCTTTACTACCTACTGATGGAAAGTTCGAGGTTGGAGGTACTAGTCCACCCAGAGGCATCTTGAAAGAAAGGCTGGATTATCTACTTTTGAAAACTCAGTCATTGAAAACCCTATGCAGCACAATTCTATTCTGACACACATGGGGTCACTAAGAGTTGAAGTTGACTTAACAGCATCTGGTATGTGTATGTATGTGTATACTGTATTTTTACGCAAATAACACTCGTGTTCTGCATTTCTTTGCCAACCACTCCCTCCCTGGTTGAGGCATTTTCGCAAGCATTTTCGCAAGCACTGCTATGCCAATTTTTTTTCTTACATTTTGCTGTAAAAAAAAAAAAAAAAAGTAGCACAGTGTGGTTACAAAAATACCTCGAAAGGGAGAGGGAGCAGCTGGCAAAGAAATGCAGAAGGCATGCATCATTTGTGTAAAAATACAGTGCGTATACATGTGTATACATATACACATATACATATATATCCTTTCCTTCTTCAGATTTTGAAGATTCAGTTTACTTCTTAAACATCAGACTTTCATAATGAAGCACTGAGTTCAGTGTCCCTAGCTTTATTTTAATAGTAATAGTCACTTTCAATCCAGTTTAGCAAACATTCCCTCCGTGCCTACCATTTATCAGGTACTCTCCTAGGCCCTGTGGTTGGATGTAAAGATGGATTTAACGGACCACATCCCTCCAAGTCAATCTTAGGTTTTACAGACAAACATAATCAACTTTTAAAAGGTGGAACAAGTCTCCAAGTGGAAATATCTGTCAATTTCAAACTTTTGGAAGCTTCTGGCTAAACTTTGCAGAGGTTTACTTTTTGAGCAACTGAAACTAATTCTGTTGTTCTCATAATGAATCATTAAATGACAACAAAACTTTTTTGCAAAGTAGTGTGATACCTTTATCTCATATTGCAGTAATCCCATGAAATTTCTATGTTCATTTTTCTGTATTTATCAAAAAAATTTTTTTTCACCTAGCTTTTTAAACTCATTTGGCATAAACAATTTGGGAATTCCCTATGAAATAGAATTCTAACACTATCTGTGTGTTAATCTGAGTTTCAAGAGCAGAAATTTTCAAATACAGAGGCACGTTTATCAACAGTTTGTTAAACTACTTATGCCGATGAAAGTGCATGAGGTGGGATGAGACACACCTGACTCTAAGATTTTGCTAAACGAAGTTATTTGATTTTTTTTTAATAAAAGATAAGTAAGGACAACATTTTATAGACAATTATAAAAAGACAATTTCAGTGACTGGTTTTCCATGAATCAAATTATTAGTCTTTGGGGAGGACAATTTCCGGTCCCCATGAAATGAGTCAACTGAGGGATGTCCATACTTGGATGCACCCATGAATAATCAAACTACTCTAAACTACTTCCGTCACCTCATCTGGTGTGAATCAGGTGAGGATTAAGTCACTGATGCCACACGGCATTCTTAAATTATAGTTCTTGTGTTTTAATAAACTCTCTTGTCTGGAAAAAGGTTGAAATTTCATCTTCTAAAAACCCTTTCAACAAGTTTCCACAAGGTGGATTGCTATGAATATTACACGGCAACTCTGGGGAAGGAAGGCCTGGAAATATAGCACCAGCTTCCAACCTAGGCTGTGCTCCTGACTTTGAGCAAATTATTTTCCATTCCGAGTCTCAGTTTCTGGTCTCTAAAATATGGTTCGTACACTCACCTCACTGGGCTGGGACCGTACCAAAAAAAACCAAACAGGTTTCCATCAAGTCAGCTCTGACTCATGGCAACCCCGTGTGTGTCAGTGTAGAACTGTACTTCACAGGGTTTTCAGTGGCTGTTTCTTCAGAAGTACATCCCAGCCCTTTCTTCCTACATGCCTCTAAGCTGAAACATGATGCTGTCGAATCAATTCTGACTCATAGCGACCTTATAGGACAGAGTAGAACTGTACCATAGAGCTTCCAAGGAGCAGCTGGTGGATTCAAACTGCCAATCTTTTGGTGAGCAACCATAGCTCTTAACCACTGTGCCACCCAGGACTCCTGGGGTGCCTCTGGGTGAACTCAAACAGCCAACTTTTCCATTAGCAGCCCAGCACATTGGCTTACTATTTACACTACCCAGGGACTCCACCTGGAATATAAGAGGTGCTCAATAAATACTTGTTGAAATGGAATAGGGGTCAGTTAGTGATGGCTCCAGAAATGTTAAAGGCTCTTTAGTCAAAGTTATCTTATTAAACAGTTCTCCAGATTCCAAAGTAATGTGTAGAAGTGGTGTGCTAGTTTTAATAGATAGCACAGAATGTAATCAAAGAGGCCACATACTGCTATATTACGTAGGTAAACTTCCAATTCACTGGAAAACTAATGCCAATTAGCTAGAAAGTTAATATTGGAGCATTTATTGTTTCCAGAGTACTATTATTATTTGTGAAACATATTACAAATTATTCACTTGATCAATATTAACCAAATAATTTTATGCTAGAATTATTGTTTATTAAAGAGAATAGCATGTTGGAAAATTTATGCTTGGCTACACTTCAGCTATAAATGATTTTTTTTTAAAAACCCTGAAAATTCTCAAATTTGCCCCATTATCTCTGTTTAGCCCAGCAAAGGAAATTTGTTCATAGTAGGCCTAAATTGAATTGTTGACTCACAAACAATAAGCCATAAATAAAACGACAGCATTGGTTCCTGTTTAAACAGTCTGCCTTTCAAGCAGAAGGGCTCCAACTAAAATATGTGGCCCATGAAAATATCAACTGGATTAATTTTGGTTTGTGAGTGGCAAAGAACGTTATTTCACAACTGTAAGAGAAAATCTCGGTCTGGGACTGGGTGGACTAGAGGGGAACAGACTGCCAGAAAACAGAGGCAGCATAAAGAAATAAAAATGTCTTTGAAGTACACTCAAGCAAAACAAATGATTGGATTTGGGATTCAACAAAATATAATCTTATTTTCCTTTGCACTTTCACCAGCAGTTTTTTTGACACTAAGACAATATGAATCTCACCTTCTGGAGCCATGATTTTCTTTTATGGAAAATACTGCAGATTACTGAATGGTAATCCAAATACAGAAGGATGCCGTCAATAGTTTGGCACATTAACTTTCTATGCTTAGCTAATGTTGTATTTATGAGAAATTTTAATACCGAAAATTATTTTCATTTTGTTCTGGTAAAAGGTAAAACAAGATTCATCTAAGTTGGATGTTATTGGAATTGTATTGAAAAAATTAAAAGCATCTATTTTAGGGATTTAGTTTAGCAGTAGTGTTTATTTTTGAGCAAAAATTATCTTTAATAAGAAAACAAATATTATCATGAAGCAGCTGCATTTAAAGTATGACAATTCAATGTACCAAAGCTAAAGCTGATAATCTATGCTTTATCAGGCAAGGTACAGAGCAATGTATTTGTTTACAACTTATGGTTGGAGCACTAGTCCCGCAATTAAGAATTAGGAAATCATCCTTATAGCAAACAGATCTTAGTTAAACATATTATTAATCTATGCTTCAAGGTATTATCCAGCTCTCTGGAGGATGCCAGAATCGCTTTGCTAGCTGAATAATCTCAGACCCTCCATCACAAGTTTTTCATCTTTGACTCTCTTCCTAGGTCTGGAGTAGGGGCTTATCTTTCAGAAGGGGGTTAAAAGAGTACATGAAAAGCCTGCAAAAATAAACTATAGCACCTCGGGCTTCTTAATTTTTACAGTATAATGCCTGGGACTTTTCTACCTTGGCACATTCAGCATGAATTCTTTGATGAAAAGAGAGAAAAATAAATTACATACAGAATGAAGAGAACCTTTATTATCATTTTGATAGTTCACAGACACATAAAAGGAAGACTCTTTCACTATGTGGTGGGACTTAAAACTAAAAATATTCATTCATTGACTTAGTCATAAAGGAACTTAACTTGGTGGGAAAAAAGGGAATACAGCTTTTTTGAAGTAATGTGAACATGCAACTTTTCACAAAGGCTTCAAGACGAACTAGCAAAGAAAAAATAAAACTAGGCCATTGAATAGCATTATAAATGACTATCATTTGCTTCTCCTATAACATTTTTGAACCCAGTGAAAGACTGATTATATCCACATCGGAAAGAAAATTCCAGACATCAGAAATAATAGACATCTAGGAGCTGCTTCATCGGCAACGGTAGCAAAAAGCGCAACGTTTTCAGGAGACATTACATAGATTTCACATGGATGAAATACGCAGTTTAGGTGGTGGGCGACAGAGAGAAGAGAGATGCCGATATCAGGTATTCCTTACCTCTTCAGAACATCCCCAGGTTATGTTTTTCCACAGAACACATGCAGTTTCAGGCTGTGCAGATTGGCTTCAGGCATCCGGCTTTTGTTGGGCTGGTGGTTTTGCTGTTGTGAATGGTGGGAGCAGCACCTGGGACCCTTTTCCCATGCGCACTCAATTACCTATACATTATTCTATAACTACGCTGCCACCGGGATGCTCTGCGAGAGCTGTGATCCTTTCAAAGCAGCATCCCATTCAGACCAGCAAAAATGAAAATTAAAATAGGAGGGTTTTTTTTTTTTAATTTTTATTATTTGAATGACATACAACCTCCTCAATGTTTGCATTTAAATTGGACAGAATAATTCAGCTCTGGCTTTTAATTTCAGAAAGGTTAATCACCCTAACAAAGGTCAATCGAACTTGAATCTTCAATAAAATTGCTACAGCCCCCATCACCTGCAGGACATTTATTATATTTCTATTTCCATGCAAAAGAATGCATTACTTTCATTACCCACCACTAATCTTCTAACTCTTTACATTAGCACATTTTACCGAAAATATTAATTCCTTGGAAACTCTGACAAGAGTTCATTTCTACACCTCTCAGGAGATAATCCTGTTTAAAAAAACGGGTGCATCAGCTGTGAACTGCTTTCCCAGCCCTTTCTAATCCGCATAGACCTTTGCTCCTCCAACGGAGTTCGAACGATATCAAACCTCAATTACACAAAATCTTGTGGAGGTTTGGGTTAAAACAACAATATATAATTTTAGGAACTTCGTCCTCCCTATTGTCTGTGATTACGCCATTCATAATCCACTGGTTTCTATTCATCATCTTTAGCGTGTACAAGAGTGATTGATTTGGAGGAAGCAAGTGTTAACCACATTTGAGCGACTGTAGAAACACTTAAATCCATTAATTTAGTCACTCGATAAATACGTATTGAGTGCCTATATGTGTCAGGTAATGGTAGGGGATGATGCAATGTCAAAGACAAAAAAAGAGAGTCAGGATCATGATCATGAGAACGGTATTCTACCCTGAAAATGATGCCCAGGACATAGGAAAAGGATGATTTAAACCTTTACTTTCAGCTTGTCTTAATCAACGTCATTAAAATTTAGTGAAGACTGGGAATGTGTTAAGTCAAAATTTTTAACCAAAATTTCAATAAGCAGCATTTAAAATTATCTGGACACTTAAAGGTTTTCAAACTTGTAATCCCATAAAATGACTCACTTTTTAGTTGAAGAACATGAAATTTCATTTTCAAATTTTAAAATGAGTATATCAAGGATGTCTATTTTCCCGATGTTTCCATTATCGGGGAAAAAAAAAAAAAAACTATGAGAAAGCTGAAATGGGCTTCTTAAAAATACATATGGTGTGCCTTCATTTATTTTCAAAATTTTGTTTCTTGATGTTTAAAAACTGCTATGATCACAAAACACAAATTGTAATGAGCAAAAGACAAATTACTGCTTTTTGCCTGGATGGCCACGGAGGAGAGGTAAGAGAACCTTAATGTATGTCCCCAATTACATTGCAAATTGATTGTCTCGGTATCATAGCAGTTATGTGACAGGGCGTAAACAACCCAAACTTCGCCTTCTGCGTATGTTTTGAGACCCCTTCCTCTCTCTTTGTATTCAGATGAAGCGCACAGGCATATACGTGGAGGCACATGGCTCTCCTCATCAATATTCACGCTCATTAATTAGCAATATGTGAAGGCTATAATTTGGGAAAACTCCCAAGAGCCTGAATATTCAATAAAGCAAAGTAAATCAGAGTAAAAAAATTCAGGTAGAAGAGTCAATGGCCAGATTGGCATTAGGAAATAACCTAGAATTTCAGGAAATCCTGGTCTTTCTAAATGTTGCAAAAAAGCCCCAATTATTTTGTTTGGCTTAAATCAAGACCCCAGTCCTCCCTCCCACAGTCTGAGCAATCTCTACATATCCTTTCACTACTCTTTTTTTTTTTTTTTTGCTCTCATAACCAGGTTGATATAATAGGATAAAGCACAGAAGCTGCTTTTACATCGTTGAGCAAAATAAATCTGATGCTACACGATATAAATGCTCAACTTATACTCGTTACCAAAGAGTTTTTCTGAAAACTAATAAACATTAGCAAGACGCACCAACCGGCAAAATGTTGCTTTATATTCCATTCTCAGTATCGAAAGCAATATAATTATATTTCTGAATTTCCAGATACGGATGAAGAAAAAACAAAGGTTTAACAGAATATGCTGTAAATGATTAAAAAGCATATGGAACGTTTATTAATCATTTTGGTCATGAAACAAAAAAAGAACCTACTACCCACCAAACAAATATCTTAATCAGAAAACCAAGAATATGGAATTATGAAAGAAACGTACCTTTGGCTGAACAATTTTGCGATTCTTCATCTTGCCAACACGGCTTTGCCGTTCCACCTTGAGCAAAAGTCGACTCCGTGTCCATTGTGATCTCAGTGACAATGCCATCATATTGCTGGCAAATTTTTGGATTAAACTTTGCAGATGTAGTAGCAACTTTGTTAATTATGGTGTTAGCCAGCTGGTGGGTGCGATCCGTCACCCGCTGTAAGAAAGCCAGACAAAGAGACATCTAATCATTGCAAGCAGAGCAGATAGATTTTGTTCCTTTCTTTTACGTGTCACAGATTCTATCCCTTCTGACCCTCTCCTCAGCCATCGGCTGTCAAATTTAGATTCTGCAAGCTCCCAGCTACCCTTTATCCCCGCCTTAGATCTGAAACTCCTGGTTATCAGGCAGACACGCGTCATCAGCTGTCTCAGAGCAGGAAGGCAATCAGGTGAATACTACTTAGTATCTTGCATTGCTTTCCGGCGAGTGACAAGATTGATTCGGGACCAAGAAGACATTCAGATCTCAGACTTGTAGTACCCAGGGTTTTGAGTTCAGACAGTGGGGTAGGCACAACGTTGCAATAGGGAGGACTTCGATCCCAATCTAAGGGCTGCAGAATATTAGAAATTTAAGGAGAATTAAAAAAAAAAAAACCTATCAGATTTCCTTTCTCAGATCCTTGATACTTTCTTTTCCGCTTCTGTGCTACCTTGGCAATGACTGTGGGCAGACTGTTACCTGGGGGAGCTGGCTTCACAGTTGGATTAACTTGAATCAACCTATGAATCAGTACTCTGGCATTATGAAGTTGTCTCTACCTAGCCCCCCTCCCTCCCCCCCATTTTTTTAATATCAAGAAAAGCACTCTGTAAATTCCAATTCTGGGAATTTATCCTTGCATAAAAGTTCAAATCATATGTATGTGAAATAATATGAGTAACTAATTGGGACATCTCAGCTAAAGATAATTTATAAATTTTGGAGGGGGGACAGACATCTTTACATCCTAGTACAAACTTTCCCTGAAAAAAATCAGTCTACTGACATCATAATAACTATGCCTGTGTGTGTACGTGTGTGTATGTGCGTGTGTGCATACAAACATATAGACATAGACATATGCACAGGTAGCAAATTTACTGAAATTTAGATGTATATTAGGTAGTATGCACAGTAACATTTCTATAACAACAATATTTTTAAAAGTGAAACAATCAATCAGTATATAGTTTGATGTACACATTACACTGATTTACATTTTACTAAAAGACTGTTATCCCTCATTAAACTGTTTAAGCATCAATAAAGTAAAAAGATCAAGCTGCAGAGTTTAAAATAAAAAAGAGTATATGTAAGTGATTAAAAAAAACCCAAAACCCATTGGCATCAAGTCAATTCCGACTCATAGCGACCCTATAGGACAGAATAGAACTGCCCTGTAGAGTTTCCAAGGAGCTCCTGGTGGATTCGAACTGCTGACCTTTTGGTTAGGAGCCGTAGCACTTCACCACTATGCCACCAGGGTTTCCATGTAAATGATAATATAGTTATATTTACCAATAAATTAGTTGGTCTTTCTGAGATGGAGGAATTCGACTAGCGAAAAGTTAAAATGCAACCGTGAAGTACATTTTACGTTAGATTTATATACACTTGGCTCCCTAAAAGAGCACTGGCAGTGAAGTGGTTAAGAGCTTGGCTACTAACCAAAAGGTTCAAAGTTTGAATCTGCCAGCCGCTCCTTGGAAACCCTATGGGGGCAGTTCTACTTTGTTCTGTAGGGTTCCTATGAGCCAGAATCAACATGATGGTAACGGATATGATTTTTTTTGGTGGCTCCCTAATGGGTCCAAAAAGGTTACCTCTACATGTGAAAACTGCAGTTATAGTGTGTTTTATTAATAAATCATGGTATGTACCCTGAATTTATACTTTGTTTTCACATAAGGACATTCTTGTAACAGAGGGTCCAAAATTCTTGTACTTAGTTTACTTAGCCTAAAGTGCAAAAAAGAGAAAGATATGACTGTATTTTGATGCAACCTAATATACATAAAATGAGAATAAAATGATTTTGGGAACCCGAAAACCACAGAGCAAGATACCTTCATCCTGGAACGACAAAAGAGTATCTTAAATCTCTCCTGAGCTGGGATGGGAGGGGAAAACACGGCTTCAGGAATTCTTAGAAATAAAAAAGTATATATCTTTCTGAGAGTAAAATCCTCTTTATCTTCATGTCTTGGGCTGATATTAAGAAATGAATCAGGTTCCATAACCAAAAGCACAAGAGAAGTCAGAAATATCAGAGAAAAAGAGTATATAAGGACCCGGTATCAAAGGCAAAGAATCTTAGGTATGATTTTTGCTAATGCTCTGTTTGGAAAGCAGCTGCCACCTTCACATTCACCACCAGCCTTGGCAACCACATGGGGACTGGCACACAGTATTTTATCAAGAGCTGATGAAGAATGAATACTATAGATGCATACACCATCATCTTTAAAGCCCAATTTACCTATATTTATAATTTAAACAAAATCTGCTGTAAAAGACCTCTTTAAAGTGTTAAAAAGCAACGATGTCACCTTGAGGACTAAGGTGCACCTGACCCAAGCCAGAGTATTTTCAGTTGTCTCATATGCATGTGAAAGCTGGACAATGAATAAGGAAGACCAAAGAAGAATTGAAGCCTTTGAATTACAGCATGGGTGAAGAATACTGAATATACCATGGACTGCCAAGAACAAACAAATCAGTCTTGGAAGAAGTACAGCCAGAATGCTCCTTAAAAGTGAGGATATTGAGACTTCATCTCACTTGCTTTGGACATGTTATCAGGAAGAATCAGTCCCTGGAGAAGTACATCAATCATGCTTGGTAAAGTAGAGGGTCAATGAAAAAGAGGAAGACCCTCATCAAGATGGATTGACACAGTGGCTGCAATAATGGGCTCAAACACAGCAACAGTTGTGAGGATGGTGAAGGACCAGGCAGCATTTTGTTCTGTTGTACATAGGGTCGCTATAAGTTGGAACCTACTAGATGGCACCTAACAAAAACAATATATTTTAAAATGCAAAATTTCACTCATATTATATTAAACAACAACAAAAAACATATTATATTACCATGTATTTATTCAAAGTAACATTTTCAAATATCAAAGATACTTATTTTAAAATATCAAGAAAGAACTCTAAAAAGAGTTCAAAATAGACATTTCTCTTAAGATTCCAAAATGTGTTTCCATAATGCTTACCGTTCACTCCTGTGAAAGCAATTCTAACTCAGAAAGTTAGAATGAATCAAAAAGCTGTCTTTACTCTTTGACTGAGAAAGGGACTTTTTTCCTAGGAGATTCAAAAAAGAACAAACCATACGTGCTATATACACAAAGGTTTTCATTGCCATAGCATCTATAAGAGAAAGAGGAAACAATCTGACATCCCCAAAGAAAGAAATCATTGAATAAATCATGGCAATTACTCGTATGCAGTCATCATGTGATGTGAGAATTGAGAAAACCAACTTGTTACTCTGCTGAATTAAAAAAAAAAATCAGAATACAAAATTGTTCATATATGGATTACTGGGTATAGTTGGACAAAGACTGGAAGAAGAAATGCCAAAATGGGAAATGTGTCCTAAGGGATTAAAAGGTATTTTCTTCTTTTACACAAGCTTGTTTTAACATTATTATAATTGTTAATCTAAAAAATGAATAAAAGAACTCTGTATGTCAAATGGAAACAATAATAATCATACCCATCTGATATGGTTGTGGCATTAAACCAGATAGTGTATTTAAAACCCTTTGCATATATTTTGACCTGCAGTAAATAGTCACTATTTATCTTAGTCATTATTTATTACAACCATGATATACATAATCCTGATATGTCTTCTCTATATTACATTTTTTATTTTTTCTATGAAACACTACCAAAAGTTCACTGAATTTAGTAAGGCAATCTGAAATAAGGAAAATTCAGAATTTCGAACACAAGAGAACCAGTACATGGCCTAGAGGGTAAAGTGATTTACAAAGGAATAAGAGAAATAATTGCAGGTATAAGTAACTTCCCTCCCTGAGTGGCACAAAAGGTTAAGCACTAGACTATTAGAGGAAAGGTTGAAGGTTCAAACCCACCCAGAGGCCTCTCAGAAGACAGATCTGGTGATACGCTACCAAGAGGTCATAACCTTGAAAATACGGAGCAGTTCTACGCTGCACACATGGGGTGGCAGAGTCGGACTTGACGGCAATTCCTGACAAGGATGATCGCTTACAATACACCTATGAAAATGCAGAACTGCTAGAAAAATGAGACTGAATAAGAGAAATTGACAACCCTGAGGATTCTCTGTGCTCTCACTTTTCTCTCTCACTTTTATTTCCAATGTGAACAACTGCTGATTTCCTTCTCCCTGTGGCCACAAATTCCAACTTGGCTGCACATGTCAGCCCCACCCTTCACAATTGGGTTGTTCATTATATAAATACAGTGCATACATGTGGAATATTTTAACGGTTGAAGCAGTCAGTGAGGACAAAACAATGCATACTTACTTGAACCAATGTCACAAAACAATTTGTGTATAAATTTTTGAACGAGAAACGAATTTGCACTGTAAACTTTCATTTAAAGCACAATAAAATTTAAAAAAAATATTGGCAATACTGCCCATGGAGAAGTATCCATTTTGGATCCTCACGGGCCACTGATTCTTACCCTCTGCTTCAGATACTTTCACTGGTGTGCCGCAAACAGTCTTCCATCAGCCCTTGCTACAGCCCTTCCTAATCCCTATGATCACTTGAATATGGTTAATTAAATCTCATATGTGTATTAACTCCACCCCTGCCCTCAAACCTGTGTGGTGTAGAATACCCTTCTCTGCTGTGCTGTGGTCTTAAGAGTCAGACATCTTCTTCCGTTCCATTTCTGATTCATCACTTTCTAGCTCTGGGACTTTGGGGAAGTCATTAAATCTCATTATAACTTCGTTAAAAAACAGAATAACAAAACTTTGTAACACTATTGTGAAGATTAAATAATGCATGTCAGTAGTACTGGCACATTTGTTGTCGTTGAGTGGCATCAAGTCAATTCTGACTCATAGCAAACCCATGTGACAGAGTAGAACTGCTTTTTTCTTGTCTGTGATCTTTTTGGAAGCAATTGCCAGGTCTTTCCCCTGCAGAGCTGCTGGGTGGGTTCAGACTGCTAAGTTTTTTTGATTAGCAGCAGATCACTTAACTGTTGCACCACCAAGGCTCCTTTGTACAATAAGTGTCCAATAAATGCTCTGCCGTTGCTGAAGGAGCAATAGAACTACTAAGCAGGACAGCCTAGCAATCAGGAGCAAAGGGATCCAGAGTCCAGCTTCCTGGGAGAAGCAAGCCTGAGCTTTCTCACTTAAATAACTAACAACAATAGTAATAGTAATAATGTATCTCTCCTAGAGTTGTAAGAATCAAATGAGTAGCTAACGTAAAGTACTTACCTCTTAAACAATACTTTCAATATTATTATTACTTTGCTTACTATGCTAATTTGTTATTTTTTCCCCATTGCTTAACTATCATATACTAAAAATAAAATGAAGACTTTGACTGTGAAGACTTGAAACTATATATATATTTTATATATATATATATATATCCCTGGTTGGTGCAAATGATTAACGTGGTCAGCTGCTAACTGAAAGGTTGATGGTTCAAGTCCACCCAGAGGTGTCTCAAAAGAAAGACCTGGCTATCTTCTGAAAATTCAGTCATTGAAAACCCTATAAAGCATAGTTACATATAACCCAGTGCCACTGATTCGATTCTGACTCATATATATGTATATATGTATGTATATGTTATATAACACACACACATAGATATGTATTTATACATTTATATATATCCATAGGAAACCCTGGTGGCATGGTGGTCAAGTGTTATAGCTGCTAACCAAAAGGCCAGCAGTTTGAATCCACCAGGCGCTCCTTGGAAACTCTATGGGGCAGTTCTACTCTGTCCTACAGGGTCACTGTGAGCTGGAATCAACTCAACGGCAGTGGCTTTTTGGGTATATATAGGTGCATATACACATACATAAAACTAAAGAGAAAGACAGACTCTCTCATACGTATGCTTAACAATATATGGTCAAAGATTCTTGTTGCAGCAATATTGTAAGAGCAAGACTGACAATGATCTAAAAAGTTACCAAAGATAACTTGTTAAATAAGTTATGTGAAATATCATGCAGCCATTAAAATGAATGAGGTATAGTAAAAACACTGATATAAAGCTATTTCTATGATACATTTTAAGGCAAAAAAGATAAGCACAGAATCATGTATTATATGTTATTTTGTTTAGTAGGGTTTTGTATATAATGTCTGTACATTTAGAGGATATCTCTAAAAAAGATCACAGCAAACTGCTGGCAATGGTTGCTTCATCAGGGAAACTGGGAGGTAGGGACAGGAGTGGAGGGAGGTAGATCTACTTGGACGCTGCGCCCTTTGCTGCTGCATGAATTAACGTCATGTGTATGTACCTCTCTTTTTAAAACATTAACCACTTTAACAACGTGTTTTACATTTTGACCCACCTTGAATGTGCAGTCTATTTCAGCTTCTTTACAAAAAGGACCAGAAGTCCCCTCCTTCCCCACGCCAGCAAACGGGGTCCACCAGCTGATGTCTGCCCAGTTGCTCAGCAGGGCGTACGCGTTGTTTTTCTGCACCATAACCTGACCTTGCTACCTCTTCCTTCCCACCCTTGGTTATTCTCCGTGTATTTTCAGTAGCGTCTGTTGCATGAATTGATTTTCCTCACCCCATAAACGGTGAAATGTTGGGATTCTTGTAGCATCTCCTTCTCAAAGGATATCTTCCTTATAAAAGATTTAACGTGAGAGGACAAGCTGCATTTCTACATTCTGTACCATTCTAGAGTCCTTTCAAGTAAGGAGGCCCTTCTTCATGTCAAAATGTACAAATGTCCTCGCAGAGGGGGTTCACTCTCAAGGCTAAAAAAAAAAAAAAAAAAAAAAATTGCCAACTCAATGTCCAGCGTTAAGAGTTCTTAACGAAACACAAGATGCAACACTGCACAGACTCCTAGTATATGATACACTGTGAACTGACAACTTTAAAGTTCTGCGGGGGGCTTAGAACTTCAGGTTTTAATTTTCTTTTCAAAAATGCAACTTTGAGAACCCACTGCTCATTAAAATAAATAAATAAACAAATGTTAATTGGGACCTTCACAGTAATCTTTAAAGTGTCAGCTTTTCTCCCTAATTTTAAAAGATGCAGATAGCAACCACAGACTCCACCTTGTTGGCACCTGATGTTGATGTTAGCTATCAATAATGTCTGGCTTTGCAAGGGGGGTGGTCTTAGGTCACCTGTAACCTTAATTACCTTGTGTGTAAAACAGCATCAGACTCATAGGGAAAAGAGACTGGTTAAACGGGCTAGCTGATATCTAGGGCACAATTGCCAACACTGGGTAAGCACTTGATAGCAGGTGCTCTCATCAGCAGCACCATCGCTGTCCTATCGTTCATTTAAATACCAACAGATGTCCAAATACAGCTCTAGGGTGTGACAAACCACTGGGTCTTTCCACTTGTTGATTTTAAACTTTTTCAAAGGGAAACAGGTCTATACAGCAACTGGTAATTTTAAGCATAACCAAAAAAAAGAAAAAAACTCATTGCCATTGAGACAATTCTGACTCAGTGACTCATAGGACAGAGCAGAACTGCCCCACAGGGTTTCCAAGGAGCAGCTGGTGGATTTGAACTGCCAACCTTTTGTTTAGCAGTCAAGCTCTTAACCACTGCACCACTTACCAGCAATTTTTCAACTTTAATGTCCATGCAAATCAAATGGGGATCTTTTACACTGTAGCTTCTGATTCAGTAGGTCTGGGGCACGGGGGCCTGTCACTCGGTTTCTAACAGCCTTCAAGTGATACTGATGGTGATGGTATTAAGTTGCAAGGTTCTGTACCACCGTGGACTTCACAGAAGGTAATAATGGCATGCTTGGCAATGAACCCAGTGAATATTGAATTGTATACTTCTGGAACGAACCACAATTGTAATTTTTTTCTTCTCTCTCTCTTGCTTAACTCACTGAATAGCATTTACATTCCTGGGTACTGAAAAAAAAAAACGCACGTGTGCAATAAAACTTCAATTAGAGTGTTCTCTTCAAGTTAACTTTTGGTGAATCCAAAGGCAAGAAAAAACAGCTGTAGCATTCTTAGTGAAAGGAAAGGTCCCATTTATTTAAATAAATAAATAAATAATAAGGCAAGAGTTTTAACCTTGAGATACTTTAAAAGAGTAATAACTCTTACTTCCTTTCTTGTCATAACGCAAGTATATAATCATAGTTTATATTCATTCTCTTTGGCCCAACTACAAAACAAGGTATTAACAAAATCCCTTTTCTGTGATCTGTATGCTTCTCATGTGTAACTAAATATTCATATCTATTTCTACTACAACTACTTAAGGGTAAACAGTTTCATTAGTAAGAATATTTTTCCTGCAGCAAGCCGATACAGCCTACAATTCTGGAAGCATTTCTAAACTCCCACTAGTATTTTCTTTGCAATGAGCTAATTCCTTTGATTTGCTTGAGAATAATTAGGAAAATTTAACAGACTATGAATAGGGTAAAATAATACTTGAAATTCAAAAGCCAGCATTCAGACAAAAGCCATACAGGCTAAAACCAAACCCACCGCCATTGAGTCAATTCCAACTCATAGCGACCCTATAGGACAGAGTAGAACTGCCCCATAGAGTTTCCAGGGAGCGCCTGGCGGATTCAAACTGCTGATCTCTTGGTCAGCAGCCGTAGCACTCAGCCACTACGCCACCAGGTTTTCTCCATACAGGCTGTATGGTCTAATTCAGTGTTTTGGTTTTTTTTGACTGTTTGGACTGAAATCCATGGTAAAAAAAATTATTTCTAACACACCTCTGTACCAAACATTCAGTCAAAATATATTGGAAAAAATTTATTCATGAAACAACACTCTCTCTGACTATACACAACACACTCTGATATTCTTAATTCTTCTCTTTGACTTTTTTTAATGCTGGTTGATTTTCTGACCTAATAATGAATCATTCAAACTTATGAGTTTGGAAATAACAAGGCCTTGGGCAACTCCTGGGATCCAAAACTAGTTCTGTGACAGCCTGTGGGTACAAGGGATGATCAAGAAGTAAGGCCACTGCATAATAGTCACGGACGAAAAGCACGGTGAAAAAGCCCCTTTATGGGCATTTTAGTAGCAATTAACAGAACCCACATCTCCTCCAATATACCCAATGTAAATCTCTTCTCCCCTACCATCTCTGGAGGATAATGTAAGAAAATCACCTCACACATTTATGTACAATAATGGAAGCCAATTGAATTACCCAAGTACTATCAGAAAATAGTAAGAAAGCAAATTAAGAATGAATATTGGTCAGAATAGACAAACACAAGGAAATGTACAGCTAGCAATTTGTGATCTTTTAAATAAATTCTAATATAATAAGCTGCATTTACCTGGGGTTTATATCAGGAAACCAAAGGAACTTTCAGGGACTTGCAAATCATAAGAGAGCATGAAAGTAAAAAGAGAGATTTTGGGGTGCTTTGATCCATTTAATGTGGGAATGGCCAAATTAGACATTTTAGTAGCTCGAGCAGCACAGAATCATCACAGACTAAGAGTAGGGGCATTCCTCTTCATTTTTATAAAGGAAACACAGCAAACAGGCGTGTGAGATAAGAAACTAAAACAAATAAAATTCATTGCAACCATATAGATTTGCTTGGCTGGTTTGCTAGATCTTTTCATTCAGATTAAGGCATTAACTAAAAAACTGCACCCCAGTTGGTAGCAAGATAGACAAAACAAGTACGGGAGGGTGGGTAGAGCTATCTACAGTGGGTCTCAGGGTCATTCGGCTTGAAGAAGGATTGGATAACCTTTCATATTTCCTTCCTGCACAGTTATTCTCAGATTCCATATGGGAAGTACAAAAATAGCAATGCAAACCTCCTCAGCTCAGAGTCGGGTACCATGCGGGGGCTTGCAAGATACTTTTGAATAGAACACAGTTAGCTGAATGTTTTTAAAACAGCAATATAGAGTGACAATCAGGGGTCAAATTCTTTATACATACATTTTGTTTCTTAATGTTTCTAAAGGAAATAGGTATTCCCACAATTTCCTAAAAGTTATTTGCACATTGAGTGCATATATGCAGGATAAAGTACATGTTTAGTAGATTAGAGGGTCATATATGTCACGATATTCCTTCTCTTGGAGAGAGATCTGATAACTCTCTCAAGGGCCTCTGGCTCTTATGAAGCATCAGTTTTTTGCTCATCTGAAATTATTCTGACAGTTTTGACACTACATTATCATCCCAGGATTATGGTATACTTAAAGACAAATGAAGATTCATGAGGAATTAGGAAAAAAAAAATACACGTCTCCAAAATACCAGATTAGAATATCGAAGGTTAGCAAATATAAACTTCATATTTTCTGGTTCAATTAATCATAACTCCATATACTTGAATGTGGGTAAGTAAACATTCCATGCTGTTTCTTCCACATCCCTGCCCTTCTGCTCCATACAAGAACAGGTAACTTACATATTTCATTTTAAATACTGGTTAAGAAAAAAAAAGTGATGATCCTTTAGCATCCTATAACATAGAATGATTTTTCCATATGGATTTGGTCTGACTCTGATTTTCTCTGCAACTCAGCCTCCCCTCACCCTCCTCAAAAAGAGGAATGTTGTCCAGCAGAATCTTTATATTTCTATTGTAGATTGTATACCTTTTACTCCCACATGGTCTATTAATAAGATACTATGCTATCGGACAGTTTATGAAATTGCAAAGACAAGTAGCAATTTTCTATGCAAAGCTGACCCTACAAAACACATACACACTCATACATATACAGTGAAATATTCTTAAGTCTGGGGGGTCCCTCACAGAGTAAAGTAATTAGATGGCTTTGAGGACCTTCCAAAAAAACTTATCATGCCAAAAAGAAAAAGTCATCCAAAATAAAAAGTGAGGTTAGTGCCCGAACTTTTCAAATGATGATATTTATTTACTTATTTGTTTGTATACACATTAATTTATTTTACCAGCATCAGCTAAAGTTGGAGTTTGGAACACTATGCATTAACAGGAGAGATGAAACAGATGCAATACACACTGAAGATCAAAGCACCCCATCAATTCATTCGAAGAGTCAAAATCCAGCTGAGCCTCAGAACCCTGTCTGCATAATAAGAAAGGTTGACTAAAACATAAGGATTAAGCAGATGAGCTGTCTCCTGCAGAGGCATTGGGGGGAAGCCCCACTGAGACACTTGTAAAGACACTTTGGAACCACACACCTGCTCCTCCACAGTCAAACCTACAGGAGACCAGCCTGGCCAAAGATGTTACACAAATGTACTAAATTGTGAGTTTTAGGAAACAGGAATATATGTCCAATGGGTGGCTTTTTATTTGTCAAGAAGCTTGCAGTCCAGAAAAATGACAAATTAATAGTCTCAATTTTTCCAGGGTGACTTACAAGTGGTTTCATTTCAAAACAGAGAAAAAATAGAGTGAAAAATTTTCTATGTCGTGAAACAGCATTGGGAAGGTGCCTACCTCCTGATCTTTTTACGATTGAATTTTGGCTTTTCTTGGGACAATCTTGAATAACTTGGTAAACATGTACTAGTTATATTTCCCATTATCAGTAACTTATCATTTTTATTTGCATGAAGAATATCCCACTTTTTATGAAGACATTGCCTGATTATATTCATGGCTACACTAAATTATAGAATGTAGATCTATATAGCAAAAATATAGTACAGATATTAAATACACTTAAGATACTATGCCTATGACAAACAGTACATTTATTCTGATGACCTCACCACAATGTTATGTTGTAGATACAGACATGAAATTACTTTAAACATCATCAACAACAAGAAGATTTCAAACAAAATTTAAAAATTAAATTTGCTATGAATTAACTTTCTTAAGGGTGATTTAAATATGCAGTTTATTGTTGTCGTTGTTAGGTACCGTCGAGTGATTCCGACTCATAGAGACCCTAACAGAATGAAACACTGCCCGATCCTGCGCCATCTGCACAATCACTGCTATTTGAGCCCACAGTTAACAGACTCAAGGAAATGCTAAGAATTAGAATATGTTTTATTCATCAAAATAAGCAATACTTAATTTGAAATGAAAGCAGTGGAATATCCCTGGAATAGAGCAAGCTGCAAAATGCTAAGTGGCTTCATGGGGTTGAAAGGCAGAATCTTTGACCTGCTCCGTAGTAGTCTAATTACAAGATCACTCACTCACTCACTCAAACAACACATTTTTTACAGTGCTGATTATGGGTAATGCACTAGGAGGGATACAGAGAAGAATTAAATGTGAACACATAAATAACAACACTAAACCACAAGTGCCAAAGGGTGATGTGGATAAATGCTGTAGAAATTGGTCATTTGGGGATAGAGAAATATAAGACTTAATTTAAGAGGTGGGAGTTGACTTGGGACTTGAAGGATAAGATGGAGAGGAGGGAACTAGCTTTCCAGAGGGCAAGAAAACCCATTGCCATGGAATTGATTCTAACTCATAACAGAGATAGAAAAGCCTAGAATCCGTTTTGAGGGAGAACATGTGATTCCATCTGGCAAGAGAATTGGGAGAGATTCCTGTGAGGTCAAATATGTAAGAAAGGTAATTATAAGGAGTCTTTACCACTTTTTTTTTTTTTACCACTAGATAAATGAGTTAGCTCTCCCCCAACCCAGTGCTTCTCAAGATGTAGTCTTAAGAATCACTCGACGTTCTTACTGAAAACTCAGATTATCAGACATCATGAATCAGAATCTTTGGAGATGAGACCTGAGAAATTGAATTTTTGAGCAAACTCACAAGATATTATATTATTTTTAAATCTTTGCAAAGCACCAGAGATCTTTACTTTTGGAGAAGTGAGCTGATGGACATGTTAGACCAACCTAGGGAAGGGAGCATTGGAAGAAAACAAGAAAATGCCCTGGACACGAAGTCTAGATTAGAATTCCTTATTTTAATCCAGGTTTATGATAATAATCACCTTTGCTCCAAATAAACATCAATATTTTCATTTCTGTCAAAAGTTGAAGTTCTTACTCCAAAAATTTACCAAATTTTCCTATATACCAATATTTCAATATATTTTTAAGAATATCTCTGATGTTCAAATGTTTTAATAAAACATTTCTATTATTTTTTTACAAATCCTTTATAAAGTACACTATCATACTTCCGATAACTCTACTTCAAGTACCCATTACCAGAAAGTCTCATTCAATTGTAACCATTACGATAAATAAAAGTTAGTTTGGGTAATCACTAGAGAAATTAGCAAATCATTCAAGAAGACAGTCATATTGGTCAACAGTCAAGAGAATAAATAATATGTAGTGGTGGTGAAGGTACTAGGAAAAGAGAACTATTGATGTTTGTTTGTGGGAGTTTAAACTGATATACCATTTTGAGGGGAAATTGGTAATACCTGATCAAATTCAAAATGCCTATACTCTTTAACAAAAATAAAGTTTGCTCCTAATAATCTAGCTTAGAAAAGTAATCACAGAAATGCATAAGGGTAGATACATAGAGCAAACACCAGAGTTTCCAACCTGTTCATTCTGGATTCTGGTTCGAGCCCCTGCTGAGAAATCTGCATTTTCAGCAAGTTCCCAGCCACTGTTGCTAAAATATAGATTCCAATTCAGAATATCTTGGGTGGAATCATTAGCATCAGCTGGGAACTTACTCGAAATGCAAATTCATTCATTAGATAGCTTTCATAAAACCACCTTCACTCATTCTTTGATTGGGTACTTATTTCCCAGAGAATATCGTAACATAGTATAGAGAATGTTAGATATGGACACTTATTTTATGTATAATAGCAATTTGTTTTCAAAAGGACCCCCAACAGACACTATTTAAAATCACTAATTTTATACCTAGGTAAAGAAGGTTTTTCTTCTCCTACACCCAACATAGCTATTTCTAAAATTATTAATATAAAATTTATGATTTTCTAAAAGTCAGAAAAATTCTTTTAATTTTTAAACGTTATAGAAAAAACTCTATAAATTCATCATGAAATTCATTACAGTTAGGTAGACTTATGTATTTCTCAGATTTCATTTTTCAATTTTGCAGCAATTGGTTTAAATCCGAGTTCTGACTTCATTCTAATTTTAAGAAATATAAAGGGGAAAAGTAGAATACAAATAATTATGGTGTCAATTAAATCATATTTTTTGTATATTTAAAAGCATATGCCAACAAGGAGCTGGTGCACATGTGTCTCTTACTGGCTGTATATATTACAATGAAAGGAGCAGCTTTACAAGCCTATTCAGACCAGAAATGAGAAGACAACTATTTACTGCAGTGTTTCATAGACTATGATGGCAATTAGTGATCCCTACACCTATTTTTTTTACACCTATTATATCATTTAAATTACCTTTTTTTTTTTTTTTTGGTTTTCTGTCATTTCATAGATATTCTTTATTTTTATTTTTTAATATCTTGTTGAAAGTATACACAGCCAAGAAGACAACATTTCCATAATTTCCACAGGTACAATTCAGTGACATTGATCACATTTTCCAAGTTATGCTACCATTCTCGCTATCCTTTTCCAAATTATTTCCACAACCATTATCTTAAACTCTCTGCTCCCTAAGCTTCCCATCCACATAGTTTATAAACTCTGAGGATATCTGAATAAACATCAAGTTCTTGTACAAAATTATTCTTTCCTTAAATATGAAATTAGAAAGTCTAATAAAATGAAAAAATAATAAAAGGTTTTCTCCAGATTTATGATTGATAAAAAGACGGAGTTAACTACTGTTAGAAGATGTTCTGTGCCATTTAAGTACAATCTGTTACGACTGTAGATTCATTGCTTTTCTGGATGGATCAATGACCTATGAATTTTAGAAGTTTTTTGAAGCTACAGTCAGGTTGATACAGAGAACATCTAGGAAGGATTAAAAAAATACATGCCAACAAGGAGCTTATAAAAGAAACAAGACCTGTGAAACAATTAAAAATATTTTTTAAATAATAGTGTTACTGTACCCTCATCCTTGCTGGTGGAAACATAAAATGGTACAGCCACTGTGGAAAAGTTTGGTGATTCCTCAAAAAGTTGAACACAGAACTAACATATGACCCAGTAATTCCAACCTAGCGGAAATAAAAGCAAGAATGCAAACAGAAACCTGTTCACCGATGTTCACTGTGGAACTTTTCACTATAGCCAAAAGATGGAAACAACCAAAATACCCATCAACAGGTGAATGGATAAACAAAATGTGGTATATATATGTATGTATATATATATTTTATATATATATATATACACACACACACAGTGGAATACTACTCGGCCATAAAGAGAAGTGAAGTCCCGAGGCATGCCACTACATGGATGAACCTTGAAAACATCATGCTGAGTAAAATATGTCAGTCTACAAAAGGACAAATACTGTATGATCCCAGTTATATGAAATAAGCAAACTTATAGAAACCAAAGATTATTAGTGGTAACCAGGGTTGGAGGGAAGGAAATGAGGGGTTTGCTCAGGGGCATTAAGTTTATGTTGATGGTGGTGGGCTGATTTGGAAGGGGATAGTGAGAATGGTTGCACAATTTGAAGAATGTAATCAATGTCACTGAACTGTAGGTGTAAAAATTGTTGAAGTGACGTAAGTTTTGTTATGTATATTTTCACCACAATAAAAAAAATAATAATGTAAGTATGTGCTGTACAATTATAGAACAAAAGGGCAGGTCACAAAAATACCCATAACAATTTATCTGGTGTTTTCCAAACTTTCAGGTATGGCCATTTATTCCTCATAACTACACCAAATGTATAAACACGTATTTTCAGAGTATATATGCATATTCTTCAGCTTCAGCAACACTAGTTCCCCCAAGTGCCCTGACCTGTCACCCTGTAGCCACGTAAGAATTTTAGGAATTAGAGGTAAAATACGTAAAGTTCCACGACATATTAGCAGCTCAATAAACAGGGGTTGTTATGATGATTTTTATTTCTTTCTGCTATCGGGAAAACTTGCTTATTCATTTAGCAAATACTTATTGAGCTCCTACTCTGTGCTAGACACTATACTGAACACAAAACTAGGTGATGGAGATAGAAGAGGTACAAATAGGTAAGTCCCCTAAACAGACAGGAGCTGGGTTTCTTATTTTAAAGACTTTTCAAAGAAAGTAATTCTATATTCTCCCCAGCAACACTTTCCAGTTCCACCACAGCTTATTCTGACATCTTAAAATATTTACCCTTTGTTTCTTATTTCTCTGGACTCTCAAAAAAACACAATATAACCCCTTTATGCAGATTAAAAAAGGAGCCCTGGTAGTGCAAATGATGAAGCACTTGGCTGTTAACCAAAAAGTTGGTGGTTCGAACCCACCCAGCAGCTCCTTAGGAGAAAGATCAGATGATCTGCTTCCATAAGGATTACAGCCAAGAAAAAACTCTAGGACAGTTCTACTCTGTCACATGGGCCGCTATGAGTCGAAATCGAGTAGACGGCCCCAGATGGCATAGATTAAACCTATGACAGGTATGAGTATTTTTCTTAAAAAATCTTTTAAGGTAAAGGCTACTAGACAGTAAAGCCGAATAATAAAAACACACCAACATTTGGTATAGTTTAGACCTATCAGTAAGAAGGTTAGAATGAAAACTAGCTCAGTTTTAAATTTATGCTGCATAAATCATATCAGAAATGTAGACCGCTCCCCACAAACTTCTTAATATTTCAAAGTCAGTTTTCATCAGTCATGGTTTACTTTTGTCTTGACTTAATTGAAAAATGTTGTACCATATAATGACTATCATACAGCCCTCACCAGGTTTGCCGGGGGGGTGGGGTGGGGGGGGTCAATGTCATAGCTTTAGCTTCAAAAACAATGACCTTTAACTTTTTAGAAGTTTTCACAAAACCAGCATCTTCAAAGTATTGAGACCTGTCTTAATTCTTCACAGTACTTGTGTAGCTTCAGAACTTTCTTTTCTTTTTTCTCAAGATATTTCTACTTCATCAGCAACACATGAATTCATTAACTTCACTATTAATTCAGATGATTTTTTCATTTTTGTAAGCCCCAAGTTTGTCTCACCAAGATCAGCCCTCTCTGTGTTCCATAAAATGTAATCAATCTCTATTATAGTCATGAAAATGGTATTTGTCACTTTGCTGACAAAAAAAAAAAAAAAAATCAATATATCTTCCAGGGCTGAACAGGCATTTAATGCAATGAATTGAAGTCTGTTAGAGAAATTTAGCTTGCCAGGATTTTAGGACAAGCTAATCGAAATCCAAAGAAGAATTGATGCATTTGAATTACAGTGCTGGCGAAGAATACTGAATATACCATGAATTGCCAAAAGAACAAACAAATGTCTTAGAAGAATTGAGGATGGTGAGACTTTGTCGCATGTACTTTGGACAAGAGATACCAGTCCCTGGAGAAGGACATTATGCTTGGTAAAGTAGAGGATCAGCAGAAAATGAGGAAGACCCTCAATGAACTAGATTGGCACAGCAGCTGCAAAAATGGGCTCAAACATAGCAACAATTGTGAGGATGATGCAGGACTGGGCAGTGTTTTGTTCTGTTGTACATGGAGTCATTATGAGTTGGAACCGACTGGGTGATACCAAAAAACAACAATAACTGAAATCCAGAAAATTCACAGAAAGTTGGCTGATGAAATATATAGATATACCATGGAAATTAATATGTGGGTATTATAATAACATGTCATTTCCAATTCTGACAAGAAAATGGATTTTGATAGGCAAATCTCCCAGGGCTCACCAATTTAACAAACAAAAACAAGATCCATGCACCAAGATAAAATATCTTGAGGATACCTGATAAGAAGTAAAATATTGGAGGTTTCATTTTTTTCTTCCTATAAAATTTACCAGCACAGAGAGATAATTTTAGAGTGGCAAAATTGTAAGAATCTTTAAACATAAGAAACTTACAGGAATGTTGTCATTTGGAAATATGAAATTGGCACTGAACTTCTTTAGAATAAAGATTATTGCAGTAGTTAACTACAGAACAAAACATTGGTGCTTACGGAGTTACAGCATACAAAGCACATCTTACCAATGGCCCTGGTGAGCCTATGGGATTTAATGGGTTCAAAGTCATTTTGTTATTTCATATCCCATAGTTTCCACTACAAAGTAAACATTCCTCTATAGGAGAATTCTTTCCACCATTAATCCTGTTAAAATCATTTATTTCATTCACTCTTTGAAATAACTGATTATAACAGGAATTACTCTTGTCATTTACTTCCAAAAACAACTAAGGCACAGCCCTCGGTCACACGTCATTAAATGCCAGGGCCAGAATTCAATTTCAGGTTTCTCAGAACCCAAGTACCATATCCTTTTTACTATCCCATGCTATCAGTTAAGAAAATGAAAAGATAATACAGAAGGAGAAAAAATATATTGGTAAGGAATTTCTAAGGAGAGATACTCTGGAATAATTTATATTTCCCCTGATGAAGGGGAGAATTATAATTTTCCAAAGAGTTATTTAATTATAATTTCTCCCTAGAGAGCCACTTACTTCCCCTTCTCTGCTCTACAGCCTTAGAGAAAAAAAACAAAATTTTTTTTTAATTTCAACTTTGAAGTTTAAGTCAAATTTTGAGTTTTCATTCTTATAAATAAAGCTGGTGGAGGTAAAAAATAATAAAAAAATTTAGAAGGTAGAAAAAAGACCCTAATTATGGACTCTGTGTGATTCAACTTTGTTTGCTCAAGGACAAAACAATCACTCAATTAAACTTAAAAACAAAACAAAAAACAAATTGTACATGAAAAAAAATCAGCCAATTTACTTGCTTGGCAGGAATGAGTCATAACAGACCAGTGATAAACTGAATTAAGGAAAAGAAACTGACCATTTTGGTAGATGGGTGTCAGGTAGAATGAACAAATGTTCTTACAACCTATTAGGTTTCAGGGAATAACTCCCAATGTGATAAAAGATTAGGCAACTTTAACCAATGAATTCAAGCAACTGCCAGTTTGGTGAAAATGCCAGTACCAGTTGCCATTGAGTCGATTCCTACTCATGGCAACCCCATGTGTGTTGGAGTAAACTGAGCTCCATGGCGTTTTTAATGGCAGATTTTTTGGAAGTAGATCACCAGGCCTTTCCTGCAAGGTGCCTCTGGGTAAACTTGAACCTCAATCCTTTTAGTTAGCAGCCAAGAATGTTAACAGTTTGCACTGCCCACGGCCTCCTTAGTGAAAATATTCCTTTCAAATAGGTTGACTAACATTCTACAGAAAGAAACCCAACAATCCCTTGTTTGAATAAGGGCATCATAACCACACAATGTACCAACCTTTTTAACTATCTTGAAAATTCACTTTGTATTAAATAAAAGCACATGAAATTTCATCTCCATCTATAGCAAATCTGTGGATGCTCAATTCATTCTGTGACTTGCTCAATTAAAAAATAAATAAGTGACTCATAGAAATCATTTATTAGGTGACAACAATGAAAACCAAAGATCTTATTTTCTCTGAACCTACCCCTCATAAACAGGATTATTTAATGCCTTTTTCTATTGTTGGCACTCTCATAAAATGTTTCTCAAAGAAGTTTAATTCTCACCAAAATCACAAAGTTGCTTCATTTCTGAGGTCACAGAACAAATCAAGTTAATTAAATGTACTTTCTTTGTATTTAACATGACAGATCACACTATGTCTTAAGAGATAGCTCTCATCTCTTTCATAAACATTTCCTCCATTATAGTCTGTGAGTATAAATGTGCTTATATTAATTAATCTATTAACTAATTAACATACCCAACAAAACCTTTATTGGCCACTTACTATATGCCAAACACTATGCTAGGCCATATGAATTTGAAGAAATAAGGCACACTTCTTTTCTTCAGGTAGCTGCAGTCTACAGGATAAGACATGTACATTAACATAAAATCACAACATCAAACCAAAAAAAAAAAAGCCAAACCAACTGCCATCAAGCCGATTTCAACTCATAGCAATGCAATAGGTCAGAGTTGAACTGCCCCATAGGGTTTCCAAAGGGCAAGTGGTAGATTTGAACTGCCAACCTTCTGGTTAGCAGCCAGGCTCTTAACCATAAGGCTCCAACTACAACATAAAAAAAAAGGTAAAATAGCATTGTAGAGATTTATTTAAGTTCACAGAGGTCGCTGGCACTCAGAAAGGAGCCTGTCATATAGTACACACTCAATAATAATTTGTCGGCTGACTGGACAACTGAATGAATCCCAGTGGCACTAGGAATAGAGGGAAGGCACCTGAGCAAGCTAGAGCGTCCGCATTAGAGATAAGAGCGACAGATGGAAAGGTGATGCTGACCTTACATATTTGTGTCCCCAGAATATTCTGACCTTCAGTACGTGATAACACATTGAATTGTCCCTCGGGAAAGAAGTGAAACCATCTTAACTGCCTATCTAAGGGATTTTATTCTAAGGTGTCTTTCTCCTATATAACAGGCTCTCAGCCTGATCCTTGGGGGAAAGCAGTTATTTTTATGCTGACTACACTGAGGCTCTGAGATGTAAAGTGACATATGTGGTTTTGAAATGGTTGAGGGCAGAGAACCAGGCCTGTGGGTTCAGTATAGTCTACCGGTTACACCCCATAGAACATATTAATGAAAAAGCCTTTCATCCTTGAAGACAGACTTCAAAAAATTTCAATGACAGCAAATTAAAGGTTTGACTTTAGACGCCAGCAGAACAGAAGAACCTAAATATCAGCTGTTTGCCTACAAAGGAATCTTTATAAATAAATTTATAATTATCCCTTGCCAAAGATCTATCTTTGTTATCCTGTACTAACTAGAATGCAAGTGAGAATTTAAGCAATTACCAAGATAGCTGTTGAGACAAAGTATTGATGGTCTCGTGGTTAAAACCCTATTCTAAAGATAAACTCTGAGAATTCATCTTACTACACTACCTCAAGGAAATTAAGCCAATGAGTCTAGGTTTTCTCCATTTATGCCACCTCACACAATGATGAATCTAGTAAAGAAGAGAAGCTGATTCCTATCTAAATATTTGTCTCTTTTAAAGCTGCCTGAGAATAAATTAAGTCTTTCTGCCTAAATTTCCAAACTCATATTAAAAAAAAAAATAAAAGCAATGCTCTAAGTCATAACTACTTAGTCTCAGCCACACTACATCTGTACCTTTCATCCTATTACCCTGTCAGGCTCTAGAACAACCCACAACTCTAAGTAAATTAATCAATCTACCTTTTCTATTCCTGCCCCCAAGCCACCCAATGATGTTGGAGAAAGTTACACAACTGGGCAGATTGATGGCACTACAAAAGGATGGTTTCTCAGCTTCTCAGTAAGTCTTTCATTCCCACCTACTCAGCACCCTTTCCTCATCCTCAAGACAACTGTTACAAATCTTTACTCTCCTTCTGTTGACAACTCTTAGCTGACCACCTTGCTTCCCTCTTCCTAAAACATAAAAGAGTCCAAGGAGAAGAAATCTCTTCAATTTACCAATCAGCAATCCTTTGCAGCTTCATGCACATTTTTCACTCCAAGGCTTCTCTTTCTGGTTTCTGGATTGCATTCCCTTCCACCTGCCCCAAGATATTGTTCCATTAGTTGATGTGCTCCTCTTCTGGCTCTTTCATTACAAACATCTTTCCCTACCACGTGCTCAACTCTCTTGCCTTCTAAAAAGCCTTCCTTTGATCCTACCTGCTGTTGAAGCTACCATTATATTTCCTTCCTTTCCTTCAACATCAAGTTTGTAGAAAATGTAGGTTGCTTATGACAGCTTACTCTTACTTCCTCAAGTCATATTGATTATTGCTGTCATTATAACATGGTTTGTATCCCCACTACTTTACCCTTTCTAAACTCATCATATTGTTGCTGTTGTGTGCCATCAGGTCTATTCTGATGCATAGTGACCCAATGTGACTGAGTAGAACTGCCCCATCGGGTTTCCAAGGAGAGGCCGGTGGATTTGAACTGCTGCCAGGGCTCCTGAAATCATCATAGACTTCCTTATTTCCCAGTTAAAGTCTGATGCTTAGTCTTCATCCTACTTAGCAGTTGCATGAAATGAGACACTGATCTGACTCCCTCGTGCTCAAAACTCTTTTTTGCCTTGGTTTCCATGGCATTACTCTCTCCTCAGTCTCTCTTGTTTCATTCTGTCCCCTTTGACAGACTCTTCCATTCTACTCACCCTTTAAATGTGAACTAGTTTGCCAAGCTTCTATCTATGGTACTCTTCCATGCTTTCATTCACTTTCCTAGATAAGGAATAAGGGGAAGGATGTTCTACCACCACATAAGTACTACCTCCTCCAGTCAACAAACACTGACCCATGTCAAGAGGTATAAAATAAAAATGAAACAGTCACAACCCATTTGAGCTCTAGGCCCATGTTCTTAACCTCTGGAGGTCTCTACTAACACTTCTAAATCCAGTATTCATGATTATAGTGGCATCATCATCCATTCCAGCCTTCTAAACAAGAGCCTTCAATGCCATCCTTGACTCCTCTCTCTCTCTCCCATCGCATTCAATGAATCACTAATACCTATTAATTCTAACTCAGGAATGTTCATTGAATCTCACCTGTCTTCTCCATTCCAATCACTGCTACTTAAAAACAGCTCCTTATATTTGGGGGGCTGGAAAGTTATCAACTTTTCTAAGACTTTGCCCTCTTTTTTCTCTCTATAACGGTATGTATACTTTTCCATGGTTTGTATAGTTAGCCATCTTTAAATAACAAAAACAAAGAAACAACAACAAAAGCATTTCAAATCTCAAGCTTATTTAAAAAACAGCTAACAAACAAATATCTTGGTTGGCTATTTCCTACAAGATTAAAAATCCAGATTCCTTTGCTTTGCATTCAAAGCTCATTGCAATCCAGTCTCATCTAATCTTTCTAATTCATTGTTTACCTCCTTCCCTCACATGCATACACACTCAAAGATCTACCATATTGAGTTTCCCACCATAATTTTGGGATACCCTTGCATGTGTTATTTTCCCTGTCTAGAATGATTTTCCCCTATGTCTTTGCTCTATATCCTTCAGGAAACAACTCAAATGTCATCTTTTCTAGTGAAACCTTTGCCAGTTACCCCATAGAAAGTTACTGACTCCAACTAAATCCTAACTCCTTATGTGGCAATTTATCCATTTTCCTGCCACTTTCACTTGACAGGGAAGTCCTTTAAGACTGAGAATTTATCTTACTCATCTCTCTAGCTCCAGAGCCTAGCACAATACCTGGAATATAGGAGGTAAGAATCAATATCAAATTGATAAATATTTTGATTCATATGTATTTTACATTAATCATTGAAAACTAATGATAGGAATTCAAATAAGGGAAGGGACCTAACAGGTTCATTTTTATTTTGATATCTATTTAGATGTCTATCATGTTAAACACAATGACTGCTTCTACAAATTAGACAAATCAGTCATAAAGTTGGATTTTAAGCTATTCTATAAGGCTATATTTATAATAAATTTAGACCATTAGTAAGATTGCTTGATAACTAATATATTTCTTTTAACTAGTACTATAATATAAAATCTAATGTGATCTTGTTCATTTCTTTTCTCAGTCTACTTACATGACTTGCATATTAAGAATATTTTACACAATTAAATGTATTTACCATACACTCATAATGACTACTTTTACTAAAGTACATGTTTTTTTAATAATAAAATAACTCTGTAGATAGAGAAGCCAATAAATATTTTAAATGGCTCAGACCTACATGTATTAAATTTATTGCATATGTATCATCTTAGCAGTGTATAAGAAAATAAACTGATTTTTAGGTACCAAAATTCGACCATATTTTCTTTCCACGATATCCATAAATTTACAAATCATGTTTTTTTTACAATGAGAACTTTATAATTGGACATTATCTTAATTCATTTCAAACACTGTCACAGCAGTGATTAAAAAAAAAAAAAAAACACTGCCTTCGAGTCAATTCCAACTCATAGAGATGCTGTAGGACTGAATAGAACTGCCCAATAGGATTTCCAAGGGGATTCGAACCACCAACCTTTTGGTTAGCAGTGATAGCAAACCTCAATTTAGCTCTGAAAATTTTCTCTGGATTATACTGAACACTGTAAAAGAATGTAAATGAAAGTAATCTTGGTTAAAAAAAAAACAGAAGCCACCTATGTATTCACTGCCTCCTCAATAAACAATGGCAACTATGTACATATTGTTAGTTAATGGATAAGAATGACAGAAGTCAGTAATATAAGGCATTGCCACCTTTTATATTTATGGTTTGCATGAAAGAAGTTACTGGTAATTGACAGTAAGCAGCTTGAAGTACTCATTGCTGCAGAAGACAAGTGTTAACTCTCAAGTTTCCAATGTAAACCTTCTCAGTCTTTGCTGTAGATCTGGCGTCTGCCAGTGAACCACAAAAAAGACCTTAACGGGGCTCTATGCAGCTGTCAGTTTTTGTCTAAACTTTTGTCACAACCCAAATTCTTTGCAAGAAGCTACTCATTTGAGGAAATTTGCATTCATCACTGATTACCTAGGCATTCCAAAATCAGATGTGTTTTTATGTTCACTTGTGATTACGCGAGCATAATAATAGGAGTTAAGTACTAATATTTTTCTAACTGCTTTGCAAGTGCCTTAAGGGAAATCATTACAGTGATTCTGCCTTAAAAAAGCTCTAAATAATTTGCACACATTAGACAACTAAATTTCACCTATTTCAAAGTATGAATCCCAGGGAGAAATAGGAACCGAGTATTTTCCAATTAAAATCTTTCATAAACCATTACTGGCAAAGTGAAATAAAAGTGAACATAACATGAGGATTAAAATAAGAAGCTCTCTAACAGGGGTGACTAGGGTTTCCAGGAAGGTAATCCTTCTTATATTACTTTCTTTGCCATTTCCTTCTCTAAGCAGAAAGTTAAGTCCAAGAGTCACTTTCTGTGTTTCCAAACGGTAAAACTCAGTATAGCAATAGCAAAAGAAATCACTCATTTTCCCTATCTTCACAGTCTTGATATACAACAAACTGAAGTCTGAAGCCATGTATTAGGATAGCCGAGATACGATAAAAATAAATATAAACGGCCCATTTTAGCAAATGTATTTTTTTCTAAGAACTTCTTTTTTCCTCATATCCACTAAAAGAAATACAATACTGAGAGCCTTTCTTTATTGCTAAGAAACGGCCAAAAATAAAAGGTGAGGCTGATGACATCACACCCATTTATACATGCAGGTTATTTTGCTAATAATATGTTTAGGGCAATATTTTAACGTTATGATGAAAATGCTACCATTCAATAAGAAATATATTTTCAGAAACCTGGTCATTAATTTCCGAATTAAACTTAGTCATCAAAATGTTTGTGCCTGTGCATTCTTTATCAGGTATTTATACCTACTTGCAGCTGGCTTGAGATTTAATATGGTTTAATAAGACAGAACCATAATGATAAATGATTAAATAACAAGATCCACACTTGATCAGCTTAAGAAAATTTCTTGGAGTCCGTTAAAGATAACTACCAAAAAACCAAACCCATTGCTGTGGAGTTGATTCTAACTCACAGCAACCCTATAGGACAGAGGAGAAATGCCCCATAGGGTTTCCAAGGAGCGGCTGGTGGATTCAAACTGCCTTCTGTTTGGTTAGCAGCCATAGCTTTTAACCACTACCAAGTTCTGCAATTTCATATTTGTGGTTTTAAAGAACTCTGAGAGCCAAGAGTCAAAAAAAATGAGTTCTAAGGGTTGAATTTGCATGGAAAAAAGCACACGGCTGGATCTTTGTTAAAAGTGGACCTGAAAATGGATGAGGTAGCATGAGTGAGGAGGAAGACAAAGCAAGAGAAAGTGGGCTGAGGTGAAGCTTCTGAGTTTAGTGTGACGTGCAATGGTAGATACCTGAAGTTCCTGAGCAAGAGAGTGACACATTCAACATTGAATTCAGCAAACATGACTTTGAGCAATGCATTAGAACTGATTTGATAGGAGGAGGAGAAAAAGGTGGAAGTGTGAGCAAAATGTCTTAGCAGTCTAAGGGACAAGGAACATAAACACTGCTATTTACACCACTCAGCATTCTAGCCCACTGTTCTGTCCTTGCTGTGTACCAAAAAAACATGCCTCACTTATATGACCCTGGCATTAATTTCAAACAATTAGGGATGTGTTTAATCTCCATATTAATCTAAACTTGATATAACAATCCACAGGCCAGAGTTAGTTTGAAGATTTTTTGGGGTGGGGTGGGGTGGGGGAGGAGCTGTTTCACCTGCTCCATGTTGGTGTTGAGTATTTGAACTAATCACCAAGAAGGTTCACATAAACAACTGAATTTCTGGATTCTGTTAAAGAATTGGAGGATCTGGCTGTGCTGTATCTGTATTTTTACATGATACCATGTCGCCTTGATTTTCAGGTAGGGTATGCCTTCTCTAATTTGCCACAGTCTCCACTATTCCCTACTATTGCTCTAATTAAGCCCCCTTTGCTATTAATCTGACCTCCCTGGCCTATTTGAGTCCATAATCTCTGATCTAGGTCTTCCAAAAATATTATATTTTGAAGGATTTTTTTCTCAAGTACTTTTTCCTTGCCATGTAAAATACTAATAAACAACCTTCTTCATATGTGCTTTATTGTTTACAAAGTACTTCCATATAGTAACTCAATTCACAGTCACCCAGTGAGGTAGGCAAGGTTTATACCATTTCTCCCCATTGTACAGATGAGGGAAAAGAAGCTATGAGAGATCCAGAGATACATTCAAGGTGACCATTGCTAAGTGTCTGAGTTGAAGTAAGGCCCGGGTCTTTTGCCTCCTGGTAACTGGTCTTCCCACTACTTCCAGGATATACTCTGACTCTTATATCCTGGGATTTAGTCAACAGGTCTACTTTATTATGACATCCAATCCTATCTCTAAAATATGCTCAGCATTTTTCTATCACTGTATCATATTCATTGGACCCAAACTCTGCATAACCTCTATTCACTCCTGCCTATTTTCAACTTATCCTTCAGCTCCCAACTGAACCCTCGTTTACAGAGGAAACTTTATCACACATTTACTCCAAATTTGGATAGATCCCCTCATTAGTTTTTTTTTTTTTTTCCTCATTAGTTACACCCAATGTGCCCTCTACTCACCCCATTGTCACTTGCTTAACACTAGACGAATGTCTCTCTAGGCCATAGTGCTACAGAATGGGGAAGAAGTGTGTCTCACCTACTGCAGTGTCTCTAATCCTTAGAAGTGTATCTGCACGTGTGTAGGCATAAAGTCAAGTTTTTATTTTGTTTTGTTTTTAAATAGTATTTTAATTGTATCAGTCTATCTTAAATGAATAGCAACTGACATTTATCAAGTACAACTATCAATATCTTCGGGTGCATTAGTCTTTAACCATGTCAGAACTACAACATTCTGGATGGAGATACAATATTAAGATATTGAGATTTACTCTTTCAACTGTATTTCTTGACATATATAGGGTTTTGCTACCGTCACACACTGGTTGTAATTTGCAGTAGTTTTGGCACTCCTTATGAATGACCCATAAGTTGTGTTGACCCACACAATGTCTAATGTGCAACCCTGCATTCTGAGGCAGCCTATTGGGCTCATTTGGGCAATTTTTCCTGTTGTTAAACATTATCTTTTTATTTTGTTGGCCTTGTTTAGTCTGCCAGTTAGCAATGCACGCTTACAGCCTTTATCCCTCAAAGTGTTTATTTCTTTTTATAAACACCACATATTTTTCCTGAGTTCTTAAAAAAAGTGTTTTAAAACATCCTCGAAATCTCCCTACAGGTTATTTACTAGTTTTCATTTTTTAAACAAAAGCTTGAATTTTTTCAAGGTTCCTGTACCTAAAATTGAATACGTACAATTTTTTTTTAATTAAATGCTATCTCAGGTGTTCCTTGTCTTGTCAATCCTTGAAGGCAAGGTTAAACTCCTATAGTATAGTTGGGAGCTCATTAACTACAGATGAATTTTGTCACAGGGAAAGATGAAAATAAAAATAATAAGCAGATGCTGAGTTTTTGAAACTAGCAGGAACCTGCTGGCAGTCAATATGGCAAAGGCAGGCAGTGGGGAGATATTGAGAGCAGAGACTAAATTTTGCTTTTAATTATACTAACTTTTAGCAATAATTCAGACACAAGAAACATGATGTGGAGAAACAGAGGAAAAATATGAAAGATTCCATAAAAACAGTAGATCTGAATAATACTCTCAAGAAAGTAGGTCATGAATGAAAAGACCTCAGAGAAAATCTCACTGTGCAAAAGAATTGATACAGGTATTTACCACTACCAAATTGAAAACTTTTCTTTTTCCAGGCCTAAACTAAATGTCACCTATTTTGTGAAGTACTTCCTGATTCCACAGCCCAAGTTTGTCAATCCTTCCACTACATCCCTTTGGTAGTCTCTTCTATTCACATAGCAAGCACCACAATGTTCTATATTTAACTCTGTATCCATGGACCTCCCCAGCCAGGCTGAAAACTCTTCAAGGATGGGAAGCAAGTCTTCATAATTGTATCTCCAAGATCTAGCAATCTCCTACAAAACCTGGCACATAATGAAAACTCAAAATTAATGATAAATGGATGGGTGATTACATTAAATTTGAATAATGGACTAGATAAGGTATTCCTTAAGAATAAGAGTGGAGTTTTCTGAAAGGTTGGAGGTTAGAATATACCCAGAGGCACCTCAGAAGAAATGCCTGGTGATCTAATTCCAAAAAACAGCCATTGAAAACCCTTTTGAGCACAGTCCTACTCTGACACACAGAGGGTTGTCATGAGTCAAGTCAATCTCAACTGTTTTCTTTAAGGTTACCAGTGTAGTGGTTAACAAAAGCTCCGTTTTAAAGACAAACAAGGGTGCTCTGTATCTCCTACCATTGTTTACATCACCATTGATTACAGAGACAGTTCTGCATTGACACAGCTATCACACACTTAAGGCAATGATTGGTCCAAACAGAAGCTCTAAACTAACACCTCTTCCTTGAAGTTGTAGCCCAGTCAAGATCAACCATAACTTATGTTATCATCACATTAATGCAGCCTGGACTGTGCTTGGAGGGGTGGGCAAGGAATCATGAAGGGAAGAGGTGTCCTCACCTCTCCAAAAGCTAATTCGTTTTGTCTAGACATCTACCACTTGTCTGTCAGTTTGTCATACTGTGGCAGCTTGAATGTTGCTGTGACGCTGCAAGCTATGCCACCAGTATTTCAAATACCAACGGTTCACCTATAGTGGATAGGTTTCAGTGGAGCTTACAGACTAAGACAAATTAGGAAGAAGGACCTGGCAGTCTAATCTGAAAAACTGGCCAATGGAAACCTTTTGAATAACAGCAGAACATTGTCTGATATAGTACCAGAAAATGAGTCCCTGAGGTTGGAAGGCACTCAAAATACAACTGAGGAAGAGCTGCCTCCTCAAACTAGAGTCGACCTTAACGACATGGATGGAGTAAAGCTTTCAGGACCTTCATTTATTGATGTGGCACCACTCAAAATGAGAACAAACAGCTGCAAACATCCATTAATAACTGGAAGGTGGAATGTAAGAAGTATGAATCTAGGAAAATTGAAAGCCATCAGAAATTAAAAAGAATGCATAAACACTGATATTCTGGGCATAAAAAAATTTTTTCAGAAAAACCCTATGCCATCAGGTCAATGTTGAATCAATCACAGCAACCCTATAGAACAGAATAGAACTGCCCCACAGAGTTTCCAGGGAGCGGATGGCAGACTCAAACTGCCAACCTTTGGTTAACAGCCAAGGTCTTAACCAATGTACCACCAGGGCTCCATCCTAGGCATTAGTGAGCTGAAATGGACTGGTATTGGCCATTTTGAATCAAACAATCATATGGTCTACAATGGAGGAATGACAAAGTGAAGAGGAATGGAGTCACATTTGTTATAAAAAAAAATTTTTTTTTTTCAAGATCTACCCTGAAGTAAAATGCTGTAAGTGATAGGATAATATCCATAGGCCTGCAAGGAAGACAAGTTAATACGATTATTATTCAAATTTATGCACCAACCATTAATGCCAAACATGGAGAAATTGAAGCTTTTTACCAACTTCTGCAAACTGAAATTGATCAAACATGCAATCAAGATGCATTGATAATTATTGGTGATTGGAATGAGGAAGTTGGAAACAAAGAAGAAGGATGAATAGTTGGAAAATATGGCCATGGTGACAGAAATGACACTGGACATCACATGATAGAATTTTGCAAGACCAATGACCTATTCACTGGAAATACCTTTTTACAACAAAATAAACTGTGACTACACACATGGACCTTGCCAGATGGTATACACAGGAATCAAAATTGTCTATATCTGTAGAAAAAGATGATGGAGAAGCTCAGAACAAGACCAGAGGTTGACTGAGGAACAGACTGTCACTTGCTCATATGCAAGTTCAAGTTGAAGCTGCAGAAAATTAAAACATGTCCGTGAGAGCCAAAGGATGACCTTCAGTGTATCCCACCTGAATTTAGGAACTATCTCAAGAATAAATTTGACACAGTGAACACTAATGGCCAAAGATTAGAACAGTTGTGGGATGACATAAAGGACCTCATACATGAAAAAAAAGGTCATTAAAAAGACAGAAAAGAAAGACAAGAACAAAATGGATGTCCGAAGAGACTGAAACTTGCTCTTAAACTTAGAGCAGCTAAAGAGAATGGAAGAAATAATGAAGTAAAAGAGCTGAACAGAAGACTTCAAAGGGTGGCTTAAGAAGACAAAGTAAAGCATTATAATTAATGTGCAAAGACCTAGAGTTAGAAAACCAAAAGGGAAGAACGCACTTGGCATTTCTCAAGCTGAAAGAACTGAAGAGAAAGTTCCAGTCTTGAGTTGCAATATTGAAGGATTCTATGGGCAAAACATTGAATGATGCACAAAACATCAAAAGAAGATGGAAGAAATGCACAGAGTCATTGTGCCAAAAAGAATCAGTCGACATTCAACTATTTCAGGAGGTAGCATATGATCAAAAAACCAGTGATACTGAAGGAAGAAGTCCAAGCTGCAATGATGGCATTTGCAAAAAAACAAGGCCCCAGAAATTGATGAAATACCAATTGAGATGTTTCAACAAATGGATTCAACCCTTGAAGTGCTCACTTGACTATGCCAAGAAATTTGGAAGACGGCTACCTGGCCAACTGACTGGAAGGGATCTATATTTGTGCCCATTTCAAGGAAAGCTGATCCAACAGAATGTGGAAATTATCAAGCAATACCATTAATATTACATGCAAGTAAAATTTTGCTGAAAATCATTCAAAACATTGCAGCAGTGCATCAACAGAGAACAGCCAGAAATACAAGCCAGGCTCAGAAAAGGACAGGGAATGAAGAATATCATTGCTGATGTCAGATGGATCCTGGCTGAAAGCAGAGAATGCCAGAAGGATGTTTACCTGTGTTTTATTGACTCTGCAAAGGCATTCAGCTGTGTGGATCATAACAAATTATGGGTAACATTGAGAAGAATGGGAATTCCAGAACACTTAATGGTGCTCATGTGGAACCTGTACATATACCAAGAGGCAGTCATTAGAACAAGGGAATACTGTTGTTATTGTTGTTAGGTGCTGTTGAGTCGGTTCTGACTCATAGCGACCCTATGCACAAAAGAACAAAACACCGCCCGGTCCTGAGCCATCCTTACAACCGTTGTTTGTTGCAGCCACTGTGTCAATCCACCTGGCTGAGGGTCTTCCTCTTTTCCGCTGACCCTGTAGTCTGCCAAGCATGATGTCCTTCTCCAGGGACTGATCCCTCCTGACAACATGTCCAAAGTATGTAAGACGCAGTCTCGCCCTCCTTGCCTCTAAGGAGCATTCTGGCTGCACTTCTTCCAAGACAGATTTGTTCGTTCTTTTGACAGTCCGTGGTATATTCAATATTCTTCACCAACACCACAATTCAAAGGCGTCAATTCTTCTTCGGTCTTCCTTATTCATTGTCTAGCTTTCACATGCATATGATGCAAATGAAAATACCATGGCTTTGTTCAGGCGCACCTTAGTCTTCAAGGTGACATCTTTGCTCTCCAAAACTTTAAAGAGGTCCTTTGCAGCAGATTTACCCAAAAAATGTGTCTTTTGATTTCTTGACTGCTGCTCCCATGGCTGTTGATTGTGGATCCAAGGAAAATGAAATCCTTGACAACTTCAATCTTTGCTCCATTTATCATGCTGTTGCTCATTGGTCCATTTGTGAGGATTTTTGTCTTCTGTATGTTGAGGTGTAATCCATACCGAAGGCTGTAATCTTTGATCTTCGTCAGTAAGTCCTTTTCTCTTTCAGCAAGCAAGGTTGTGTCATCTGCATAACTCAGGTTGTTAATGAGTCTTCCTCCAAGCCTGATGCCCCGTTCTTCTTCATATAGTGCAGCTTCTTGGATTATTGGCTCAGTATACAGATTGAATAGGTATGGTGAAAGAATACATCCCTGACTCACACCTTTCCTAACTTTAAACCAATCAGTATCCCCTTGTTCTGTCCAAACAACTGCCTCTTGATCTATGTAAAGTTTCCTCATGAGCACAATTAAGTGTTCTGGAATTCCTATTCTTCCAATGTTATCCATAGTTTGTTATGATCCACACAGTCGAATGCCTTTGCAGAGTCAATAAAACACAGGTAAACATCCTTCTCGTATTCTCTGCTTTCAGCCAGGATCCATCTGACATCACCAATGATATCCCTAGTTCCACGTCCTCTTCTGAAACCGGCCTGAATTTCTGGCAGTTCCCTGTTGATATACTGCTGCAGCCGTTTTTGAATGATCTTTAGCAAAATTGTTCTATAATTTCCACATTTGGTTGGATCACCTTTCTTGGGAATAGGCATAAATATGGATCTCTTCCAGTCAGTTGGCCAGGAAGCTGTCTTCCATATTTCTTGGCATAGATGAGTGAGCGCCTCCAGCGCTACATCTGTTTATTGAAACATCTCAATTGATATCCCATCAATTCCTGGAGCCTTGGTTTTCACCAATGCTTTCAGAGCAGCTTGGACTTCTTCCTTCAGTACCATCGGCTCCTGATCATATGCCACCTCTTGAAATGGTTGAACGTCGACTAATTCTTTTTGGTATAATGACTCTGTGTATTTCTTCCATCTTCTTTTGATGCTTCCTGCGTCACTTAATATTTTCCCCATGGAATCCTTCACTATTGTAACTCCGGGCTTGATTTTTTTCTTCAATTCTTTCAGCTTGAGAAACACTGAGCATGTTCTTCCCTTTTGGTTTTCCATCTCCAGCTCTTTGCACATGTCATTATAACGCTTTACTTTGTCTTCTCAAGCTGCCCTTTGAAATCTTCTGTTCAGTTCTTTTACTTCATCAATTCTTCCTTTTGCTTTAGCTCCTCAAAGTTTGAGAGCAAGTTTCAGAGTCTCCTCTGACATCCATCTTGGTTTTTCTTTCTTTCCTGTCTTTTCAATGACCTCTTGCTTCCTTCATGTATGATGTCCTTGATGTCATTCCACAACTCGTCTGGTATTCGGTCACTAGTGTTCAATGCATCAAAACTATTCTTCAGATGGTCTCTAAACTCAGGTGGGATATACTCAAGGTCATATTTTAGCTCTCGTGGACTTGCTCTGATTTTCTTCAGTTTCAGCTTGAACTTGCATATGAACAATTGATGGTCTGTTCCACAGTCGGCCCCTGGCCTTGTTCTGACTGATGATATTGAGCTTTTCCAACATCTCTTTCCACAGATGTAGTCAATTTGATTTCTGTGCATTCCATCTGGCGAGGTCCATGTGTATAGTCGCTGTTTATGTTGCTGAAAGAAGGTGACAGACACGTGGGGGAAGGGAATACTGCATGATTTAAAATCAGGAAAGATGTGTGAGGGTTGTGTCCTTTAACCATACGTATTCAATCTGTATGCTGATCATATAATCGACTATTTGAAAAAGAATATGGCATCAGGATTGGAGGAAGACTCATTAACAACCTGCGTTATGCAGATGACACAACCTTGCTTGCTGAAAGAGAAAAGGACTTACTGACGAAGATCAAAGATTACAGCCTTCGGTATGGATTACACCTCAACATAAAGAAAACAAAAATCCTCACAAGTGAACCGATAAGCACCATCATGATAAATGGAGAAAGATTAAATTTGTCAAGGATTTCATTTTACTTGGATCCACGATCAACACCCATAGAAGCAGCAGTTAAGAAATCAAAAGATGTATTGCACTGGGCAAATCTGCTGCAAAAGAACTCTTAAAAGTGTTAAAAAGCAACGATGTCACTTTAAGGACTAAAGTGCACCTGATTCAAACCATGGTGTTTTCAATTGCCCCCTATGCATGCAAAAGCTGGACCATGAATAAAGAAGACCAAAGAAGAATTAATGTCTTTGAATTGTGGTGTTGGAGAAGAATATTGATTATACCATGGACTGCCAAATGAACAAACAAATCTGCCTTGGAAGAAGTATAGCCAGAATGCTCCTTAGAAGTGAGGATGGCAAGACTTCATCTCAAGTACTTTGGATAACATGTTATCAGGAGAGACCAGTCCCTGGAGAAAGACATCATGCTTGGTAAAGTAGAGGATCAGAGAAGAGAGGAAAACCCTCGATGAGACGGATTGACACAGTGGCTGCAATGACGGGCTCAAGCACAGCAACGAATGTGAGGATGGCACAGAACACAGCAGTATTTTATTCTGTTGTACATACAAGTGGTTGTGAATTGGAACCAACTAGATAGCACCTAACACATACAACAGAAATCTGGAATATGATGTTCTAAGTAAACATCAAAAAATAGCAGCTCTTACGCTTTCTGTGTACTAAGCCTTTTCTCTGGTCTATTTCCTGCAGATATTTCCACATATGGAAGTGGAGGTAGGTACCTGCTTAGTCCTTATTCTCCCCTGGGAAACACATTTGCTATTTTCCACTGCCACTCTATTTTAAAATTTGCTTTTGATTATACTAGCAAAGGGACTGACACTAAGCTAAGGTGCTCTGCACAGCAAGAAGAAACAAGTGACATGTATTTCTCCAGTGGTTGTGGAAACTAAACAGAGATGTTTGCTTTGCTGGCTTTGTTATCATGCTTCTTTGGCTTTCTTTAACCTGCTTGGATGCAATGGGAACGGATATTAATTAATCAACACAATGAGCATGTCCTCTGGAAAGAAAGAAATATACTTGCAACATAATGGTGTCTCGTATCACATCAAATAAGCCAGTTTATAGTGGTCTACCTTCCTTGGTTATATAGGTTACAGGAGAGTAGGCCTTCAAATAATAGATGTATTCTATACAAAATTTATTAATGCCAATGGGTATATTGCTGGAAACCCTGGTGGCGTAGCGGCTAAAAGCTACAGTTACTAATCAAAAAAAAAGGTCCTCGGAAACCCTATGGGGTAGTTCTACTATGTTCTATAGGGTTGCTATGAGTTGGAATCACTCAGTGGCAACTGGGTTTTATTTTATTTTACTTTTTTTTGATGTTGTTAAGACATTCGATTTAATTTTGGTTAGGTTAAAAAAAAAGGGCAATGGCTTTTAACTTCTAAGTATTTTCAGTTTGTTTTCTACTTGGGTACTATGTAAGGCCATGCTGGTAAATACTAAAACTAAATCCATAGCTACAAGACTTCTGTTAATTAGTGAGAAGCTGCCTTATCTGTAGCTTGGTCATGTTCCAAAGGCCTAGATCAACTCTCTTGAAAGCCTTGTCTATGGACCGGTGCTCGCGAAATATGCACAGAAATTTTCAGCAAGTGTTTAGAAACCAGTACAGCACTGTGAAGTCTCTGGGTGGCACAAATGGTTAACATGCTCAACTGCTAACCCAAAGGTAGAGGTTCCAGTAAACCCACGTGTACCTCAGAAGAAAGGCCTGGTAATCTCCTTCCAAAAAAATCAGCCACTGAAAACCCTGGGGAGCATGGTTCTACTCTGACACACATAGAGTCAGCACAAGTCAAAGTTGACTTGACAGCAACTATTTTTTAATAGCAATGTGACAGAGTAACTTATATTTGTTGAATCTTATAATAAAAATTGGGTTTGTCTGAATGCTTCAAAGATCAGTGAAGCAAGGGCAGGGGTTTGGGGACCATGGTTTCAGGGGACATCTAAGTCAATTGGCATAATAAAATCTATTATGAAAGCATTCTGCATCCCACTTTGAAGAGTGGCGTCTGGGGTCTTAAGTGCTAGCAAGTGACCATCTAAGGTACATCAGTAAGTCTCAACCCACCTGGATCAAAGGAAAATGAAGAATACCAAGAACACAAGATAATAATGAGCCCAAGGGACAGAAAGGGCTACATGTACCAGAGACTACATCATCCTGAGACCAGAAGAACTAGATGGTGCCCGTCCATAACCAATGACTGCCCTGACAGGGAACACAAGAGAGAACCCCTGAGGGAGCAAGAGAGCAGTGGGATGCAGACCCCAAATTTTCATAAAAAGACCAGACTTAATGGTCTGACTGAGACTGGAAGGACCCCAGTGATCATGGCCCCCAGACCTTCTGTTGACCCACTACAGGAACCATCCCTGAAGCCAGCTCATCAGACACGGATTGGACTGGACAATGGGTTGGAGAGGGATGCTGGTGAGGCATGAGCTACTTGGTTTGGGTGGACACTTGAGACAATGTTGGCATCTCCTGCCTGAAGGGGAGATGCGAGGGTGGAGGGGGTTCGAAGCTGGTGAAATGGACACGAAAAGAGAGAAGTGGAAGGGGGAAGCGGGCTTTCTCATGGGGGGGAAGTAATTGGGAGTATGTAGTGAGTTGTGTATGGGTTTTTGTGTGAGAGACTGGCTTGATTTGTAAACTTTCACTTAAAACGCAATAAAAATTACTATAAAAATTGAGTTTGTGTTTTGTATGTCTGCTTTTTAATTTTATTTTTCTAGTAATTCAACATTATTCTGTTTTACAAAAGTATTGAGCCACAACAGATTGTAAATTAAAGGTAGGGGGAGGCTCCTTCCGTGAGAATGAGAGCACTCAGAAAGGCAGTATACCATGATGCACATAATGTAGACATCTCAGGATCCTTCGGAAAATGCAATGATCATTGGCTTTGGTATCAGAAAACCCTTAGTTTCCTCAGCTATGAAATGGACTTAAGAACCGCAGTGTGACAGACTTGTAGTAAGGATTAAAGTAAGATAATTTTGTAAAGTCCGTAGCTCGGTGTCTACTCAAGGTCTAGCAATAACTCAAAAGTAGCAGTGACTACTATTACTATTGGAAACCCTGGTACTATAATTGAGAATGTTTTACAGATAGGAAATGTTCAACAAATATTAGTTTTTATCTTTTCTCATTTACGTAGAAGAGCCTGGAAACGTTATGCTTCATGGCCTCAGTCCAAACCTCTGAGCAACGTGGGGCATCTTGGCCTGACTCTGCCAAAAACGAATGCTCAAAACAAAAAGATCTGGACTCTTTGAGAAACAGTATGTGGGTCTAGTCCATCTACATGGGCCCTTTCCTTTTACCAGTGCTCATTTCTCCTCTTATATCTTCATCTGAGACTATCCTCCTCTGGGCTGTTTCTGCATTAAATGATATAATGTTGGAGGGATGAACTGGCAATAATGTCATAAGAATGCACCGGATGGCTATTTCAGGAACTGAGAGAAAATGTTAAAGAGAGTTTAGCTGTCTAGGTACAAGAATTATAATCCTAGCTCTTCTTTCACTAATCTAAACATAATGTGTCTCTTCATGCCATCCCCTCAAAAAAAAAAAAAAAAAAAATTGCTTGAATGATAGTTGTAATGGTGAAAAAAAAGACAAAGCTTCTAGAACACTCCTGAGTTTATAAAATACTTTCATCTGATTTGATTCTTATAATACCATGGGAAAACCCTTTTATTCCCAGTTTACTGATAAACTGAGGCACATTAAATGGTTTGCCAAGCTTAAGCTACTAGTAAAGCCATACTTTAAACTTGGACCCAGTCTTTCAAACCCTAAAATCCATACACGAAAACTACAGGGAAACATAGTTAAATAAAAAAAGACAATTTCAGAAGAATATCTCAAAATAATAGTTTGATGTGTGCAAAACTTTAAATTATGAATACAGACCTTTGTGAAAGAAATACAATGGATAACCAAGAATGAATATATGGACAGAGTATAGGTAGAAGAAACAAACTGATGTATATCTAAAAATAAATAAGAATATTAGGGAAAAATGTTCAAAGGGCTACAGCTTGTGGTGTAAGACATAAGTAGATTAGAAACCCACAGACACAAATGAAAAAAAAAAAAAAAAAAAAACGAAAAAGCTGACAGACATTCCTAAATGGTCCCAGGCTTAGAGAGAGAGGCAGCCTTTGAGGATGTCAGAAAAACACCACAGAGGGCCCCAGCAGTCCCCATCAGCACCAAGTTTCTCCAGCTGCTAATGGATGGCTGCACCCTCACCAGCTTAGTATTGGAACCTTGACGAAAGGTCAGTGGCTTTTCCAAGGGCAGCACCTCAAAATGTTCTTGGTCATCTAGACCCTTGCGTGGATGAATTTCAGATCCTTGCCTGAAAGGAGGTTTTACCAGTAAAGGGAAGAAGAGAGAGCTGTGGTGGCTCAACGGTTAAGTGCTTGGCTGCTATTAGAGAGGTTGGCAGTTTGAACCTACCCAGCAGGTCCTCGTGAGAAAGATCTGGCGATCTGCTTCTGTAAAGATTACAGCCTAGAAAACTCTATGGTGAAGTTCTACTCTGTCACATGGGTCGCTATGGGTTGAAAATCTTTTCAACGGCACCTAACAACAATAGGGCCCATCAAACACACTGGGCATTAGAAGGAAGTAAGAAGAAGATGCATCTTGGCAATAAAAGCTGGCAACGGTGAAGGCACATACTTTCTTTTGTACAATTTTGCCTAGGATTAGCCACCATTCACTGGATAATAAGGTATCATATAGCAAAAGTGTGTATATCGGTATGTGTGTATATGCACACACACGTGATAAATAATAGTAATACTGCACATCACTGCTAACGTGTATTGACCTCTTTGCATATGCCAGGCACTGTGCTTAGCACTTTACACTCATTATCCATTTAATCTTCACAGCAACCCTATGGGGGTGAGTATGATTACTTTCCTCATTTTACAGATGAAGAAACAGGCTTAAAACTGTTCTTATTGCTAGTAAGCTGTGGAGCAGGAATTCAAAACCAGGCAATCCAACTGCAGCTTACCACTACATTTGTGCTCTAAACGTAAGGTGCAATGTTTTTATCTCACACACAAACACACACACACACACCCATAGCGAAGATACCAGAGCTGCCTACCCAATGAGTTTTTAATCTCCTGTCTTAACATACATCAAACACACAAAAATTGGACTAAGAAGGGAAAAATAAAATGGGTCATCTTCAGAAAAGTTGGGGAACAAGGAGGGAAAGAAGGAAAAGAGAAGGGCATAAATTTGTAAGTGTAGAGCATTTGTCAAAGGAAAACAAAAAAGAACCTTCTATATTTCTGAAACACCATGAAATGTAGCCTTCTAAAGCCTGACTAAGGTGCACCTGACCCAAGCCATGGTGTTTTCAATCACCTCCTATCCATGCAAAAGCTGGATGATGAATAAAGAAGACCAAAGAAGAATTGATGCCTTTGAATTGTGGTGTTGGTGAAGAATATTAAGTATACCATGAGTTGCCAAAAGAACGAACAAATCTGTTTTGGAAGAAGTACAACCAGAATGCTCATTAGAAGTGAGGATGGTGAGACTTAGTCTCATGTACTTTGGACATGCTATCTGGAGGGACCAGTCCCTGGAGGACATCATCCTTGGTAAAGTAGAAGGTCAGCAAAAAAAAAAAAAAAAATGAAGACCCTCAACAAGATGGATTAACACAGTGGCTACAACAAAGGGCTCAAGCATAGCAACTATTGAGAGGATGGCGCAGGGCTGGGCAGCATTTTGTTCTGTTGTACATAGGGTCACTATGAGTTGGAACTGGCTTGACAGTAACTAACCACAGCAAAGCCTGAAGGAATTGCTTTAAGCGTAACAAATACAAACTGCGATGGGGTCTTCTGCTAAATTATCTCTGACTAGCTAAAATCTCTGGGCAGAAAAATATATACAGTATCAGGTAATTACGATAATTTACAGTTCACCACTGTCAATTTGTCTGTCTCATGACCTTGCGTTTCTCTATTCTGTGCTTTTCAAACTTGGAGTGTCTGAGGTATGTGATAGTTGTGGGGGCAAAATAGTGGCTGGAACACAGCAGGTGCCCAATTATTGTGCTGGGAAAAAGTCATGTCACGAAAGGGCAAATGTGGCACACCTACCTCAAGTATCAACTTTACTCAAAAGTACATAAATTACAACATTATTCTTATAATAAAACAAAAACACTACACAACAAAATAGAATGCAAAACATGAGTGGACTTCTAAGCTGAAACTCAAAGCTTCAAATTAAAAATAGTCTTACTATGGTACCAGCTTAGGGCAGCACTCCCAATCCCTTAGGAGTCCTTGTTCTCTCCCTTGTACCACATTACTGAAAAATTTGGACAAGTGTATGCATACGAATGGGTATGTGTAGGTATTTGACCTGCATCATGGAGCATCACCTTTCATATTTAAAAATGAGTCTGCTCAAGAGGACTGTCATATGTCCCGTTAAAGGAAGGTGCGTCCTTCCTTTTAGCTGCAAGCTTATTAAGAGATAGCATAAAACGAAAAACAAAACCCATCACCATTGAGTTGATTCCCATTCAGCGACCCTATAGGACAGAGTAGAGCTGCCAGTTTTGGTTAGCAGATAGATGTAGCTCACTGTAGCTCTTAACCACTGTGCCACTGGGGTTCCAAGAGATAGCACAGCTGGCCCCTAAGAACTACAGTAGCTGAGAGGCAACTCCTTCCATCCTTTCCGTCCTCACAATGACACCTAACCTATTATTACATTTCATGCAATTATTTGATCCAAAACAAAAGAAAAACACTTTATTCTACAGCATTTTTCACTTAACAAATTAGAAAAAGTAATACACACACAAAATCAACCTTATTCCCCACACCCCAAATCCATGCCCCTATCACCACTATCCTGGGAAAGGGTGTTGAAAAACAGAAAGCTCCAGCTAAATAAACTTGACGCCTTACGTCGTCATAAGATAACTAGAAGTCCTTTTAGCACACTGAAGTGCAGCAGAAGTTAGTCATGTCGAGTGTTCCAAAGAACCTGGCATACCCATGGCAGCATCGCTTTAGTTATGCAGAGAAGAGCTTGGCATCTGAAACAGCTTGTACGTATCGATCCTAAACCTTTCTTGAAAAAATAAACAAGTATCAGAGATTCCTCATAAGCCCCAGGGGACATTTACAAATAGAAAATCTTCAACAACTTGAGTCCAAATTGGCTAAAGAATTTATCTAACTGCTGAAATAGATGGGACCTCGTGCCCTTGACAAGATCCTGGGTACAGTCATGGCATGGACCTCCATTGGCCTTTAATCATCCATATTTTTCTTGCTAACACTTCAAAGTATCTCTAAAAGTTATTTCGTTTTTTCACTGCACCCTCTGTTAACTTTTGATCCCGTCTCTTAAGAAATATCCTAACCATAGTCATACAACATAAAACAAAACAAACCACGGTTACACTCCTGAGTAAAATGCTGCAAACAGGGGTTCAAACTCAAATGAAAGAACAGGCTTTGTGTCAAATTTACTTCAATACATGGGCGTGTGGACACCGACTGAGGATATTTTGATTTATTTGCAAAATGAGTTATGATATGATCACAGTGATCTTAGCACTTTGGTATTCCCACTGTAAATGTATATTACATTCATCTGTCCTAGAAGACTCTTGTATACTAATCTTAAGCTTCCTTGAAAATACATATTCGGTATGAATGCAAACTGACAATATTCATTCCAATTTCACCACTGGCAGAGAAAATCCTCCCCAAGGAGACAATTCCACAGCTTGCTGCTGCTTGGGGAGAAGGACCAACACCTTTCTCACATTTTATGCTCCCTAAATTCATCCAAATTGACATGAGAAAAAAGCATCCAATACGGCAGACTGACAGGTCAAAAGGTCAAGGATCTATCTATATATAGCAATATGCTTTATGACATTTGTTTGATTAAGTGAGCTTTATAAAATATTTAATGAGGTTTATAAACCACTTAGGAAGTATTAATAAAATTAACAGAACAAACACAGTGTAATCAATGCTCAAGATCTTGTTCTAATAAAGGCAAACAATGACATAAAATGTAATGTTTAGGGCACTTCACAAACCGGTATGTTTGAATGGGAATTTTCACCCTACATACTTACCAGGAGGTATTTTTAACTTTTTTTAATCATTAAAACTATTTGGAATTTTTCTACTACATCCTATCCATCCTTTGCATGTTGGGTAGAAGGAGATAACCATTTGGGTTGACAAAACCCACCACAGTTAATCCTTGAAAGTAAAATTTCTGCATCTTACCCTGGTGGCATAGTGGTTAAGAGCTGCTGCTGCTAACCAAAAGGTCAGCATTTCGAATCTACCAGGCACTTCTTTGAAACCTGATTGGGCAGTTCAACTCTGTACTTTAGGGTCACTATGAGTCGGAATCGACTCGACACCAACGGGTTATAATCAGTGGTCACTGGGCACTTGATTAACTACCCAGGCATCTGGTTTCCAACCCACTTTCATTTCTCCACACAACTGGTGAAAAAGGGACATTAGACCAAGAACCGGAAGAAACAAAGTGTGCATTTTAATGCAGAAATGCTTTTACCTGTCATGCCTGCTGTGAATGAAATGGGCTGGGCTTTTAAAATGTTAGTCAGCTTAACTCCCAGTTGGTGGCACTGCGAAAATGTAGCCATGCAGTCTTATTGCTCTGTTTCTGTTCTTTAACTGTCAACTGGAATACAATAGAGGAGACAAAGGGAAACAAAAGAGAGATGGATCCAGAAAGAACCAGAAGAATGAAAACAAAGCAAGCAAAGAAAATTATAATGAGTCGAAGACATGGTTCTTGCCAAAGTTGGCTCCCAGAAGATTTTCATATTGAAGGTAATTAAGCTTCAATTAAATGCCACTTTCCCCCTCAGAAATTCATGTCTTTTACAAACCAAAAATTATCTAGTAGATATTAATCTTGCCACCTTTTAGGAAAAGTCAGATGATATGCTTAACCCAGAATGAGAATGGCTACTATCATGTTGCTCCGATGTGGAGATATATTTTACACATTGTAGAAGATTTTAGTATTAAGATAAAAGGTAATGATGTTGAAACACTAAAATTTTTGGACTACTAAGAGAGTACTTGACCACTTTAATGGATTATAGTATACGTACCAAATAAAGACGGCTAGACATATGAGTATCCTCACACTGTATCTATAGGCACCGGGAACTTTGTATATGTTCGTCTCCTCCAACAACTCTCCAGCATCCTTTGTACTGTCTGTTCTCATGCAAACATTCTATCATTACAAATAAACATAAGGCTGCCACTTACCATGAAATCTTTATTTCCTATTTTAACTTTGGAACAATTCAAAATATGTCATTGTCTTTGGTTTGTTCACATTTAAGAATTCCCACATCAAAAGTTAAACCTCTTCAAAGGTTAGAGGATAGCATGCCTTTTTTTTTTTCCCCTTAAGAATTAAAACCTACATAATTTATATTGTATTTAAATATTTTACATGGTATACCCAGTTACAGTTAACAAAGCTGCAAAGGATGGGAAAATTGTAAAAACGTGATTTATGCGTAAGTAAAATATGTTAAACAGCCATATTTTAAATGCCTTAAGTTGGTTACATTTTAAACAATGTATACTATCCACCACCACCACCCGCTGCCGTCAAGTCGATTCTGACTATAGCGACCCTATAGGACAGAGTAGAACTGCGTGATAGAGTTTCCAAACTGCCGACCTCTTGGTTAGCAGCTGTAGCACTTAACCACTACACCACCAGGGTTTCCAGTGTATACTAGGCTGTATATTAGAGGTTTCTGCATCAAATTGATAAATGGAAATTTTAAGGGATTGAGATGATAATAAATGAAATCAAACGTAACCTCATTTTATAAGACATGATAAAATCTTACCTCATCAGACGGAAGACCTAGATGTTGCATTTTCTCTGTCTTTTTATTAAAAATGCAGTAGCAGCCTTCTAACAGACAGTTTTTCTTATAGAATGTTGTCTTTGCGTATAATCTGAGTCAGGACGTTAATGAGATGATTCAAAGTTAGACTCAAAACAACTTTTTTGATCGTTGTTTTAGTCTCTCTGGAAGTTCAGGATAAAGAAAAATGAGTAAGAATTATTCGCTGGCCAGCAAAAAGAAAATTTATTTTTAAGTAATTCTATATATTACCATGAACTTGCTAGCATTTTATATTTTAACTTTCTCGTAATCAATTTCTATCTACCCCCAGACAAAGTAAGTTGATAATTTGGCAATTTTCTACTTTGAGGACTGAATTGTTTTCCTTGGTCATCTATTCTGTTCAAATTCATTATAAAAATGACCAATTTACCACCTCACTTCACATGAGGAAGACAATACTACAGAATGTGGGTACCAGGGTAGAACAACCAAATGCTACCTGGGGACAGATGAGCACGCTATAGCATGTGCGAATAACTTAAATCGCTCTAATTATCCTTTTGCTTATAAAACCATTTCTATACTCCCCATTATGGATTCCAAAAACATATACTTGCAAGCAAGACCCATTAGCATACATCGTTTTTTACTGCTAGGAGCCAACTCAAAATCAATTTCTTACCTTGTAGAGAGATGGTGCAACACGGGATCATAACAGGATGAGCGATGCATAAAATGTTCTTCAGCTGACTTCCCATGGGATTTATCCTTCCAAACCTAGGAATGCCATCTGCCTGAGTGGATGGAATGCTACGCAATGTGGTAAAACAGCCGATGCATTATGTAGTTGTTTGACTTTGAGAAATCTAGAAGAAACTGTAAAATAAGTAAACAAGCAAGCATGTGTCTAAAATTTATGGTACGAATTACCTAGAAAGCACTCAGATAAATACAGAAGATTAGTAATAGGCTCATATTTTTAAGTGTGACTGTGTAAATAACATGCTTTTTTTTTTTTTAAAGCTGAAGGAGTATGCATTTGTGGTTATAGTTTTAAGGGAGAGAATGTTTTATATTGTGTCAAGCAAGTATTCCACACAGAAAGCACTGCATTTGAATTACAGACAAAATGTTGGTCAAATGGTCATTTTTTTTTCATTAGTCTCCAAAGAAATAAAGAAAAGAAGTAAATCTAACAAATACATGAGAAAATTTTATATGCCAAAATTCTAATTTAATTTTCTATTTGTTTATTTGAAAACAAATTGTCACTAATTTCATAAAGGCATAGTTTCAAATCAGACTTGTTTCTAATCTAAATTTAGCCTCCATTCCTGCTGTCATATTTCTTCAGGCATGAGAGGGAAAATCAATGCCTCTACTCACCTTTGCAAGAATTTCACTGCCAAGTCTCCATCGTTCTATGGCATCCAATAATCTGTGGCTCGGTATTGATTTTTCTATGACACCTGTAGAAACAGCCTCTCCTTCCTTTCTAACAAAATATAGCAACAAAAATCTTGTAGATTCTGAATGAATTAACCACAGGCTATTCTGCACAAACTTCGTCCTGTCAGGAAATGTGGTTTACACTTTCTAAAAATGTTGCCCTTATATGATTTTTCTGCACCATTTAACAACTTTCTAAAGATAATGTGAACATAAATTTTTAAAGAGAATTCGAATGTAAATTCGCAGGTCTCTTGCAGCTAACTCATACATTACAGGTAGCATTTAATTTTCTAAGGAAATAGACAAATAACATTTATTTTTCTAAGGAATAAGCCCTATCAAAGTTCAACCCCCATTTCAAAATATCTCCAAAATCAAAACCCTTTTTGAATATGAAAAAACCACAATCAGGCCTTTAAAAATCCAAAGGTTTAATAGCAAACACTGATCTACATAGAGGCCTCTCCTGGGCAATGAAGAAGAGTGTACCAAATCCTAGGAGAGAGGGTGGCTTAAACTTTTGGATGTATTTTACAGCATTAAAAGAGTTGAGTAAACAAAGACAAGAGCCACCAGCCTTCCCACTCTCCTTAACAAATGCAAAAAAAAAAAAAAAGGTAAGTCAAGGTTTCAGCATTCTTCACACACCTCAAAGGTGTTTGTTTCACCCTGGGCAGACTTCTTGGGAGATGCCTGAGTATATTCCCTGCAGCCACTCTGCGCTCTATGGAGTAACTACGGTTGGCAACCTACACCATCACTCTCTCCATAAGCCTGAGAATCTGCAAAATAAAAATGCAGCTTTAAAAAAAAAAATCCTTTACATGTGCTTTTCCCAGTAAAATCCTAGAGAAGAAAACGTAAATCAGCTTGTTTCCCACCAATATAAGTGACATCTTGGTTACAAGTGACACGATCATGCTGCACTCTGACAGGTTCCGTGTTAAGACCTGACAGATATAAACCTGCAAGAACAACCTCCTTGCCACAGAGATTTAAGCTCATGTTAAAACTTTGACTTGATAGTCCCTTGATTAGCTCGTGCAACAGTGTGCATTGCTGTCCTTCAAGTTCATTATAAATTATGTTATTTTTCACATTACTGTCAATTTAAGCTCAGCTTTACTTAGACACAGGCATTTTAACTGCTCATCCACTCTGTGCACATTTTTGAGCTAAAGAATTAGAACAATCCAAACTCCAGATTTCAAGGGAGAAGTTCCATTGTTTATCAGGCCATGTCTACACTGGCTGAGCAAAGCGCTCTGTTCAGAAGGAGAAGCGCCTTTGGCAGCTAGAGTCCACATAGCTGACCCATGGACACCTGGATGGAGCTTCTTCACCTAATTACACAAGTGCAACGAGATTACTACACATCTGATGAAAATGAGCCATGATGACAAAAAAGTATGTCATGATTGTTGAACTACTGAATTTACATGCTAGTCATTTAGAATGTAATTCAAAGAAGAATGCTTACACTTTATAAGAGATGATGAATATGGGTATTGAAATATTTGATAACATTTGGTTTAACCTAAGGTATATTATTCCCAAACAAAACAATGCTGGCACATTTGTAAAATTCAATGCTTTCTTCTAACTAGTCTAGATTAAGCTTACAACTCAATATTTATGGGGTGAAAAATCTTCAGAGGTCAAGTAACCAAAAAGATTATTTAAATCTCATAAAAAATGAGTCAAAATGTTAATCAATATTTTGTAGGAAACATTTACCATCTTCAGAATTGCACCATCAAGATCTGGAACCACTGTGGGCGCATTCTATTCTGGTGACTACGAAATGCCCTCAAATCATCTTGAACATTGAGATTTTTTCACCAATTTTTAGAATAAGAAGAGGTTTAGCAGAAACATTCTACTAACAGCTATGAAATTATAGGCTTCCCCTTCTATCTACCCAAACACACTCCACCCTGTGAAATAATAGATACAGCACTAATCACCGTGGAATCTTTCCAGGCTTCCCTTTTCAATGAGCTGGTGGAGGTGGACCAAATTGCCTTGAAGGAATAAAGCCACTCTCACCCCGTGAATGTCCTTAAACAGTCTGAGAGCATCTGCTTTGACTTTTTGAAGAAAGCATGATGAAGATTCATATGTGTAGGAATCTACCAGGATTGCGATCTATGAGCTGTATTGCCCCAAAATAAATTAGTGAGCTCAAACTCCAAACCCCAGCCTTCCTAATCACTTGGATTTTGCAGAAAGGAGTATCTCACCTTTCTTTTTTTCTTTGTCACTCCTGGTTTCACGTTTTCAAGATAATAATTGTGCAATTTGGATGCTAAATTTCCCTTTTATTGGGCATAAAATTCCAACTACAGACAAAGTCATGGTAACACGTTAATTATTTGATTATTTTTTAAATTACCATTCGAATTACAATAACAAAAGAAATTTAGGTCATCTAAGAATAGCCTTATTTAGCAAAGTCCATCAAACATAAATTGAATCTAGTATCTTCCTTTCCTATATAAAAAACCTACGAAGGTCTAAATATAATACTACT